>NC_141150.1:63489774-64110399 GCF_053477565.2 Lygodium microphyllum
AGGAGGGTCTTCTTCTGACATATCTTCATCTTCATTCTCTAAGTCTTCTTCATCTTGCTTGTCTTCAAGTAGATGGCTCATATCCAAGTCATCAAGCTCATAAGTAGAAGACTCTCTCCGTTTGAAGAGCTTGATACGTTTACCAGCCAGCTATTGGTACCTTGACCATGGTCCCATCCATTTCAGCCAAAGTATAAGTAGCATTATCATGTACTACTTTCACCACATATGGACCAAACCATCACTTGGCTAACTTCCTATGAGCACTATATTGATTGTCCAGGTTGTTGTCATAGACAAGTACCCAATCATTCTCTTGAATAACTCTTGGACGGAGTCGATGATGCTTGTTAAACCTCTTCTTATTCTTCAATCTTGCTGCCTTCAGCCTTTCAATTGCTGTCTTGACATCTTCTGGCCTTCTTTCAAGCTGCCTTATGCGCAAAATCAGCAATTCCTCTCTATTTATGCCTTCATCCCAAGGCAAGATACTGCATGTGACAATAGACTCCTCAATAGGCATAACAGGTGGCTACCCATATATTAGTTCAGCCAGCATATAACCTGTTACTGCACTATGGGTAGTTCTATCAGCCCATAATGCGAATGGAAGCATTCTAGGCCATTCTCTCATCTTTCCTCTACAAGATTTTACCAATGCTTTGAGAATTGGTTGATGATCTCTTTCACTCTTACCATTGCCTTCAGGATTGTAGGCTGATGTAAGAGATAGCTTGATTCCCAATTGAGCAAAGAAATGACGAGCCTCATCGGCATCCAATTCTCCTCTATTAGCAGTTACTTTGGCAACACAGCCTTACCTGCAAAATACTTCTTCAAGTAAAAATCTACAAACGGCTTGAGTAGACTTTGTTGTCAAGGCTTTTCCTTCCACTTGATTTGTGAGATCTTCTCTATCAAATACTAGATATCTCATGTTCCAAATTCCTGTAGGCATGGTTACTAAATCAATAACCCATCTATAGTGAATGGATAAAGGAAAGGTAGGCTGAAGCCCATCTCTATGCTTAACCATAGAGTACATTTGACAAACATGACAAGACTCAACAAAATTCTCAATGTCTTTATACATGTTTTGCCACCAAAATTTCTCTTTTATTTTGGCAAAAGTGCCCCATATGCCTCTATGACCAGCCAATAGCCTTTCATGGAATTCTTGCATAACCTATCTTTGAGTCTTCTTGTCTCCTAAGACACGAACAGGCGCCCTTCCTTTCTTTTTCGCATGCCTCCAATGGTAACCATCTTTGAGAAAAAAGCCATGGGTTTTTCTCTTGATTCTCTTGAACTCTTCATTAGTCCAATCTTCCTTCTTTGTCATAGTGCTTAGAAATTGGCCAATTTTTAGCCAATCACCTGCATAATATTCTTCTTTAAAGTGCAAACAAACCATAACAAAACATTGAGCATGCTGTCTTTCAGCTGCCCACTATCTTTCTATGGTTGTTTCTTCTTTCTTTACTGCTGTAAATTTTGTTTTAACAGCTGAACCTATTGTACTTGCTGTAATTAATGTTGTATCTACATTGTTTACAGCTGAACCATCATTAGGTACATCTGTACTTGCTATTTTCAGATCTGTACCTGCAATTACAGTATCATTTTTAGCAAATATAGACTTTGATTCTTCCTCATCCATCATCTCTTCTTCATCCTTATATCTGGCACGTGAAAGCATGTCAGCAACTGGATTATCTCTTCCTGCAATATGTTTGAAATCAGGACTTTAGGATTTAATATAGGCTATCCATCTTAGCATAGCTATGTCGGGAGTGGAGCAATTGGCAATCATGCCCAAGAGTGGAAGACAATCTGTTTCAACTATTACATGTGCGTCCATGAAGTACTCCCAGTCACATTTCAATGCAGTTACCACTCCCCAAAGTTCTCTTTTAATTTGAGCATACCTTCTTTGTCATTCATTAAGAACCTTCGCTCCAAAGCGAATTGCATATCTGTTACCTTCAAGATCGTCTTGACCGATTGCCCATCCTATTCCAATAGGACTTGTGTCCACTGTGAGTATGATAGACTGTCCATTAGAGTAATTAGGCCTCTTTAAGGTGGGGGCTTAAATCAGCAATTTCTTCAATTTCCGAATAGCTTGAGTATGCTCTTTTTCCCATATAAACCTTTGGCCTTTTCTTAGCAGTTGATAAAGATTTTCAGCCCGAAATGTGGGATCCAAATAAGGTAGAAGACATATGCTCCAAGAAATCTTCTCACCTCCGAAACATTTGTGCATATTTCACACATTTTGCTGATAGCATCAATCTTGGTTGGAGAATGCTTTCGGCCATATGGACCACACATATGCCCTACCACAAGAACTTCTTCGACTCCAAAAATAGATCTAGCACCTGAAAGAGTAAGATGGACTTCTTCTAATTTAGACAAGATTTGAGCACAATCATTAATATGATCAGAAACAAACTTGCAACATCCAAGTTCATTGAGTTCTTCGTTCTTCTCATGAACTTCACATCCTTTGATCGATACATCATCAAGGAAAGGAAGAGTTAGTTGGGGAATATAATCCCTCAATACTTTATGCATGGCATTCATCATGTGAGCTATTGAATTTGTAGCTCCTTGAGGTAGAGTACACATGCGGACTAAACCAAGAGGCATCTTTATTGTGGTAATGTCTCGGCTCTCCAAAGCAAGCTGAAATTGATCATAGCCCGAATATAAATCTCCCATGGAATAAATTGCTCTACCTGCAAAAGCCTCAGCAAATTCATCAACAATTGGCCCCAAACCAACATTTCTAATAGTGACTTTATTGACAGGCTGTAAATCTTGAATGAAAAGCAAAGGTCCATTCTTCTTAGACACGATAAACTATCTGTTGGAATATGGAGCTAAAGATGGCTCCAATATTCGCATTTTTATCTTTTCATTTAAAAGCTCTAGTAACTTAGGCAAATGAGCCCTTGGTATCGGAATTGGTTTAAGATTCCAAGGACCGTGTGGGACCGTGAAAATCACCATCGGTGCCACAACACTTGGATCCACACAGCCAATTTCATGTGACTGAAATGAAAAAGCTTTTCCATGTTTCTTTAACATCTGCATGAAGCTTTGCTTTTCAGTTGGCAAGAGAAAAGAGTCTTCACCAATTTTCAGCTCTTGTAAACTTTCAGCTATAAATTGGTGACCAATATCTTTGGGATCACGAAGGCTTGGCTATTTGGATGCCCTTCTGCCAGTCCTTCACTTTCATGAGGTAGAGGAGTAGCCACCGGCTTGACCTTCTTGTCAACTGTCTTATACTTTGTTTCTACTCTTACCTCATCCTTGTTTGGTTGTCCAAAAGCTTCTTGATCTGCAAATTCTTGAATTATGTCATACATATCCAATGTGCATACCTGTATGGACTGATTTCCAGCTTGATTTTCTACATGAACAACTGCATATACTTCAGCCAATGTATCATTATAAATCAGCCCATGAAGTAGCCCTGAAATTTCTTCATCTTTAGCCAAAACATAAATTTGCTTCAGCTCTCATTCCACATGACATAAATGCTTTCTTTCAGCCCTATTCATGGTTGAAAACTGTTTATAACAGCCCACACTGTTGGCCGTAAAAACCTACAAGTCAGCTTTTGGCATTGCCCCCTTTACATGTGGAGGCAAATTTTTATGACATGAAGCACCGCCATAGCCTCCACTTATAGCTGTGCTACCCGAAAACCCTTAAATTCTCAGACATTAGGAGGTACAGGATGATCTCTCAATCGATCTCTATTCCGGTGATGATTAACACATACAGTCAAAAATTGGACAGCTTTGTCAGTATCCTTACTTCTTATCTGAGCACATGATGAACCATCATCAAGGGCCTTTGTCTCCAAACGAGATTTAGAAATAAAAGGTTGTCCAAAAATGATAGGATACCTGCAAGAATCTTAAACAAAGAAATGAAATTCATCTTTTACATTACCAATAGTAACTTGTACATAAGGGCATGCCGCATAGAGATCGCCAGAGGAGTTATTGGCTGCTTTCATGCGCCATCATGGGTCCACATCTATGGGCCATCTGCCATTCTCGTAGAGACTTCTTGACATGACATTGATTTTCGAGCCATGGTCTATAAGGGAAATGCATGGAGTCTCTTTTTCTCCAATCTTAACAACAGCTTTTGTGGTCGCCCTTGCCCAATGGGTATAGGAGTAGTGACTACTAGGAATAAAGTGAGCATCACTTTCTTCTTGCATGTTGTGAAGATGAGCTTCTTTCTTATGCATGGGCTGCACTTTGGATTGAGAAGACCCCACCATAACATTTTCTGCAATAGCTTCTTCAATTTCTGCTTCATAGATATCTTCATCTTTGGCTTCTATGGCTGCAATCAATTCTTTGATTGCCTCCAATCGAATCCCTTGAGTTTTCAGCTTCTCTTCATCCTGCAAATACACATGAAGTGCTTGCAAAAAAGCATGCACAGATTCTTCAGTTTCCTCACCAACATATTGTCTTTTTCGTTTAATTTCATCAATTATTACATCATGAAATCCTCGTTTTGCAATTCCGAGAATTTCACCTAATGTAAATTCAATTCCACTTTCAAGAATCCTTTCTTCTAGGATCCACTTAAGATCTGTCGCAGTCTTTATGTCAGACTGCAACTTGTAGCCGGGATGTTTGCCTTTTCTTTTTCCTTCCGTCTTCTTTGCTTGAGGGGCATCTCCCATATCAAGCTCTGGCGGTGGTGGATTTTCAGCAGCCTTCTGTTGATCTGGTTTACTTATTGTCAAATGTTTAGTTGGCCCCGAAGAGGAGGGACCGGCAACATATTCATCTCTTCTTCTCTTTTCTTCTACCATAGCTTCATGATTATTAATTTCAGCTAACCGAGAAAAAGCTGAAAATGAATCAACTGGCTCATTCCATCCGGTTCTTCCTCGGATGCATTGACTGGCAGTAGTTAAATCATCTTTGGTTGCCTTGTCTTGCTCCATGCGATCTAAGGCCTGCATCCACACTTTAGATTTTGCATCAATTTTACATGCTTTAACAATTTCATTAGTTGGCTCAATTTACAGCCCATAGATTGTTGCATCAACAATTGCATAGACTGTTCTTGTTGCCAAATCCTCCAGTCTTTTCTTCATGCCACCGTTACCAAAATTTGGCTCAAGAGGAAGCCCGGTTTCAGTTGCATGAATTTTAGCATCCTTCCAAAAGACTAATTTTTTTGCTTTAGCTTCACAAAATGCACCGCACTCCCTCTTATCATGCTGTAGGCTATCACACCAAATACAGCGTCTTTTGAAGCCTTCTCGTACGGGTCTTTGGGCAGTTGTCCGTCCTCTTTCTTCCACTTTCACATCAAGCCTTTCCACCTTGGAATTAATCTCCGTTAGATTAAGATGGAGATCTCGCATGCTCTTAATTAGCTCGTCCATGACATCCTTCTTTGGGGATGGAACAACAGGATTTCTTGGTTGCTCGGCCATAGAGACAGGAGGTCGAGTTACAGGAACAGGCTCCTTCATGGATTCAGTTGGTGCAGAGGTAGATCCCCATCTTAGGTGCATCCGCTCTCTTTGAGCAATCATATTAACTGCTTCAGTGACATCACTCCAAGCAGTCTTCAATCCCATCTTAGAGTCAGGATCTTCAAGCCGATCAGTTAGCTTCTCTTGAAGGAAAGGATCTGCAGCCTTTAGAAATAATTCAATCTTCTGGCTTTCCATACCCTGCTGATTGTTAGGATCTAGTTGAGCAAATTTGCTTTCAAATTCGTGGTGAAGAGCAGTGGCGGTTAGTCCCTTATTGGGCCTTACAAACCATTCAGTGAAGACTTTCTTCGTCATGAGGCCAGAATCTTCAAGAAAAAATTCTTCTCGAAGAGCCTTCTTGAATGCGAACCATCCTGCGTCTTTTTAGAAAAGACCATGAATTCGGTCCTGGAGGCCATGGATGGCCAAACGGGCAAAATATCAGCTCCAGGCATGATGAGGAACTTCAAAGAAGACCATCTTGTCAATATAGAGGCGGATAAAAGAGGACACATTTTGCCCATTAAATTGCTTGAGCTCCTGCCCAACTGCTTCCAAAGCTTTAATGGCAGCGGCATCATTCCGCTCTTCTTCTTCTCTCCATTGTTGTTGCAATTGCAACTGTGGCTGAAATTACAATTGTTGTTGTTGGCTTTCTTGCATCAGACATACCAACTGTTGCAAGGCATCTCCTCTCGAACTTGATGATTCTCCTATTGTACTTCTTCTTCCGCAGACAGCTGACCTTCACGTCGGGCTCACCACTGTCATCGTGTGGGGGGTTGAACGTCTACCACCAAGGTTTAGAGCAGAAGAAGAGTGTGGGATTCAAGGATTGGAGAAGGGGAGAAAGATTGGGGTTTGACAAGATTTGGGTTTTAGAAATGACTTAGTTGAAGAAGAAGATATCAAGCTTTTTCTGTTTATTTAGCATACATGAATGGAATGAATGACTTTGTCTTGATCACATCAAATGCATATGGGAATAATAAGTCTTTACATTAGGGATAATCTCAGATTTAAACCAAATGCATATTCCAAATGTAAGCTCAAATGGTTTTCATTTCATGAACATGGATGGATAACAACTCCAAGAAACAAGTATTTTGATGGTAGATACAAGTACATTCAAGACATAGATCAAAAGCTTATGAAATGCACTGATAAAGCATAATTTTAACTTCAGACCTATTTTAAAATAGTAATTTTCAGCCCATAATCAAGCTCCAAAAGTGTACATAATCTCAAGAATAAGCTCCTCTAATCATTCACAAGTAAAGCCCTGATGTTAAGAGGTCAATTTCCTTTATTCCAACCACATAGATCACTTATTTACTCATCAAAATGGACAAGAACAGTGGGCTGCCCTGTTTATGACTCATTTTTTCACTCCATAACAGCCCATACACCTTCAGAATCCTCCCCTTTGCTTGCCCCAAAGTCACTCAAGTACTTGGGTACAAGACGGGCTTCATTGGACCATGAATAAGGTAAAAGAATGAGAGAAGACGTACATAAGAGCAGGCTGAATACTTTTTCTCAGGTTTCCCCCTTTTATGGACTCTCATACTATTCATTTTCGTCATACCAAATGGACAGGTAAGAAGAGCTCTCACCTTCCTTGTTTGTATCTCCTTCTTCAGCTTGAATTTGTCTTGAGTTTGCATGCTTTGGAGCATGCACCATAGCCCACAGCTCCTTCTCTAGTTGCCATAGGTATGCAAGCCTGTTTTTTGCGCCAAAAAATGCGGGCTGCATCTTGCTCAGCTCCCACTTTTCACTTTGACCACTTAGGTCACTTACATGTCATTTTAGTTCATTATTTCAGGTCCCACATGAACGTAGTGGACTTTTGGCATTTTTCTTGATTTCTAACCAAATTTTCCTCTTGAACCAATGTGACTTAGCCTACAAACTGTCAATTACTTCCAGCTAATCAAGTTGTGGGTTCCCATAGACTTAATTTTTTATCAATATACATGATACAACTGAAAATTGTATGACAAATACAAAAGAACTTATGAAACTAAGTGATATCTAAGTTGGTTGTTGGGTAACAATGACTGAGTTATGTATGAAAATTCCTCATATAAATCCTAGTAAAGTTCTTCTGTGTTCATAAGAATTTCATGATTTATATTATGAACAATAAACTTTCTGACAACGTAAAGGAACCTATGACTACTTCTTGTAGAATATTGATTACTACTTGGACAAGTGAAACTTCTTCTATTTCATATTTTTGAACTTTTGGATGTATTGCTTATATTCATGTACCCAAAGAGACTCGTAGAAAACTTGATCCTCCTGATTTGAAAGTTATTTTCATTGGATATTCAAATTTTTCTAAGGGATACAAGTTTTATGATCCATCTTCCAAGAAGGTAATCATAAGTCGTGATGCTATTTTCAATGAGCAACTTTTGGGCAGCACATGGTCTCAGGAGGATGCTCGGCGGCGGACGTGGTCACTAGAGGATGTTGATGATACAAATTCATTACTCACTTCCCCTCCTTTTCTATATGATGATGAACCTCCTTCACGGGATAATATTAACTCTTCAAATCACTTTTCACAACCTGCACTTATTATTGTTGATGATGACCTTGGCATTGATCTTTATGTTGATCTTCCAGTTGATAATGAGCCTGGTACTTTTCATGTTTATGATGCTAATATTCTTGAGAATGCTCTCAATATTTGTGAAGACCCTGTCTCTTATAGTGTGGCCATGTCATCCCCACAAAAGGAACAATGGAAAGAGGCCATGGAAGCTAAGTATGAATCTCTTCTCTCTAAAGGTACATGGGTTGTAACTGAGTTACCACCTGGACGTACTGCTATTAAATGCAAGTGAGTTTATAAGACTAAATTTTCAGGCACCTTCTGCACCCATGAATACTGACATGCAAGAGAAGAAATATATTCTCAAGCAAGTTAAGGCACTCGAGTTTGGTGGAGAAGGAATAGATGTCGCAACCGAGGCAGAGATATGGATTGAGTCAATGGATGATTATTTCTCTGCTTCAGGAACTGCCTCTACAAATGAAGCAATGATAGGCAAACTTAAGCTAGTTGACGAGGCTTGGATATGGTGGAAGCAATGGTGCAAGGGTCAAGGTATTTCTAAAGCCACTGTCATTTGGGCTCAACTAAAAGATGTTGTACGTAGACAATACCTTCCACCAACCTACCAGAATTTGAGGATGAATGAATTCTTCAAGCTAAAGCAATTGGAATTAACCTTGGAAGCCTACTACTCAAAGTTTGTAACCCTACTAAAATACGCACCACCTATGGATATTGTGAAGTAAGTATCCAAGTTTTTCCATGGCCTTAGAAGATAGAACATTTGACAAATTCAAAGCAAGGCTAGTTGCCAAAGGTTTCTCACAAATTGCAGGAGTTGATTATCAAGAAACTTTCTCACCTGTTATTCGTATTACAAGTATTCAGCTCTTGTTAGTTTTTGCTATTGAGTTTGATTTGAAGGTTCACCAAATGGATGTGAGAACTGCTTCTCTTAATAATGATTTAAAGAAAGAGATATACATGGAGCAACCAGAGGAATTTGTAGCAAAACATAAGGAAAATCTTGCTTGCAGACTTCATCGAGCACTCTATGGTCTCAAACAATCTTCATGAGCTTGCTATCAAAAGATCGGCCTATTCCTTACAAAACAAGGTTTTATCTCTTGTTTTTCAAATCCTAACTTATATGTCATACATTGCAATGATAGTTTTGTTATTCTTGCTCTATATGTGGATGATACCGTACTTGTTTCTAACAATCTCAACTTCCTTCAACAAGTAAAGAAGGTTTTATCTTTTGCATTTGACATGGTCGATCTTGGAGACATACACTTATGTCTTGGTATTCAGATTCCACGCTATCGAGAAAAGGGTGTTTTATTATTGCGTCAAAAAAAGTTCATTGAAGAAAATACTCAAAATTTTGGTTTGGGTTTTGCATATCCTACTAGTACTCCTTATCTTGTGAGCTCTACCAAAAACTCTCACTTTTTGCAGAATAATGGATAATTAGCATTACATCAACATTGTTCTAATCTTATTGGATGTCTTCAATTTGTTGCCTTAAATTTTGGACTTGATATCCTTTTTGCTAAAAAATTTATTGGACAACATCTTACTTCTCCATGCCTTAAACATCGGACTGCAACAACTAAACACGTTTTCAAGTATTTGAAAGACACTAAAGATTTTGGGTTGGTTTATCGATGCCAAAAGAACTCTAATTCTCTACATTCACTTCAACTTTTGGGTTATACAGATGCCGACTGAGAAATCTTTGACTTATCTACGTGTTCTACAAGTGGAAATTTTTTTCTTATCAATGGTTGTCTTGTTTCTTGGACTGGCAAGAAACAACATTGTGTTGTTTCCACTACAAAGGCTAAATATGTAGTTGCATCTTTAGCGAATCGAGAGTTAGTATGGCTTCAACAAGTTCTATCAGATATTGGCCATCGTCCACTCTCTAGCACACCACTTCAATGTGATAACCAAAGTGCTATTAGTCTTGTTAAAGACTATGTTCAACATAACAAGTCTAAACATATTGCAGTACTTGGCACATAAGATGGTCAAATATTTTTATGGCATTGACTATCAAAGAACCAAAGGGGGATGATTCTTAGCTCTTTTCCACATCGACCCATTGTGCCAACGTCTAGATTATCCTTGTGCTACATTTAACCATTTGATAATTTTTTCAATCGTATGGTTCTGGGGTCCTGTTTGGACTTAAATATTTGACTCAAGACTAGTCATGAGTTATCTATCTCTAGAATTTGTAATTAATTGAGTTGTGTTAAGAGTAATATTCCTCTTTCAACTATTGGATTTTGATCATAATTTTGCAATAACCTTCTTAGACATTGGAAATTACATAGTTAAATCAAGAGAAGATATTACATGCAGATTGGAAAGGAATAGAGATAATGATTGTTTTAACATTCAACCTGATTTATTTAAGATTTTTGAGAATCCATTCCAAATTTCACATCAAAATTTGATTAGAAGATGTTCAATTAAAATAAGTATGACATATGGATCATAGTGAGAGATTGAGAAGATGTAAATCCACTCTCCCTTTCAGTGAAGTAAAACCTATGCAACTAGCTTATGAAGGCAGGATTGAGAGTCAAGCAATTCATTGGTGTAGGAGTATATTAGGAAAGGAAGGAAAAGGAATGATAGTATATAGAATTTAAGAAATTCATGAACATACTTAAAGCATTTTAAGAAAACATAAAAAGATTTAGCTCTAGCATTAGCATCAATGTGAACAGTCATGGATTGTTTCTTCTTGAATGGGCTTTTGAAGTTTTGAATGGATTCACTTTTCATGATTTCAAAAAACAAGTAAAGTGAGGAATGTCTCCAACTTAAAAACCTAGTATGCTTAGTTTATGGAAACTCCAAAGACCATAATTATAGGAAAGCATATGATTATGATCAAATTCCCTTGGAAAATGCTAAACCTCACTGAAAGATAAATGCTAAATGTTGCTAGTTTGTCTCCAACTTAAAAACCTAGTAAGTCCTCTAGGTTTTTATCCTAACCCAATATTGCGAGCCTTAACACCACAATATCACAATGCCCAATCCTTTTTGAATGCTTCCAAATCAACTCACACCTATACATATAATCAAGATGTATTCAAGTACATTCTTCCACAAGGATCAATCGAAACATTTTGTTTTCTTGTATATCTTCATGCAACCACCTTTAGTGAAGGGAAAAGTTGTGTTAAATGCCTTTATCGCAAAATGATTTATTATTAAACACTTAAAAAATGGTTGAAAACACTTTTTCCATCCACTACTTGATGAGAAATGGAGAGCCATTTAGGTTGATTCTCTCTAGACTAATTTCCAAAAGTTGCATCCTTACAACTAAGGCCCTTATTGTCATGAAACCATACATGTTCCTAATTTTTCTCCCAACTTAAATCCCCTACTAATTCCTAGACTTGAATCCTAAACTAGTATTGTAAGCCTTACTACTAAGACCCTTTTTACTTTTAAGAGAAATTGCATATCATATCTAAAAGTTTAACAATTTTAATTTCCTTGTGTATGATAAATTGTATATATTTAAAGAGATACGTATTTAGCTTGCTAAGCTTTTCTATAGACATATCTATTTGCAAGCTAAAATTCCAATCAACGATTCTTTAGAGTTGTGAGAGTGCTAAGGTAGAGAATCATGAAGCTAAAGAGAAAAGAGAAGAGAGGGATAACAGAGTGGGGTTCAATATAGCCACCTTAGGTCACAACTAGTTGACCTATCCTAGTGGTATAAGGATTGCCCTACTTAGTAAGCCAAGTCAAACATGATAGTACTTGGCAACAATTTCCATGAACGTTGAGGAAGGTGGGTATAAAAGTACTCTACTTTGAGATTTAGTTTGCCATGATAGCACTTAACAACTTCATATTAGCACCTTCAATGATAAGTCTTTGAACAATGTTTTCTTAGGAAGGCTTGAATGGCTTGTCTTTTCTTCAACTCCACCAAGCTTCAACTTTTGAAATATGGACTATATCCAACCTATAATTCACATGTGATTATAATCCACCTCTTCTGCACTATAACAAGCGCCCTTGCTCCTTGATTTGACAATTAAGTTAGCCTAGCTCCTAATCACGACCTATTGTTGTAGTTGATATTCTAATTTTCACACATGAGGATTATGCCCAGCACCATGTGGATAAACTTAATGCTTGAATTGTTGGAATCTTTTTTCGTTACAATCATGATCAGAGATTCCATAAAAACTTTCTTGAAGATGGTGCACTCTGGTAAACATTGTTGCTATTCTCAGTTGGCCACATCCAAAATCTTGCTCTTAATCATACTAAGAGCTCCATTGCTGCATCCATGGACAATGGCTTCATATCAAAACCATCCTAAAGTGATGAAGAGTGGTTGGATGCTTTCAATTGAGCTAGTAGATGAGGGGACTCCCAATATCAATCTTGTCCATTGTCCAAACTAAGAAGGCACTAAAAGCACTAGTGCAGTAATTGACTGGTTAAGGAGATGCTTCGACTTGCATTAAGTTTGAAGCTCTTGCAAGTTCTTTCCCCCTATTTGTACACCTTTACACCACTAAACATGTTGTTCTTGGCAACTCTAAAGTCCCATCATGGCAGCCAAATTGAATTACTTCTGCTCCAACGTGGTAGCTCTCACAGTTTATCTAGAGACAATGAGCCATGCCAACATGGTGTCACGATGAAATGACACAGTGATCATGGCAACAACTGCCACCTCCTTGGCTATTCCTCCTCTAAAACTACCACCTCCTTGGCTATGGCTCATGTTTTTCTTTCCATAGACTGCTATACTCTGAGTATACTCCAGATTTTTGTCCATTTTCTTCTTCATGAACTCCTTCTTTAGAGGGCCAAAGAGCCCTTTTCACTAACCATTCACACACTTTCTCTATCCCCACCACGGTAGCAAAAGCTGGCCTCAAACCATGGTTGTATGCTCTAAAAGCATGCTTTTCTCCTTCCCTCTCATATACCACAAAAGTATAAGCTTGATATACCTCTCAATTAAATGCTTAAGTGTCCTCCCATGTGACATTATTTATCAATACAATATCTTATGTCTTCTAATGAAAAAAAATAACAATTTACTTCCCCTAGCATCAACATGTTTTTCTCCAAGTTAATTGCCAAATCTGAAGGTCTCACGAGTTTTTGCAAAATAATCACCATTCAATGAGTATCTTACTCCTACCTATCACCCTCACATTTCCTTCATCCATGCACAAGTATGCCAAAAAGCATTGACAAATACCCCATTTATGACCTTATTCATCTATTAGATAGAACATAAGGCAAGCTCGCAGGCTAGGCAAACCAAATATGCTGAAGTGACACTAACCTTATTCCAACTACTCAACCAATAAACATCCTTCTTTTGAGTTTTTTCAAGAGTGAATGCACACCATCACTAAAATGGATGGAGCTTTACTTGATGCAACTTAACCTTTGGAAAGTTGTGTTTGGAGAGGAGAAACGACCCAATGACCTCAAGGAAAAAATAGATCTCAATGATGTCCAAGCATAGGACATGATAGATATCATCACTCGCATGGAAATCATCCTCCATTGCTTGCGAAGATAGGCAAGTACAAATGGTAAGGACCCTCACTAGTTCCAAAGAAATTTGGTAGTTTTTTAAACACAACTATGAGCACACAAATTTACTCTACTAAGTCTCTCCGATTGAGAGACTCGTTAACTTTACCATACAAGAAGAACAAGCTGACTCTAAATTTCTTGATGGATGAATCTTGTTGCTTGACAAAGTTCTTATTTCAAGGATGGACATCTTTGAAAAATTCCCAACCGTGCTTCTACTTGTGGCCCTCTCATCTTCATGGAGACCTAGTAAGTATGCTAAACCTCACTAAAAGATAAATGCTAAATGTTGCTAGTTTGTCTCCAACTTAAAAACCTAGTAAGTCCTCTAGGTTTTTATCCTAACCCAATATTGCGAGCCTTAACACCACAATATCATAATGCCCAATCCTTTTTGAATGCTTCCAAATCAACTCACACCTATACATATAATCAAGATGTATTCATGTACATTCTTCCACAAGGATCAATCGAAACATTTTGTTTTCTTGTATATCTTCATGCAACCACCTTTAGTGAAGGGAAAAGTTGTGTTAAATGCCTTTATCGCAAAATGCTTTATTATTAAACACTTAAAAAATGGTTGAAAACGCTTTTTCCATCCACTATTTGATGAGAAATGGAGAGCCATTTAGGTTGATTCTCTCTAGACTAATTTCCAAAAGTTGCATCCTTACGACTAAGGCCCTTATTGTCATGAAACCATACATGTTCCTAATTTTTCTCCCAACTTAAAGCCCCTACTAATTCCTAGACTTGAATCCTAAACTAGTATTGTAAGCCTTACTACTAAGACCCTTTTTACTTTTAAGAGAAATCGCATATCATATCTAAAAGTTTAACAATTCTGATTTCCTTGTATATGATAAATTGTATATATTTAAAGAGATACATATTTATCTTGCTAAGCTTTTCTATAGACATATCTATTTGCAAGCTAAAATTCCAACCAAAACAACGATTCTTTAGAGTTGTAGCCTTATCATTTTTTCGCAGAAGGGTATCAGGATATTCACATGCTAGCTAGAAGGATATGTTTTTATTCAGAGTAAATTTATAGATAAGAGGTATTTAGTAAATGTCCCCCCACCCTTCTTAGAGGGGAGGAGCAGATTAGATGCTGAAACATAAAACATAAGAGCTTCCAATGTCATCTGTCAATTTCCTAGGACAATTTTCAATTTGACTAATTGTCATGTGAAACTCTTCCACGGCAAGGGAAAACTTGTAACCACAAATTCATTCGTTATTATTGCAACATTAATGAACACTTCAGAGAGTTTTCCAATTGACACCAAATGATCAGATCACAAGCATTATGATTTCCTTGAATTAGTCTTTTGAATTTTGAGCATGGCATCGTCTATACTTGTAATGTCCACATCGTTTGCAACTTGATGAGAATTATATATATATATATATATATATATATATATATATATATATATACAATTATAATGCTACCAAAGTACAAGTACCGATTCAACTTAACGTTCTTACCATGAAAAATCTGTCAAGAAATGCAATCATTTTTTACAAAGGGCTCCTGCATTTAGGCTCATATCTTAGCTATGAGGACACGATCATGTCCCTATGGATAATCTAGGCAGTGTATCCACGATCTGTAGCAATATGTAGTCAGCTTAGCAATGGCTTGCCTGAAGTAATGTTGATTGAAAAACGCCCAACCATTTACATTAACAGGATGTCATAAAGGGTCGTGTAGTAAAGAAAGAATTACAAAACCTGTGATGCAGGTTGAGGGCTCGATGCTGTGTGATCCTTGGAAGCAGGGGGGAGCCTTGCATCTCTTTGCTCTCCTTTGACCTCTAATTGAAACTCTTCCTCTGCCACCACTTCGTCTCTTGATGGTGATGGCACACTCATTCGTTTCTGGGTTTTCACATCATCCTCCAGAACATCCAACTCTGCAAAGCAATCGTGCTCAAGTGAAATCAGTAAGGTAGGTTTGTGTGTGGAGATCCAACATGATAAAATTGAGCAGTGTGGAATGGAGTAGCATCAGGATCACGACAACCTGGTCAAGCTACATACGCCCGCTACTCTCCACATGTCTATTATCTATACTCAACATGTATTTAAATTTTTAGTGTGCTCGTAGAAAACATTTCAAGTAGCTAGAGAAAACCAAAATTTCTAAGCCTGGGGATTGGGAAATTTATGAAACATGAGTACAACATGCCCGCCTATCGGTTTTCCAAGCACGTTTTAGTGGTCTATGGAGAAACGAATCTAAGCATCGCCACCTAGCACTCCCATGGAATGTTCCCTGGTTTGTCGCCGCCTAGGAATTCCAGAGTCCGACTCCCAACGAAACGTTCGCGGCGACTGAACCCACTAGGATCGACCTAAAATTTGGGTTCCTAGTTGTCAAGGTCTCCTGATAGCATTTTAGCATCGGGTTTTGGGCATCCTATTTAACGTAGAGATACCCAATCTAAAGCAGATCCATACCGCACTTGGTTCAAAGAGAATGGGAAACGAGAGAGATGCACCACTCAACCTCTCTACCTGTAGGACATAGTCCCATTCCGGTCCCCTAAAACAGCATGAATCACGTTCTAACTTAACAATACCTAAAGTTAATCGGTGATAAATCCTTGTGAGAAGCCTCCCAGTTCTCTGGGACCACCCAGCCATAGGATGGACCCATCGGGGATTCCATCCAACCGCTTCCCTTAATAGATTTAGTTTTCTAATTAGGTCCTACCACATTTATGCGCGACATTTAAAATCAAATTCATTAATTAAGCCTTTTAGGGCACATGGTTCGCTCGCGTAATTTAAAGCATGGACACAAAAACAAAACAAGCAGTCCTTTTGACAAACAAGTTCCTTAACTTATCATCAAGTTAATCTTTGTCTCCTGCCCATACAGGAGAATTATGTATCCCTTCTATCCAATAGAAGTACCTGGCCCAAATCACATGGCACCAAAATTTTTATCCTTTATCTAGAATAGAATCTTCCAACGCCTTTAGACGTTGGGCTCACGACAGCCTACAACTTCGTTCTGGACTCGACAAGGGGTGTCCAGAGCTCCACTGACCCCAAGCGACTTAGGAGTGAGACACACTTTCTATGGTTGGCCTTTTCACCACTCGACCTTCGGCCCATGAATCGAGCAGTGCCCTCTTGGGGTAATCCACGGTGCGATCTTGGAGATGATCCACCTGTGCAAATATCCTTCCTTAATTAACCAATTAAGAATCAAGCATAATCCAAGCAATCCGCCCTAATATCATGTTCTAAGAAAACATTCCTTTATTCCCATGGCAACTTGTCATTATAGACCCCTGTCATGCATTTTCCATCAACACAATCCTTGGAATATTTATCCAAATCACAATGCAACAATCAATTGATTGAAAGAAAAACATTTAGGGTGTTGTTCAATCAACCAACAAAACTAATTGTATTTTTCCCAAACAATACAAGAATAGTCGTGATAATAATTCCATCACATATCGCTCTCCCTCTTGGGATCAAAGAGCGATTCTATGCAAAATTTTCCTAATACTTTTATGTACAATTCTTAATGTCATTCTTTTTACGATTATGCTATTCATAACCCCTGATTGATTGCTCTATCAACGAATAAGCCATACACAACTAAGTGCAATTAACTTCCCTTGATACATGCATTTTGTAAATTCCATCTTTCAAATATGTGAGAAGAGACCTATCCCTTCCCATGACCTATTCTCGTATGTCATAGCATGGGCCTAATGTATCTCATGTGAGAATCAAAGCAAGCATCTCATAATTTAGAAAATATATTACTTACAAACCGGAACCGCACTTGGATTGACAGTGATGCCTTCGCCCAAGGCTTTGTTGCCGATTGTAGGATTGCCATCCGCACGCGACATTATTCGCTTGGAGGAAATATTACATAAATAGGCTCAAGAGATTAAGAAGGAGGAATAGATTTGAGATGGGAGAGTGTAAGAGAAGATGGTTAAGTCGAGGATCGAGATGGAGGAAACTGTGTAGCCTCTCGAGGTAAGTCTTCTCTCTCTCTCTCTCTCTCTCTCTCTCTCTCTCTCTCTCTCAAGCTCTCTCTCATAGTATCTTGGAGGGTTATCTTTCTCTCTACCTCTCTCTCACAACCTCTCGGGGTCTCCTTATGCTCCCTTGTGCCTCCCCATGCCTCATATTTATAATGAATTAGAGAGGAGTGGATAAGGCTGAGAAGAAAAGTGGAGGGGCTCTTGGAAAAATTAGTGATTTGATGCTCAGATCATAAATCTAATGGTTGCATTGTCTCCAAAAGGGAGGTAAAACTCCAAGACACTTGTTTAGAAAACTCTCGGTTCACTCCTTCTTCTTTTCTCTGTTCGAAGTGCTGTCTACTGCTTGTAGACTGCGATCGCGGCGCATGTAATTTTTTCAATCACTTTTCTTTGCTTTTTCTTTTTATAAAATCTCTAAAACTAACTAAAATATCACTTGTCTTTTCTTTTAAATGACTTTCAGTTCTATCTTTTTAGGTTAATATCTAATTGTATTTTTTCCAAACAATACAAGAATAGACGCGATAATAATTCCATTGCATATTCGCTCTCCCCCTTGGGATCAAAGAGCGATTCTATGCAAAATTTTCCTAATACTTGTATGCACAATTATTAATGTCATTATTTTTATGATTATGCTATTCATAACCCCTGATTGAGTGCTCTATCAACGAATAAGCCATACACAACTAAGTGCAATTAACTTTCCTTGATACATGCATTTTGCAAATTCCATCTTTCAAATATGTGAGAAGAGGCCTATCCCTTCCCATGACCTATTCTCGTATGTCATAGCATGGGCCTAATGTATCTCATGCGAGAATCAAAGCAAGCATCTAACAATTTAGAAAATACATTACTTACGAACCGGAACTACAGTTGGATTGATAGTGATGCCTTCGCCCAAAGCTTCGTTGCCAGTTGTAGGATTGCCATCCGCACGTGACATTCTTTGCTTGGAGGCCATCGTCCGCAAATACACTCAAGAGATTAAGAAGGCAGAATAGATTTGAGATGGGAGAGTGTAAGAGAAGATGGTTAAGTCGAGGATCGAGATAGAGGAAACTGTGTAGCCTCTCGGGGTAACTCTTCTCTCTCTCTCTCTCTCTCTCTCTCTCTCTCTCTCTCTCTCTCTCTCTCTCTCTCAAGCTCTCTTTCATTGTATCTTGGAGGGGTATCTTTCTCTCTACCTCTCTCTCACAGCCTCTTGGGGCCTCCTTATGCTCCCTTGTGCCTCCCCATGCCTCATATTTATAATGAATTAGAGAGGAGTGGATAAGGCTGAGAACAAGAGTGGAGGGGCTCTTGGAAGACTTAGTGATTTGATTGTCAGATCATAAATCTAATGGTTGCATTGGCTCCAAAAGCAGGGTAAAACTTCAAGACACTTGTTTAGAAAACTCTCGGTTCACTCCTTCTTTTCTCTATTCGAAGTGATGTCTACTGCTTCTAGACTGCGATCGTGGTGCGCGCAAATTTTTCAGTCACTTTTCTTTGTTTTTTCTTTTTATAAAATCTCTAAAACTAACTAAAACATCACTTGTCTTTTCTTTTAAATGACTTTCAGTTCTATCTTTTTAGGTTAATATCTAAAATATACTTTTTTTTCCCCCAAAATCTAAATATTGTTGGACCATCCAAACTATACACATTAATACTAGTGATTAATATGGCTCATAAGTCTCATTCACATTGTAACTTTCGTGAAGGGTAGCTAGGGTCCTTGTCAATCCGAGAAAAATGTCAGATTGCGACTCTCGATTTATTTTGAAATATATTTTTATTAAATAAAAATTATTAGTTATTAATGTGAGTTAGCTTTTACCTTAGTTAGTCTTTAGTTAGTAATCTTGCTAACTTATTAATTGAATAACTAACTTTTGAACTAACCAACTAACTTTTATTGCTGCGTGGAAATATTACAGTGAGATGCACCAGTATTTGTACAAGAGAAGTTTTTAACATTTTCCTATGTGAGAAAAGGGGCTCTTTTCCTTTGTGTTTCCCCAAGAGGCATCACATTTCTAGTTGGGCTCTTTAACATTTTTTTACGCAGTGTTCAACATCATGAGCTTCTGCTCATGAGGCACCACCTACCTAGGTAGGTAGGGTTTGGGGGCCCAAGGCTACCAACCATCACCTCGGGCCCACAGCCCCTTGGCCCCAACCACAACTAACAATGTATGCAATTCCTCCCTCACAAAAGCTCTTGATATATCATAATTCACAACCTGAGAATAACATTGGGAATTTGTCTAAAACTTCATGTAATAGAATGCAGGATGGATTTCACATGGTGATGCGACATTCTCTATCTGAAGTCCTCAACTAGAACTTGAAAGATTCTCTTGAAGCTCAAAATTCTTTCAAAAGTTGCAACTAAAGTCATGTGCCCATAGTATAAGAAGCATGTTTAGGCAATCATTAGGGACTTTAAAATAGGCATTGTTCACAAAAATAGAAAGAAGGTACCTCCCAACAGATCTTTATCCAAGAGATCTCAAGAACTGTGACCTTGCACCATAGAGTCATGTGTCTCATTGCTTTTGTCGACTATATTCGTAATCTCATCTTGTAGTTTCTGAAATACACAAGTGTCAGACCTCTGGGATCCTTAAAATATCAATGTGCTATAGGCGTGAAACTAGTTATTCACATCAACATTGTTAATTTTCAGGATTTTCACGGTTGCTTCTAAGTCCTTGTTTCCTACTTTCATCGCTGCCATCTACAAGACAAGGTTTGAAAATTGAGAAGCCCTACATACGATATGGTTTTCGTGTCCAAAAAACACTACTCATTCTACAAGGATATAGACAAAGAAGGGTGAAAAGAAAAAAAGAAGTGACATATAAAACCTCTGAAAGACAAACTATTCTTCTTACCATCTCTTGAGCATCCTTAATGCCTTTCGTTGAAAATGTCACTTTTTCTAGATTGAAACTCTGATTGTATAACATGTCCCTTTGAGCTTCATACCTAAGAGCAGCAAGAAAACTACAGTTAGAGGTAGAATAGCACGACATACGGGAGATGAAACGTTTACTCCCCTAGCCAAAGACCGTCACACTTTCTTCTGCTTGAGAATCCATAGTGCTCGAACTTTCAGAGCTTCCTGCATAGGTCCCGGCCTTGTCTTCTTGATTTGCTCTTTGAAGCTGAGAAGCTCCACCTTGAGTTTCTAGATCTTCTCATTTGCAATATCTCATTGCCTATTAATTGTTGAGATATCGAGCTCCACTCGTGATATGCCAGGGTGACCGTTGTGCATTTATGTCACCGACTTGTCAGTTGCAGACGCGGTTGGTACACCGCCCATGAATAATAGCTACATGATAGCTATCCTTATCTACTCTAGTTCGTGGCTCAGTTAGTATGCCACCTTAGTTAGTTGAGTTTGGTTTGAGACCCATATATAGGGTTCTTCTATTTCTTTGTATGAGAGTTCTTTTTGGCTTACACAACTAAGAAGAGAAAAACTGTTTTCAGCCTCCACCTCTGTGTGTATTCCCCCATTGTGCAAGCAAGAAAGCTACAAGTGAGACTCCTTCCTTCTCTCCCACAATCTTGACATGGTATCAGAGCCTTGTTCGTGGTAAGGAGCTCAAGAAAGCAAGCCAAGCTCGCGGTGTTCTGGTAAGAGGAGCAGTGTTGCTTTCATTTTCTGTTTTGGGAGCAAATCTCTGCAGGTAGCACAGCCGGAAATTGCAAGAGTGCATTGTCTCAGGTTGAGATGCCCTTCGCGGTGAAGCAAGAGGGTAGTATATACTGCGGGTATGGGCTTTAGCCCTCGGTGACCCTGTTTTTTTGATTTGAGGCCATTTCGGGGCCTGTTTTGGAGGCGGAAGTTTTCTGCACGCACTCAGAAAAAAAGCCCTGTTTTATACTGTGCGACCACTGTTCTACAGGTCGGTGAAAAGTTACCACAGATATTGCATTGTATGCTCGTGTGCAGAGACATTGGGAGTTATAGAATCATTCTTGGTTCCTGTATATATTGTGACAACATGAGTAGTATACACTTGGCAAACAACCCAATCTATCATGCTAGAACAAAGCACATTGAGGTGCATTATCACTATGTGCGGGAGAGGGTTTTACTAGGTCTTATTGATCTAGTTTATGTCAGCACAGAGGATCAGGTAGCTGACATATTTACGAAGGCATTGGGCGCAGAGAAGCTGCGCAAGTTCAGAGACCTACTTGCTGTGCAGGAATTGGGATTGAGCTCGAGGGGGAGTGTTGAGATATCGAGCTCCACTCGTGATATGCCAGGGTGACCGTTGTGCATTTATGTCACCGACTTGTCAGTTGCAGACGCGGTTGGTACACCGCCCATGAATAATAGCTACATGATAGCTATCCTTATCTACTCTAGTTCGTGGCTCAGTTAGTATGCCACCTTAGTTAGTTGAGTTTGGTTTGAGACCCATATATAGGGTTCTTCTATTTCTTTGTATGAGAGTTCTTTTTGGCTTACACAACTAAGAAGAGAAAAACTGTTTTCAGCCTCCACCTCTGTGTGTATTCCCCCATTGTGCAAGCAAGAAAGCTACAAGTGAGACTCCTTCCTTCTCTCCCACAATCTTGACATTAATTTGCATACGCATAGATTATTCCTATTCAAAACTTCTCACAGCATCCGTATATAAATAGTTGAGCTACGACAATAGTCTTTAGAGGTGAGTATGCACGAGGAGCCTCAGGATAGAACTAGAATTAACAAACTTCATCATGATAATGCTAAAAATGTGTAGGTTGAATGAAAATACGTTAGTGGTGAGAATGTGATGCAATAAGATCCAAAAGTGCCATTGCTGTGAAGGAGCAAGCCTCGCAATCAGGGAAGATCTTTTTCATGGTAGCCGATGTGCGAGGGAGAGGCCATCTGAGAGAGAGAGAGAGAGAGAGAGAGAGAGAGAGAGAGAGAGAGAGAGAGAGAGAGAGAGAGAGAGAGAGAGAGAGAGAGAGAGAGAGAGAGAGAGAGAGAGAGAGAGAGAGAGAGAGAGAGAGAGAGAGTTGCACCACATCTTTCTCATGGTAGTCAGTGTGCAAGGGAGAGGCGCAGACAAGATCTTTTGAAACTGCGATTACCTATTGCTCAGCCAATCCATGGCTAAGTATATTTTAGTAGGGTTACAAACTTTGAGTAGTAAGCTTCTAGGGTTAATTCCAGCTTCTTGAGCTTGAAGAATTCATTCATCTTCAAAGTCTAGTAGGTTTGCAGAAGGTATCGTCCACGTCCAGCATCTTTTAGCTAAGCCTAAGTGATAACAGTTCTAGAAATACCTTGATCCTTGCACCATTGCTTCCACCATAACCAAGCTTGGTCAACTAGCTTAAGTTTGGCTATCATTGCTTGATTCATGGAGGTAATTCCCAAAGCAGAGAAATAGTCATCCATCGACTCAATACATATCTCCGCCTCTGCTGCGACGTCTATCCCTTCTCCATCAAATTTCGGTGCCTTAATTTTCTTTAGAGAGAATTTCTTCTCTTGCATGTCAACATTCGTGGGTGCAAAAGGTGTCTGACAATCAAGCCATACCACTCAGGTTATTTCTCTTTAGGATATGTCTACGAACCTCAATCACACATCATCATGAAGTTTAGCTCTGATACCAACTGTAACGTACTCGCCTATCGACTGTCCAAGCATGTTTTAGCGGTCCATCAAGAAATGAATCTAAGAGTCGCCACCCAGCACTCCCATGGAATGTTCCGGGGTTTATCGCATAGGGTTTCCCAAGTCCGCCTCGCAGCGGAACATTCATGGCATCCACTAGGATAGACCTAAAATTTGGGTTCCTAGTTGTCAAGGTCTCTTACCAGCATTCTAGCATCGGGTTTTTGGCATCCTACTTTACGCAGAGATACCCAATCCAAAGCAGATATACACCGCACTTGGTTCAAAGAGAATGGGAAACGAGAGGGATGCGCCACTCAACCTCTCTACCTGTAGGACATAGTCCCCTTCCAGTCCCCTAAAACGGCATGAATCGGGTTCTAACCTAACAATACCTAAAGTCAACTGGTGATAAATCCTTGTGAGAAGCCTCCCAGTTCTCCGGGACCACCCAGCCATAGGACGGAACTGTCGGGGATTCCGTCCACCCACTTTCCTTAATAGATTTAGTTTTCTAATTAGGTCCTACCACATTTATGTGCGACATTTAAAATCAACTTCATTAATTAAGCCTTTTAGGGTACAGTTTGCATAATTCCTCGTGTAATTTATAGCACGGACACGAAAACAAAACAAGCAGTCATTTTGACAAACAAGTTCCTTAACTTATCTTCAAGTAATCTTTGTCTCCTACCCATTCAGGAGAATTATGTATCCCTTGTGTCCAACAGAAGTACGTGGTATAAATCACATGGTACCAAAATTTCCATCCTTTATCTAGAATAGGATCTTCCAACGCCTCTAGACATTGGGCTCACGGTACTCTACAACTCCATTCTGGACTCGGCAAGGGGTATCTAGAGCTCCATGACCCCAAGTGACTTAGGAGTGAGACACACTTTCCGTGGTTGGCCTTTTCACCACTCAACCTTCGGCCCGTAAATCGAGCAGTGCCCTCTTGGGGTAATCCACGGTGCGATCTTGGAGATGATCCACCCATGTAAATATCCTTCCTTAATTAACCAATTAAGAATCAAGTATAATCCAGGCAATGCGCCCTAATAGCATCTTCTAGGAAAACATCCGAAAGCTCGTCTCGTCGCAAAGGAGCATCAAACGGACTCTGCAAAAAAAGAAACAACTACACATCAATCCACCATACAATAATGCATTCTAATGAAATGTGGTAACTACGGATAAGAAAGATGAGTGACTTATAGGGCCGCTACATCTATACAATCGGTCAATCAATACAGTGAGACCATGCCTCTCTGCATATTGAGTCTCAAGGCCGGTCGGATTGCGATTTGTAATGGAGTGCTACAAAGAAAACAAAATACTAACTGTTAGAAACACGATTGTCAGTACAAAGGATATTGTAAAGCAAGCAAAACAAAAGAAAAACTTACAAAGTCCTCCAGATACGTCCTGTGGCCGCCACTCCGAAGATGATGGACCACTTCGGCCTCTAGTGGTGCCCTCACTGCCTTGCGCTACTATCTCCAACATCTGGGAGAATCTGTAGCCTCCTCCCTCAGTCTACGCCAGTGCCTTGCGTGCGTCCAATTGTCTGTGTGACATATATACACGCATGCACTCCATCATCCAGCCCGTAGAAAATCTATCTGCTACGGCTGGTACCCGGAAACTCCTCATGCAAGGATGCTACTATGTAGTCCTTGCTCCCCTCTGGTATGTTTTTCCAATGATCCAAGACGTTGTGTTGAAAAACTTATTGGTACAACTCTCTCATGTGAGCCATCACCCTCCTCCCCTCATCATTCATGATGATGGCTCCTGACCTATCATCTACAAGGTAGGCATACCCCTCTGGGGTATGCCTAAGATGGGTCCTCTCCCACCTGTGACCACGCTCCTGGGCATATCCAGGAGACCCCTGTACATTTGGTGCACCAACCGGGGTAGTATCTATCGGAGTAGCACCCATAGGGGTGCCACATGTGGATGACTAAGTAAAAGCCGAAGTGACTGGAGTAGACATCCCTACAGGTGTGACAAATCCCGGAGGTGACGCAACTCCAGCAGAACAACGAGATGGAGATACCCCGTCCGTGCCTCCACAGCAACCATTTGAGTCACACTCTCTGGAACCGCCATGAGAGCGAAGAGTAGCACTTGTATCCAGAGCCGACCACGGGCTCACTATATCTGAATCTCTGCAACATCCCCCTAACCCTGAAGGACTCCCTCCATCTGACCCAAGTTTGGAGCGTTGACCTCGTCTACTCCAAACTGAAGCATCTGATCACGCCAAAGTAGATCTAATAGAGAAGCCTGACGATGTCCGAGACAGCTCCTGGTCCGCCATGTCTGTTGAGAGTGAAAAAAGACTGAATTTTTGACTAATTTTTGTTGTTTTTTAGGTCTGAATGGTTGATTTTTGATGGATTCAGAGTGATGTATGGTTGTTAATGGAAGTTTTGAGAGTGTTTTGGATGATATTGATTATGTTTTGGAAGTTCATGATGATTTTTAGTAGAAATATGAGGCTTTGTGATATTCTAATAGGTTCTATTGAGGTTCTGATTGGTTCTGATACCTTCTGTATAGCTTTTGTTTTGTTCTGATTTTCTTCTGTATGAAGCATGGATTGATGATTGATGAAGGTTGAAATATTTTGGAAGTTTATTGAATAGTTTTTGATAGTTTGGAATGGTTTTAGTATGAGTTATGAGGATTTGATGTTCTCTAATGACCCTCTGTAACCCTTTGTAAACCTTCTGTAGAGCCTTTGTCTCTGTTCTGTCTCTACTCTATTCCTGTTCTGTGCTGTTCTGTAGATCTTCTGTAAGTGTTCTGTAGAATGTATGTGTGACTTTGGAAAAGTTTTCTAACTTTTGGAAATGATAAATCTAAGTTCAAAAGAGCTAAAACAAATGGAAGAAGCAGCTCTGCTGAAGACTGAAGAGAAGACTAAAGTGACAGTGACAGTAGTGAGCGCTATGAAGAGACACTGTAGTGGCTCTGGTGCCTCTTCGCATCAAACATATCTCTTGGGAGGTGCATCCACGACCTAAGACGGATTATTGAGAGTTATTATTGAGTATTGTAGTGAGAAGATGATGTACTATTGAGAGAGAGAGAGAGAGAGAGAGAGAGAGAGCCAGAGATACCCAATTCTATCAAAACAATGTAACTATTTATGAGAGATTGAGAGAGAAAACTATGAAGACATTGAATATGAATACTATGTGATTGATTTTCATTCAAAAATGTTGTATTCTTTTGTATTACTTGTTGTATTGAAGGATTCTATGAAGAAGTTGAAGATTATGGTTGATTCTATCAAATCCGTGGGAGTTATCTACTATGATACTGCGTGAAGATTTGCTGTTCTCTCTGTTTTGGTCATCAAAAGAATGAAATAAAAGCTTGTTGATGTTACAATATAGATTTTATTGCAGTAGAATCCCTTTTTCCTTGGTGTTCCTCTTGGGGATCCATGTTTTTGGTGCGCAGCTGGGGAAACTTGCCATCAACAAGCATCAGAAGAGGCTGAAAATGAAGGAAGTGGCATTGCCAAGAAGAGGAGAATTCAATGGATGTTTGCAAAGTTCCTTCTTCCACTGAAGAGTTGGAGATTCTTATTATCAAAGCCACTTTCCACAAGAATTTTATCCCACATTGGCGGAAACATATTGCCATTATGATGCAAGCTCTATGCGGGTGGACTATTTCCTCTTCCTGTTGAGGCAACAGAAACTTGCATCTTGGTGGCAAATTGTTTGGGAACAAATTGAAGGATAGAAGTAGAGAGAATGACTATCCATGTAAGATTTGGTATTCATTGAGAAGTTTCCAAACATCATCAAGTGGGAGATCGTGAAGAAGCTTCAGGAGTTGTGATCTGTGGAGGTTCACGAAAACAAGAAGGAAAATAGTTGGAATTTGTTCGTGGATGCTCAACAGCAAGATACGTGGAATGCTTGGTGCACTCACAATCTTCTGTTTGTCCAATTAGCAAACTACTGGAAGTTTGTAGACAGAGTGCTTTTCACAACATACACTGTTGAAACCCTCAGAAGTTGGCATTATTATAATGTTGGCACAACAACAATCCTAAGAAGAATGAGTTTTGATACTTTCAAAACGGAATATCTCCCCCTCTATAGTGGTTTGAAAGCCAAATTCAGAGATGTTGAAAAGAAGGAAGTAGAAGAGATGTTGGCTAGAGAATCCCCTAGAGACTGAAGCCATCTTTGATTCTATTCTGTTGAGTACTGAACAACTGGTTGGAGCCAAGCCCCTGATGAATGACGCAATCAAGAGGCAAGCCTTAGAACGAGTCCAGAGGTACGTGAGAAGGGAGAAGGCAAGAATCAAAGCTGAGAACGAGCTCGCAGCAGCAGAAGCCTCCTTTGATGCTCTAAAAGCACTCTTTACAGAATTCCCTATGGCAACTCAAGGTCCCCTTCCTAGTCAGATTCGTCCTAGAAATATTAATGACAGGCCAACGAATGTAGTCCCATTGCAAGTTTTTAAGGGAGAGTACAATGAAGACCCTAATCTTCATGTAGTAGAATTTATGGTAGCATGTGTGGCTAACAATGCCAGAACCCTTGAGCATTGGTTAGCAATATTCTCCGCCACTTTCAAAGGTGTGGCATTTCAGTGGTATGAGAGACAAGCAGTAGGAACTTTTGGCACATGGAACGACCTGAAGTTGGCCTTCCTAACATTAGGGGAGTTTTGAGGTCTCGAAAATGCCTTTTAGGATGTGGAGAGAGAGTGCTCTAGACCAATAAGAGCAAAGCCTCCGTAACGGAACTTCTATTTTAAAAAAATAAAAAATCATTTTACAAAAATATATAAATATAATAATATTATGAATTTATATTTTTATTATCTATTTTTAGTCTCTTATATTCGTGATTATGGCATCTTTTGCATTAATGTCATAGAGTCTCGGCTACTTTTATTTAATGATATATCTAGATTAATGATAATGACTGATGTAATCGAAATTCAAATTAGTGAAAAGCATGGTGCTCAGTTTTTTCCCTCCTTTCTTTTATTCCTCTATTGTTTTTCCCTCCGTTATGGTAGCCTAGTCCTCTCTCTCTCTCTCTCTCTCTCTCTCTCTCTCTCTCTCTCTCTCTCTCTCTCTCTCTCTCTCTCTCTCTCTCTCTCTCTGTGCGTGTCTCTAATGCCAGGAGGCATATTCCACGGTGGATTCCGTGCCACGATGGATTCCGTGAGGTTTTGCCGTGGATTCTGTAAAATTTTATTACCGGGGCTCATAGACAAAGTGGATTCTTTGTGCGAGAAGTTGATGGGGATGCCTATCTTTTTCGGGCATTTTGTTAATTTTATGTGTAATGGGTGATTCCATAGCGGGTAATTCCATAAAATACATATTTAAATTAATAAATGTTTATGAGTTTAGAGTGCGCACTCGTAATAAATTAAGGTTAGGATGATTTCTAACCAATTTATTTATGTAGCTGAAGACTGCTAGGTATTCACTTTTGTTGATTTAATTGTATTATTTTTCTAACAATTGTGAATGCTTCAGTTGATGTGTAGAGCAAGCAGCGGTGGCAGTGGAAAGCATTGGAGGATAGCGTGTATTCAAAGTTATCGTCAATATTTTGATGGGTGCATACCTTAGGCATGGCGCCTATATTTTGTCACGCTTATTTTTCAAAGTGCTTGATATTTATTTATTATTTTTGTATGTGCATGGGCGCACAATTTAAATATTTGTATTGGACATTGTATTTGGGTACCGCCCGACTTCTTGGGCGCCCATTAGCTTTAATTCTTTATTGGCACAAAAGCAAACTCAAAAGCTAAAGCATGCTATTTTGTAATTTGGGCTATTATTTGAGCTTGAAGATGAATAATATATGAAATACATGCTTTGTGGAGCACTCACACAAGGCACGGGGGGAGATTGCACCCAATTGGTCTCTTGTTCATGTCGTGCAAGCTTTCTACATTGATTTGTGTGCAAAAAGTAGAGTTCTTTTGTTATTGGGGACCTTCTGACGCTCACTACGCGCGTATACGGCGACCGATGTGTGCACCAGTGGTATCAGAGCGAAGCTGAGATCGAGAGCTTCCAATCGCTTACCATCTTACGCGAAGGCGGAGCTCCTGGAATGATCGATCTCTACAGTCAGTTTCGTCGCGAACGTGTGGTCCTGGCGGTCAAGAACCCCCATCTGCACCCTCTGATTGCGAAGGACTAGCCTCTGTAGTAGGCGGAGGACCACGTGGATATCTCCCTCATCAAGTCGTGAGTTAACAGATAAGACTCCATAGCTTTAAACCTTCAAAGCTTTAATAAGCTTAATAAGCTTAATAGTAAGCTTTAAAAAAATCTTATTCAATGAATTCGTCACTGGGCGGCAAGAGTATGTCCTGGAGAGCGCCGATTTCGTCGCCAACGTCCTCAGATACACGAAAATCACGCATGCCACCTAAAGTATAAAGCTCCTAAATCCTCTAAGTTCTCCAAGTCTTCCTAATCCTGCAAGTCACAAAGCTCCATAAAAGACTTACTCAACAACTCTCATAGGGGCAGTTCACACGCAGAAGAACAGGATCTGTCTATTGCTCTCTGGTAGACTCTATTCACAACTGCAGACTTGCTAAACCAGTTTCAACAAGAATAGAAGTTCATACGCAGGCCATACGCAGATTATACACTGTTTCTACAAAGACGGTTGTGTCAACGAATACCGCAATCGTAAAGGACAAAGACCATAAAAGCCAAACAAAATTTATAAGCCTTGTATACCCGCCTTTGAGCTACGCTCATCCCACTAATAAGATTTCGAGAGTGTGAGGTCTTTTGGATTTTACAAGATGACAGAACAAAATATGGATGCTTTTATGGCTAAAGGTGATTTACCCGAACCAACGATGGAGCAAAAGTTGGATTTGATTATGATGCAACTCAAAGAAGAACGAAGAGCCCGACAAGCTTTGCAAGTTCAATTGGCCAATCTGCAACAATCTACTACTGACCAAGATGGACCGCAACTCGAAGATCTTATACGACGTACCATTGACGCAACACTTGAAGCCCAATCCATTCTCAAAGAAACAAAGATAAGTAAAAGAAACTTCAAATTTCGTACTTTCAATGGATCACGCGATGGAAAGACTATACTTGCTTTTATCAGTCAATTTAATGATTACTTCCATGAAGAAACATATGCTGAGAAAGACAAAATTAAATGTGTCACTAACCATTTAGTTGATCGAGCATATTTATGGTGGACTGTGATCCGCAAGAGTGTTGATTGTCCCACTACCTGGGAGACTTTCCAAAAGAAATTCTTGCAAAATTTCCTTCCTCCTCAGTTCCATGAAAAAGCCATCAAGCAATGGGATCTTCTACAGCAAAGACATCGCGAACCTATTTCCCAATACACTGAACGTTTCTGGAATGCCCTACTACAACTACGCATGCTTGAAGAAGTACCTGAAGCAACTCACAAACGCAAGTTTATGTCCGGTCTACTTGCACATTTCTATGCTGAAGTCAATATGTTCAAGCCAACAACCCTTGAAGATGCAATTTCCTTGGCCCATGACACTGAAGACAAGATTCGCGGAAGAGAAAAGCGACCACAACAATTTCCAACTAATGGTAACTATGGTTCCAAACAATTCAATTCAAATTTTCGAAGATTCAATCAAAGTTGTTTTCTTCCATCTTCATTCCGTAAATCTTGGACACGACCACTTGCTTTGCCATCAAGCACAAATCCAAACCCTAAGCCATTCTCACAGTCAAATCCCAACATTCCTAAACTTCCTGCCATTACCAACAATGTGTCCAAAGCCAAACCCATAGTTTGTTACAAATGCCATCAACTTGGACATCTAGCAGCCAATTGCCAAATGAAAAAGCCACCTGTCCATATTAATTATCTTGGCGCAATAGAAGAAGAAGAACGTGAGGAAATGCCTGACTTTACAGAAGATGATAACGACATTGATACTACTTCGGATACTTTGCCAGGTATGCCAACTTCCCATTCTTTGTTAACAATGAAATGTATTGTGCATGGTAAAGAAAAGACTATTTTACATGATGATGGTAGCACACATGACTTTATTTTTGCAAAGTTAGTTAAAGAATTGAATTTACAAACTGTTTCTACACATTATCGCATTAAAGCTACATTCTTAGGAACGAGATATAATGGAACACAAGAAGTGCATAATTTAGAAATTAAAATTGGTGAATACACTAAATGAAGAAATTTCCTAGTTGTACCTTTGCAGTCTAGTGACATTATCTTAGGAATGCCTTGGCGTCATCAGTATAATCCTGGCATAGATTATTCTATGCATTCAATTAAAATTTATTTTCAAGGAAAACAAATCATATTGCATGGTATGCACACCTCCAATAATTTTCCACTGCTTACTCATACTCAAGCTAAACGTGCATTACGTAAAAGTAGCAAATCTTATTTAATATGGATGAATGAACTTCAAGCTAAAGAAAAACAAATGCATCCTAGGCATACACAATTTCTTGCCCAATTTCAAGATTGTTTTGCTGCTACTGATTTACCACCTGGATTACCACCTTTACGTCCTGAAGATCACAAAATAGATTTAATTCCTAGAACACAACCACCATGTAAAGCACCATATAGACATAACCAAATTGAACAGAAAGAGATTCAAAATCAAATAGAGGAATTGCTTAACAGAGGATTAATTAGACCTAGTAGTTCTCCATTTGGCGTACATGTTTTATTAGTAAAGAATAATAATAATACTTATCTCATGTGCATTGATTATCGTGCCCTAAATAAAATTACTATTAAGAATAGATATCCGATTCCTAGGGTAGATGATCTTATGGATAAACTACAAGGATCTGCCATATTCAGTAAGATAGATCTTAAATCTAGCTATCATCAAGTAAGCTTGGATAAATCTGATATATTCAAAACTGCATTTAGAACACAATTTGGACACTATGAATTTCTAGTTATGCCTTTCGGTTTAACTAATGCACCAGCCACATTTAGTCGTATGATGAATCACATATTTCTGAAACATCAGCATTGTGTCATAGTATTCTTTGATGATATATTAGTATTCAGTAAAAATGAGAATGATCATTATGAACATTTGTCTTTAGTTTTCAAGTTGTTAAAATACAATCAATTATATTTTAATCCAGAAAAGAGTGAATTCTTCCAAACAGAAATTGAATATTTAGGACATATTATTTCATCAGAAGGTATTAAAGTCAACCCTAAAAAGATAGAAGCAATTTTAAATTGGCCCATTCCCAAAAATGTGCATGAGTTATGTTCTTTTCTAGGTCTTGCTAGTTTTTACAGAAAGTTTGTAACGAATTTTTCATTACTTGCATTACCTTTGACTAAACTTTTAAAGAAGGGAATTGTGTATAACTGGTCTGACAATCAACAAAAATCTTTTGATTTATTGAAACATGCATTAACCCATGCTCTTGTATTACAACTATCTGACTTTAATAGACCATTCTTTTTAGTAGTTACTAATGCTAGTGGATCTGGAATAGGAGCTATCCTTATGCAAGATAATCATCCCATAGCCTACTCTAGCTGTAAACTCAAACCATCTGAACTTAAATATTCTACATATGATAAAGAATTGCTAGCTGTAGTACAAGCCTTACGTCAATGGAAACATTATTTAATGGGATCTGAATTTATGATCAAAACTGACCAACAAAGCATTAGACATCTCCTTAGTCAACCACAAATATCTGACCGACACATTAAATGGACCACTTTCATTCAAAGTTTTCATCCCCTTATACTATATCAACCAGGAAAAGAGAATGTTGTAGCTGACGCTTTGAGTAGAAGACCTACAATTCATAATATTTCTGTGATATCATTTGATTCCCTTATTCTTATGAAAGATACTTATTATCAAGATATTACTTTTGAAGCTGATTAGAATAAACTAGTTGCAAATAATTGGATTCCTATTGATTCACTGTCTTACAATAATGGATTCACGTTTATGAAAAGAGATTATGTATGACAGTTCCATTTCGATCATTTGTTTTGAATGAAATTCATTGTCCTCCATATCAAGGTCATAGAGGTATTATATCTACTTTGCGTACATTGACTGAAGATTTTTATTGGCCACATATGGACACTGATGTATCTAATTTTGTATCTGAATGTTTAGTTTGTCAACGAGTTAAAAGACACCATGGTAAACAATATGGTTTACTAATGCCATTATCTATTCCATCACGACCATGGGAACCGAATTCAATGGATTTTATCACTGGTTTACATAACACTAAAGCAAACCATGATATGATTTGGACTGTTGTAGATAGGTTTAGCAAACAAGCATATTTCATTCCATGCAAGAAAACTTTAACTGCATCTCAAGCTGCTCAAATGTTTTTGAAAATTGTTTTCACTAATCATGGTTTACCAAAAGTTATTATTTCTGATCGTGATTCTAGATTTTGCAATAATTTTTGGATTACTTTGTTTGCTAACTTAGAAACAAAGATTGATTTTTCATCTGCATTTCATCCTGAAACAAACGGACAAACAGAAGCTACTAACAGTACTATTTTAGATCTTTTGCCTGCTTACACCATTTCAAAACCACACACATGGGATACACATCTACATTTACTTCAGTTTGCATATAATAATACACCACATATAGCTACAAAGAAAGCACCATTTGAAGTTATTTATGGATATAGATTGCCTACACCTGTTGCATCATTATCAAACAAAATTCAAACTGCTGATGATATTGCTAACATGCATGCCGCTATTTTTGATGAAGTTAAAGATATGATTGCCAAAGCCCAGCAATCACATACAAAACAAGCAAATAAGAAACGACAGGCTATGAATTTTAAAGTTGATGATTATGTTTGGTTACGCATAGAAAAACGTCGATTACAAAGTGTAGATAAACACCCAGTTGTGAAATTAGCACCTAGAATTTATGGACCATTCAAGATCATACACAAAATCAATGACAATGCATTTAAACTAGAACTACCACAACATTGGAAAATCCACAACACCTTCCATATCAGTTTATTACGACCCTTTAGAGGCCAATTACCTGTACATCCTGTCTATGAAAACCCTCCTTTGCTAGCTGATGAGACTGATATCCTTGAGCCTGAAACTATCATAGATACTGACTTTATGACCACTAGAACTGGCCGTAGATATTCTAGATATTTGGTCAAGTTTAAAAACCATCCTGTTGAAGAGGCCCAATGGATGCACGCTAGAGATTTAAATGCTTTCCCCACTCTATTAGCTCCACATTGAGCTAATAGAAATTGAGGACAATTGCTATCCCACCCCGGGGGTATGATGCCAAGAGGTATATTCCACGGTGGATTCCATGCCACGGTGGATTCCATGCCACGGTGGATTCCGTGAGGTTTTGCGGTGGATTCCGTAAAATTTTATTATCGGGGCTCATACACAAAGTGGATTCTTTGTGCGAGAAGTCGATGGGGATACCTATCCTTTTCGGGTGGTTTGTTAATTTTATGTGTACATGGGTGATTCCATAGCGGGTGATTCAGCAAAATACATATTTAAATTAATAAATATTTATGAGTTTAGAGCACACACTCGTAATAAATTAAGGTTAGGATTGATTTCTAACCAATTTATTTATGTAGCTGAAGACTGCTAGGTATTCACTTTTGTCGGTTTAATTGTATTATTTTTCTAACAATTGTGAATGCTTCAGTTGATGTGTAGAGCAAGCAGCGGTGGCAATGGAAAGCATTGGAGGATAGCGTGTATTCAAAGTTATCGTCAATATTTTGATGGGCGCATACCTTAGGCATGGCGCCTATATTTTGTCACACTTATTTATCAAAGCGTTTGATATTTATTTATTATTTTTGTATGCGCATGGGCGTACGATTTAAATATTTGTATTGGACATTGTATTTGGGTACCGCCTGACTTCTTGGGCGCCCATTAGCTTTAATTCTTTATTGGCACAAAAGCAAACTCAAAAGCTAAAGCATGCTATTTTGTAATTTGGGCTATTATTTGAGCTTGAAGATGAATAATATATGAAATACATGCTTTGTGGAGCGCTCATATAAGGCATGGGGGGAGATTGCACCCAATTGGTCTCTTGTTCATGTCGTGCAAGCTTTCTATATTGATTTGTGTGCAAAAAGTAGAGTTCTTTTGTTCTTGGAGACCTTCTGACACTCACTACGCGCGCATACGGCGACCGATCTGTACACCAATCTCTCTCTCTTCTACCATGGATATAGAAATTCGACCTTCAACAAGGCGTCCAAGCTCCCAAATCACATCCATATCAGTGTTTAACTCATTCCAAACTTATGGAAGATGGATTTCTACTATCATTAGCAAAGGTAGTTGGATCACCATGCAACACGCAAAACATGGAAAAAGGCAAAGACATGAGAGCTCGTTTATCTCTGCTTGGAAGGGAAGAATCCGAGATTTTAAGCTTGGAGCAAATAAGAATAGCATCAAAGAGGTACTAGTGCAACATGTGTTCATGCATAGAGAGCTGTGTTTGGAACCTGGATCTTCAAAGCTTCCAATGCATAGACCAAATTATAAGAATTTGATTCTTAAAGTTTTTCCTTTCTTAAACATGGTTTAGGTTTTTCCATTATAATATTTGTTTGTCTTGTAGATGTCTATCCCTCTAATCTTGAGGAATGGCAACCAGTGGAGTCTATTATTGATGTTATTGATGTTATACATGGTTCAATTGGAGAAGAAATGTATAGAGGCAAAGAAGACAGAGCTTGTAGAGAATGGAATATTCTTTTATGACCATTCTTATGTTATTCCTATGCGGCGTTGCCAATGGGGATCAATAAACCTCCTTCCTTTGCCAGATTTTTCAAGCTTTGAGTGGCCTTTGCCAAGTCCAGCTACTAGTGAGGGCTATAGATGTAAGATATTTTCTGAGATCCAGAAAGCACTAAAATCTAATATCTCAAGTAGACTAAGCAAAGTTACTTTGTTTATGCCTATTAATATATTTATTGATTTCTTCTCTAATATGGAGATAAGAATAACAAAAACCATGCTTTCAGTGAAGAGACTAACATATGATCATATCATACAATTTGCTGATGAAGGATGGGATACAAGGACAGAAGGAAAAATTATATGTAAGATAGATCAAGACTCTATAGCTTGTAAATATATGATTGCTACTCAAAATTTATCCTTATCTTTTACTATAGTCGATGGATTTTGTTGGTAGTAGTCTAGTTGCTTTAGACTAGAATCTTGATGATTTCAGCAAATATCCTATAGTGAATCTTGATATTTGGTTCAACGAGGATATTATTGCAATCTTAAAGATCAGAAAATCATGTACGCTACATCAAGTGAGGATGGATTTACAAAATGAAGACATTGAACTACCATGCTCCTTTGTATTCCAACTTGACAAGAAACGAGTAAGTTTTCACATCATATTATATCTACTTAGATGTATATCAAGATCTCACTTCCTAACTAACAAACATTTGTAATTTATTTTTTACAGATATCAAAAAGGAGAGAAAATAATATACACTGCAAGGACATTCAAGAAAAGATATCTTTACTATCAATATAAAATATATATACAAATTTTGTAGTAGATGTCTATCTGCCATCTCTATGAGATATACAAGGGCTGAAGGGCAAATTTCTATATATGAAGGCTTACAAGGCGATATGGCAAAACTATTTCTTTTTTTGAGAACTATCCTTTCTAGGAGTCCTTTTGCCTTTCTTTGATGTCTTGGGTATAGAAGATGTGGGTAAAGGTGTTGAAGTTGTGGCTTCACCTTCCATGGTTATAGGCACCGCATCTCCTTCATGGTGCAAATCCCCACCAATCTCTGTTGTTGGTTATATACAATTGACCATTATATACTTCAAGAGCTTTGCTCTGACGTACCAAACATGCTCAGATGCATAGCAATCCTTCGAAACCTGTCACATATTTATAGAAAAAAGAGTTTTAGTTCATTATTGTTCTTACAATAGACTATATTTTTATCATCAATGGACTATTTGCAATGAATATCTATCTTAAAGTTTAGCATCTTTCATATTACCTTTACATGTTTATCATCATTAAGATAAACAAAGTTAACCATTCTTCTAGCATTTGCAATCACCCTCCAGCCACAAGAATGGCTATCATCCTAATGAGGACACTGCAACCACCAACACAAAGTAAACTATAAAACTTACGGATGGTAGTTCATAGAGTAAACTTATGTTTCAATTATTTTAATCAATAACTTACCGCAACTTGTCTATATTGCATTGTTGCAAGCAAATCAGATGGCATAGAGGGCCTTTTCTCTAGCTCTTCAATTAATATTTTTGCACCTCTATATATAAAATATATTGAAATTTAGAGTACTTACAAAAAAAAGAATTGAAATATCAAGGAGCCCTTGGATAATATAACTTACAATTTAGCATTTCCATGGCTTCCTTTCATAGAAGTGATTAAAAAACATTGCTTATCCACACAGTCTATTGCAATCAAGCTCCAATGAAAGCTAAAAGCAATCATATCTCAACAAATTAGTAGGATAAAATCTCAAAAACTCTAATAGAATATTGAATCACTTACTTTTCATTATATGGAATTATAAGGAGCTCCAAATTATCGAAGTCAATCAGATTGAACAACTGCTCAACAAAACTTGTATCAAGCTCGTTCCCCATAAAGAATGAGATAGATGGATCAAGAACCTCAATTTTTTGTTGCATATTCAAAGGAAAATCATGCATTACATACCTAGAAAAGGCATAGAAATAGTGAATATAAACAAGAAAAACCTTATTGTTAAAAAAATATCAAAAAGTAGAAGTAATTATGGGTGGATATACCTTAGGCTAGCAAGAATAATACTGTCATTTATTTCTCTTCTTTTATCCTTAAGAATCTGAACACATGCAGCATTAAAGGAGATAATCTCAGTTCTTTTATCTAAGTCACCAAGTAAGAAACAAAACACATTGAATCCTTTTGGATTAGCTGCTTCAAGAAGGGTGGCCAGCTCATTTTCAAAGGACTCTAGTTGCTCTGCTTTCCTTTCTTCAGCCCTTTGCCTCCTATACTCTCTCGATTTATCTACCTATTCCTCTTTAGCTTTCTCCTCTTTTTCATGTTGCCTTGTATCCCTCTCATGGGTGACATCCTCAACCTTAGGACCAGAATCATCTTTCTTTCTCCTAGCTGGGGGCACATTAAGGATATTAAATGTCTTCTCATCAATGAGGGGAATTGGCTCAAGGACCTTTGAAAATCTATATCTTAGCCGCCTAAGAATTACCATGTCCTTGTCCATGATTGTGATTCTATGAGCATGAGTAGCACAAATATAGGCATCTTGAAAAAACTCAACTAAAAAATCCTATGTGGCTTCTTGTATACAATTAAGGGTTGTTCTTGTCCATCTGAAACTATCCAAACTATATTTGTCACAAATCTCCCTGACAAGCCTTTGAAAAGACAACTTTGGAATTGCATTGTTAAGAGCCTTTATTGCCTTCCTAATCTCCCTTAGGCACCTGACATTTTGAGAAAACTTTCTCTTTGGCTTTGACTTTCTAGAGAGCTTTTGAGGCTTTGAAGATTGATGAATCTTTGATGTTAAACCCCTAGGATCAATCTTCTCCTTCCTTGCTATTGCTTTAGTCCTAGCCATCTGCCAAAAAAATACATGTTACTTCTTGTCCAATGTGTCCAGTGAAACGCGAGTTTCAGATAAGAGACCTCCTTGCAGCATGTTGTTTTCGTGTTTCACCAGACAACACATAAATAGCAAAAGAATCAACAAAACGAAGAAAAACAAAACATTAATCTAAGGAATGCTATTACAATTACCTAAAATCTCCACAACATTAAAGTCGTAGAAGCAATGTTATAAAACAATAGGGAAAATAATTCTTTATAGTACTCATAGGCTCACACTAGGGAAAAAGTTCGTTTATAGTGCTCACAGGCTCATAATAATATAAAACATTAAGGAAAAACATCAAAAAAATGCATTGAATGGATGCCTGGGCTTGAGAAGGATGGATGCAGAAAACCATACCTTCTTTGGCGCTTTGCTAGGAAAAATCCGTTTAGAACCAATTTCGTCAATAGCTCTGGTGAAACATGAATACGTTCTTCACAACCACAGCTCGAAGACCCTACTGCATGACCATGAAAATGTGCTCCATGACCATAAAAATATGAAACGAATTTGGCCGTTGTTTCCCTTTATAGGGGGATTTTTTAAAAATCGATGGTACATGCATTATTTGGCAAAGTATTAAGTAAAACACGTGCGACGTATTCTCGAAAAAAGAGAGTGCGCACGTCTTTTGAGAAATTTGATACGGTGTGTTAAGTGAGACACGTGTGCACGTATTTTGAGGTATTTTGTTCATGCAAAAATATTGGAAATTTCATCCAACTTTGCGGTTGCGTTTATTTTGCCATCATTACGTAAACTTTTTCGTTGGAACTATCAACACACGTTTGATAATCAATATAAAAGCTTTTCAAAGTCATCCTCTCCGATATTGTCTTTCTTTCTCCCGAAATTTTGTTTCGATTTCCCTTTAAGGTCCTTGCTTCCTGTTTGAAGAGCAGTTCAACAATTTCTGATAGGTAACAAAATTTTGTTATTACAAGTATTTGAACAAAATCTCGTTTATTAGTATAGAAAGAATTTTTAATAACACTTGAAAAATTACAGTTGTCATGTGCTTTGTGTCTTTTAAAAGGAACATGGCACTTCCAGAAAGGATTTTATCATAAAATTCTATGTTTTAATAGAATTAATTCATAGTTCATGTTTCTCTTCTTGTTTTGCATCTTTTGACCGATGAAACACGAAATAATGTCTCTAGTTAGTGGTATGTTGCTAAATATCGCGTTTCACCAGTGAAATTTTGAAATAACTTTCGTTTTCAAGTAGTGTCTGGTAAAACGTGATTTCTTCACTGGCTTTTGCCTCTGTACACCTTGTTTTCACATTTCACCGGTCACTTAAAAAATTTCTCCTTTTTTTATTTTTTGTCTTTCTCTTTCCATGGTTCCATCGTGTTTTATTGGACATTGTTGCCATTCTGCTTTGTTTTCAGGGATAAAACTTTTGTTGGTCAAGATGACAAAGAGAAAGCTATCTCTGGAAGGAATGGATGAGGAGGAGCTAATGGAGACTTCTGATGATAGGCTCTTTGATTTCTTACACACAACTGGAAATTCTTCCAAGTTTAGCTATATCAAGGAAATTTTCAATGTTCCTTTTGATTTGAAGGAGTTATTGGAGGATCTTGAAGAAAAACTTAAGGAGTACATATATTTTTATGATAGACATGTGCAAGGTTTAGAAGTCAATGGATTTGTTCATTATAGTGATGTCATGGGAGCCACCAGTATAGCCAGGTCAACTTTGCTAGGCAGGTTCAATCTCATTGATGAGGAATTCGGGAAGAGAGAAACATGTTGCCCTTTCCACAGGTATCAACACAATGCCTTCTGATCCACAAGGATGTTGGATTTATTGTGTATCTTCAGTACGGAAACTTCTTCTCCGGATATAGACCAATAGGGAAAGCTAGAGGATATTGCAAGTATGGATAAGGAGGTCGAAGAGAAGGAGGAGATGTTCCAAGAAGATATTGAGAATTAACTTGTCCAAGGTTTTGATGTAGGTTTGTTCAAGAGTGACAATATCACAATGGTGGAAGAAAAGGAGATCGAGCCAAATGCACGAGTTGATGAAGAAGATCCTCTTGCATGTGTTCCAACATTTCCCACTTATCTTATCAACAAGAAGAGATATGTGTTGCTAAATGATATTCAACATCTTTTTTATCTTAGAGAAGGTTATTGCTTAGCAATCCTTGCAGGTTGGGGCCAAAATGACATGAATTTTATAGGTTATGAACAAGAACCACTAGCAAGTCTTGATGTTGAGGGAGAGAATTTCCAAGGCAGCTCTATAGCCTTACATACATGTATTAATCAGATCGTAGAATACGAAAAGGGGGGGCTACCTATAGAAGAAGAGTTCTTACAGGTCCAGAAGAAACTTCATATTGATGATGTAGGGTATGAAGAGAGATTGAAGTCTCCATCAGATGAGAAACCCAAGAGTTCAATAAATCTTTATGATGATAGTCTTCTCGAAGAATACAAACACCCTTAGGTATGAAATAGAATTCGAAGTTACCCATTGAGTTTATGTTAGACTTTATTATGCATTATAGATTATTATCTTATATCTTATACTGTTGTGGTTTGTTGTGTAGATTGAGATTGAAGATCTGGACAACTTTCTTGGAAGGGCCAAGGGCTCTAGGCCAATGAAGCTTGGGAAAAATCAAAGCCTTGGCCATTATATTGGAAAATTAAACAATCAAACAATTGTAATATATCATAGTAGATTGTCAAGCTCTCTAAGTCTACCAATGATGGCTTTGAGAGCTATCTCAAAGGTAATTGGATCTCAAGTTTTCAGCAGAGGTTTGGACAAGATCATTTTAGTGGAGAAGGAAGAAGCCATAAGAGTTTTTGGCTTCATGCCTGGATACATGGATCTAGAGCTGGATATTTTGGAGTTCTTGGCTCCTATTTGCTCTCTTATGTAGGAGATAGTAAGAATTTGAAGCTTCTTCCAGGCTATCGGAAACAGGAGTTTTTGAAATACAGAGGTCTTATTGAGTGGGATGAAACAAAAGATTCCTCTAGAGGCCCTGTCGAGCTACCTGAAACCAAGGACTCCTCTGAAGGCCCTGTTGAGGTGCCTGAAACTAAGGACTCCTCTGGAGGCCCTGTGGAGGTGCCTGAAACTAAGGACTCTTCTGCAACACAATCAGACTAGAAGATGCCAAAGATCAAGGGTTTCTTGAAACCCATCTTTTCCCAACTCTTTGTTTGGTTTGTAACCATTCTGTAAATCTTTGCTTAATTGCCACCATGCAAACCAATTGCAGAGAGAACTTTTTCAACCTTTGTTATAGCATCTGTTCTGGTTGATAATGGCTTCAGCTTCCATGCAAATCCTATATAGAGATGAACAAGCTTTTCAATTATCGTGCAAAGTGCATGAAGTGTACAAATATGGGCATTCGCTAAAGGAATGTCCAAGGCTGGTTTAAACTATGGATCCTTATTGTGCCTAGAGGGAGCTCTATTCCAATTGCTTAAGTTTAACTCTGCAGCTGATGACATGCAGTATAAGCAAGGAGATCTCGAGTTGGATCCCTTTGATACATTATCATACATTTGAGTATCTTTAGGTCACCATCTATGTGCCACTCAATCCTGTAGTTCCCAAATCCTTCAACAAATAGCTCTTCTCCTACTTGTTGCCTTTGAATAACATTAGGTATTGATGTTTGATGAAAAACGCAATATAATATATCAAAATTCTCAATATCTACCTCAAATGCTCCTAGCCACCAGATGTTATATTCAGATTGAACACTACATGATGTTGAGTGATTGCAATGACCTGACGAAAGTGCTCTATTCATCAAGGTGATAGAGATTCTCTCCAATTTTTTACATTTCAAAATCTCACTTTCATCAATTTTAATCACAAATCTAGCCACTCCCTGTGCCTCTGCTCTATTGATAAGTCATAAAATTTGATCATTAAGCATTGTAGGGTGGGCAAGTCAAGGAAAATATTGTTAAATTCATTGAATGTAACCTCCTTTTTCTTGCCCTTGAAGGTAGCCTTGATATGAAAAGGCTCACCTAGAATCCCCATCACTTTGTTATTAACTCTCTGTCTGATAGTCCTAACCACAAATGGCTTCGAAAGTATACAATTGCATCCCTGTCCTTGCTTCATATTTGATTGTAAAAGCTGAAAAAGTTGCATATAAGCATCTTGACTGATACCAATATTATCCAGTGTCTTCTGTACTAACTCAGAATCCAAAGAATGATCCTTTACAAATGACTCCAAGCATTGTTTCTTTGCCTTTTTAAATTTCTTCTACTCCAAAATATCCTTTGAAACTACTAAAGGAAGAAGATGATAATAAAATTGAGCTGCTTTTAAAGAATCTCTTTCACTTGCATTTGGTTGTAGAAGAGATCTAAGCAAAATTAACATCACAAATCAATGCAAGTAATTTAAATAAAGCCATATTTAAGATTTTTCAAGTGAAAAAAAATATACCTTGCTGCTTGAATTCTTTTACCACAGCCTCCTCCTCCTCGTTTGAGATTCTCAATTTTTTTAAGCGCTCTTTGTCGATTTCAAAGGCCTAATAAAGTTTGCTTTCATTGATAAGCTTTGATATGCTTTTCCAATGAGTGAATTTTTTGTTGACAATCCTCTAGCTTCTGCAACAACTCTATATTGTGTTTCATCAAAATATGATTCTCTAGTCCAAGGATATCCTTTTCTCAACAAGATTAAGTGTATAACCTAAAAATCCATTGTAGCCATCACCAATAAATCTCATTAATGATGAGCTATTATAGAAAGGAGGAGTGTTATTTCTGCTAGGATCTTTGGGATATAGCTTTCCATCTAACCAAAGATCAATATTTCTGCTAGGATCTTTGGGATATAGCTTTCCATCTAACCAAAGATCAATATTCTTCTTTCCTTCAAACCTCAATATATGTTTCATAGACTCTGTAATCGTGATAGATTTTATTCTCTTTCTTATTGGTTCATACTCACTATCCAACTCAATATGAAGATGATAGAGAGGTCTTTATGAGAGCTACAGAGATCATTGGATGATTGATCCATAGCTAAGCTACAGAGATCATTGGGTGATTGATCCATAGCTAAGGATATGATTAGAAGCAAGAACGAAAAATTAGAAGAGACTACTAAGGAGGAGAAAAAAAGAAGAGAGAAACGATGGAGGGAGGCAATCGAGTATCCACCAAAATTCAAATTGAATATTACTTTTCACTTTAATGAGGAGAGGTAAGATCTTCATTATGACAACCTTGCCAACTTTATGGTGACCTAGATTTCTAGGTTTGATGTGAGCACGAGAATATCACGACAATGACTTATTAACAAATTTTGATATTTTAACTTACCAAAATATAAACCTTTTAAAAATTCTATAAAATGATTTTATTTCTTAAATTTTTTTCTCTCTCTAAGATCTCTTATAGGGCATTTTCGAGACCTCAAAACACCCCTAATGCTAAATTCAGGCATGAAGGTTTTGAAGAGCAGATGCGAGAGGAGTTCATGAACCTAAGTCAGTCCTCTGGAGAAAGAGTAGAAGCTTATGTCTCATGAATGGAATCCATCCTAAAGAGATGGACTAACCATCATTTGGATGAAGGCATCCAGAAAGGATTGTTCCTTAGAGGCCTACAACCAGAAGTTTGCAAGTACGTGGAATTGATAAGACTAGTCAATTTGTAAGCTGTAGTGGAAGGTGCAAGATTGTATGACAAAGTTGAAGCAAGGTTGTCAATGACTCCATGAAGAGGAGTTTTACCTCCTCCCATGCCAGGAGTGGTATACCCACCAAATACAGTCCCAGGGACAGTTTCCTATTCCTATCCCCAAATGCAAACAGTGCCACAATATAATGCACCTAATCCATTGTGCTCGCCACAGATGACAGTGCCTCAAATGATGGTTCAACCACAACAACAATGGTCTCAAACAATTCCTCCAATGGTGACTCAACAACAGTGGAACCCTACCAACTAGAATCAACAATCCCAAGTCTCAGCAGGAGCTCTGAATCAGAACCTGAACAGTGGACCTTCTGGATCAACCCAACTAGTGTATGTAGTAATTACAAAAGCTTCACAAAACCCTACTACAAGTACTTCAGGAGGTGAAAATCTGAAGGACTACTTATCCAACTCAGTTGCAAGTATTAAGAAAGAACATATGGATGTGATTACAGAGCAGCTATAGACGTTGAAGGTGAATACCGCCAATATATCCACTCCTGCGAGAGCTGGGAGAGATGTGATGCGTTCTAATACATGGTGCAAAAAGTGTCATCAAGGGGGACATTTAGCCACTGAATGTACCCGAAAACCAACCATTCCTGGAGCCTTCTGTTCCTACTGTTTGTGAAAGAACCATACAGAGGATATTTGCTCTCTAAAAGAGATGCAGGAATGAAGACAAAAGGATGGAAATGCAAGATTCAACTTGCTGGAATCCAAAATGACAACACAGGATATTGGATCAAAGCCTAGGGAATTTGGTCCTAATTTTGGTCCAAGGAGATTTCCCTCTCAAAGTTACAGAGGATGACAGTTTGGTGGTGGTTAGAGATCAGAGGTGGAATGTTACAGGTGTGGAGAAAATGGCATATCTCTTCGAATTGTCCAAACCCTAGACAATCTGTGGATTACAAGCCCTTATGCAGCCAATGCAAAGGCGAAGGCCACACTGCAAAGGACTATCCAAGTTCAGCCCCTGTAAAGGCCAATGCTACTGATAGAGCCAACAGAAGGTACAAGAGTCTACCTCCAATTTGGTAGAGTTGGAAGTTGCCGCTGTCACGCGCGGCAAGAAGAAGGACCAGTTGTCCAAGAAGAGAACAACTCTCCTGCCAAGACTGTGAAGTTCAACCTACCAACAGAGGGACAGAGCATTATAGGACAGAACAGTGCAGTACAAAGCATTGTAGTGCCACAGAGAGTCACAGAGATAGTCCCAGAAACAAGACCAGATCAGGAGATAGATGATGCAGAAGCACCTCCAGAAACAGAAGAAGTGTCGATGCTGCCATGGTTAGAAGAAAGAGGAAAGATGAAAATGGGTGTAGCCCCATTCCCCAGCAGGCTGGAGAAGCCTGCGGATCCTATCAAATATTATGACTTGGTAAAAGACCTAGACACTTTTAAACCTAACTTAACATTACGGTAGTTGCTGATGCTGTCTCCCAGCTGAGCCGAAATAAATTCAAAAGCATCTTGACAAGAAGATGCAGATTAAGGATTGCTCCCCCAACAACAATAAAGTCCAACAGAGCCATAGAACCTGCGAAGGAAGTAGATGTGGCTAATGTCTTCCTAGATACCTGGAACCCCAGAGATTAGTGTATGGATAGAAGGATGCTTTATTTCAAATGCATTGATTGATGGAGACTCATCAGTAAACATAATGATGGATGTGACAATGAAGGACTTAGGGTTGCAAGGAATTCAACCTACACAGTGGCTTTTCAAATTGGCAGACCAAAGCAAAATTAAACCGTTGGGCATCCTCCCATATGTAAAAACAACCCTTGCAGGAAAAGATTATCGACTGACATATTTGGTGGTCAAGACAAATTCTTATGGGACCTTATACCCTCTGCTGTTAGGAAGACCTTGGCTTTTTGAAGTGAGAGCCAGGACAGACTGGTTCAAAGGAGCCCTAACACTAGGCAGAGGACCCAACAAAGTGGTGTTGAAATTGTATGGATCGCAAAAAGGTAATGGATCCACATCCATCGAAGTCATAACTGACTCCTCCAACGAGGTAACAGATGGTACATCAGGAGACAAAGAGGTTGTTAAACAGATCTTTTCCAAGAAAATAGAGGCACAGTCCCTAACAGTGGGCATTGTAAGCCAATTACCAAGGGAAGCAAAGTCTTTGTCCATGGGAGAATACCTCCTACCTCAACTAGAATTAACTTCTGAAATTACCTCTAACAGCGAGATAGAAGCATGGATGTATTGTTCTCCCTGTTACATGTCAGTCCGCAGAGACAGTAACAGAGACAGAGCTAGAGACAGAAGTAGAAGTAGAAGCAAACGCAGAGGCAGAAGATCTGTTCTTTTCCTACAGAGCCTCTACAGAAGCAAAGACAAAGCCTCCAGAGGAAGAGAATGAAAATGATGAGGAAGAAAATGAAGTAGGATTTGAAAGTACAGATGAAGAATTTTCTCTAATAGTGGACGATCTTGTTGATGTCCCTAAAGAGACCTCAGAGGCCGAAGATCTCGGGGTGTTGGATGGAATGACCATGGTTCCATTTGGGTTGACCAATGGACACAAAGTATGCAAAATCTGCATAAGCAATGGATCAAAGGCATAAAAATTAAATTCACCAGTGGCTCCTATCACCCTGAGTATTCAGTCAATAGAAAAGATGATGATGATGCCCCCTGCCAACAGAAGCCAGAGCTATCAAAGCCTCGGCTTCTAGAAGATCCGTGCTATGTGACATTCCTGGATGCATCCTCTGAAGATGAATCCCTAAGTCCAAAAGAAATCACCACTTACACAGAAGTAAACAAATCTCTGATACCCTTCCAACAACCTCAACAGACAAATGAGTCATCTATTCAAAAGGAGGACACTGGCTCTAGTGGAACAGCAGACGAGGACACTACTCTCTTGAAAGAGTCAAACCTCTTTCCAAAAGCAATCCGTAGGACATTTATCCACGAAGTGGAAGGTGAAAGACAAGTAACGTTCTTGGATACTGACGGTACTGAACGTCACCTAAAAGTTGGTTTCAATCTTCTAGAAGAAGAACTACTGGTCCTGTAAGATCTATTAAAGGAGAACTTAGATGTGTTTGCTTGCTTATATAAAGACCTAAAGGGGATTGATCCCACAGTATGCCAATATCACATTGACCTAGAGCCCGATGCCAAACCTATAAGACAAAGACAAAGACATATGAATCCTAATTATTCTGCTCTAGTGAAGGTTGAATTATTGAAACTTCTTGAAGCCAAGTTCATTTATCTCGTGGTTTTGGGTTTCGTCCATTGTGGTAGTACCCAAGAAGAACGGGAAACTTCGAATATATGTAGACTTTTGAAAGCTCAATTTGAAGATGAAGAAGGATCATTTCCCTATCCCTTTTACAGACCAACTGTTGGACACAGTGGCATGTCATGAGCTGTATTCCCTCTTGGATGGATTCAGCGAATATAACCAAGTCCAAATCGCAGAAGAGGACCAATCCAAAACAACCTTTGCCACAAAATGGGGGACCTATGCCTATAGAGTAATGCCATTTGGGCTCTGTAATGCTCCTGCCACCTTTCAACGAGTAATGATGGCTGATTTCCAGAATCATCTTCATGATTTCATTGAGGTGTATCTTGATGACTTTTGTGTCTATGGTTTGATCCATGAGCACTGGGAACACCTAAAGCAATGATTTGACAGATGCCGAGAGTATGGGATTTCTCTCAATCCCAAAAAATGTGTCTTTGGCGTCTCCTCGGGAGTTCTTTTGGGCCATATTTTCTCTACATAGGGGATTGCAACAGACCTGACGAAGATTGAGAAGATTGCCGCCTTGACAGCACCAATAAACCTCAAGCAATTGAGAGGATTTCTTGGCCATGTGGGCTACTACAGAAGATTTATTGCACATTTTGCAACCAAGGCAGCCCCTCTGCACAAGCTCCTAAGGAAAGATGTGGATTTCCTTTGGATTGATGACTATGAAGAAGCCTTTAATACCCTAAAACAATGCCTTATCCAAGCACCCATCTTACAGCCTTCTGAGACTGGACGAAGGAGTTTCATGTGCACACAGATGCATCAGTTGAACGGCTAGGTGGTATCCTATGTTAAAAGGGCCCCTCTAAATTAGATCAACCGATATATTATGCAAGACAGAAGGTCTCTGATAGGGAACGAAACTATACAGTGATAGAGCTTGAATGCTTAGCAATGATGTTTGCACTGGAGAAGTTTCGACACTATCTACTATCAACGCATTTTAAGTTCTACGTGGATCATGAAGCCATGTCCTTCCTGATGAACAAAGCAGATGTTAAAGGACGGCTGATGAGATGGTTGCTCCTATTCCAGGAGTTCGATTTTGAAGTGGTCACTAAGCTTGGTTGTTCCCATGTCCTAGCCAATCATCTATCACGGATCCCTCAAACTGCAGAAGAGGAACATGATGATCCAGACCTTCCTGATGCTTCCTTGTTTCTAGTTGAAACAGTTACTCCCTGGTATGCAGACATAGCCAACCTCTTGGCAGCTCAACAGTATCCTTCTGGCATCTCAAGCCGTGAGAAGAAGAAGCTTCTATTAGAATCAGCCCCCTACACCTTGCTAGGTGGTGCATTGTACAAGAGGGACAAAGATGAAGTATTGCGAAGATGTATTGCAGGAGATAAAATCGGCATAGTATTGAAAGCATGCCATGACGAACCATGTGGTGGACACTTCACAGGAGAAGTGACAGCCAGGAAGGCTCTGTTGGCAGGATACTGGTGGCCGATCCTCCACACGGATGCATATGACTACTACAAGAGATATGATGCTTGTCAGCGAATGAGGAAACCCACCAAAACAAGTACCATGCCATTGCAACCCATTCTTCCCTTAAATCCGTTTGAGAAGTGGGGGATTGATTTTATGGATCCCATTGATCCACCTACCAGACAGAAACAAAATAGATACATCTTAGTATGTATGGATTATGTCACAAAGTGGTGTGAAGCTAAAGCTCTGAAGCGGGATGATGGTAACAGCGTAGCCTTGTTCATGTACGAGAATATTATCACCTATTTTGGCAGTCCCCTCGAGCTGGTAAGTGACAGAGGTACTCATTTCCTTAACAAAGTCATGGAGGAGCTGACAGAGTTGTATAAGATCCGCCATCGTAAGTCCACTCCTTACTACCCCAGAGCGAATGGCCAAGTTGAAGTCACCAATTGCATCCTTGCTCGAACCTGATAAGAACGATTGCCACACATCATCGCGACTGGGACGATCGACTTACAGAGGCACTCTGGGCATATAGAACCTCCCATAAGGTAGCTATAGAACAGACCCCTTTCCAGCTAGTGTATGGTATAGAAGCCGTCTTCCCTGTTGAACTGGAATTTCCCTCTTTGCGAGTGACAGTTAAAGAACGCTTCGGAGATGATGAGTCATTGCAATGCCACCTCCTGCACTTGGAATGCTTGGATGAGATACGGCGGATGGCCCTACAGTGTATGGAAACCACTCAAGCGCGACGCAAGGCCTACCATGAAAGTTTCATCAAGCACAAGGAGTTCAAAGATGATGATCTTGTCCTAGCCTATGATTCGAGATTTGGCAATCGAGATTTGGCAAGTTTCCTAGCAAGCTTCAACAATGGTGGATGGGCCCATACAAGGTGGATGGGCCTGAAGAAGTACTTCTCTCCTTGGGGATCTGGAAAACCATAGTCGACCTACCCTCTTCCTTTTGGGCATCGCACTGTCCTTCTCTTCGTGCTTCTGATAGCCCTTATGATCTTCCTCATGAGGTGGTCTTGTTCTGCTAGCCCCTCACAGATACCTCTCAACCCGACATTGTTCTCTTCTCGTCTGATTCAACAACGGTGGTGAGGATGGTCTTGACACATGGTATTTCTACCATTCTCTTTATTGATAAAAAAAAGACAAAAAAAAGAAAAAGAAAAAGAAAAAACAAACAAACTGTTATGGGAGAAAATGAAGAAATTCCTTGTCATAACAGGCCTCGTTCCAAGAAAAGGTGGAAACACCCTTGGGCGGAAAGTTGATTGTGGAAAAGGTGATAACGCCCCACAGTTCAGGATAACTGATTCATCAGCAACGTACCTTTTCAGCAAACTTTGAAGCCACCTCCCTTGGCGCACTGTCTCTGCAATATCAGTCCGTCTGTCCTTCTTAACAGATGATCTATCTTACAAATCATTGAAATATCAGACTTGTTGGCTGCCTCCCTAGGTACGCCTCGTCTTCAAGATCCTGATGACAACAGCCAACACGATCTTTATCACCAACCCCTTGAGTGATGTGAGCTTTCATCCTAACAAGATGGGGATGTGAGTATGGGCTGTCCTCTGTATCTATCAGTGAGCGTGAGAAAGAGGGTAGGGTGAGTGACCAGTTTTTCCCTTTAAATCAAATGAGAGGTGAGATGTGTGAACAGAGTGTTGCATGCACGGGATGGGCCTCTCAATGCACAACGCACGATCCGTTCCCATGCACTGCACCATAAGGCTCCCTGGCCTTCCTTCTTGCATTGTATGCTAGCACACGGCGGAATGTACAGTTGCACCATCAAATGCGCACAAGGCATACGACCTCTGCACAAGTGACAGTGAGGATTACATCAATGGGTTTCAGGTATGGGCTGCCCTTTGTATCTTTCAATAGAGCGTGAGACAGAGGGTAGGCTGAGTGTGACGGATGGTTCTTCAATCAATTATTGAGAGGTGAGGATTGAGAGACATTATGACCATTGGAGTTAGGTACATTCCTGTTTCCCTATGCACCCACGGAATGGGTCTCTGCCATCAGCACAAGACACATCACTTTATTGTGTACACTGCACTGCAAGGCTCCCTGGCCTTCCTCCTTGCACCTATGCCAGACGAGTGGGATGCACTGATGCACCATCAATTGTGCACCCTAGCATACTCCCCCTACACCACCCCCTTGTCGATTCCTAAACCGGGTGTGAGATCTGGGTTTCCATCAATATTATCTCGAGTGATGTAAGCTATGGGGTGAGTGACTGTTCTCTCATTCCATTTGAGTGCCAGTGGGTTGAGTGACTATCCTTTGTCAAGGACACCTCCCCCGATGGACTTCATCAACCAGATACCTCCCTGGGTACTACTGCATGGTCCCTGCCATGCTAGTTGAACGCTGGAGCGAGCCGTGGTACATCCTGCAGTCGACTCCAACCCTTCTGTAGAGCAATGAACGGTTCCTTTGACTATACGCGAAGCGGCCCAAGTTTTCCTAACTCTACTTTTCTATTTGCAAGTGTATGTGATGTCTTAAGTGTAGGGACGCCAGTGTCGAGTCGGTTGACAAGTCTGCGGCCTTGTCGATTAATCTACTCTGTCCGTTAAGGTTTTAAGTGTGGGGACACCTCTCTACGCGTCTGATGTGCATATCCCCTACATATGCCTCAAGTTGATCATGCATGTCTGCCATGACCTCTTTCTTCCCTCATGGGTCCCTTTCCCAACCACCCGTCTCACTTTACCCCACCCTTTGGGGCCGTTCCTTCCCTCTTTCCCTTTCTCCCTTATTTTGACGTTTTCTATGTGAACGCACCGTACGCTCACTGAAATTCACATCCAACCTTACAGCCCTATTTTTCCCTTCAAACTGCCCATTTTTCCTTTTTACCAACCCCTATTCCGACCGATGGTTCTTGAGTTATTAATTTGTTGACATGATAGGCTTGTCAACCACATTATTTGGCACATTATTCATTCTTGCTGCTCTACGTTCTGGTGAGCGGATTTCTCCATATTACTCCCTGTATGTATTTTTGGTGTTTTTTTTACATTTTTCCCATGTGAACACCCTGATTTTGCCCTGAAACCTGTGTTGCATTTTTAAATCATCTTTCCCTTGTCTCCTGGCACATTTTTCCTTTTTACGGTCTTTCGATTCGGTGTACGGTTTGGGTTTTATTAATTTTTCTTCCTTTTTTCATGTCGCGCCTGTTTTTGGTTTTATGCGTCGTAGGACACCCCCGTGACCTCTGTGTCTCGCGTATCGCCGTCCCCACCTCGTCTGATCCCGCTGATGTAAGTTTTTTTACTTCCACCCTGCGCATGCACACGGGATGAGGGTGCACTTACTTTTTCATGGATTTCGCAAAAAAAAAATCAAAAAAAAAAACACAAAAACACACACATACAAACAACACATAGCACCAACCGCCACCCACGAAAAACAACACACAATACAACAAGAAAAAAATCCCCCAAAACCGAAACAACCACCCATAATTCAAAAATAAAAAATAACAAATATACAATTTAAAAAAACCACACAAACACAAATAAAATCAACCAAAAAAAAAAAAATCAACATCCACACCCAAAACGACCAAAATTACAAATTCAACACCAACAACCAAAAAACCAAAAAACAACAAAACACCCCAATTAAAACAAAAGTTTAAAAAATAACATAACATATAAAAACAAACATTTAAAAAATAATAATAATAAAACAAAACAACTACCTTACATGTTCGCACCTCGCCTCCCTCTCGCCAACGTCCCCTCCTCCTCCCCATCTCCAGCGCCTCGCCTCCCTCCTGCCGCCGCCGCTCTCCTCTTCTCATCTCCTCCCTTCCTCCTCCTCCTCCGCCCGTAGCCTCCTCTTCCTTTTCCTTCCCCTTCCTTCCTTCTCAGGTTAGTTAACTAACCTCCACCACTTCACTAACCTAATTAATTTAGTTAACTTAATTCACTTAACTAACCTAATTCGCTTAACTAACCTACATAACTTAATTAACCTAACTAACCTAACTAACTTAATTCATCTAATTCACCTAACTAACTTAATTCACTTAATTAACTTAATTTACTTAACTCACCTAATTAACTTAACCTAACCTAACTTAACTCACCTAAGTAACTTACCCAACTGTACCTAGTTCACCTACCTGCTTAGCTCACTAACCTAACCCTAGTTTTCCCCCTTCTAGCCACCTTTCCTACCCCTAACCCACTCTATCCCCACCCTCCCCACGCAATGCGGATGTCCAGGTGTGCATGTGCGTACGGGAGCTGCCAGCGGGGGTGTTCACGTGCGAGGATGCGCGTTTGGTCTTCTTCGTGCGATGGTACGTGCCGTCCCTAAGCACACACAACTGTTCACACACAGCCCGGTTATCTCTTTTGATTTACCACAAACCCGAGAAAAATACTTTAAAAATACCTAAAAACACTCAAAAAATTAAAAATTTCAATTAAAAAATAAAAAATTACCAAAAAAATCTTTCCTAAATTGGGTAATTTTTTTTCTTGATCTTGCCAGTTATAATGTAGAGAATTAAGTGCAAAAACATTAACAATATTTAAAATCCTTTTAAAATTCACTAAAAATTGAGAAAAATCATTAAAATCCCTAAAAATCAGAATTAAATTCAAAAAAATAAAAAAAAATCCATCAATGTAGTTGACTACTTTTGGAATATGTTAAAATTTAAAAAATCTACCAAAAAAAGAAAAAAGAAAAAAGGAAAAAAAGAAAAAATCAAAATACATCTTAATTACAATTTTAAAAATACTAATAACAATTTTACCCAAACACTAATGAACATTGCCTACACCAAATGTGATCCCCCTAATATTGCCTTGATATTTATTTTGTTAAAGAAAAATACTAAGGTGTTTTATTTTTTTCAGTCAGTGGTTTTTGCTTTTTTGTTGGATTCCTTACATTTGGGACTACTCAGTGCGCCCACAGTCTCTTGCATACACACTCGTACTAGGTATCTATTTTTCGTGCTTTATTTATTTTGGTCATCCCTTAACCATAGTTAATGGTTAAAATGAACTTTATTCACCCACTTTTTCACGCGCGCTCGTGCTAAACACACATTTTTCTAATAACTTAAAATCGACCCGTCGTTCACTTTGTATGCGCTACGAGCACTTGAAAGGCACTTTAATTTTCAATAAAAATGAACCAGCCGTCACAAAAATGCACACATTGAAAAAGAAGAGTGCTTCAGACATATTAAATTTTTAATTAATGAATATGCATTTAGAGACCTGAGTCTAGGGATCGCAGTCCGGGTTTTGTTAAAAGCACCGTTTCACATTAATAAATTATAACTAACAATTTAAAAATGAACCGTCGTTTGCTTATTAAGATTTACAACCTAATAAAATTTCAACCATTGCTAATAATTTATTAAAATGAACCCTTCATTAAAATCATTCCCCTCACTATATTTTTTCACCTTTTTAATAAATACGCTTTGTGGGATGGGCACGTATAGTCCTTTAAGCTGATATTGTTTATCAAAGTTCTGGTTATGTCCTGATTAGGTTTTTGAAGTATTATGGTTTGATTGTGTGATACGATTATGGGTGCGGTCTGTAGTTTTTTTTTGCCTGATACGGGGTCTTGGGTGCTTGCTTATTGTACAGCATGAAGCTTTCGGTCGCATATGTGTAGGGGTCATGCCGAATTTTTTCTAGGATGTGGGTTGTCTGGGGTGGTCAATTGGTTAGTTATGTCTGTGTGTGCTTATTTTGATCGATTTCTTTTTTATAGCTATTTTGTTGTTTTGCAGGCATTCTCTGTGATTGTCTGTGTTTGTGGTGTGTGTGTATATTCCATCTGAATGGCGCCTCAAGCTCCTCCTCCTATTCCGTATGTCCCATTGATCAGTAGGGATTATTCTTCTCTACTGACTTTTGAGCCTATCGCAAAAGCAGGCCTTGCATCTTTCGTGGCTGCTTCACTTCCTTTGATTCCAGATGATCCAGCCATATGTGATGAGTTTCTTGCGTCATACAATAAGAAATCGAGCTTGGTTCATGGTACTTTCATGGTTTTGACACCTAGAGGGTTAGGGAATGCTTTGTCTCTTTTCTACAAAGAAGAACCCTTTGTTACAGCCAGACAATTATTCTCAAATGATGAGATTCTCAAGCTGTTACAGAAGCAGACCAAAGAGATTCTCGATGTCAAGAAGGTGATTAACACTTTAGGAGTGTCTTTTTCAATGATCCATTGATCCTCTCTACAAGCTAGTCTGCCAATTTCTCCAAGACAGGTTTATGCCTGCCAAAATACCATCCCACTATTTGTCAAAGGAGCTCTTCAAAGCTTCCAGGATGGTGTTAAAAGGGGTTGCCATTGATTGGAGTACTTATCTTATTATGAAGATGGACCAACATTTTTTCAAAGTGACCAGAGGGAATGTTACCAATGTAACCTACGGTTCATATTTATCTGCTTTCTTGACATATTCAGGCCTTAAGAAGAGTGTGCTACCTCCTCCATCTGATTCAATACCTCCCTCTCCACCTTCAGAGGATTCAGAACCCATTGGTATAGAAGATCTTGATTCCGCTCCTCCATTGGTCATTCAACGTAAGCACTTGAAGAGTGTAGTAGAGAAAGTTCCACAAGTCATTCTTCAGTAACAGTTCCTGCTACCTCTAGAAGTGACCTTCCTACCTACCTCACATACAACAACTTATTCATGGCACATCGAGAGGGTTCTTTAGAAATATTAGTTCCTTCGCTAAATAGTTTAGTGTCAAGGGATTCCGTTCCTTTCCTTTATAACGACATCCAGAGTTCTTTTGAACTCTCAATGACAGCTTGTGTTCAATAGTTATACGCTTCTTTCTATGAAGAATTGATGCAATCCAAAGACTAGTTGCATAAGGCAACCACAGAGTTAGCCTTTGCTAAAGACACTCTTGTCGATCTGTTAAAGCAAACGGAGCAGCAGACACAAATGATTGAGACCCAAAGAGAAGAAATATCTTATTTGAAAATTCAGTTAGCAATAGCTCAGTCAGAGGTCACTAGAGTTTCGGAAGAGAAATAAAAAATGTACAAAGAAGCTCAAGAGTTTAAGACTCTTATAGATACGAAACTCTCAGCTTTGTAGAGTGCTCATAATACATTGGAATCCCAAGCTTCCTAGATTAAACAGTTGCAGGACCAATTGGCGCAGTCACGGTCCATTCCTCCAAGCCCAAGTGTTCCTATTATTCCTTCTATATCTCAGCAGGACTTGGCAGTTCTCCAAAGACAGGCCACATTATGTCCATTGTTTCAAGATAAAGTGAAAAGATTGTAGTCCAAGATGGATTTATTATGGTCTACATTTGAGCAATTTTAGGAGTATGTTCCTCTGGACCATCCCTTTTTTGTCCACTATCAGTTGCAAAAGTTAGCCTTCTATATTAAGCTCTCAACGATGAATCTCTCTCTTCCAGAGGATGGTTGGAGTGGGGCTTGGTCTTCTAATTTGCTGACAGAAGTTTTCCGTATGGTCTTCGAAGATTTCGTGACGACGAATACCATGTTGCTATCTTATATGTATCTACGATGTGATTTGTTAATTTCTGATGATGTAGATCTAGCTTGGTATGTGGGGGATGTGGTCTTACAAGCTGCCTTATATGTCAATCATTTGGAGTTGAGGATAGATGACATGTTCCATGACACTTCATGGCATTCAATGATTGATTCTGTAGTCCTGAACCAACGCCAGAATACAGCTTCTACTCATGTACAAAGCACTAACCAACTGAGGGTGGATCTCCTATCTTATCTTTCCAAGAACCATCCATTTGATTCATCCTTCTTTGATGCCTACCATCGACGATCTGTTTTAGGTCCCTCTGTTCCTAGCTTATTGTACTATCAACAAATGGCCCATCGCTTTGATGCTTATTTTCCCCTTTATAAATCCAACTCATCAGCTATCTTACCTCTTCTTTTCCAACCTCAGGGTTTTCCTCAAATTCCAATCTTTACCTATTGTTCTTTCATTGAAGATCGAGTCTTTTCCCCTTCTCCACCATGTCCTTCTCCATCTATCAATATACCTTCTACTTTTCTTGCTTATCAATTGACACCTTTCCTAACTGATTTGCTTAAATTTTCAGCCACTCCTTCTTTAGCTTATTCTTCATTTTATGATTTTGCCTACCCATCTCTTCATCCTCTTTTACTTATTCCACTTCCATCTCCTGCCACTTCTATTTCTCAACCCCCTCAGTTGGTTAGTGGGTACGAAGGATTTGATCAGCAAATTCCGAGAAGAAGAGGATGTGTTGAGATATCGAGCTCCACTCGTGATACGCTAGGGTGACCGTTGTGTATTTATGTCACCGACTTGTCAGTTGCAGATGCGGTTGGTACACCGCCCCTGAATAATAGCTACATGATAGCTATCCTTATCTACTCTAGTTCGTGGCTCAGTTAGTATGCCACTTTAGTTAGTTGAGTTTGGTTTGAGACCCATATCTAGGGTTCTTCTATTTCTTTGTACTTGAGTTCTTTTGGCTTCCACAACTAAGAAGAGGAAAACTGTTTTTCAGCCTCCACCCTTGTGTGTATTCCCCCATTGTGCAAGCAAGAAAGCTACAAGTGAGACTCCTTCCTTCTCTCCCAAAATCTTGACAGGATGGAGCTCAACTGATTCTCTCACGGGACCACAGATTTATTGGCCATTAATTCCAGGGGCCTGGACAACTGCTAGTCAAGCATACCAAAATTACCTCCATTTTTCTCAACAATATTCACAATCTCTAGATTCTTCAGTGAGATTGACAACCCATTTTACTTGGTACTTAGCATATATGCATAGGCATTCCCATAACAATCAAAATGCAATTCCAAAGCTACGTATGAATGTCAATGTGAACATTGATTCCCAACAGTTGGATATTGTATATTTTCATGCCCTTTGTCTACCTAGCTGATACCTTGTTTTACTAGAACTGATGTGCTGCCTTCAATTCTTTCAGAATCCTCCAAAATCTTTTGTAGATGGGACTTTATCCCTGGATCACTTTCGTAATCATCAAGCTTTCAAGAGGGATCATCTTCATTGATACCCTTGGATGTATCTTTTGTGCATCTTAATGAGACATTTTTTGGAGGTGCCATTCAGATGGTTGTATTTGTGTGTGTGTTGTATTAATTTATATGTGATGGGTTCATGCTGGTTGAATAATTTGTTCGAGAGCTCTCTTTTCAACTATTGATGTGGTGGATGGCAAGCCTACGATGGAAAGCTAAAGAACCTCTTATATATTTTACAAATTTGTTATCACTTTTTATTGTTTATCAGATGTGTTAATGAATAACGAAGTTTTCCTTTAGTAGTATTCTTTTCTACATATGCATGTGATAAGTTGGGGTCGTGGTGGAGTGATTGCTGAAGATACTAAAGAGGATTAAATTGAGCTATTTAGTAAACTTATATTCTTCTTTTCCTTAGGTCGCGAGGACATTTCCTTTCTAAGTGTGGGGATATGTTGAGAGTGGAAAAAGATTGAACTTTTGACTGATTTTTGTTGTTTTTGAGGCTTGAATGGTTGATTTTTGATGGATTTAGAGTGATGTATGGTTATTAATGGAAGTGTTTGAGAGCCGAAGATTTCTTGGCTCTCGGGAAAATCCTGGGAAGGTAGAGTCAATGTGGCTCCATGCGCATGAATTCGCTGATATTCGTTGAACTCCATCTATGGACCTATTATTCGCATGCACGTTGTCAATCTCGCCATGTCAGACGTACGAAACATGTGGTTTATGTGGGGGATAAGCGGAAAGTGTCTAAGAACTTTTTGAGGGATGGTTTGCCATGGCAAGTCTTGTCGATACCTGTGAGAACCACACTTTGGACATATCTCCATAGTCTCGTATTCTCCTCGAAACAGTATGCAATCGTTGATATATGTATGGATGCTGTTGTAGTCCATGCCAAGCTTTCATAAAACATATCTTGCATCATCACGAGACTTAGGCATGGTATTTGTGCAAGTGGTAATATATGATACTTCAATAACCTGAAAAAAATCATAAAACACCTTGAAAAAGCACAAAAGTTTTTAATGATAGTGCCGAAAAGAAATAAACAAAGCGTACGTACAAGGTACCTGATCAACTCGGTCACACTCCATCGCTCCACCCGTATTTTGCTTGCACAGTTAGGAGTGCAAGCAGTGTCTTCAGGCGAGATACTCAGCACCCATCGTATAATGGTATGGATGCTTCCTCTCTAAGTGGATCAGAAGTCTCGACATCCATGGGAATCAATGCATCGATCATTGCCTCCATCTCAGGCTCCAAGATTGTAGGTAAGTCTCGAAGGCTATCTGTCTCCTCTAGTATTGACGGTATAGATTGGGTAGTACCTTCCAAGTGGTGGATTGGCTCAGGCACTCCATCCATTGCACGCCCACGAACTCTTCTAATTGGCCGCAAAGGGTGCACTCCTCCTTGGGACGAGACGTCACCTCCCTGGATAGAAAATTTCCCAGCCACACCCAATCTTTTTGTATATGGTATTCAATTAGCTTGCGAGTACAATGCATGATTGATATTAACTTCTCTTGCCATTTGTTGAAAATCCAAGATCGCATGATCAATGATCTCAGATTGAAACTCGCCGAATCGTCGTACGTGTTCTATAGACAATCAACATTTTCGTCTAATTGCCAGCTTACATTGAGAGAAAGGACATGGGACATGCTGATTAAGATATGCCTCGCGATCTTGAACATCAAGACCTTCATCATTTTCCATTTTGTTTACGTTACGACAAACAATTTGTTTTTGTTATCATTCTTTTTTTCTTTCTTAAATTGTTTGAGAAGGGATTTCTTCTCTTATAACTCAGCAAAAATTAACGTATGTAAAGTCTCCACCCATCTACCCACAAATTAACGTATGTTGGAGTGTTTCTCATGTTGTGGTGTTGCACCGAACCTCGCCACCACTCTCTCTTTGTTTTTTATCCATTCATTATCTCCTTTCCTTCCATCTCTCTCTCTCTCTTTTTCTCTTTCTTTATTATGATGTATGTTTATTTTCTCTCTCTCGTTTCTTCTTCTTTTTTCTCTTCCTCCCCCTCTCTCATTTTCTTTAACAAAACATATATCTCTCTCTACCACTACTACTACCACTACTACTACTACTACTACTACTACTACTACTACTATAAAAATAAAATATTTAAAAAAAAAAAACAAGAAAGGAAAAAAAACTACTACTACTACCACTACTACAACAACAACAACAAATAAGAAAACTAGACAACAATAAACAAGAAAACCAAAAAAAAAAACTATTACTACAACAATAACAACAACAACAACAACGATAAACAAGAAAACCACTACTACTACTATAACCACGACTACGATGACTACGACTACGACTACAACCACGTGTAAAGAAACACGGATCTAGAGCTAGTTAGCTATGGTGGATGCAAATCAAACACGCGATACATTATCAAAATGAGAGATTGTAACTCAAGTGAATTAGGTTCCAAGATAGATTAGCTTGGACTCATAAAGACAGTCTTGAGTAACTCAAATTGATAGTTTCATTTCATTCAAATGAGTGTCAAGTACATGCCTTTATAGCCTTTTGAATAGTACCACTCTCCTCACTGTGCATATGGGATTCTGAACCCTCTTCCTAGAGCATACATCATTTGTCTATCTTCTAGCCTCTTCAGGGCATACATATAGCCGCTATGGGCAATCATCATTTGCTATTCTCAACACCCCCCCTCAAATGATGTCTCTACCCTTGCTGGCTTTTGCCCCCCCTTCATGTGAACATGGACCAGGAGACTAGCTCTTTGGCAGCCTAGTCAAGTTAAGGCTGGCAACTTTACATCTTGGTAGGGTTTTTACATCCACTATGGGAAGCAGATCCACTCAGGGAATTCGAGATCCTCTATGGGAAATTTTTGTAGAACATTTTGTTGGTTTGTAGCAGCAGAAAATATTTTCTTCATTCTTTTTGTTTTGTTGCTTCTTTGGCAACCTTTGATCTTCTTTGTCTTTTTGGACTTCTTTATCTTCATGCTCCTTGGCTTTTGTTGTGCTTCTTATCCCTTTTGTCGATGTGTGGTACGTGCTTTTTACTCCAGTCTTCTTGACACATTCTTTCTGCTTCATGCTTTTACAAATGGATACACTGATGGGTACATGGGCTTGGTTTGACAAACTTTCATACATTGAAGTTCGGGATATATGAATTTCTTGGATTTTAATGGATAGACAATCACTGAAAGGGCTTGATATGGCAATGGATTTTGGAGAAGTGTAGGTGTGAATAAGTAAATGTGGGAGAGAAAGGATGGGCTAGTGTGAATGGCCTTTAAGGCTAGGGTTTTTTTTTCTTTTAAAACTTAGTTTTTTTTTTTAATGAAATGAACAACTCTCTGCAGTCAGCCTAGCATAGTGGGCTGTGAGTTGTCGAGCTATGGGTCATCAACACTCTTGCCCAGGAGCTGCCATGGAGCACAATATAGGAGCTTGAAGAACTCGCATCGAAGGTTTCCTGAGTGCAAGCCAACATCTCATAGGATGAAGACAATAATTGCACTGGATGTTGCAATTTGGCAACAAAGGAAGACCGCACCCCACCAGTCAAACTGCAGCAGCCCCCATTGATCTATACAAAAGCAGACTGCTTCCTGAATCTTTAACCAAGGCGGATCAAGACTGCAATAGGCCCCGGCTACATATTGTGCTAGCTCCTCTCTCAGGGTAGTAGCCGAAATCCTTTGCCTACAGACCTTGTCTTCTCTGCATGTGGGAAGTGGGGAGATCCACATTTAGCCATGGCCTCTGAAGATGGGGAAGCTCTCCACAAGTCGCTTTTGCTCCGTCAAGTAGAAGAAGAAGACCTAGATAATTGTCAAACCTCAGCCCTCTCGTTTCAAAGCTGCCCTATGCGCCCTCCTCATGGAACTCCTCTGCTTGGTTGATCTCATCCACTGGCTATACCTTGATTATGCCATGGAGCCTACCTAGTGGTACGACATTCGGGGCGTTTGGACATGCTTTGCAACTTTCCTGGAAGATGGTACTCCTATGATCATCTATACAGGATCTACTAATGAATCAATACAAGTGCAAGCTGTAGCATTTCTTGAGGATACTTCAAATTTCCTTCTCCAAAACTGGACCTCCTGGCCCGTCGTGTCCCAGATTTGAGCCTTGATCTTCTTGCCATCGATGATGAGGTTCTACACCAGTATTTGTACACGAGAGATTTTTAACATTTTCCTATGTGAGAAAAGGGGCTCTTTTCCTTTGTATTTCCCCAAGAGGCATCACATTTCTAGCTGGGCTCTTTAACATTTTTTTACGCAGTGTTCAACATCATGAGCTTCTGCTCATGAGGCACCACCTACCTAGGTAGGCAGGGTTTGGGGGCCCAAGGCTACCAGCCCTCACTTTGGGCCCACAACCCCTTGGCCCCAACCACAACTAGAAATGTATGCAATTCCTCCCTCATAGAAGCTCTTGATGTTATCATAATTCACAACGTGAGAATAACATTGGGAATTTGTCTAAAACTTCATGTAATAAAATGCATGATGGATTTCACATGGTGATGTGACATTCTCTATCTGAAGTCCTCAACTAGAACTTCAAAGATTCTAATTCACAACGTGAGAATAACATTGGGAATTTGTCTAAAACTTCATGTAATAGAATGCATGATGGATTTCACATGGTGATGCGACATTCTCTATCTGAAGTCCTCAACTAGAACTTGAAAGATTCTCTTGAAGCTCAAATCTCTTTCAAAAGTTGCAACTAAAGTCATGTGCCCATAGTATAAGAAGCTTGTTTAGGCAATCATTAGGGACTTTAAAATAGGCATTATTTACAAAAACAGAAAGAAGGTACCTCCCAACAGATCTTTATCCAAGAGATCTCAAGCACTGTGACCTTGCACCATAGAGTCATGTGTCTCATTGCTTTTGTCGACTATATTCGTAATCTCATCTTATAGTTTCTGAAATACACAAGTGTCAGACCTCTAGGATCCTTAAAATATCAATGTGCTATAGGCGCGAAACCAGTTACTCACATCAACATCGTCAATTTTCAGGATTTTCACGGTTGCTTCTAAGTCCTTGTTTCCTGCTTTCATCGCTGCCATCTGCAAGACAAGGTTTGCAAAAACTGAGAAGCCCTGCATACGATCTAGTTTTCGTGTCCAAAAAACACTAGTCATTCTACAAGGATACATACAAAGAAGATTGAAAAGAAAAAAAGAAGTGACATTCAAAACCTATGAAAGACAAACTATTCTTCTTACCATCTCTTGACCATCCTTAATGCCTTTTGTCACAAATGTCACTTTTTCTAGATTGAAACTCTGATTGTATAACATGTCCCTTTGAGCTTAATACCTAAGAGCAGCAAGCAAACTATAGTTAGAGGTAGAATAGCACGACATACAGGAGATGAAACATTTACTCCCCCAGCCCAAGACGACATTTTCTTCTGCTTGAGAATCCACAGTGCTCGAGCTTTCAGAGCTTCCTGCGTAGCTCGCGGCCTTGTCTTCTTGATTTTCTCTTTGAAGCTGAGAAGCTCCGCCTCGAGTTTCTAGATCTTCTCATTTGCAATATCTCCTTGCCTATTAATTGCATATGCAGAGATTATTCCTATTCAAAACTTCTCACAGCATCCGTGTATAAATCGTTGAGCTACGACAACAATCTTTAGAGGTGAGTATGCACAAGGAGCCTCAGGCTAGAAGTAGAATTAACAAACTTCATCGTGGAATTATTATAGCGTCTATTCTTGTATTGTTTGGAAAAAAATACAATTAGTTTTCACTACAAGGATATGGAGGTATAGCGACGGTGCTTTCCGATGCAAAATAGCAGCGTCACTATTTTTGTCTATTAGCATCGCAAATGCAATGCTAATAGCAACACAAATAGCGACGGTGCTCAGACAAAAAGAACACAGGCCAAAACCCAAGCATGTTATTTTGCGCGCATACACGAAAGAGAGAGTGAAAGGGAGAGCGAACATCTTGCATTTGAGAGGGAGAGGGAGAGGGAGAGAAAGAGACAAAGAGGGAGAAGGAAAGCTTCTCACTGCCGCCATGTCATTCGCGAAGAAGAGGACGAAGTTTACGAAGAGCGAAGAGGAGCCGCGGTCGCGAAGAGGAGATGCCGAATCCATCTTCAAGCCTTTACAGTGAGTGCATTGTTCCTTATTGCTTTGTTTTTGTGTTTTCTCTTTCTCTTTTATGCGTTTTTGTTAAAATTCATGTGTATTGAGAGAGGGAGAGGAAATAAGAGAGGGAGAGGCAGAGGGAGAGGAAGAGGGAGAGGGAGGGAGTGGAAAGAAAGGGAGAGGAAGAGAGGAAACATTAAACATAATAGGGAAAGAGAGAAAGAGAGGGAGAGGAAGAGGGAGAGGGAGAGGAAAGAGAGGGAAACATTAAACATAATAGGGAACGAGAGAAAGAGAGGGAGAGGGAGAGGGAGGGAGAGGAAGAGAGAAAAGGAAAGAAAAAACGAGAGAGAGAAGGAAAAAACATTAAACATAATAGGGAAAGGGAGAAAGAGAGGGAGAGGGAGGGAGAGGAAATGAGAGAGGGAGAGGAAGAGAGAAAAAACATTAAAAATAATAGGGAAAGAGAGAAAGAGAGGGAGAGGGTGAGGGAGGAAGAGGAAATGAGAGAGGGAGAGGAAGAGAGAAAAGGAAAGAAAGAACGAGAGAAAGAGGGAAAAAACATTAAACATAATAGGGAAAGAGAGAAAGAGAGGGAGAGGGAGAGAGAGGGAGAGAAAAATGAGACAGGGAGAGTAAGAGAGAAAAGGAAATGAGAGAGCGAGAGGAGAGAGAAAAAACATTAAACATAATAGGGAAAGAATTGGATGGGACAGTGCTTTAGAGTGCCCATTGTAGGAAAAAGAATCAAGATTTTCAAGAAAAGAGATGATGAGAATTATGCATTGGAAGAATTCGCAAGAGAAGAGCAACGAGAAGAAACTCCAGGAGAAGAGACAGATGATATGACAGATAACCTTGCTGATATACCAAAAATAGTCAATGAAGAGATTGATCTGTTTGTGGATCTTGACAACAATGATCATGGGTAGTTGGCCCATCCGGAGCACGCGTAGGATCAGAGGGGGTGGATGTCATACTGCTGCATATCCGAGGTGTGGAATCCACAAAAACGTTGTGTGTGTGACATTTGTTACTTTGTACATACTTAGACGTTGTGCTTTGCTCTGCCTGAACGTTTTGCCTTCAGTTGGTTCATGTTCAATTTCACAGAAGAGACAAGTGCTATTCGGGAGTGAATCTGATATTTGTTACAAACAATTTAGAAGGAGAATGGGCTATAAAATATGTGCCATTGGACAAAGTCACAACTAAGAGGGCGAGGAGGATGCTACAAATATTCATTTTATGGTATTGAAAGCCACAGGTGCATGGAGACAACACCGAGTTTGGCTTGTGCAAATAAATGTATCTTTTGTTGGAGACATCATACCAACCTTGTAGGAAAAACTTGGAAATGAAAAATGGACGATCCAAGTGAAATTGTTGAGGCTGCACTAGATCAACACATCAAGATGATAAAACAAATGAAAGGTGTACCAGGAGTCAAAGAAGATCGATTGACGGAAGAATTAAATCCTAAACATTGTGCTCTTTCATTAGTGGGAGAATCAATAATGTACCCGGAGATCAATAAACTAATAGGGGAGTTGCATAAGCGTAGGATCTCAACCTTCCTTATGACAAATACACAGTTTCCTGATTGAGTTGAGAGCCTGGATCCAGTCACTCAGCTTTATGTAAGTGTGGATGTAGCCACAAAGGAGTGACTCAAGGCAGTTGATCGCCCTCTATTTGCAGACTTCTGGGAACGATTCACTAATAACGAAGAGGACGCCTGCCATAGCGGCCTCCTCGCCATTGATAATGTTCTTATGGCCCTAAAACAACAAGTTGATGTCGTCTCTTCCCTCGGTTCCTCTTGAAACCTCTCTGAAGACACTCTCTATAGCTAGTACAGCTCTACTTGCTAAGCCTTTGATGGCTGTATTCTACAACGAAATTCCAGGAGTAAAACGAAGAAGATGAACTTAAGAAGCTGACATTTTGCAAGTGCATTCCATGAAGAAGAGGGGAGGAGCATAAGGGCGCTTCTGTCAATCAATCATCAGGCAGAACGAGGAGGGCCAGAATGTCGACCTGTACATCCCGCGGAAATTCTTCTCAACGAACAAGCTGATCACCACCAAGGACCATGCGTCAGTGCAGCTGAATGTTGGTGAGCTCGATGAGAATGGTGTTTACACAGGGCAATTCACAACTTTTGCCCTTAGTGGCTTTGTTAGAGCACAGGGTGATGCAGACAGTGCGCTAGATCGGTTGTGGCAGAAGGCCAAAGCCAAGCTTGAGGTGGCCTCCCGCTAATCGCATACAACACACAACTAGCAGACAGTAATGATCTTGTCTTCAATGTGCATCCAGTTTTCATGCTAGTGGGATTCATTGTCCTCACAAGTGAAGCAATTCTGGTGTTCAAGGGTGTTCTGGGTACAAAGAGTTATAAGAAAGCAGTTCATCTTACTATCCAAGCATTGGATTTTGTACTGGCTATAGTTGGCACTTGGCTCGGGGGGTTCACTATATATATATTCTCTATATAACATGTGTTCATGGCCTATTTATAAATATCCTGATCTGTGAATTTTTCTTGAATAAAACACAACCCTTTTCTATTCAATCTGTAAGAAACCCCCTTTTTATGACACCCTTCTATATGTAAAAAATGTATAAAAATGGTGTTTTAAAAACCCCTTATTTTGAACTCACGTTACATATACATATATTCATGAGTGACCCCCCCGAGGCATTTGGGCAGCCTTTAAGTATCATGGTGCAAAAGGAATTGATGATTTCTACAGTTTGCACTCATGGCTGGGTATTTCAACAGTCCTTATGTTTTCTTTACAGTGGATTTCTGCATTTGTAATTTATTGGTATACTGGTGCTGCGGACTGCCTTGCTCATCAAGTTTATATATAAATCACAGTGCAGCATGTTTTCTCTGAATTGCTATAACTATGGCGGTCAGCATTGGGCAGCTCTGACTAAATCCTGGAGTTCTCAGCCGTTAAAGAAACACAAAAGGGTAAAACAAACCAACTTATGTCAGTAAGCCTGCGTTTTTCTTCTCATGCTAACATGTAAGAAGGAGCTTCAAAGATCCATACAATCATTATAGCAGAAGGATCTACAAATGCTGCAGAATTAAATCGGGTGGCCTAAAACTAGTGGACTGATCAGATTAGAATTCATCTTGTATTTTGTAAACATCTTGGCAGTAATACAATTGTTACTTGTCATCATTTTCTCATCTTGCTTATTCACATGATTGATCTTCTATCTTGAAATTCGTCAAGGACCTCTATGGTTGCGACTTTGCTTTCGAAAAAACCCTTCGACATCTTTGGTGAACCCCACGTGAAAGCGTCGCATTTAAAAAAATTTCAAGATGGGAGACACTTCAGCATCAATTTCAGCCCCTTCTACGATTCCTGCTTTGTCCTCTACTTCGACTCCATCATCGACTTCTGCTTCAAGTACTTCTACAGATGATTTAAAGCAGATTTTGCAGAATATGTCTATGTATATGCAACTTCAAAATCAGCAAACACAATTGTATATGCAGCAGCAGCAGCAGTTACATCAACAACAGTTGTCTCAACAAAGGCAACTATATTCGGAGCAAGAGAATGCAATCAGCGCGACTAAGGCGATTGAAGCAGTTGAAAATGAAAAGAAGCTATTTGATGAGTAAATATTTTCTTCGCCTTGTCACACTCGCCTTGAGGGTAAAAGTGACTGATCTTTTCCTTCAAAATTCACATTGGCAAGATTTTAAGAAGGCCCTGAAAAAGAGTATTTTCTTGAGGACTTTGGGATGGCTACATGGCGGTCATTCCAAGAGTGGGTCTACATACCAAACAAAGGTCTAGCTGCTTCAAAATTGATATGAGAATTTGAAGAGAGGTATAGTCAGCTTGATGCTATTGAACAAAGAGCATTGGATATTGAGAAAGTTGAGCTTTTCTTGCAAGCTGCAGATCCTGCTCTTCAGGAAGAATTAGGAGAGCTTCTTGAGGATCGCACAAAGCCTATGGGTCTTAAAACAGATTGGCAAGACGCCCAGGATGCGGTCTCGACTTTGACCAAGAGGCGGATATCGAAGACCCGCCTACAAAATGGATCTATGACACCGATGCCGTCTTCTACTCCTATGTCTGCTTCTACCCCTATCATTTCTTCTCTTCCTCAGCCAGTTACTTGGCCTATGCCAGTGCCTACTATTTCTAATCCTCCTATTCCTCCTGTTTCAAGACCGATGCCGGTTCCTTCTGCTCCAAAATCATCCGCTCCTTTGGTTCCTTCCTCTCTTGATGACATAATCAAAGGCATAACGGATTTGACACTGGAATCAGTTAAAGTAGAATTGGTGGGGAAATTAAAAGAGTAGTTTGTCTCGACCGCGCCTACTATTTCTTTTAGTGCTCCTAGTGCACCTAGGAGTGCTCCTAGTGCATCTAGGAGAGATCGAAGATGTATTTAGTATGATAGTATGGACCATCAGCATTGCAGGGATTGCGAATCTTTTCAAGATGCAAGGAGGAAGAATTTGGTATTTTGGGTATAAGATGGCAAGATCTGGTTGACTGAAACAGGAGCTTTGCTTGCTACCAATTTTGGGAAAGGCGGAATGAATAAATTAGTAGATGATATGGCTGTGCGTACTTCTTATGTGGTAGCTAGAGGAGATGCTTCTGCATATGGAGTCCATATTGAGAAAGGTTCAGAGAGTCAGTCAGCATTATGGACCTATGCTATAGAGACGGCAAACAAGGGGAAAATTCAGCAGACTGTTTTGACTAGTCCAGGTTCTAGCATCAGATCTGAGACAAGTTGGGATTCGTCTGTTGACAAGTACACTATTTATGCCTACTTGGCTAAGTCTCAGGGAGCAAATGTACTTGTTGAGGAGAAGCATAAGAGAGATGAAGAGAATCCAAATGCAGCTAAAAAGACTAGAGGGGTGAGTTTGTTACTCCACCTACTGCAAGGCCGTCTTGGAGACCAGGGCCAGAACGACAAATGGAGGATGCTCAAAAGAAAGAAAAAAGGCAGGAACCTAGACAGAGAAAGCAACCAGGATTTAGATTAATGTCCGATATTGAGACATCTACGGATATGAAGAAAATCTTTAATGACAAGATACTTGGCAGTGAGGTGACTTTTACTATTTCTGAGGTTTTGGGCATCTGGAAAAGAGAGTTTCAAGATTACTTCCAAGAAGTCCTGAAGAGAAAAAGACATACATTGCCTACTGTTGATACATAGGGAGTTTTGTTTAGGGAGTTGGATGAGAATGAGGATGAGGTTATGGTTGAGAATGCTTATGTTTTTCCACAGATAGAGAAGAGAGTTCAGCCTATGCATTATGCTGAAACTGATGAGCCTATCTTGGTACCGTATAGTCATTTTTCGTGGAGTCATTGGGCTAGGGCAACTACAGAAACAATGGTAAAAATTGGAGAGAAACAAGTGCCTTATGTTGCTTTGGTGGATCATGGTTCATTGGGCTAGGGCAACTATAGAAACAATGGTAAAAATTGGAGAGAAACAAGTGCATTATGTTGCTTTGGTGGATCATAGTTCAGAGATTAATCTCATAGTTTGTGGAGTTTATGAAAGTAATAGATGGCCTATGGATGCTGAGCATGGGTGGCGTATGAGAGCCGCCAACAATACTGCAGGTGATTTGTATGCTGCATGTCCCAATGTCAGGATTTCTATTGGAGATGTAGAGGAGGATTTCCATTTCTTTGTGTAGGATTCATGCTCTTACCCCATAATCCTAGGACAGCCATTCATTACGGAGATGCGCATGGAGACGAAAGTAATGGATGATGGATCTGCTAATGCATGGATTCGCAGTAAAGATGGTATGAGAGCAGTCCAGTTTATGACTGTGTGTGTAAATCATGCTAGAAACAGGGATACTCTTCGAGATGCGCCTTTGCTCACTGTGAGGGATTCGGGTTTTCATTAGGTACCGATGTTCCGCGAGACGACGGTGGTACAGAGCAGAGGAGATTGGAGTTCTCGCCTCCTGGCAGCAGTGTTTTCTCCTCCAATTTTGTTGGAATTTCAGCAAACAGTTCGATGAGTTATCAGAAGATTACTAAGTTGCCTAGAGCTGCCAGGCAGTACATATGCAGGAAGGAGAAAGATTTGAAAAATGCAGGAATTTTAGAGAATGATGAGCATATACATGGGATGTATGACAGTATGGTTTATGCAGATACGATGACAGAGATGGAAAATATGCTGAAAGCTGATATGCAGAGTTCTCTCAGTAATGTATGAGTGCAGTCCCTGGACATGTTTCATGAAATTTCAGATTTTGTGTCACAGATAGAGTCAGAGGCTGAGGTGACTCAACAAAAAGTGTTGAGAGCTGAAGAAATTCAACAAACAGAGTTTTCGGCTGATTATGATCAGCCTATAGAGACACAGAGGGCTGAAAACTTTCAGCCAACAGAGTTTACTACTGAAACATTTCAGCATCCAAAGTTTAGGATTGTTCCTATGCAGTCCATAGAGCAGATGGCTGAGGATATTCAGCCCACTAGAGGGCAGAATTGCTGATTTACAGCAAGATATGAGTAATGCAGAGGATCATAATGAAGCCAGGGTTGACACAAAATACAAGACTGTGGATAAGAAGGTGAAGCCGGTAGCTGGACCGCTTCCACTTGACATAGTGATCAGCAAATACAGAGGGCTGCAAAGTAGCCAACTTTGAGGAACCCAGAGCATATAGGCCATAAATTTTTAGCAGAGACTCTTGCTGAATTAAAAATTGGAAATGGTGATTTTTTGCTACCCTCTGAGAAGTAGTGCTTTCAGGATATGCTTGAGCGACATGGAAGGGGGTTTGCTTTCTTCTCACATGAGATTGGATGTGTGAATCTGGATATTGTTGCCCCTATGGTGATCTTTACTATTCCTCATATTCCGTGGAATCTTCGACCTATTCCAGTGCCTAGGGCACACCTGCCAAAGCTAGTTGACTTGTTGAATGAGAAAATCAAGATGGGAATCCTAGAGCCATCATCTGCACCATACTCAAATAGGTGGTTTACGATTCCAAAGAAGAATGGTACTCTCTGATTTATACAGGACATGCAACCAGTAAATAGAGTTACTATCAGGAATGTTGGTATAGGTCCAGTTGTGGATGAGTTTGCAGAAGCATTTGCTGGATGTGCCATCTATTCTTTAGGTGAATTGTATTCGGGATATGATCAGTTTCAACTGGCCTTGGAAAGCAGGGACATAACCACTATGAGAACTCCTATTGGGCTTGTTAGGATGTGTACCTTGCCTCAAGGTGCCACTAATTATGTTGGGGATATGATGAATGCCATGCATAAGGTCTTTCGTGAGTATATACCTCAGCTTACCATGCCTTTCTTGGATGATGTGCCCATTAAGGGGTGTGCAGAAGAAGAGAAGAATGAGAGTCTAAATGAGCAGGGATGCAGATACTTTGTGGCTGATCATATTGCAGCTTGTGAAAAGATTTTGGCCAGGTTAGAAGAAGTGAACTTGACATTATCAGGGGAGAAATCTGTTTTTGGAGTAAATGAGGTTGTCATTGTTGGACATATGTGTGGGTATTATGGCAGGAAACCTTCACCTGCGAAGGTGGATGCTATAGGAAAGATTAGGGAGTATTGTTCTACCACTTCAGAGGTACGGAGATTCATTGGAGCCTATGTGTTTTACATGATTTGGATATCCCATTTTGCACACATAAAAGATTGTTTATATCAGCTGCTTTGAAAGGGGCAGAAATTTTATTGGGATGAGAGCCACACTAGAGCCATGCAGAAATTGAAGAAGTTATTGCAGATTGCTCCTACTCTCAGGAAAGCGGATTATAATTGTGGAAGGCCTATTGTATTGACAGTTGACACTAGTCCAATTGGCATAGGTTGGGCTGTGGTCAAGATGGTACGATGTGGGTCAAGATGATGCAGATGGAAACAGGTACGCTATTTGGTTTGGGGCGAAAGTCCTAAACGAGAGACAGAGGAGGTATCCACAAATCAAGAGGGAATTACTGGGAATTGTTACGGCTCTCAAATGTGACAAGGAGTATTTTATTGGAGCCCCAGTTGTGGTAGAGATAGATTGCTTGCCATTGATAGGTATGATTACGAGTTGCTCTACTCCAGATATAGCTATGCTGAGATGGATTGCATACATCAAGTCATTAAATCCAGAATTTAAACACATAGCAGGGAAGGATAATCCAATGGCGGATATGCTGTCTAGAGCCAGATATGATGATGAGGAGACACTACTTGCAGAAGAGGATGATGCAGAAAATTCAGCCGCTATGGTTAATCATGTTTGCCATGTCTATGATATTGTGGCTTTCATAGAAGAACTCTATGTTGGAGATTGGTTGCAGATTGGCAAGTACCTTAGTACACTAAGAAAAAGAGATGAATGGACAGATGAAGAGTTCAAGAAGATCAGAAGAAAAGCCTATGGTTATTTTCTCAAGGACGGATTTCTTTGGAAGCACCCGAAGAAAAGAGGTGGATTACCCTTGCGGGTTGTCTACAATAAAGAGACCCAGTTATAGGTGATGAGAGAGTTTCATGAGAGTCCTTGGGCTGATCATAGAGGAGTGTGGGCTACTTATGAGAAAATCAAGGAAAAATATTGGTGGAAGGGCATGTACAGAGATGTTTCTCGCTTTGTAGAGACTTGCAGAGATTGTCAGATGTATTCCGTAGTGCGTCATCGGGATGAGCTTCATCCGACTTATCCGCTATGCATTCATTATAAGTGGGTAGTTGATTTGGTTACTATGCCCCGATGGGTCTATGGTAGATGAGATATATTGTATTGGCTAGAGAGGATCTTACCAATCATGTTGAGGGCAGACCTTTGAGAACGAAGACCACTAGTGCAGTATGTAAGTTCTTATTGGAAGAAATTTTTTGCAGGTATGGCTGTGTGGGTAAAATCACTGCAAATCGCGGTGAATTAGATGCAGATGAAGCTAGGGAGTTTTTCTCTCAACTAGGAATCAAGTTGGCTCTAACCACAGCATACAATCCAGAGGGAAATGGAAAGAGTGAAAGAGGGCATCTGCCAATAGTGAAAGCATTAGCCAAAGCATGCAGAGGACAGATTGGAGAATGGCCAAGACTTCTACCATTTGCTTTGTGGGCTGATCGTACAACTCACAGTGTTACCACAGGATATATGCCTATAGAGTTTATGTATGGTCAGAAACTGGTTATGCCGACTGAGACTTGTGCTTTGACTTGGTCAGTTTTACCTTGGCAGGAGGATTTGACGAGAGAGGAGCTCTTAGCTCTTCGGATCCGGCAGTTGGAGAGAAGACCAGAGGATATTCAGCTAGCTATTGACAGGATGAAGGTTGCTAGACTTAGAAATAAGGACAGGTTTGACAGCAGGCATCGCTTGCGGCCTAGAGCAATAGAAGAGGGAGACTGGGTATTAGTCTTTGATAGCAGCCTTGAAAATCAGCATACTGCACTTCGGAAGATGGTGAAAAGATGGTTTGGGCCGTATGCAACATATGAGCTGACAGAATTGGATGGGACAGTGCTGTTTAGAGTGCCCATTGCAAGAAAAAGAATCAAGATTTTCAAGAAAAGAGATGATGAGGATTATGCATTGGAAGAATTTGCAAGAGAAGAGCAACGAGAAGAAACTCCAGTAGAAGAGACAGATGATATGATAGATAACCTTGCTGATATATCGGAAATAGTCAATGAAGAGATTGATCTATTCGTGGATCTTGACGACAATGATCATGGGTAGTTGGCCCATCCGGAGGATGCGCAGGATCAGAGGGGATGGATGTCCTACTGCTACGTATCCGAGGTGTGGAATCCACCAAAAAGTTCTGTGTGTGACATTTGTTACTTTGTACATACTTAGACGTTGTGCTTTGCTCTGCCTGAATGTTTTGCCTTCAGTTGGTTCATGTTCAATTTCACAGAAGAGACAAGTGCTATTTGGGAGTGAATCTGATATTTGTTACAAACAATTTAGAAGGAGAATGGGCTATAAAATATGCGCCGTTGGACAAAGTCACAACTAAGAGGGCGAGGAGGATGCTACAAACATTCATTTTATGGTATTGTAGGAAAAACTTGGAAATGAAAAATGGACGATCCAAGTGAAATTGTTGAGGCTGCACTAGATCAACACATCAAGATGATAAAACAAATGAAAGGTGTACAAGGAGTCAAAGAAGATCGATTGATGGAAGAATTAAATCCTAAACATTGTGCTCTTTCATTAGTGGGAGAACCAATAATGTACCTGGAGATCAATAAACTAATAGGGGAGTTGCATAAGCGTAGGATCTCAACCTTCTTTATGACAAATACACAGTTTCCTGATTGAATTGAGAGCCTGGATCCAGTCACTCAGCTTTATGTAAGTGTTGATGCAGCCAGAAAGGAGTGACTCAAGGCAGTTGATCGCCCTCTATTTGCAGACTTCTGGGAACGATTCACGGATTCTTTGAAGGCACTTCGGAAAAAGCAAGAAGAATTGGGACGGACCGCTATTTCCAGAAGGACCTGCCCGACTATGGGGGCGATCAATCAACAGAGATGGGGGGTGATCGAATTTAGGAGGGGAAAGACAATTGAAGGCAGGGAAGACGATGCCGAAAGTGACTGTGCAGGAGACGTACATACTCAAAATAACGAAGTGGACGCCTGCCATAGTGGCCTCCTCGCCATTGATAATGTTCTTCTGGCCCTGAAACAGCAAGTTGATGCCGTCTCTTCCCTCGGTTCCTCTTGGAACCTCTCTGAAGACACTCTCTATAGCTAGTACAGCTCTACTTGTTGAGCCTTTGATGGCTGTATTCTGCAATGAAATGCTAGGAGTAAAACGAAGAAGATGAACTTAAGAAGCTGACATTTTGCAAGTGCATTCCATGAAGAAGAGGGGAGGAGCATAAGGGCGCTTCTGTCAATCAATCATCAGGCAGAACGAGGAGGGCCAGAATGTCGACCTGTGCATCCCGCGGAAATGCTTCTCAACGAACTGGCTGATCACCACCAAGGACCATGTGTCAATGTAGCTGAATGTTGGTCACCTCGATGAGAATGGTGTTTACACAGGGCAATTCACAACTTTTGCCCTCAGTGACTTTGTTAGAGCACAGGGTGATGCAGACAGTGCGCTAGATCGGTTGTGGCAGAAGGCCAAAGCCAAGCTTGAGGTGGCCTCCCGCTAATCGCATACAACACACAACTAGCAGACAGTAATGATCTTGTCTTCAACGTGCATCCAGTTTTCATGGTAGTGGGATTCATTTTCCTCACAAGTGAAGCAATTCTGGTGTTCAAGGGTGTTCCGGGTACAAAGGGTTATAAGAAAGCAATTCATCTTACTATCCAAGCATTTGCTTTTGTGCTAGCTATAGTTGGCATTTGGGCGGGCCTTTAAGTATCATGGTGCAAAAGGAATTGATGATTTCTACAGTTTGCACTCATGGCTGGGTATTTCAACAGTCCTTATGTTTTCTTTACAGTGGATTTCTGCATTTGTAATTTATTGGTATACTGGTGCTGCGGACTGCCCTGCTCATCAAGTTTATATATAAATCACAGTGCAAAATTTTTTCTCTAAATTGCTATAGCTATAGCGATCAGCATTGGGAAGCTCTGACTAAATCTTGGAGTTCTCAACCGTTAAAGAAACACAAAAGGTCAAAACAAACCAACTTGTATCAATAAGCCTGCGTTTTTCTTCTCATGATGACATGTAAGAAGGAGCTTCAAAGATCCATACGATCATTATAGCAAAAGGATCTACAAATGCTGCAGAATTAAATCGGGTAGCCTAAAACCAGTGGACTAATCAGATTGGAATTCATCTTATATTTTGTAAACATATTGGCAGTAATACAATTGTTACTTGGCATCATTTTCTCGTCTTGCTTATTCACGATTGATCTTCTATCTTGAAATTCGTCAAGGACCTCTGTGGTCACGACTTTGATTTCGAAAAACCCTTCAACAACGCTTAGATTCGTTTCTTGATGGACCGCTAAAACATGCTTGGACAGTCGATAGCCGAGCACGTTATAGTTGGTATCAGAGCTAAACTTCATGATGATGCGTGATTGATTAATGTTTGGTTCTTCGTAGACATATCCTAAAGAGAAATAACCTGAGTGGTATGGCTTGATTGTCAGGTACCTTTTGCACCCACGAATGCTGGCATGCAAGAGAAGAAATTCCCTCTAAAGCAAATTAAGGCACTGAAATTTGATGGAGAAGGGATTGAGTCGCAGCAGAGGCAGAGATATGGATTGAGTCGATGGATGACTATTTCTCTACTTCGGTAACTACCTCCATGAATCAAGCAATGATAGCCAAACTTAAGCTAGTTGACCAGGCTTGGTTATGATGGAAGCAATGGTGCAAGGATCAAGGTATTTCTAAAATTGTTGTCACTTGGGCTCAGCTGAAAGATGTTGGATGTGGACGATACCTTCTGTCAACCTACCAGACTTTGAAGATTAATGAATTCTTCAAGCTCAAGCAGTTGGAATTAACCCTGGAGGCTTACTACTCAAAGTTTCTAACCCTACTAAAATATGCTTAGCCATGGATTGGACGAGTAGTAGGAAATCGCAGTTTCAGAAAGCATTATGAACAATGACTACACTCCAAATAGCAAAATGCGCAGGCCACTTACAATCCATTCGTAGTACAAACCTGACATATCTTATGCCAATCATGGGATTTTAGACCTGATAATTTTTCGTCTTTAGAAAATGCAGACCTCAGAGAACGTATCATACCCATCGGAGTGCAGATAGACTTGACTATTTGCTTCATAATGCGCTCTTGTTTAGTGGATAAAACCCAAGGAGCGCGAGGTAGCTGCATGCAACCATCAGCACACTCGACTGCGGCCAAAGCGCCTCCATCTTGCCTACCTCTTTCAAATCCATTCGTGCCCCTATAGTGTCTCTCTTTTCTGTGATGTGGTTCCATAGAAGGCTGCCCACGTTCTTGAAAATATGCATGGGATCCAATAAGTGGTTGACCTGTAAGTGGATCCAATATGGCAACTCATAGAAAACTTAGAACCGTCGCATTTCGTTTGGATGTGACTCCTGCAGACCATTTTCAGCTTGTACCAGCTTTGGGCATTCATATGTGTTGGAGGTCATCAAAGAAGACCTTCCTTAAGTTCATGGCCCTCTGGCAAGAAAGCAGCGTGGCCTTCATATACCATTTTCTTCATGGTTCATGACTTTCAGGAGTCTAACTGTGGTCCGCACAATGGATATGCATGATAATCTAAGGTAACCAGACCTGTCCTAACACCTCTATCCAGTGAATACAAACTTGAACGAGCTATGATAGATATTACCAATGAGAAGGGAAGCCTATTTACCTAAGCACACTCCGAATTCCGAAAAGTTATGCATCATCCACATGAGAATAGCTCGAATATTGGCAGACCATGGACGATCGTGCTTGCTCATATCTTGCACGGTGACCTCCTCCTTCCACAAAACCTTAAGCTCATCAACTAATGGACGAAGATATACGTCCATATTTTTGACTTTCTAGCGACCGGGGACGAGTAAGCTAAGGATGAGATGCCATTTCTTCGTAGAAAGCCATGGAGGGATATTGTAGTTGACAAGGGCTATAGGCCACATACTGTGAGAAGTTGAGCGCAGACCAAATGGGTTCGCGCCATTCATTCCAAGACTGAGCGGAAGATTCCTTGGTTCTCAGGCAAAGCTTGGGAAGGTAGAGTCAATGTGGCTCCATGTGCGTGAATGCACTGATATTCGTTGAACTCCATCTGTGGACCTATTTTGCGCATGCTACGTTGTCAAGCTTGCCATGCTGGACGTAGAAACATGTGGTTTATACGGGGGATAAGGGGAAAGTGTCTAAGAACTTTTTGAGGGATGGTTTGTCCTTGCAAGTCTTGTCGATACCTGTGAGAACCACACTTTAGACATGTCTCCATAGTCTCGTATTCTCCTCGAAACAGTATGCAATCGTTGATACATGCATGGATGCTATTGTAGTCCATGCCAAGCTTTCGTGAAACATATCGTGCATCATCATGAGACTTAGGCATGGTATTTGCAAGTGGTAATATATGACACTTCAGTAACTTGAAAAACATCATAAAACACCTTGAAAAAGCACAAATGTTTTTAATGATAGTGCCGAAAATAAATCAACGAGGTGTATGTACAAGGTACCTGATCAACTCGGTCACACTCGCATTGCTCCACCCGTATTTTGCTTGCACACTTAGGAGTACAAGTAGTGTCTTCAGGTGAGATACTCGGCACCCATCATATAATGGTATGGATGCTTCCTCTCTAAGCGGGTCAGAAGTCTCGACATCCATGGGAATCAATGCATCGATCACATTGCCTTAGTGGAGGGGCTCTTGGAAGACTTAGTGATTTGATGCTCATATCATAAATCTAATGGTTGCATTGGCTCCAAAAGGGGGGGTAAAACTCCAAGACACTTATTTAGAAAACTCTCGGTTCATTGCTTCTTCTTTTCTCTATGTTCGAAGTGCTATCTATTGCTTGTAGACTGCAATCGTGGCACGCGCAATTTTGCTAGTCACTTTTCTTTGTTTTTTCTTTTTATAAAATCTCTAAAACTAACTAAAACATCACTTGTCTTTTCTTTTAAATGACTTTCAGTTCTATCTTTTTAGGTTAATATCTAAAATATACTAGTTTTTTTTCTGCCCAAAATTCTAATATTCTTGGACCATCCAAACTATACACATTAATACTAGTGATTAATATGGCTCATAAGTCTCATTCACGTTGTAACTTTCGTGAAGGGTGGCTACGGTCCTTGTCAATTTGAGAAAAATGTCGGATTATGACTCTTGATTTATTTTAAAATAGATTTTCTATTAAATAAAAATTATTAGTTATTAATGTTAGTTAGCTTTGACCTTAGTTAGTCTTTAGTTAGTAATCTTGCGAACTTAATAAGTGAATAACTAACTTTTGAACTAACCAACTAACTTTTATTACGTGGAAATATTACAATGAGGCGCACCAGTATTTGTAGACGAGAAGTTTTTAACATTTTCCTATGTGAGAAAAGGGGCTTTGTGTTTCCCCAAGAGGCATTACATTTCTAGCTGGGCTCTTTAACATTTTTTTATGCAGTGTTCAACATCATGAGCTTTTGCTCATGAGGCACCACCTACCTAGGTAGGTAGGGTTTGGGGGCCCAAGGCTACCAGCCCCTCACCTCGAGCGCATAGCCCCTTGGCCCCAACCACAACTAGCAATGTATGCAATTCCTGCCTCACAGAAGCTCTTGATGTTATCATAATTCACAACGTGAGAATAACATTGGGAATTTGTCTAAAACTTCATGTAATAGAATGCAGGATGGATTTCACATGGTGATGTGACATAGTATAAGAAGCCAATTTAGGCAATCATTAGGGACTTTAAAATAGGCATTGTTCACAAAAACAGAAAGAAGGTACCTCCCAACAGATCTTTATCCAAGAGATCTCAAGCACTGTGACCTTGCACCATAGAGTCATGTGTCTCATTCCTTTTGTCGACTATATTCGTAATCTCATCTTGTAGTTTCTGAAATACACAAGTGACAGACCTTTGGGATCCTTAAAATATCAATGTGCTAAAGGTGTGAAACTAGTCACTCACATCAATATCGTCAATTTTCAGGATTTTCACGGTTGCTTCTAAGTCCTTGTTTCCTGCTTTCATCACTGCCATCTGCAAGACAAAGTTTGCAAAAACTAAGAAGCCCTGCATACGATCTAGTTTTTGTGTCCAGAAAACACTACTCATTCTACAAGAATATAGACAAAGAAGAGAGAAAAGAGAAAAATAAGTGACATACAAATCCTGTGAAAGACAAACTATTAATATTACTGTCTCTTGAGTATCCTTAATGCCTTCTGTCGCAAATGACACTTTTTCTAGATTAAAACTCTGATTGTATAACATGTCCCTTTGAGCTTCATATCTAAGAGCAGCAAGAAAACTATAGTTAGAGGTAGAATAGCATGACATACGGGAGATGAAACGTTTACTCCCCCAGCCCAAGAGTGTCACATTTTCTTCTACTTCAAAATCCACAGTGCTCGAGCTTTCAGAGCTTCCTGTGCAGGTCTAGGCCTTGTCTTCTTGATTTGCTCTTTGAAGCTAAGAAGCTCTGCCTCGAGTTTCTAGATCTTCTTGTTTGCAATATCTCCTCGCCTATTAATCTGCATACACAGAGATTATTCATATTCAAAACTTCTCACAGTATCCATGTATAAATCGCTCAGCTACGTCAACAATCGCTGAGCTACGTCAACAATGTGATGCAATAAGATCCAAAACTGCCTTTGCTGTGAAGGAGTAGGCCTCACAATCAGGGAAGATTCTTTTCATGGTAGGTGGTGTGCGAGGGAGAGGCCGCCTCAGAGAGAGAGAGAGAGAGAGAGAGAGAGAGAGAGAGAGAGAGAGAGAGAGAGAGAGAGAGAGAGAGAGAGAGTTTCATGACATATTTTTCATGGTAGTTACTGTACGAGGGAGAGGCGCAGGCAAGATCTTTTGAACCTGCGATTACCTGTTGCTCGGCCAATCTATGGCTAAGTATATTTTAGTACGGTTACAAACTTTGCGCAGTAAGCTTCCAGGGTTAATTCCAGATGCTTGAGCTTAAAGAATTCATTCATCTTCAATGTCTGGCAGGTTGGCAGAAGGTATTGTCCACGTACAACATCTTTCAGCGGAGCCCAAGTGACAGTAGTTTTAGAAATACCTTGATCCTTGTACCATTGCTTCCACCATAACCAAGTTTGGTCAACTAGCTTAAGTTTGGCTATCATTGCTTGATTCATGGAGGTAGTTCTCGAAGTAGAGAAATAGTCATCCATCGACTCAATCCATATCTCTGCCTCTGTTGCGACGTCTATCTCTTCTCCATCAAATTCGGGTGCCTTAATTTGCTTGAGAAGGAATTTCTTCTCTTGCATATCAGCATTCGTGGGTGCAAAAGGTGCCTAACAATCAAGCCATACCACTCAGGTTATTTCTATTTAGGATATGTCTATGAACCAAACATTAATCAATCACGTATCATCATGAAGTTTAGCTCTGATACCAACTGTAACGTGCCCGCACCTATCGCCTGTCCAAGCACGTTTTAGTGGTCCATCGAGAAACGAATCTAAGCGTCGCCTCTCCTGGCACTCCCATGGAATGTTCCAGGGTTTGTCGCCTAGGGTTTCCCAAGTCTGCCTTGCAGCGGAACGTTTACGGCCTCCACTAGGATCGACCTGAAATTTGGGTTCCTAGTTGTCAAGGTCTCCTGTTGGCATTCTAGTGTCTGGTTTTGGGCATCCTACTTTATGCAGAGATACCTAATCCGAAGCACATATATACCACACTTGATTCAAAGAGAATGGGAAATGAGAGGGATGCATTGCTCAGCCTCTCTACCCATAGGACATAGTCCCATTCCGGTCCCTAAAACGGCATGATTTGGGTTCTAACTTAACAATACCTAAAATCAACCAGTGATAAATCCTTGTGAGAAGCCTCCAAGTTCTCTAGGACCACCCAACCCGTCGGGGATTTCGTCCACCCACTTCCCTTAATAGCTTTAGTTTTCTAATTAGATCCTACCGCATTTATGTGTGACATTTAAAATCAACTTCATTAATTAAACCTTTTAGGGCATAGGGTTCGTTTACGTAATTTCTCGCGTAATTTACAACACGGACACAAAAATAAAACAAGCAGTCCTTTTGACAAACAAGTTCCTTAACTTATCTTCAAGTTAATCTTTGTCTCCTACCCATACAGGAGAATTATGTATCCCTTCTATCCAACAGAAGTACCTAGTCCAAATCACATGGCACCAAAATTTTCATCCTTTATCTAGAATAGGATCTTCCAACTCCTCTAGACATTGGGCTCACAGCAGTCTACAACTCCGTTACGGACTCGGCAACGGTTATCCAGAGCTCCACTGACCCCAAGTGACTTAGGAGTGAGACACACTTTCCGTGGTTGGCCTTTTTACTACTCAACCTCTGGTCCGTGAATTGAGCAGTGCCCTCTTGGGGTAATCCACGATGCAATCTTGGAGATGATCCACCCATGCAGCTATCCTTCCTTAATTAACCAATTAAGAATCAAGCATAATCCAAGCAATCTGTCCTAATATCATATTCTAGGAAAACATTCTTTTATTCCCATGGCAACTTATCATTACAGACCCCTACCATGCGTTTGCCATCAACACAAGGCTTGGAATATTTATCCAAATCACAATGCAACAATCAAATGATTGAAAGAAAAACATGTAGGGTGTTGTTCAATCAACCAACAAAACTAATTGTATTTTTTCCAAACAATACAAGAATAGATGCGATAATAATTCCATCGTATATTCACTCTCCCCCTTGAGATCAAAGAGCGATTCTATACAAAATTTTCCTAATACTTGTAAGCACAATTCTTAATGTCATTGTTTTTACGATTAAGCTATTCATAACCCCCGATTGATTGCTCTATCAACAAATAAGCCATACGCAACTAAGTGCAATTAGCTTCCCTTGATACATGAATTTTACAAATTCCATCTTTCAAATATTTAAGAAGAGGCCTATCCCTTCCCATAACCTATTCTCATATATCATAGCATGGGCCTAATGTATCTCATGCGATAATTAAAGAAAGCATCTAACAATTTAGAAAACATTACTTACGAACCGGAACCGCAGTTGGATTGACAGTGATGCCTTTGCCCAAAGCTTCGTTGCCGGTTGTAGGACTGCCATCCACACGTGACATTCTTTGCTTCGAGACCATCGTCCGCAAATACACTCAAGAGATTAAGAAGGCGGAATAGATTCGAGATGGGAGAGTGTAAGAGAAGATTGTTAAGTCGAGGATCGAGATAGAGGAAATTGTGTAGCCTCTCGGGGTAACTCTTCTCTCTCTCTCTCTCTCTCTCAAGCTCTCTCTCACAGTATATTAGAGGAGTATCTTTCTTTCTACCTCTATCTCACAGCCTCTCGGGTCTCCTTATGCTCCCTTGTGTCTCCCCATGCCTCATATTTATAATGAATTAGAGAGGAGTGGATAAGGCTGAGAAAAAGAGTGTAGGGGCTCTTGGAAGACTTAGTGATCTGATGCTCATATCATAAATCTAATGGTTGCATTGGCTCCAAAAGGGGGGTAAAAATTCAAGACACTCGTTTAGAAAAATCTCGGCTCACTCCTCCTTTTCTCTGTTCGAAGTGCTGTCTACTGCTTGTAGACTGTAATTGTTGCGGCACGCACAATTTTTCAGTCACTTTTCTTTGTTTTTTCTTTTTATAAAATTTCTAAAACTAACTAAAACATCACTTGTCTTTTCTTTTAAGTGACTTTCAGTTCTATCTTTTTAGGTTAATATCTAAAATATACTAGTTTTTGTTGCCCAAAAATCTAATATTGTTGGACCATCCAAACTATACAAATTAATACTAGTGATTAATATGGCTCATAAGTCTCATTCACGTTATAACTTTTGTGAATGGTGGCTATGGTCCTTGTCAATCCAAGAGAAATGTCAGATTGCGACTCTCAATTTATTTTAAAATGTATTTTTATTAAATAAAAATTATTAGGTATTAATGTTAGTTAGCTTTTACCTTAGTTAGTCTTTAGTTAGCAATCTTGCTAACTTATTAATTGAATAACTAACTTTCGAACTAACCAGCTCACTTTTATTGCATGGAAATATTACAATGAGGCGCACCAGTATTTGTACACGAGAAGTTTCTAACATTTTCATATGTGAGAAAAGGGGCTCTTTTCCTTTGTGTTTCCTTAAGAGGCATCACATTTTCTAGCTATTGTGCCAACATCTAGACTATCCTTGTGCTACATTTAACCATTTGATAATTTTTTCAATCGTATGATTTTGGGGTCCTGTTTGGACTTACAAATATTTGACTCAAGACTAGTCATGAGTTATCTATCTGTAGAATGTGTAATTGATTGATTTGTGTTAAGAGTAATATTCCTCTTTCAATTATCGGATTTTGATCATAAGTTTGCAATAACCTTCTTAGAAATTGGAAATTACATAGTTAAATCAAGGGAAGATATTACATGCAGATTGGAAAGGAATAGAGATAATGATTGTTTTAACATTCAACCAGATTTTATTTAAGATTTTTGAGAATCCATTCCAAATTTCACATCAAAATTTGATTAGAGGATGTTCAGTTAATATAAGTATGACATATGGATCATAGTGAGAGATTGATAAGATGTAAATCCACTCTCCCTTTCAGTGAAGTAAAACCTATGCAACAAGCATAATCCAGGCAATCCGCCCTAATATCATGTTCTAAGAAAACATTCCTTTATTCCCATGGCAACTTGTCATTACAAACCCCTGCCATGCATTTGCCATCAACACAAGCCTTAGAATATTTATCCAAATCACAATGCAACAATCAATTGATTGAAAGAAAAATATTTAGGGTGTTGTTCAATCAACCAACAAAACTAATTGTATTTTTCCCAAACAATACAAGAATATATGCGATAATAATTCCATCATATATTCACTCTCCCCCTTGGGATTAAAGAGTGATTCTATGCAAAATTTTCCTAATACTTGTATGCAAAATTCTTAATGTCATTGTTTTTACGATTATGCTATTCATAACCCTTGATTGATTGCTCTATCTCAACGAATAAGCCATACACAACTAAGTGCAATTAACTTCCCTTGATACATGCATTTTGTAAATTCCATCTTTCAAATATGTGAGAAGAGGAATATCCCTTCCCATGACCTATTCTCGTATGTCATAGCATGGGCCTAATGTATCTCATACGAGCATCAAAGCAAGCATATAACAATTTAGAAAATACATTACTTACAAACCGGAACCGCAGTTGGATTGACAGTGATGCCTTCGCCCAAAGCTTTGTTGCCGGTTGTAGAATTGCCATCCACACGCGACATTCTTCGCTTGGAGGCAATCTTCCATAAATAGACTTAAGAGATTAAGATGGCCGAATATATTCGAGATGGGAGAGTGAAAGAGAAGATGGTTAAGTCGAATATCGAGATAGAGGAAACTGTGTAGCCTCTCGGGGTAACTCTTCTCTCTCTCTCTCTCTCTCAAACTCTCTCCCATAGTATCTAGGAGGGGTATCTTTCTCTCTACCTCTCTCTCACAGCCTCTCGGGGTCTCCTTATGCTCCCTTGTGCCTCCCCATCCCTCATATTTATAATGAATTAGAGAGGAGTGGATAAGGCTGAGAACAAGAGTGGAGGGGCTCTTGGAAGACTTAGTGATTTGATGCTCATATCATAAATCTAATGGTTGCATTGGCTCCAAAAGGGAGGTAAAACTCTAAGACACTTGCTTAGAAAACTCTCGGTTCACTTCTTCTTCTTTTCTCTATTTGAAGTGCTATCTACTGCTTATAGATTGCGATTGCGGCGCGCACAATTTTTTCATTCACTTTTCTTTTTTTTATTTTTTTATAAAATCTCTAAAACTAACTAAAACATCACTTGTCTTTTCTTTTAAATGACTTTCAGTTCTATCTTTTTAGGGTAATATCTAATTGTATTTTTCCCAAACAATACAAGAATAGACGCGATAATAATTCCATTGCATATTCACTCTCCCCCTTGGGATCAAAGAGCGATTCTATGAAAAATTTTCCTAATACTTGTATGCACAATTCTTAATGTCATTCTTTTTACGATTATGCTATTCATAACCCCTAATTGATTGCTCTATCAACGAATAAGCATTACACAACTAAGCGCAATTAACTTCCCTTAATACATGCATTTTGCAAATTCCATCTTTCAAATATGTGAGAAGAGGCCTATCCCTTCCCATGACCTATTCTTGTATGTCATAGCATGGGCCTAATGTATGTCATGCAAGAATCAAAGCAACCATCTAAGATTTTAGGAAATACATTACTTACGAATAGGAACTGTAGTTGGATTGACAGTGATGCATTTGCCCAAAGCTTCGTTGCCGGTTGTAGGATTGCCATCCACACGCGACATTCTTTTCTTGGAGGCCATCGTCCACAAATACACTCAAGAGATTAAGAAGGTGGAATAGATTCGAGATGGGAGAGTGTAAGAGAAGATGGTTAAGTTGAGGATCGAGATAGAGGAAACTGTGTAGCCTCTCGGGGGAACTCTCTCTCTCTCTCTCTCTCTCTCTCTCTCTCTCTCTCTCTCTCTCTCTCTCTCTCTCTCTCTCTCTCTCTCTCTCTCTCTCTCTCTCTCTCTCTCTCTCTCTCTCTCTCTCTCTCTCTCTCTCTCTCTCAAACTCTCTCTCACAGTATCTTGGAGGGGTATCTTTCTCTCTACCTCTCTCTCACAGCCTCTCGGGGTCTCCTTATGCTCCCTTGTGCCTCCCCATGCCTCATATTTATAATGAATTAGAGTGGAGTGGATAAGGTTGAGAACAAGAGTGGAGGGGCTCTTGGAAGACTTAGTGATTTGATGCTCAGATCATAAATCTAATGGTTGCATTGGCTCCAAAAGGGTGGTAAAACTCCAAGACATTTGTTTAGAAAACTCTCGGTTCACTCCTTCTTCTTTTCTCTGTTCGAAGTGCTGTCTACTTCTTGTAGACTGTGATTGTGGTGCGCGCAATTTTGCTAGTCCCTTTTCTTTTTTTTTCTTTTTATAAAATCTCTAAAACTAACTAAAACATCACTTGTATTTTCTTTTAAATGACTTTTAGTTCTATCTTTTTAGGTTAATATCTAAAATATACTAGTTTTTTTTTGCCCAAAAATATAATATTGTTGGACTATCCAACTATACACATTGATACTAGTGATTAATATGGCTCATAAGTCTCATTCACGTTGTAACTTTCATGAAGGGTAGCTACAGTCCTTGTCAATCTGAGAAAAATTTTGAATTGCGACTCTTGATTTATTTTAAAATATATTTTTATTAAATAAAAATTATTAGTTATTAATGTTAGTTAACTTTTACCTTAGTTAGTCTTTAGCTAGTAATCTTGCTAACTTATTAATTGAATAACTAACTTTTGAACTAACCAACTAACTTTTATTGCGTGGAAATATTACAATGAGGCACACCAGAATTTGTACACGAGAAGTTTTTAACATTTTCCTATGTGAGAAAAGGGGCTCTTTTCCTTTATGTTTTCCCAAGAGGCATCACATTTTTAGCTGGGCTCTTTAACATTTTTTACGTGGTGTTCAACGTCATGAGCTTCTACTCATGAGCCACCACCTACCTAGGTAGGCAAGGTTTGGGGGCCCAAGGCTACCAGCCCTCACCTCGGGCCCACAACCCCTTGGCCCCAACCAAAACTAGCAATGTATGCAATTCCTCCCTCACAGAAGCTCTTGATGTTATCATAATTCACAACATGAGAATAACATTGGGAATTTGTCTAAAACTTCATGTAATAGAATGCAGGATGGATTTCACATGGTAATGCGACATTCTCTATCTAAAGTCTTCAACTAGAACTTGAAAGATTCTCTTGAAGCTCAAATTTCTTTCAAAATTTGCAACTAAAGTCGTGTGCCCATAGTATAAGAAGCCTGTTTAGGCAATCATTAGGGACTTTAAAATAGGCATTGCTCACAAAAATAGAAAGAAGGTACCTCCCAATAGATCTTTATCCAAGAGATCTCAAGCACTATGACCTTGCACCATAGAGTCATGTGTCTCATTGCTTTTGTCGACTACATTCGTAATCTCATCTTGTAGTTTCTGAAATACACAAGTGTCAGACCTATGGGATCCTTAAAATATCAATGTTCTATAGGTGCGAAACCAGCTACTCACATCAACATCATCAATTTTCAGGATTTTCACAGTTGCTTCTAAGTCCTTGTTTCATGCTTTCATCGCTGCCATCTGCAAGACAAGGTTTGCAAAAACTGAGAAGCCCTGCATGCGATCTAGTTTTCGTGTCCAAAAAACACTACTCATTCTACAAGGATACAGACAAAGAAGAGTGAAAAGAAAAAAAGAAGTGACATACAAAACCTGTGAAAGACAAACTATTCTTCTTACCGTCTCTTGAGCATCCTTAATGCCTTCCGTCGCAAATGTCACTTTTTCTAGATTGAAACTCTGATTGTATAACATGTCCCTTTGAGCTTAATACCTAAGAGCAACAAGCAAACTACAGTTAGAGGTAGAATAGCACGACATACGGGAGATGAAATGTTTACTCCCCTAGACCAAGACCGTCACATTTTCTTTTGTTTGAGAATCCACAGTGCTCGAGCTTTTAGAGCTTCCTGCGTAGTTCTCAGCCTTGTCTTCTTGATTTTCTCTTTGAAGCTCAGAAGCTCCGCCTCGAGTTTCTAGATCTTCTCGTTTGCAATATCTCCTTGCCTATTAATTTGCATACGCAGAGACTATTCCTATTCAAAACTTCTCACAGCATCCGTGTGTAAATCATTGAGGTACGACAACAATCTTTAGAGGTGAGTATGCACGAGGAGCCTCAAGCTAGAACTAGAATTAACAAACTTCATCATGATAATGCTAAAAATGTGTAGGTTGAATAAAAATATGTTAGTGGTGAGAATGTGATGCAATAAGATCCAAAAGTGCCATTGTTGTGAAGGAGCAGACCTCGCAATCAAGGAAGATTTTTTTCATGGTAGCCAGTGTGCGAGGGAGAGGCCGCCTCAGAGAGAGAGAGAGAGAGAGAGAGAGAGAGAGAGAGAGGAGATGCCGCGGTTTATGTCAATGCAATGGTTGCATGGAGCTTTGGACCGCAGCGTCTTGCAAAGGGGCGGAGGTCTCAATCGAGGAGTGGCAATTCTCGAGGAGATGTAGTCCAAACGGTGATGACATGTTTAGGGTTTGTCGTATCTATATTTTATATGCAACAACTAATTGAGTGTTTCAATGTACAATACAAAATATATAGTGCAGCGTGGTCGCGCGGATGGCATTTTCGCGTGGAGCATATTGAGAAAATGCGCTCCACAACAAACTGTGGTATCATGGCAAGGTTTGAGCAAGAGAGCTGATGATGAGCAACAGATCCAAATACAGTTATAGATGAGATGGATTATTTTAGGATCTTGCAAAGTATTGTTACGGTGGATTACCGTAGCTTCTCCATGATACTATTTGATGTGTAGTGGTTCAAAGTGGTACTTGAAGGAGCTAGAGCAACATTTCGATTAGGTCCATCAAGATTTCTCGAAATAGATTATGAAAAAAAATGGACGGATTTACGCGACACCTTTGTGTTGCCGGCTCATTGTGAAGAGGTGCATGAACTCATTTGTTTGTTAATTGTATTACAACATGGTACATGTCACAATAGTTAAATCTCTCTTGTACGTATTTGTGAACAGCTAATCTTCTATCCAAATCCCCAATAACCTTGATGGTGGTATGTTATACCTTCAGCTCCCCGAAGTGCAAAATTATATGATCAAAGCGATGTTCTAAGCATAGATAAGAACAATATCCAAATAGAGGGGTCGATATTGCAAGGGGTGGAGGCCATTGAAAGCTTGGAGCATGTAGAGGAGCCAACATCGTGTTGAGATATCGAGCTCCACTCGTGATATGCTAGGGTGACCGTTGTGCATTTATGTCACCGACTTGTCAGTTACAAATGCGGTTGGTACACCGCCCATGAATAATAGCTAGATGACAGCTATCCTTATCTACTCTAGTTCGTGGCTCAGTTAGTATGCCACCTTAGTTAGTTGAGTTTGGTTTGAGACCCATATATAGGGTTCTTCTATTTCTATGTACTAGAGTTCTTTTGGCTTACACAACTAAGAAGAGGAAAACTGTTTTCAGCCTCCACCTTTATGTGTATTCCCCCATTGTGCAAGCAAGAAAGCTACAAGTGAGACTCCTTCCTTCTCTCCCACAATCTTGACATGGTATCAGAGCCTTGTTCATGGTAAGGAGCTCAAGAAAGCAAGCCAAGTTCGCGGTGTTCTGGTAAGAGGACCAGTGTTGCTTTCATTTTTCTATTTGGGAGCAAGTCTCTGTAGGTAGCACAGCCGAAAAGTGCAGGAGTGCATTGTCTCAGATTGAGACGCCCTTCGCGGTGTAGCAAGAGGGCAGTATATACTCCGGGAGAGTGCTTTAGCCCTTGGTATCTCTGTTTTTTTGATTTGAGGCCATTTCGGGGCCTATTTTGGAGGCGGAAGTTTTCTGCACGCACTCAAGAAAAGGCCCAGTTTTATGCTGTGCGACCACTGTTCTACAGGTCAGTGAAAAGTTAATGTAGAAATTGCATCGTATGCCTGTGCGCAGAGACATTGGGAGTTACAAAATCATCCCTGTTGCCTGTTGATACAAAATCGTCACTAGGAAGTGACTATGTGGTCAAATACCACTTTCGCCAATTTTGCAGATTTGCCCTTGTGAGGGTGAAGCTGTGGTTTTTGCAGTGACAGAATTTTTGGCAGTATTCTGTAATGGCGTCTGATTCTCTTTCACAGATTGCAACTGAAAAGCTTAACAAGAACAACTTCCAAGCATGGAAGTTTAGAATGACGAATTTCCTTATGGGAAAATGATATTGGGAATTTGTTGCAGGAAATGAAGAAGAACCAGTTCTTCCTTATGTTCCCAATCAACAGCAAATGCAGGCATTTAAAGCATGGCATGAGAGAGCTAGGAAAGTTATGTATTGGCTGTCTATCAGTATTTCAGACTCTATGATTGTGCATATTCAAGATGCAAGTACGCCAAAGGAGGCATGGGATACTTTGTCAAAAATGTATAGCACAAATACACAAGCCAGGAAAATGCAGCTCAAGCAAGAGTTGCATAATGTACAAATAGAAAGTATGAGCATCAATGACTACCACATGAAGGTGAAGAAGATTGCAGATGCACTTACTTCCATTGGGTCGCCAGTGGAAGATGATGATTTAGTGTCAGTGACCTTGAATGGTCTAGGAAAGGATTATGCACAGTTTCGGACATCCATTTCAGTTCGTGAAAGATTTCTTGATTTTGAGGAGTTGATTGCTCTTCTAATTTCTGAGGAGCAGAGAAATGGTGGTGCATCTTCTTCAGGAGGAACTTCAAAAGAAACTGTCTTCTACTCAAATGCTGGAAGAGGTAGAGGCAGAGGTAGAGGAGGCTGATCTGGAGGCCGTGGTAGAAATCAGAATATGCAGCAGACTCAAGAAAACCAGCCCTATGGAGGAGGACGTGGTAACTCTAGAGGCAGGGGGAGCCAAAGAGGTCGTGGTGGATGGCAAAGAGGCCAAAATGCAAACAGCAATGTTGAATGCTACTACTGTGGTAAAATGGGTCATATGGCTAAAGACTGCTATAAAAAGCAGAATGACATCATGAATGGAAAATTGCAACAAGGAAATTATGCATCTTCTAGTAGACAGGGTGATGACAGAAATGAGCATTTGTTTATGGTGCAGCACATGAACAATTCTCTGACAAGTGCAGAAGAAAGCAATGAAGTGTGGTATGTTGACTCAGGTGCATCAAACCACATGACAGGTCATGCAGAATGGATGCAGGATGCAAGAAAAATGGAAAACCAGGATTTGTGGAGACTGGTGATGATACGGCACATCCTGTTGTGCAGATTGGAAAATTTCCTTTGTCTATACAGGATGGGAAAAAGAAATACCTCTCAGATATATTTCATGTCCCGAATATCACCAAGAATCTGGTTTCTGTTGGTCAAATGGTTGAGCAGGGCTTGCAGGTCAGATTTAATCCTCATGGATGCTTTGTTGAGGATATGAAAAATAAAGGTCGCTTGATAGCAAAAGGAAAGAAGAAGGGCAGAATGTTTACATTGGATGCAGACATGCCTGAATTGAGTGCAGCAATGTTTGCACATGGGATCGGTATAGTTGCAGATATTGATATCTGGCATAAACGCATTGGTCATGTTAATGTACAGCGACTTAAATCAATGCAGGCCCAAAATATTGTTGCAGGATTGCCTAAATTCAAGGTTGTACAAATGCATAAGGTATGTGAAGCCTGTCAGTTTGGAAAACAGGCAAGGAAACCATTTTCTAGACATGTTCAAGAGAGTAAGAAGCCATTGGAATTAATCCACTCTGATGTGTGGACTACTAAAGCTGCATCTCTTGGAGGCTGTCATTATTTTGTCACTTTTATTGATGACTATAGCAAAAAAGTTTGGGTGTATTTTATGAAAAAGAAAAGTGAAGTTTTTGGGCATTTCAAAACTCTTAAAGCTATGGTTGAAAAAGAAACAGGCCTGCAAATAAAATGCCTAAGGTCAGATGGAGGGGGAGAGTACCTCTCAAATGAGTTTGCAAGGTTCCTGCAGGAGCATGGCATAAAGCAGCAATATTCATGCAGTCATACCCCACAACAAAATGGAATTGCAGAAAGGAAAAACAGGCATATTGGAGAGGTATCTCGTGCCATGCTCAATGAAAAAGACCTGCCAGATTTTTATTGGGCTGAAGCAGTTGCTACAACGGTCTACATAATGAACAGGACTCCCACTGTAGCAATACATGGGATGACTCCAGAGGAGAGGTATACTGGTAGGAAACCAGATATTTCTCATTTGAAAATTTTTGGGTGCATTGCCTATGTTCATGTGCCAGATGAGTTGAGATCCAAGGTGGATCCAAAAGCTGAGAAGTGCATCTTTATTGGTTACTCTTTGCAGCAGAAAGGGTATAGATGCTATAACCCTTCTACTCGTAAGTTTACAGTGAGCAGAGATGTTGTTTTTTATGAGATGAGTAGCTGGTATAAACCAGTAAATGTGATTGATAATGTAGATGCACAAAATGGTAATGCTGCACAGAATTCACAGCAGCAGTCACAAGATATTAGTGGACCTGGAGCGTCCTCTAGCAGTGGTTCACATTCTTCGCCATGGACAGGCAGATTGAGATCAGGAGAATCTTCTCAAAGCAATGCAAATAGTGGTATACAGGTATCACGAAAAGGAAAAGAGAAGGTAGATCAGCCCATGTTTGATGTGAATGCAGGTCACTCTTATATGGATGGTGAATCCAGTGGCTCAGAACAGAGCATTGATGATGAGTTGGGTATTCCTTCTATTGTTACACCTGGAGTAAGGAAGACCAGGGATGTTTTGAGAGCAACTGGGAGTGAACCTACTTTGCGCAGGTCTAACAGAGCTAGGTATCCTGTGGATAGGCTGAAATATGATGGATTTACAGCCATTCACTATGCATATATGGTCAAAGTGATACAGGAACCAGAACCCACTTCTTTTGAGCAAGCCATGGGAAAAGAAAAATAGGAGAAAGCCATGGATGAAGAAATGGATGCCTTGGAAGCAAATGCTACATGGGAATTGGTACCTTTGCCTAAAGGTAAGAATGCAATTGGTTGTAAGTGGGTTTATAAGGTGAAGCACAATGCAGATGGTTCTGTGAACAGATACAAGGCAAGATTAGTAGTCAAGGGGTATGCACAAACATATGGCATTGATTATGAAGAAACATTCAGTCCGGTTGCAAGGATGGCAACCGTAAGAGCAGTTTTTTTATCACTTTTGCAATAATATTACTATTGTCTCTCATCTCACCTACTTGTTCACAGCTGCCATGGCTTCTCTCTTCTTCTCCTATCTTTCTAATCTTTCTCTCTCGTCTTCACTCATTCTCTCTTCTCTTTTTTCTCTCTACTAATCTCCTTTCTCTCACCTCTCCAACCAGCAAATGTCTTTTAGAGGCTCAATCTTGAATTGACGCTAAGAAGAGAGGTGCTCAATATCTTCTTAAAGTTTCAAGTCTAAAACCAAGCTCAAGAAGAGAGACATATTAGGGTTAAAAATGTAAAAAAGATGAGTCCTATAAGACGATAATTAAGTTACTAAAAATGTGAGTTATGAGAGAATATATGCTCTATTTAAGAGATCACTATTAAATGTATTCATTTCAAATCCATATAAGGGGTAAGCTTTTTTGTCATTTTTATTTTGGAGCTTAAGAAATCATGTATTGCACTTTTAAGGGTAGTAATTTCTCTTGATTGGTTAACACTTTCTAATATTGAACCTTATTTGCATCAGCTCATAAACATTCTTTAATTCTAAGATGCATAACATAACCTTCTACAATACCCAAGCATGCCATGATTAGTAAACATTTTAACATGATATAATCCTTGGGTGGTGATAATGTCACATAGAAGGAAAAGCGCAAAAATGATGGCATGTCAAATTAACACAAATTTGGTGGAAAAATCCAAGCTTAGGATTTAGAGAGAGGAAGAGTCCTATAAAAAGTATAACTGAGTTATTTAGAAATGATTGGGGGGGGCGGGGGGGGGGGGGGGGGGGGGGAGGGGGAGACTAAATCTTGCAAAGAAATGTGTCACTTAGATTTTAGACAATAATATTTGGCAAAAGAAGGAGAGAATTGAGCTTATCTAAAAAACTACAAATTAAAAAGACCTTATGAGGATTCTTTAATTACCAAAAATTACAGATTTGATAGACCCAACTCTCAAAGATTTAGTAAAAGACTTAAGATGCGTGGTAAAACTAGATGAAATAGTAGAGATGTATGGGATTATGGGTATCATCCATAAAGGTTATTATGGTTCCCAAATCCTTATCCTAAAACATATCGAGATGATACCAACAAAATATAAGATGCAAATAGGCATGAAAATATTGGCTCGCATCATTAGTATCACCATCAATATTTCTTCAATCTCGCCACGTCGATACGTACATCAAAATTCTACATCAGTATAAGTGTTGCAAATATGGCCTAATACCAGTGCTTTTTGTGATGCTTATACCATCGCCTATTTCAACAAATGCAAGAAATATTACCAATGTTTTGAGAGCAAAATATATTTCTTGTAAGAATGTGGTACTTTGTAGGGTTGCTACCCTACTATTTACATATCCTATTAGGCATGGAATAATGTTTGAATTTGTATTAAATAAAAACATAAACCCTCAGTGTGGAGGTCTATAGGATGGCTAATTTACATGCAACAAGAAGATTCAATTTGGGCTCCGCTAGTTGTGGAATCAAGAGGAAAATTGAAAGATAATTATTATTGAGCATTTAAATGGCAACTCATTCAAGATTTTGTAGAGATCGGCTCAAGAAGTGGAGACTAAGGAGCATATCTCTTAGGCTTGTATCCAAGGTGTCCACCTTATAGAACACATAAGATACCATGTGAGTTCAAAAGAAAGGGTATTATATTTAGTAAAATTTAAAAGATTATATTTACAAAATCGATTTTTTAATTAAATTTTGAAAAAAATAGTAGTTTTGTAAACCAAAATGGGTGATTTTAAGGCCTTATAGCATGTAAAGAAAGGATATTTGTTAATGTCCTTTGAATACACGTTATATAGATGTTTTCTTATAAGTGGACCCCTCGGGGGCTTTGTGCAAGACCTTCCACCTTCCCTAAGATTTAACCATTCTCTTGGTTCTATACAATATCTTGGAATAATGTGAAAAGAAATACTGCAAGAGATGCCAATGTTTTTAAGGCTAATCGAGTGTCATTTGGGACTAATTAGTTGTCATCTCAATTTTTGGGGAATAAATTAACTAAACTAGTAATGTGTATATTTTATTTTATGTTAAATGATTGCTCACATGGGTAACAAATTGAGTAACAAATAAATATGTGTACATAAATAGAAGTGCTAATAATTTTATGCAAATATCCATGAAGAAAAGTAAGTGCAAAAGAAAGCTAAAACATGATGAGATCTCTCATCAATGATCTCATTCTCACAAAGTGGTTCATCATCATAACAATCTTGTAACAAATAAAGTGACATATTCACATTTACTTCAAGCAAATATGAAATGCAAGTATAATTGGAAATCCATGAAAATGAGTTACCTCTGCTCCGCACTAATGTAGTTTTTTTCTAAGTTGATATAGCCCATGCTACCATGCATACTCCTCTAAACTAGATGCCGAATAACCAACAAATGAAAGTTAAAAAGAATAACCATAATGGAAGCATCTATGTCTTTACTGCAAAAGAAGTAGCTTCTTGAGTCTTGGGTCTTCTCTGTCTGTTATGCTACACTCCTCCACAACGTAGTGGTCCAACAATTGACACCTCCTCATGCTTCCCTTACCCATGCATAATTTGCTGATTCAAGATTTAATAGGTTGTAGGTCGCCTTATTGAGTATTGTGCTTGCTTGCGCTTGGGTTTGGAAGATGTCTTGAGAGTTGGTCAAATTAGAAGTTAGCAGATCCATTCTAACTCTAGAAGGCATGGCATTTCCTTTAGATTGGAAAAAAGATCCCCTTATATTCAAAGAAGCACCTTATCTCTAAACCTCCTTATGTTTTGATAGGAGGTGGCTACCAATATAGCAGTCTCCCTCTAATCTTCTCTTTTGCTTTAGATTCCAACCTGCACATTATTAACTCAAAAAACCTTTGGATGATGACACATTCTCTCATCTCTCAGCTACGACAATGCAAAGCTAATGTACACGTCTAGATTCAATTAACTATACAACAATGGCCTAATAGAAACATAAAACCATTTAATGGGCTAATTGTATGCTAGCAAAAAATTTCCCTCATCTTTTGCCCCCCCACACTAGTTTTGGAAACATTTATGTTCCAAAATTTAGGTTGTTGTCCTTTATTTCTTTCTAAATCTTTACAACACCAAACTACTTGAATGAGTAAGTGCAACTAGTATCTAGCTAACAGGAGAAACATGATCTACCTCTCCACTTCTCTTTATATTTACATTCTTTGCCAATAAGTTTCTTTGCGATTCCCTCAAGGGTCAAATGGTAAACAATGCTCTTTAAAAGCTATGATACATCAAATGTTGAGTTTGTAAGTATTTAAGTTTCTTCTTAATTCATTATATGATTAAATTTGTAATTGATTGTTTCTAATACTCATGGTGTTTTTATTTGGTAGTTTAATATTGCAAATAGATATCCCATTAGCCACAATATGGCTTATAAACACCTTTGTAACAGGTTTGACACATGGATGTACTTATGTGAGGAGGGTGTCATTATGGAGAAAATGTGGCACATAATTATTTGTTGTATGCGTTGGAACTTCTTTGTTATTTCAAAGTATTTTCCACATTCATATGGGCAACAACACTATGAGATGGAAAGAGAGAAAGAGATCCAACTAGAGAAGGATGATAAGGATGAGGATGAGGAGAACATTGAAAAGGATAATGGGGAGGGAGGGGATGATGATAACATCTTTTTAAATGAGTTATTTTTTGTGTATATAATACAGTAAGTGGCCTATTTAATAGTACGAGCCATAATAGGTGGCCTCAAACCAATGTGAATATCTGTGTTATACTTTTTTGTATATTTGTTGTAATACATGGTAGAGTTGGTGGCTTCCAATCCATGTATACAATCATGAATGTAATATTTGGTCATTCTCATCCTTGTTTTATATTGTCAGTGAACACTTTGTTGTGTCAAACTATGTTATTGTGCATATTTTTTACATTGTGGATTCGATTCATCTTAAGAACACCGTATGAGCATGTAAGAAAGGGCCACTTTAGGAGATCCTTCAGCCTCCTTTAGTAAAAGACCGTAGAAATTAGAAAGAGAAAAGTAGAGAGTGGAGAGAAGAGAGAGGAGAGAGGGGAGGGGAAGTAAAGAGAGTCAATTAGAGAGTAAGTATGATAGAAAAAGAGGAGAGAGAAGGTAGAGAGAGTCGAGTAGAGAGAAAAAGAGGGGAAAGAAAGTAGAGAGCAGATAGTAGAGAAAGAAAGTAGTGTCCTTACCTCAAAATCTTGATGTCTAAAGAAATATATGATTGATCAAAAGAATCTTCTAGCATCATCATTTGCTTCCCCTTGATTATTTCTTGGGACTAAAGAAATGTGGGAATCAAACCTTTTTCTTAGTTTTGCTAATTTTTGGATTGATACCAATTTCCTCTTGAATACTTTCTCATTTGGATTCTTCCAATTATAGACACAATTGCGATAAAATATTTCATTTCCACATTTTAAAAATCTCATGATGCTTGAAAAATCTATCTCGCTAGCTCAAAACCAACATTTTCTACCCTTGTAAAATAGTAGTATTGTTATGAGCATATGGGATATACAAGACTATTTGAAGATGCTTTCTACTTTGTGTTGGGGTTATAGGCCTAGGGTATTAGTCTTAGAGGGTTGTTAGCTAGCGACTAAGTTGAGCATAGTGATCCTTAGCATATCTTTTCCTTTTGGTGGCTTGTTAGGTGTTAGCACTGCTCATAGAAAAGTACACCTCACCATGACAAAGAATGTTCCACTAAAGTGAAGCTTTGTTCATCAATATACTGGTGGTGCACTTGATTTTATTTTTTTCAAGAGAGAATTCTTTGTCAAAATAAACATCAAACTAGCTTAACCAAGACAAAATAGGTGTTCATCCTTTTTTATGTCAAATTTTAAAAATTGAAATGACCTATTAATCTTTTGGTCCTTTTTAGCTTGTTGAGCATCAAAGATGCCTTGAAGCATCAAACTAGCTTAACCAAGACAAAATAGGTGTTCATCCTTTTTTATGTCAAATTTTAAAATTTGAAATGACCTATTAATCCTTTGGTCCTTTTTAGCTTGTTGAGCATCAAAGATGCCTTGAAGCATGTGAGCAATGCAATCATTCTTGGATAATAAAGCTCAATTTTAATAGTCCTACTCTTGAATCACTCCAATAACTTCCACCAAATTGTGTTGAAGAATATGAATTTGTTGTTGAAGTGAAATCTTAAGAAGTGGAGATTCCATATTAGTGTAATTTGTAATTGAAGGTCCTAATATTTTTGAATTAGTTGCTGAATTTTTTGGCAATAAAATTCTATACTCCTCTTATTAGTGACATCCAAGAATTTTTGGTATAGATAGACTCCTTAAGAACACTTGCAAAAGGTATGTTGTACTCCTAATGTGAACAAACCCTGAGATTAGGGAACACTATTGTGAAGGGCCTTTGTGAATTGGGGAACACTACAAGGGATTAGGCTCACAATGGCCACATAGATGCATTTCTTGAACTTTTAAAAATTATGGGCACTTCTATATTTGGGCTTAAGCATGCATTAAAAATCCTGCATCTAAAGTCATGTGTATTTTATGAAGACTAAGCATGATATGCTTGTTTAGACATGTTATGACTACAATTCACATAAGTTTAATGCTCTTTTAACACTTGATGTTTGCAATTTGCATGTGCTTTTAGACACAATTTCAAATGCCAAAATAGATATGATATCTATAGACAAAATAGGAGGTAGTTGCTAGTTGCAAAACTATAGTGAGGGCCTCGAATTTGCAACCAACCTGTCCCTCACTCGAAACCCATCTTTGATTTCCTATTTTGAGTTGCCTATGTTTTTACATGTGCAAATGAGATATTATTTGGTATGCTCAAAGTTTGTTCCTAGTAGTGTTACACCAAAGTTATTGAGAGCTGCTAGGAACAAACTTTGGTGTAACTCTCTTACCTCTCCACTCTCTCTACTTTATCTATTATGCTCTCTACTTGCCTCTCTAACTTCTCTCTCTAACTTCTCTCTCTACTCTCTCTCTCTCTCTTCTCCACTCTTGAAGCACTCTCACTCATCCCTTTACTCAGTGCTCTCTCCTCTCTTCTCTAGTATTTATTTAATTTATAAAGTTATGCCTTTTAATAACTAATGTAAAAAACCAAATTCTTTTTTCTCTCGATTTGTATTACTTATTTAACATATGACTTGTTTTCAAAATGAAGCTTAGATTTAAATTTTTTAGGAGCACCTATCATGAACTCCATGAGCATATTAATATTATTTATCTTCAATCGCGCACACACACACACACACACACTCTCTCTCTCTCTCTCTCTCTCTCTCTCTCTCTCTCTCTCTCTCTCTCTCTCTCTCTCTCTCTCTCTCTCTCTCTCTCTCTCTCTCTCTCTCTCTCTCTCTCTCTCTCTCTCTCTCTCTCTCTCTCTCTCTCTCTCTCTCATGTGTGTGTGCATGTAGCTATGGAGAATATAAAACTCAAATGCTCTCAAAATTACACACAAAGAATGAGATTTTTCATTGATTTTTATATTTAAATATATTACATGTATAAGTAGGCACTTACCTCTATTGTTTCTAAAATCTAGCTAGTTACAATGCACGTAGGCTAGTGTAGCTTACCCACAAGATTTTTAATTGGCTATGCATGACCATCTCAATATTTAGGAGCTTATATGCAAGTTTAGAGCGAACAAAAAATATTAATCTTACATATACAAGACAATAGTTTTACCCAATGACTAATTCCAATTTACATGGGAATGAGTGGCACTTGGGTGTTACATTGAATGGCCTCCCCACATCGAGAGATTTTGAAATGCATCTTTAGTATTCACAAAATTTAGGATTAACTATAATTCTCGATTTGTATTAGTGTTAAAGCATGGAATAACTCCAAAAACTAATCTAGAAATATGTTTAGTCCTACTTTCTTTCTTTTGTGAATATTTTTGGCCTTCTCACACCAACTTGCTACTATTAGCCTATTTCATTTTTGAAAATTTCTACTTTTTAGAATGCCTTGTTTTTTAGCATGTGGGTTTGTTGATCTTTTTGGCTGCTCTTCATCTTTCGATGTCCAATATTTCTCTTTCACTTGAAATGTGATCTCTTTGATCAACGACCTCAAATATTTACATTATGGTCCCTTGTCTTGCTACCATTATTAAATACCTTGTTCTATGAAAGGTAATGAGGTCCTTACGCATGTTCCAATTGCAATATATACATTATATGTTGTCCTAGTACCAAAAAAAATTCCCAATCTTAACCAAGTTGATGGGGCTCATAAAACACTAAAATGAAGGCAAAATAATAATACAATTAAACATTTATTTTCATAGACACAAGCTTGGATTAACATCACTAGCTTGTGGTGAATAGGGTGTCGCCAAAACAACAGCACTACCTAAGATCTCTATCAAGAGTGGTTGCACTAGGGTCAAATGTACTCTATTCGAACACAAATAAGTGGAGTGCATGTTAAATCACAAAGCCTCAATGATATGCATGCAGTTTCTCCAATTAGTGGTTCTTGTAGTGAGAAATTGAGTGCAACCTTTTTTGTTGTGATAAGGTAAAAGTGGCATATGAACCTCTCCATAAGAAGTATGGTATTCGGCTAACAACTCGAAGTCCCCTTTCATTGAGAGAACTGGACAACACACTAACATTCAAGAACCCTATTATCTACTCTTTTAAGTCCACCAAATACTCATTGTGTATCATTGCATTTTTGGAATGCAATCAAGAATGTCCACTTAATATATATTTAGTCATATAGGAAGGAAAAACTAGGTTTTTTCATCCCAAGCTAAAAGCACTTGCACAGTTGTTATGCATAAATTGAATGGCATTCAAGGAGTTTCCTTTGCACATGATCTTCTATGTGTGCACATTTATGCTTCATTGTTGTGATCACATTTACACAATACATATTCTTTCATGCTCCAAGCAAGAGACACTCTATTGATTGAGAAATAATATCTACAAATCAACACACCTTGATCCATCCTATTGAATGCCATGCTAAAGTCTCATGATATAACTCAAGCTACTAAACAAAGTAAATATGTTTAATGCTAATGGTTATGTTCACACGAATGAATCTACATTAAAAATGTGATCTTGTAATGAGTACCTTCAATCTATTGCATAACCTTAGCTGGCTTCCTACTCTAGAGACCTTTAAGTTTGGTCCATCCAATGGATCTCCAATATCATTTATTTGTATACTACACCAAATTAGCAACAATCCATGTTATATCAACTATGATCTTCCTATGTGAGTACTTTGGCATTTGATTACTAAATAAGATTGATCTTCATTGGAAGCATAAAGGAAAAAAAATTAAACACACAAGACCACCAGCACTTACAAACACATTTCCAAAATCCCAAAAACCTTTAAACAAGAAAGAAAACATAAAGCAATCATCATAATCACCACAAATGCAAATAAATAAACAAGACATAGCAATCCAAATCAACACAATCCTAAATACCCTTTTTTTTTAAAACAATTTAGCCAAACCTAAAAATCAAAAGGGTGGGAACCCAACACACACTCCCAAGAACACCACCTATGTCATCCTCCTAGCTACAACCAATAAAAAATTTTACAAGTGAAAGAAATGAAAAAGAAAGTAGCGTTGGTAACACTTCAAAACTAATCATACCATTAATAAAATCACTCCCTTTTTATTGAGAAAAGTAAAAACAAACCAACCCACACATCCACAATTCCAATCCTAGCATTTTAAAACATCAACAAATAAGACACATAAAAGAAGAGGGGGAAAGCCCCAAAACTAACACCACACACACACACACACACACACACACAAAGCTAGTCACAAGGCACACCTCTAAATAACGATAATAACAAAATCCAATATAGCAATACAATTTTCTTTTTTTTAAATGTATCAAAACAACACAACAAAACAAAAGCCAAAAAATAATCATATTAAAAAAGGAATCTACAAATACACACACATGGTCTTGTCCATACCAAAGGGCTCACCTTAAAATATGTTAGTGTAACACATGGGTTTATCAAGAAACGAAGTTTTTTGGAGTATTTTAGATCTATTGGAATATAATCTCATTAGTATAAAAAGGAAATAAGTTTTTTGTAGCATTTTAGATCTATATTCTAAATCTCATTAGTTTATGAAGAAAAAGGGATCGTTTGATTTGAAAATAATGGAAGGGTTTTTTTTAATATCTATTGGACACGAATGATATACAAGATTTCTTAGTAGTGGATCCTACATGTATTTAGGCCAACTGATTACTAATATAAACATGTGAAAATTGTTGACCAAGATATACGGAACGTGTGTTACTAGCCAGTTGGACCCCTCTTTACACATCGTTGTCCAAGAATCCTGCAGTTTTTACCCTAATGATAAACAAGTTCCCACTTCTTACTCCACTTGACAAGGGTCAAATGACTCAGGCCCTTATAATGGTCTAAGGAGACACAAATGTGACAACCTCGAGCAGTTGCTATCCACTGCAAAGTTAGCCTACTTCATGAGTGAATCATGGGGCCAATGAGAATGGTGCTATCAGCGATCAACTTGCAAGATATCTCAGAGTAGAAAGCAAGACACAGCTGAGGTCAAACAGAACGATTGTGAGATCGCCCAATTATTTATACGAACATCCAAAATTTACATAGCCGCTTACTGTTGGGAGGAGCTAGAGCGAGTAGCATTTGCAGAAGTCTACATCTCACATAAAATCAGTGTGGCTGGTCCCAAAATTGCCAAATGCAGGTCAAAAGAGACTCGATATGAGCTGAGCTATTTGCAGTCTCATGTTCAGTGATTCGTTGTGACTGCAGCTCTGTTAGGAGAATATCGTGTTTCAAGCTCAAACCATGACTCAAGGTTCATCAACTCGTTGAATTCCTCAAATGTTGCTAGCTTGTTGAGGTCCTCCCTGGTAGTGCCCTTCTCTTTCAGAGTCTTTGTGATATCCACTAATGCACGAGCCGTTGCATATAATGTTGTAAGCGGATGCACAATTAAATGGAATCCCATTTGTTGGAGCTCTTCAGGTGTATGCAGCGGAGTGATACCACCTTCTAGCATGTTGCAAACCCTGTAGCCTTTTGTCCTTTTCCCGATCTCCTTCAGCTCCTCATCATCACGAGGTGCTTCTACAAAACTTGCATCTGCTCCAGCCTGACAAGTACCAATGCACAGAAAAATTAGTAGTCCATAACCATTCCAGTGGGCAGATTTTTAACTTTAACTGACTAATAGCTTCTAAGATGTAGTTCAAACTTGCTCCGATTTTCTTTTACCTCCATGTAAAGGTTGGCACGTGCTATTGCTTCCTCTAGTCCGTTCTTTGCTGAGGTAGCCCGAGCATCTGTCCTTGCAACTATGAAGAAATCATTGGTGCCAACTGCATCTCGTGCTGCTGCTATCTTTTGTGCATGTTCCTCTGCTGGAATAACCTATCACAACGGTACAATCACGGACTACTACTGCACTGTAGAAGCCTATAAAATCAAAGAATTTGCATAAAGTAATCATTGTTTCCAAAATCCAAAAAATCAAGCTACAAAACTCTTGAACATGTAGCTTGTGCACACTTGACACACTGCACGTGTGAGACTCCTAATATATGGAGCTTGTCAGAGCATCGCACCTGCTTCCCCCTCATATGTCCTTCAAAATGCCCACCGAATTGACATCCCAAAGAAGAAACAGGTTTCAATTAATAAAAGCAACTAAATAATCGAACAAATCAAAACTCAAATAATTTATAGCCCAAAGCATGGAGTCGAGACAGCTTTAAATAACCACTCAGCTTCATACCACATTTCTTGGGCCAGACTTGATCCTGACACCAAAGAAACAGAAGGTATTACCCACCATAGAGATTTGTTATTTTTCAAACCTTCCTATAAGGGCTTGATTCTTCTACAATGAGGTTGTTCACAGATTTACCTCAAGGAAACACCCCGCTGCACCAGCAGCAATCAGATCTTTAACAGTCCTCTGTACGTTTAGAGCGTTGCCTCCACCAGTATCTGCAGTAAACATAGTGGCAATTAGAAAAATGAAACTAAACTGGATATAAATGGTGGGCATGCTTGTGTACATAACAATCATAAGAAAAAGAATCCCCCTTAAAATTTAGAGTTACAATTCTATGCTGAACCTAGTGTGTTTGAATTATGTTAACATACAAGAGAGATCACTGACCCTCCCAGCTTTGGTACAGCCCAAAAGTTCAGTGACACTGGCTGCCCAAGTGCTAACCTCAGCAGATGCCTAACTTTTACCAAGGTTCCAACCCAGCATCCTGCATCTTCCCTCCCTCGTGCACCCTCCTCATCCTCCTCCACACCCTCCTACATGCACCTCTTGCTTCTTGACCTCCATACCCCTAGCTCGTCCCTCCAACCAGACAACCTCTCCTCTACCTTGCATGGCAAAGGTGTCCCCCCAAAACCCCCCTGCACCAGGGGCACACTGTACAAACACAAAAGGAGTGTAAGAAAAGACTACAGCCTTCAAACAGGCTGTATGACACTTCCATCCCGCATCTAGCTTCATGACTGGTTTCACTCCACCATCTGCATTGGTGCCTTGTGCATTGCTGAGCCTACACTGATGGGACAAGGCTTTCCATGGTAAGAGTCACCTCCATGGGAGACTACAGAAGTACTGATTGACAACTCCCTAGAGATATGCAAGGAGTCATCTATCTGGTACATTGTTACAACAATTTTGGTTATCTCCAATTTCTAGCACCACCACAGGTTCCCTCAGCACCCAGTGACTCTCTAGTACCAATATAAGTTGTACATCATCTCCTAGTTGTTAGCCCTAACATTGGGTCAACGGGGGACATCATGGAGCCCTGATGTCTATCATCAACTGGTGGTCAATAAGGATTTTTGGTCCATTGTGGCCAGCTGTGTTGTGGTTGGACACTTTTAATCCACCTCAGCATTTTCGTTTGCACTTACACTTTTCTATATATGGACTCCCACTGCTTTCTTGCATTTTTGGCCCAAATACCTCTACTCCCCTATCACATCAACACCCTCACTATGGCTACACAATAGCACATACAAGGGTTTCCCTTGTATCAGCCTTCTTTCATCATCAATCTGAGTTCATCACCTTCATCTTTGCTCTTTTAGCATTTTTGTCTTCCATTCATGTGCTCCCTTCTTCCATTGCCATATTGATATGGCATCAAGCCTTGCAATCGTCCCCAATTGCACTATAATGTGCCAAAAGCAAAAGATACTGCATTGAAATTTTCATAAGGCATCATACTAAAACAACATCGGCCGCTATTGCCTAAGCATACCACTGCCAAACACTTGCTGAAAATTTCCAGCCAGTATAAGCAAAACATAATACACAAAGAGAATCCAAACTACTACCAAGACCTCACGGAATTTATCCATTACTAGAGTATCACAAATGTTCAACCAAACAACCGTACTAAAGCATAAACCATGGTTGTGCTATCAATGGCATCATATAGTGCACTGCTGTCCATAAAAACCAGCTGAATACCACTGATAAAACTAATGATTATCCACTACAAACTAGCAAGTAGTAACCAACCTTGATGATCATAATCTGATGGAAATGTATAGTTTCAAAGCCATGGTGAAAACTATGTCTATATGCATATCAATTGCAATGACTAGTACACTAAACAATGATCCCATAATAGACATACAAGCAACAAGCAATACCTTTTATGCACACTGAACACATCTAAGATCCACTAATACACTAAAGCTGTCTATCACTAGAGGAGTGGAAGTGCTACCTCCACAGTAGCAAGGGAACGGGAATGAGAGGTCTTGGGGTAACAAGAACAGGGTCGTAGAGGGAATGGGAACACGAGGGGAAACGACTTCTACTGTATACAAAATACATATATGCCTAAATTCATTTATTCATATATATCTTACAAAAGCTCTTCAAAGAACATGTACAATTTGCATAACATGATAGTCTACTCCCTAGACACTACATTTATTACATCTAAATGGAACGTAAGACCCAAAATAAATGATAAAATCTAAGATCAAACTACATGAAAGAGTCAAGAAATCAAGATAACTGAAAGTGGCACAAGTTTTTTTTTTTGGATTGGGGGGGAGAGAGAGAGAGAGAGAGAGAGTGTGTGTGTGTGTGTGTGTGTGTGTGTGTGTGTGTTATTCCTGGGCAGTCCCGCCTTTATTCTTTTCAACGTATTCATTGGCACTTTCGGGTACCCCGTGGATATTGTGACATCTAGTCATCCACACAAGTCAGACTTCAAAGGTACTCTCCTTTGCCAGTGCTACAACCATTGTGTCCATGGCGTGACTGAATGTTTGTGCTTCCGGATGATTTCGAGAAGAGGTCTGCTAACCATTTGAGAAGAGATGGGTCACTACAAAGGTAAATAAATTATGGCATATTAGGGATGGCAAAAAGAAGTGGTAGGAAAGATTCATTCAGCTTTGGAAGTCTAAGGTTCCCTATCACGGTAAAGTCTTCTTGTGGAGACTGATGATTGGTGGTCTTCCAACTGGAGAGGTGTTGTGTGCCCGAAAGATTTTTGTTGATCGTTGTGTATTCTACACTACATGTGATGAAACATTGCTTCAACTTTTTGTCTCTTATCCGATTGCACGATAGATCTGGAGTTTTATCTCTCGAGTGTGGTTCTCAGCAACTCAACTCCAAATAATAGCCCGTTCATGGATCATGGGAAAGCTCCCCTCTGTGCCTTCTTTGCATTTTGATTATTCCTGCCTCTTCCATTTCCTTAAATGGACTGCCCTGTGGCATATTTGGCGTACTCGGAATGCCTTTATTTTTTATTTGGCTTTGGGCATCCATGGTCATGTGGCCCGTGTTCGAGGTTTAATGCTATGGCACATCCCTTCTATGATATCAACTGACCTCGTTCTTCCTGACATTGCTGCTCCCTGGCTGGATATTGTTCACTCTACTCCACTTGTCCTTTTTGTGTGATTTTTTCCTTGTATTAAAGTCCTAATAGTCTTTCGTCAATTTCTTTGATAACCTGATGGTCTGATGTAACAAAAAGTAGGAGATATTGAGGGATGAAATGATGAACGGGTTGTCTCTTACCCATCCAACCTCCAATCCTCACTAAGAGAACTAAAGAGGGGCACCACCTAGCCAAAGGGAGATGGGCTAGGACATCCCTTTTCTCAAAGAGAATCAAGAGAACCAAGACACAAAGTTATAAGAGAGAATATATGTACTAGACACCATATTAGAATATGAGAGAGAGAGAGATGAGAGGAGAGGGAGATAATAGGAGAAGAGATAGAGGAAGCTTGCCATTATGCTACATGGAATGAGAAGATGAGAAGAGAGGGAGATAATAGGAGAACAGGTAGAGGAAGCTTGCCATTATGCTACATAATAAAAGAACTCACTCATAGCTCACCTCAAAGAGATGGACTAGCATGAGGGTATTCTAGAGTGCTCTCATGGACTTGTCATTGTCCTCCTCCCCTTGTTCATTCTCCATAGGCTCTTTATATAGCCTCCATGAGGGATTAGATTAAGCTAACCTTCCTAATTAACATAATCCTAGATGATGTATGGCATCTTTGAAAATATGGAGAGTAGTGGATGGGACAAGTCCCACCTTAGTCATCATGCAAGAAGCCAAGGGTGGTGCTAGACAAAATAAAGAAATGGAGCTAGATTACAAGAGGTGGGTGTCCAAAGTACATTATTATAATATATTTACAAGAAAGATAGAGTGGAAAGTTGGTGTGGTGAAAGAGAGAAGAAAATTGCATGTAGCCAGCAGTCTGCGCCTTCGTAACTTCAAATCCGTGAAGAATCTGAAAAAAGTTTCTTCTGCAACTTTGTAGAGCAGGTCAAAACCGATCGCGCATCGCGGGAATTTTCTTGAAATTCACTTTTTCTTGGGAGTTATTGAGATTATAAAAAACGGCTTTTAAAAGCTCCTTTGACTTTAGTCCCCCATATATATATAAATATATATAAGCATGTGACAGAAGGGGTCCATGCTTGTAAGCTTTTATGTAAGATCCAAATGACACCATGATGTGGATATTGACTTGTGTGCTAGGGTGAGGTGTCCTCTAATGATGGTGATAGATTCCAAATCTTAGTGATGCAGACGGAGCCCATGTGTAGTTGGAAGCTAGTCCTTTGAAAAATTTATGCACTCACTCAACTCCTAGGTGTAATCCATTTTCATCTTCACTAAGATAACCATCCCTTTTACCCTTTACATTGACATGCTTCCTAAGAACTTGTTCTCTCCATTTGCTAGAGTTATCATAATCGAGAAGCAATGTAGCATACCTAGTGCTTGAAGAGTAACCCCAGAGTGATATGGTAAGCTCTTGATAGGGGCTTTGGCCAAATTTTGTGGTAATAATCCGGGTTGTAAAAAACCCGGATCATTAGCCCTCTCCTTAGGCTAGAGGTATTCATGCCTCTAGCTTGATAATGATGGTCCAATAGAGCAAGGAGAACTGCACCCCCTCATTTGTGGCTCTTCATTGAATGACTGCTCCAAAGTGTTCATATTTCTTTGAAAATAAGGCTTCAGTCGCCATCCATTTACCCTTGTCTTGTGAATCTTCCCATCCATGTCACCTAGCTTATAGCTGCCATTTGGATATCTCCTTATGACCATGAATGGCCCTTCCCACTTGAACACAAGTTTAGCATCCTTTCTGTTATTAAAGCGGTTATCATAGCGTAGCACAAGTGATCCTTCCCTTATGTGTTTGCTAGCCAGCTTCTTATTAAATGTCTTCCTCCTCTCTTCAGCCTGCATGGAATAGTGTTGAACTACTGCTTCTCTGTCTAACTCCAGCCTCTCTAGATCCAAGATCCTTTCCTCTAACTTCTTATCTTGATTTTTCTCTTGACTGGCTACTAAAACACGCAAACTGGCCAGTTCCACCTCTATAGGAAGCAAAGCCTCTTGGCCATAGACGAGATGAAATGGAGTATAGCCAAGTGAGGTTCTAAATGAAGTCCTGTAAGCCCAACGAGCTGCGCTCAATTTTTTATCCCAATGCTTGGGGTGCATGTGTACTTGCTTGGTAATTATCTTACAAATCAGCCCATTCACTTTTTCGACCAAACCATTGCACTGTGGATAGTAGGGAGTAGAATGCATGTGCTTGATTTTTAGCCTTTCCATTAGCTCCCCTACTAGGTTCGCTCTAAAACCGGGACCCCGATCAGAGATAATTTCCAAAGGTGTGCCAAACCTGCAACAAATATTTTCAAACACAAATTTTCCCACTTCTTGGGCTGTGATCCTACTAGTTGCTAAAGCCTCTGCCCACCTCGTCATGTAGTCCACACCCATTATGATGTATTCCTTGCCAGATTGAGTTTGTGGGAGTGGCCCTATTGCATCAATCCCCCATTTCTCAAATGGGCCATATGTAGTTATGGGATTTTGTTCCTCATGTACTAGCTTCCTTGGTCCGGCCTTTTGGCAATGTCACAAGTGCGGCACCAATATTGCACATCTCGATGTAGACTAGGCCACACAAAACCGGCTTGGAGAATCTTCCTGCTGGTTATTTCTTGAGCAAAATGTCCGCCACAAACCCCCTCATGGCAGCTCTTAATCACATCCATAATCTCCTTTGCTGTTGGCACCCTTCTAAGCACTGCATCCTTTCCTTTGCAATACAACACATCATTTATCAAGTGGTATTTAGTGGCCTTAGTAGCCAGCCACCTTTTCTCACTCTTACTCATATGTGTAGGTGCCTCACCATGCTCAAGAAAATAAAGCACATCTTGTAGTTGAAACTTACCCTGAAACAAGGAAAGCTTTACTGCAATGATGCCCACCATTACCTCTTTCAATTTTTCAGCTGCTAGAGCATCTGTGTCGCCATTTGTGCGCCTTGGCACAAAATAGATTTGGGCTTTCTGTAGCTTTCTCATGAGAGTTTTAGCTTCTCTCATTTTCACTGCTAAGTTATCATTTTTACAAGCCCAGATTCCTTTCATTTGCTTAACAATGAGCATAGAATCCCCAAAAACATTAAGTCGAGTGACACCATGTGAAAGACACTACCTCAAATCTAAAAGCAAGGCTTGATATTCTGCCTCATTATTAGAATGAACATCCTCCAAGCTGATACCTTCTCCATAAAGTTTGTCACCTTCGGGACTGAACACCACTATTCCTGCTCCCGCTCTGTCTTTAATACGCTTGTAGGCCCCATCGAAGTAGAGGGCATGGGCATTCTCCACCCGTGGCGGCTCCTCAAAAGGAGGTGTCTCCTCTTTTACTTTTTCCTTCTCTTTTTCCTTCTTTTGATGGTATCTATGGGTCAACAAATCAGCTAGGCAAGCTCGAGTAGAATCCTCCACCTTGAAGGTGTAGTCAAACTCTTGGAGTTGTATCACCCATTAAGCGATTCTAGCTGAAACATCCATGTGCTATAAGGCATAGGAAAAATGTTCTTCTGTCGTGATCACTGTGAACGGCCTAGGGAGAAGATAGGGACGAAACTTTCTTATAGCAAACATTAGAGACAAAACCATCACCTCGACCATCTTGTACCCTCGTTCTGATGCTATCATTACTCTGCTAGAAAAGTAAACCAGTCTCATTAGGCCAGTTTTAGCATCCTTTTGTATTAGTGCTGCCCCTAGAGCATCTTCCCCAAAACTCGGGTTGACAAAAAACTCTTGATCCCAACAAGGCTGTAAAATTATAGGAAGGGTGCTAAGAGCCTTCTTCACCTCGTGGAAGCACCTTTCGCTTTCGTCACTCCACAGGAGCTCCTCAGAGTGGGTTAACTGTTGCAGTGGAAATATTAATTGGGAGAGGAGATAAATGAACCGCCCCATATATCGCACCTTCTGAATGAAAGAGGTTAGTTGCTTCACAGAAGATGGTGATGGCACCGCCAATAGGGCCTTAACTTTGTTTGGATCTGCTTCAATGGCCCTCTCACTTACGACATGCCCTAAAAAAGTTACACTACTTTCGCCAATGCGACACTTCTCATGGTTTAATTGCCCCCCCATTTGTGCAAGGCGGTTGAAAGCTTCATCCACCTTTCCTAGATGTAAAGCCTTAGAACTATAAATACAAAAATCATCAATAAAGACCCTGATGGATTTCCCAAAATATGGTTGGAAGACATAATTCATGAATCGTTGGAAGGTAGCTGGGGCATTTGTTAATCCAAATGGCATTACTTTGTAAGCAAAACAACCCCAAGGTGTAATGAAGGTGGTCTTCTGTTGATCCTCCTCAGCTATTTGGATCTGAAAATAACCTGAATACCCATCACAAACAGTGTATCTCTCATGCCCGGCCACCTCGTTGAGTATTTCATCCTGAAAGACAAGAGGAAAGTGATCTCTCTTTGTTGCAGCATTTAGCGGCTTGTAATCCACACAAATCCTCCATTTTCCATTCTTCTTGGGTATCACCACCACAGGTGAAACCCACTCTGAGTCCCCTGTTAGATAGATGAAGCATACCTTCAAAAGTCGTTGCACCTCAGTGAATAGAGCATTTTGTTGAACTACTCCCAATCGTCGTAGTCGCTGCACTACTGGCCGTACTCCCTCTTTTAGATTAATGTAATGTTATACTGCTGTCACACCTATGATGTGTTCATAATCAGAAATAAAAAGTGTAGAGTGTTTTATCACCACTTCTATATAGGCTGCCTTCTCCTCAACTGATAGATCCTTAGCCAATATTTTTTCTAACCCCTCCTTCTCGACCTTTGGAAGCTGTTGTGAAATTTCACTACTAGAAGGCCCTTTTAATGTAATCCCCATCACTTCTAGAGAGCTTTCTTCCTCCTCATTAGAAGACTCTCCCTCTGTCATAGATGACCAACCCTCGCTGGAACTCCATTCATCAGCGGTGGTCTCTAACACAAGATCCTCCTGTCGGCCCTCCTTCATGTTGTAGATAGTGCTCTTCCATTTTTTATGCAGCCCCTTTTGTGGCCCTAGCTCTAAAGCCCCTGTCTCCCAATCTTGTCTGGCTTTCATTCCCATTAACCATGGTCGCCCAAGAATGAGCCGATAGCCGTCCCCCTTCACTGTCATCACAAACATGTCAAGCTCCAATTGCACTCCACACACCTTTACCTTGACTTTCTTTATAACTCCCAAACAATTTACTACTACATTGTTAGCCATTTTGGCCCCAAATTTAGTAGTTTCATTTACCTCTAATCCCAAACGATGCATCAACTTTTCCGTCATGACATAAATCTCTGCACCTCCATCCACATATGTCTTTGACACTCTCTGCCCATTGATTTCGGCTTCCACTAAAGGCACAATATCTTTCATCTTTCTAGCTTGGATTGCATTCACATGTCTATTCTTCATGGGTCTAATGCTTACCATCTTTGACCATTGTCGCCGCACTGTTGGAGATAGATGTAGTAATTGTGGCCATGAAATTTTTGGCCCCTGATTCCTCACATCAGCAAGCAAATCATAAGCTCTAGTACGTTTACACAGGGAAAAATCATCTGGCTCAATGTGTCGGCGTGAGCGAGCCCTCTTCTTTTTATTGTTGCGTGTCTTTGCAACCATTGATGACTGTGCCTCCTCTTTCATATTTTCAACCTCCTTTGGTGGTGTATGCTCCATTCTCTCAATTCTCCGGGCTTTCTTCATCGGCATTGCTTCAACCTCTACTACTTTGGCCTTCCCTTTGACATCACTCTCACCTAAACTAATTATCCTAACATCATGATTCTCTGGCGGTTGGACAGGCAAGGGAGGGACCTCTGCAAGTGGTCGAGGATGCTGGAGAACTTGAACCGGTGGTGGAGGCCCTGGATTCGGTGGAACAAACCTTTCCCTAGGTGGTGTCACTTGTTGTCCCCTCCTTCTTGGTTGGAACCCATTTCCTGGAAAACGCCTAGGATGAGGGCAAAAGTACATACCATGGCCAGTCTCCCCACAATTATAGCAAACATACTCTCTTTCTTGTCTCCTTAGACCTCGATTGCCTTCATTTATGAGGGGAGGGGGCCGCACTCCTTGCACCCAATTTAATGAAAGGCTTTCAAGTTGATTAGTAATGCATTGTAGGAGCTCTTGTTGTGGTATCACCGGTTCAGGTGGGGTCTCTGCTATTTCTCTAGGCCTTGGTATGGTTGATAAAACCTATATGGGCTCAACTCCCCCCTTCAACTGGACTTGATACTTCAATTTTCTATCTTTCTCCCTCGCATAAGTGACTGATTCTTCATAGGATGTGGGAAACTTTCCTTTTACCTTCTCCCTTAGTAGAGGATGGAGTCCGGCTAGAAAACAATCTTTCTTAAAGCAATCAGGTACTCTTTCTCCCTCGGCTAAAGAGACTGTCCATTTATCCCACAATTTTATAAACATGCCTTCATATGCTTGGTACTCCCCTGGTAAGGTTTGGCGAAGATCTAAGAGTTGTCTCCAAATATCTTCAGGTGGCTCTATAACTTGGTACTTGTGCATGAATGCGGTCTTGAGATCCTTCCAATTACCCCTTGTAGCCTCTGAGAGAGCTTGATACCACACTCGAGCATCACCCTTTAGAACTAAAGGGAAGGCCCGTACTTTGGTTACTTCATCATCCCGGCCTGTGACTAGGAAGGCTATTTCTAGGTCATCCAAAAAGTCCAGAGATTTCTCCCCTTTGTGCCCAAAAAAACCTGGAAAAGCCATGATAGGAAGATGTTGATCTAGCTCAATACAAAATAAAGATGAACACGTCTAGGTCCAAGTTATATCTTATTAAGGGTAGAATAAATGGATTTACAGATGTATTAATCTCAGCAAGACGACAAGGGCCCAATAAGACCCTTATAATATTTTGAAACCTGAGCTTTGTGCTAACAATTATATGCACGGTTTGTCTAGCAAATGGACGGATAGGTCCGTACAAATCCCTATGATTCATGGGATACACTTAGAGTAGAATGAATATGTGCACATTAAAGGAGATGTTATAATCCAAAATAGGAAGTATTATGGGATCAGGGAACAACAAAATCTCTCTCAACCTCTCAGCTCCAAAATAGAAGACCAACCTTTGCTGAAAATCTATCTTTCTACTAATGCACACATCCACCCGAATGTTTTGAACCGATTGAAAGTTGTAGAAAGTAGTAGTCATTTATGCATTAACTACAAATTTTCACTACAAACTTTCATAAAGCGTGTTGTTGAAGCTATGGCCTCTTAGATCCCACCATTCGAGATATGCGAAGGATTTGCTCACCACTGATTAGCGTAGCTTTTGTGTGACCATCATCAACCTTGTAAAGTTCATAGGCTTTGATAGCTAGCTTCTCAATTACTTTGAGTCTTCTTGCTAGTAGTAGTTGAAGCGCATCACCATATGTAGCCTCTCGCCAATACCGCACATCATTGATGTATAACTCACCCTCCAAAAACTTGTTAACCCCCGAATTTGAAAGCGCCTTCACCACTTGAAGACGAAGCTCCTTAGGGAGTGTCTTTACACTAGACACCAAGCACTCAACACAATGCCTTGACCTAGAGACTTCATGAGAGCAAGATTTCTCATGAAGCAAAAAAGGGTGTGTATAATTAACTTGCTTTACCCGCATACGTGCCGTTTCTCGATAAAGATCCTTCTTTTCTTGAGCTTCTTTTGGAGACCATAGCGGTACTCTTGAGTGGTGAATCCCTTGAATAGGGTTTGATGAAGATTCCTCCTTAGTGATTTCTTGACAAACACTCCTTGAAGAAGACAACTCCTTAGATGTTTCTTTCTTCATAGAAGTGTAGAGCATAGCTTGAAAACTCCTCAGTGGGGGAACCAAAAATGAGGGATGAAATGATGAACGGGTTGTCTCTTACCCATCCAACCTCCAATCCTCACTAAGAGAACTAAAGAGAGGCACCACCTAGCCAAAGGGAGGATGGGCTAGGACATCCCTTTTCTCAAAGAGAATCAAGAGAACCAAGATACAAAGTTACAAAAGAGAATATATGTACTAGACACCATATTAGAATATGAGAGAGAGAGATGAGAGAAGAGAGAGATAATAGGAGAAGAGATAGAGGAAGCTTGCCATTATGCTACATGGAATGAGAAGATGAGAAGAGAGGGAGATAATAGGAGAAGAGGTAGAGGAAGCTTGCCATTATGCTACATAATAAAAGAACTCACTCATAGCTCACCTCAAAGAGATGGACTAACATGAGGATATTCTAGAGTGCTCTCATGGGCTTATCATTGTCATCCTCCCCTTGTTCATTCTCCATGGGCTCTTTATATAGCCTCCATGAGGGATTAGATTAAGCTAATCTTCTTGATTAACATAATCCTAGATGATGTATGGCATCTTTGAAAATATGGAGAATAGTGAATGGTTCAAGTCCCCACCTTGGTCATCATGCAAGAAGCCAAGGGTGGTGGTAGACAAAATAAAGAAATGGAGCTAGATTACAAGAGGTGGGAGTCCAAAGCACATTATTATAATATATTTACAAGAAAGATAGAGTGGAAAGTTGGTGTGGTGAAAGAGAGAAGAAAATTACATGTAGCCAGCAGTCTGCACCTTTGTAACTTCAAATCCGTGAGGAATCTGAAAAAAGTTTCTTCTGCAACTTTGTAGACCAGGTCAAAACCGATCGCACAATGCGGGAATTTTCTTGAAATTCGCTTTTTCTTGGGAGTTATTGAGATTATAAAAAATGGCTTCCAAAAGCTCCTTTGACTTTAGTCCCCCATATATATATAAATACATATAAGCATGTGACAGAAGGGGTCCATGCTTATAAGCTTTTATGTAAGATCCAAATGACACCATGATGTGGATATTGACTTGTGTGCTAGGGTGAGGTGTCCTCTAATGATGGTGATAGATTCCAAATCTTAGTGATGCAGACGGAGCCCATGTGTAGTTGGAAGCTAGTCCTTTGAAAAATCTATACACTCACTCAACTCCTAGGTGTAATCCATTTTCATCTTCACTAAGATAACCATCCCTTTTACCCTTTACATTGACATGCCTCCTAAGAACTTGTTCCCTCCATTTGCTAGAGTTATTATAATCGAGAAGCAATGTAGCATACCTAGTGCTTGAAGAGTAATCCCAGAGTGAAATGGTAAGCTCTTGATAGGGGCTTTAGCCAAATTTTGTGGTAATATTCCGGGTTGTAAAAAACCCGGATCAATATAAAGAGAATGCTAACTTGATGGTCTGATGTAAATATTAACTACTTAATTCAATTATCTTCACGAAAAAAAAGAGTTGTATACCTATTTGAGTGCAACAATTGATCCATGCATTCGACTATGGAGGGGAGACAAAAGCAATGGTGCATGGATATCCAACAATGGCAGCTTGGATATTCCCTTTTGTGTTTCCCTTCACGTTTCCCTAGCCATTCTCCTTGCTAGACATTCCCCCTTCAAGTTCCCTTGTTCCCTAGTATTTTTTAGGGGGTGGAACGCATTCCCCTGTTACTATGGCTATCTCTCCCTTGAGCATCAGGCAATATTCTCCACTCTTACTTTCTAAAATCGACTCTAATTGAAAAATATCAAGGTAAAGCTGCAACCACCAATGATGGTCTACCAAGTCACCCTCTTTCATTCATTTAGCATCCATTGGTTAATAGTTTTGAAAATTTAGCAAATATCTTTTGGAAACTTTATCTCTAATCTTCCTTTCCTTATATTGCAAAATCTACTCACATACCAAAATCTCATCCAACTTCTCAATCTTAGGTTAAATTTCAGTAGATATATCCTCTCGCACATTACCACGAAAAGGCCTCTAAGCTCACATGAAAAGCATTATGGATCTGCCAATGTGGAGGCAATTTCAGCCTATATGCAATATCACTAATCTTCTTTAACACCTAGAAGGACCCATAGTAATGTATATTCAGCTTTGGATACAATCTCTCTCTGTCCTTCATCTTTTGCAACCTTATCCTTTCAAAACACAGCAATACACAATCCCCCTCCGCAAACTACAAAGCATGTCTATGGCGATCAGCTGTCCTCTTTTGCTTCTCTTGTGATCTCCAAAGTGCCTACTTTACCTTTTGATAAGCCACATCCATGTTCTAAAAATAGCAATCAACCTCAAAGATCTTATCCCTAGTGTACAAAATAGAAGGCACTTTCTTATCACATTCCACAATCTCACCTAGAGCCTTACCAGTGTTACTATGCACTATATTATTATATATAAACTAAAACAAGGGCAAGTACTACTCCCACTATGTCTTACACTTTGATAGATAGCACCTCAAGCGATCCAATCATCCAAGACTATGGAATTTGCCTCTTCAGATTAACCACATTTGTGGTGCAATAAGCTCGGCATCTTTTGCCTATCGTACTTGACCTTTTGGCACACATTGCATGTAACAGAAGATTTGCTCTACATCATGTCTCAAAGCTGGCCAATAGAAAAAGCGCTCTACTACCTTAATTGTAGCATTAATACCTCTATGCCCTCCATAAGGAGTATGACTTTGTCATCACATTTGACATATAGTCATTCATGCATCATCAAAAAGTTGTCTCTAAGTACATAATGCTCATGCCATTGGCCATTGCAATGCCATTGGCCATTGGCCATTGCAAAGCTCAATGTGAAACATTTGCAAAATCAAAATCAACACCATATTGATCCTTCACGGCATTCAACTCAATGTGATAAACCACATAAACAACAACTGAAATCTGAGACTTACAAGACAATGCATCACCTACTACATCGTTTTTTCCATCTATATGTACGATCTGAAAATACAACATAGAGAGAAAGTTTGCTTATCTCATGTGCTTCTCAACTAACTTAGTCTAAGTAAAAAACTAGCACAATGTTTGACAATTTGTCTATATAAGGAAATTAGTCTCCCAAGAGAGCATTTCCATGTCGAAAATACATTAATCACAGCTAGTAGATCCTTTTCATAGACCTGCAAATTCTTATTTGCACCATGGAGAACATGGTTCTTATATGCTATTACTCAGTCCATCCTGCATTAAAACATCCCCAATGTTGTTTCCATATGCATTATACTATACAATTAATAGCTTCCTTAGATTAAGCACAAGCATAATATCTCAAGTCATCTTTTTCTTTAACTTACCAACAGTTGAAATTTTCACTATAGTCCACTTAAATGACACACCGTTCTTTTGCAAGCATGCAATGGAAATGATATTTCAGCAAAGTGACAAATATATCTCCTGTAATAAGAACACAAGCCCATAAAGTTGCAAATTGCATTACATTCCTCAAATGTGGCCATGAACATATTGCCTCAACCTTTGCAAGATCCATCCCTACCACATCAACTGATGATGTATGGCCCAAAAAGTGGACTTCATGCAAGAACTCACTTTTCTTGTCATTAATGACCAAACGATGCTTATGCAACTCATGAACACAATGTCCAAGTGCCTTTTATGCTCTTCATTCTTTGAATGCATAATCATGTCATCAAAGAATGTCCTCACAAATGTCATATATGGTCTAAAGAACTTGTTTGTCATACGATTGAAGACCAAGGAAAGAAGCATCAAGTGAGGTGAGATAGGGCATATCCAAAAGAGATGCCCCAATCATCGATGCTTCCATTACAACGAGCTAGGGTATATCCAAGCCAATTGTCTTAATGGCAAAAGAAGAAACTCATAAAGCCCAAAAGATGTCTTGAATGTTATCTTTGCTACATCCACTTGCCTTATCCATGTCTAATGGTATCCACTCTTTAAATAAATACGGTTAAATATGGTTAATCCCTACAATCTATACATAGTATCATCTATTCTAGGATTCGGAAAACCGATTCTTGATTGTAAACTTATTCAAGGCATGATAATCGATACACATATGCCATGAACCATCATTATTTTGCACACATGAGCAAAAAGGAGATGAGTTGAACTGGCTCAACCCTTTTTCTAGCAACTCATCTATAGCATGATTCTCTAGCCTCTCGAGTGGTAGTTATTCAAAAAATAACTATGAGAAGCAAACAACATACTTTTTTAACAATGCCATGCTATCTTTATTCAAACTAAACATATTCTCAACACATCCACTATCATCTATATCCTTGGCAAAAACCGCATACATTGAAGGATGATTTTTCATTACTTCAGAAATGGCCGAAGCAGATACAATTGGGATTGATTCCCCCTTTAATTTTTCATCCAATACATGTGATTTGCTCTTATGCTATAAATTTACCACTTTGCTATGGATGAATGAATCAATAACTGCATGCACATGATAATATCTTGGCATCCCAAATAAGACAGATAGTTACAAGTGACGGTTCCCTACATGCCATGTCTAAAACCAACCTTCCTTCTTGGATAGGGTGGTAAAACCTCATCAAGGACTTAATTACTGTAATTAATAATTGAGCATAAACTGAAATACACACATTACCTTAACAATCTTGGACAATAGACACCCTGCTGGCCCCAAAATTGGCGCCCCTTTCAACCTTTCTTTAACTTCAATTGCCAATGGATCAATTACAAGCCAAGATTCTCCAATCTCCTTGGCTAATCCAAAAGCCCCTTTTGTACAAGCAATTTGGACCAATTTCCCATTGATTTTTACCTAGGTCTTGCACAAATGGAACCACCAACTCGCCAAATGCTCTCCCAATTCACAATGGATAGCTTGGCATCTGAAATCCCTGTCAATACAACAAGTTGCAGGTGTTAATCTCAATGTATGATACTTTATCCTACTGATACAAGTCCCGAGGTGATTGTTAAACCCTAATTTTTGTAAAAATTTAGGGTTTACAGCAAAAATCCTCTTGCTGTCTACCAAATCTAGCTAAGATTAGTTGAGAATAGCTGAAAATGCTGAGATCTTTTGAGAATTGATTGGAGAATGTGAGAGAAAGCCAAGATGAGAAAGACATTTGTGTTAGAAAATGACAGCCAGCTATGCAGGAGAGAAAAGAGAGACAATGAGAGTGTGCTTAAGCAAAAGAGTAAAGTGTACTTGTTGAACTGAAAGAACGAGAATGAAAGGTACAGGATAGGTCTAAGATAGACCTAGCTCTAACTCAACTAGAGTTAAGTGACTCTAACTCTAACTCTAAGAGTGATGACACAACTTATAACTTTACTTGTATTCACACTAAGAACTGAAAAAGAACTAAAGTCTAAAACATTGGGCACTACCCATAGAATTGGCAAATTCTAACACCCCCCTGCAGTGCCAATGTGATAAAGTATAGGAATGATCAATCACCAAAGGGTAGCAAGTTTAAGGACTTGCAAAGAGCCTCAACCTTCTCACAAGGTAGTGCATTGGTGAAAATGTTTGCAACATTTTCCTGTGTAGAAACGTGCATCAAGCTGATCTCTCCTACATAGCATCTCTCTTTGACAATGATAATGCACCTCGATATGTTTCATGCGAGCATGAAACACAGGATTTCGTACCATTGCAATAGCACTCTAACTATCAGAAAAAATGGGTGTAAGAATCTCCAACGGTAAATGTGGATCAACTAACAATTTGCGCAACCATACACATTCCAATGTTGCCATGAAGGCTGCCGTGTACTCAACCTCAGAGGATGAGGTAGCCACTACAGGCTATTTCTTGCTTAGCCATGAAATGCATGAACTTCCCAGAAAGAAACAATGTCCACTAGTAGACTATCTAGTGTCTACATCACAAGCCCAATCTGAATCATTGTAAGCCTGTAGTTGCAAGTCTCCTGCTGAGAAATAATAATGCATGTGAATGAATACCTTGCAAGTATCTGAAGATCCGCTTAACAACTTGCCAATGTTTAGTCCATGGGCTATGCATATACCTGCTCACTTAAGATAATGCATACTAAATGTCAAGGCATGTGTTGCAAAGATAAATAAGACAGCCAACAACCAAGCTGTAAATTGCAACATCACACATCTCTTCACCATCATGCATAGATAGCTTTAAGTACGGCTCCATAGAAATGCACATAGATTTGCAATCTTGCATATTAAACCTATATAACAACTTATCCACATACTATAACTATGACATGTGTTGCGCGAGAGTACTATGGAATCCGAGATAGGAATGAGCAGGGATAGCGCTGAGAGCTGAGAGTGAGGGAATCGAATGCGAGTGTACTAGTGTGTTGCACAATACACAAAAAATAAAAATGTGTTTATATGTTAAGGTACAAGGGTGTGTTCGCACCCGTAAGTTTATACACACAGGATTAATAGGAGTGTACGTCCAAAGGGGCTTTACATCCAACAACCTCCCACTTAAAGGCCCGAAGTGGTACCTTTAAACTATCCAATTCCCACTAGTTCAATGCAATGCTCATGCTTAGCCTTTGCAAGACTTTTAATGAGAACATCTACAAGGTTATCTTGGGTTTTCAGCTTAGTCAATGTGACAAGGCCATCATCCAAGACCTGTCGAATAAATTGATACCAATCATCTATGTGTTCGATACGTGCATGAAACATGGCATTCTTAGCCAGACATATTGCACTCTGGCTGTCACAACCAAGCACTGGAGTACATGAAAAAAGACTAAAATTCTTGAACAAACGGCTAAGCCAAATAGCTTCCTTAGAGCTTCTGTGGCTGAAATATATTCAACCTCTACGATACTCAGTGCTACAAATTTCTGCAACCTTGAACACCAAGAAATAGCCCCACCAACCCCCAAAGTAAAGACATATCCACTGGTAGATTTTCTAGCGTCAAGATCTCTTACCATATCCGAATCATAGAATTCCTGTAACTCTAGTGTACCCTTACCATAGCATATACACTTGTCTTATGTATCTTTTAAGTATCTAAAGATACGTTTCACTGCTTCCCAATGTGGTTTGCCAGGGTTAGACATAAATCCACTTACAACTTCCACTACATGAGCAATGTCTAGACGAGTTGCAACCATTGCGTACATCAAACAACCACAAGCTGATGCATAAGGTATGCCCTTCATAGCAGTAGCAGCTGCAAAATCTTTTGGGCAATCAACCTTACTAAACTTTGTATATGGCGGTAAAGGCATACCAAGAAACTTAGCATCAACAATATTAAATTTGTCAAGTACTTTGCCGATGTACTTGACTTGTGAGAGAAACAACAAGTACTGCCCTGTATCTCTTTTAATGCACATGCTCAAAAGGTGTTTAACTACTTCCAAATCTTTCATTGAGAAGGCTGAACTCAACTGCCTTTTATAAGTATGTAAGGTACTCTTCTGCTTTCCTGCAATCAGCATGTCATCCCCATATAACATCAGCACGATAAGGCTTCCATCATCAGCCTTTTTAGTGTATAAGCAGTGATCTACATGACTGTGTTTGAATCCATGGCTGAGCATAAAAGTATCAAACTTTTTATACCACTATCTAGGTGATTGCTTTAGCCCATACAAGTTGCGTTTCAGCTTACAAACTAAATGCCCTTTCCCTAGAATAACAAAACCTTTGGGTTGTTTCATGTACAACTCTTCATTCAGGTCAACACGAAGAAAAGAAATCTTCATATCCATCTAATCCAACTTTAAATCCAAGGATGCAGTGAGAGCAAACAAATCACGGAGTGTAGTCATCTTCACCACCGGTGAAAAAACCTCTTGGAAATCTATGCCTTCCTGTGTATAGCCCTTAGCAACCAAACTTGCCTTGTATTTAGGCTTCCCATCAATACATTTCACCTTATAAACCCATTTATTAGGAATAGCTTTCCTATCCTTGGGCAAAGGTACAAGCTCCATGTGTTGTTCGTATACAGAGACTTCGTCTCTTCCTGCATAGCAAGCTCCCACTTTCTCTTATTTTCATATGACTATGCCTCTCTAAATGTTAGAGGCTCAACTTCATCAGTCAATAAAATGCAATCCAAAGATGGCTAAAACCTCTGTGGCTGCCTTCTAACACGTGTAGACCTTCTTACCCAATGATCTGTATTGATAGGCAATGGGCCTACATCCTCAGGTATGTGCACACCATCACCTAGTGGCTGATTTTCAGCATTTTCTTGCCATTATAACCTGTTTTTAGCATGTTCTTCTTGCTTTCATATTCCATCATGTGCATCCATTTGTAGTCCATTATCTTCTAGCTGCAGCACAATAGGTTGCTGCTCATTTTCAGCATCAAAAGAGACAAAATCTTCAACTAATGGTTGTTGAATGGCTGACTGTTCATGCTAAAATTTGACCCTTTTTGTCAAGGTCACCATGTGTAGCATTTTTCAGCAACTTCGCCTCATTAAATACTACGTCTCAGCTAGTACTATCTTCCTATCCTGAGGAAGCAAAACTCTACATCCCATCTCTCCCTCATCTCCATATCCCATGAAGATGCCCTTGATGGATTTCATGTCTAGTTTAGTCCTCTGATTTATAGGGATATGCACAAAGGCATCACAACCAAAGACACGCAAATGATCATGTGAAGCAGGTTTGCCAGACCAAACCTCTTCAAGAATGCCATTTTTTAATACATGATTGGAAGAGCGATTGCACACATGAACTACAATTTTAAGAGCCTCTCCCCAAAACTGCTACGGGTTATTAGCTGTCGACATTATGCATCTAACTCTCTCACAAAGTGTGCAATGATATCTTTCAACCACGCCATTTGATGCAAGATTGAAAGGAGCTGTCAACTCCCTCTTAATGCCATGCATCTCACAAAATGTTTTGAATTCATTTAAAACATACTCACCCCCATTATCCGTTCTTATAGCTTTTAACTTAAGCCCTTTCTGTGTGGTAACAAAAGCATGAAACCTTTTAAAAGTGTAATTAATAGACATAGTGTACACATCAAAATGTACTAAGTCAAGAGGATTGGACTTCTTAACGACACTAGAGTAAGAGAGAGACTTCACATGTTTTCCATATATGCAATCATTACACAAATCAAAACTAGAGCCTTTTACATCAAATCTCCCTAAAGAGGAGAGAACATGAAGGTCTTTCTGGCTCATATGGCTAAGTCTTTTGTGCCAAAGTTCCATCTGTGAATGAGCTTCAACCACAGCCAAAAACTTGCCAGGTAATGCTTTACAATGCAAATAATACAAAGTCCCCCTTTTACTACCTTTAACAATCAGCATGGAGCCCTTGTGGACCTTCCAAGATCCACCCCCAAAGGTAGTAAAATACCCTCTTGTATCAAGCTACCCAACTGATAGTAGACTTTTCTTTATGCCAGGTACATATCTGACATCTTGCAAAATTAGCTCTTGACCATTTTCAAGGGCCAAGTGAATGGTACCTACACCCTCAATTTCATATGCATAATTGTTGCCCAAGTAAACCTTGCCCAGGAAATCTGCATTGTATTCAAAAAATGACTCCAAAGAGGAAGTAACATGAAAAGAGGCACTGTTTTTCACTATCCATAATTGAGACAGCCCATCATGAGCTGAATTACCTCCTTTTTAGAAATGTGCATATCACCTGTTGTTGCCATAACATCTACATCATTATATGAGGCTGCAACAAGTATCTCTCCAGTGTTAGAGAGCTCTTCAATGAACACACTATATGCAATATTTGCCTTTGCAACTTCTTTTGAGAGAGAGCTGTCATCCTTCTTTTTTTTTCCTTGTTGTTTCTTTCTTTCTTGCTCTTTCTTGTAGTAGCGACAATCGAGCTTTTTATGCCCTTTACATCCACATTGATAGCAAGTAGCATCCTGCTATTTGCCCTTGCTTTTACTCTTGCTTTTGCCTTTATTTCTTGCATTACCTCTCTTTTCTAACCTGCCTCTAAGATGATAGGATAAACCACTACTTTCTCCACTGGACTTTCTTCTAATCTCCTCATTGAGAATAAAGCCCCTAACACCATCAAAGGTTAAAGCAGGGTTATTGCTCAATGAAACAACCAGAGACTCCCAACTATCAAGCAAAGTCATTAACAAGAAAATAGCCTTCAATTCATCATTGAAGGGCTACAAACCAAAGTCGTGTAACTGGCTCAAAATCCCTATGAAAGCGCTCAAATGCTCCGATGTTGGCTTAGACTCATCCAACTCCATGTTTACAAGCTTGCGCATGAGATGCACTTGATTTATTGGAGTTGTATTTTCATAAGTATCCATCAACTTTTTCCATATGGCATAAGTTGTATCAAGACGCTTAATGTATATGAGTACATCATCAGATATGGTCATTTTAATGTATGCAATGGCCTTCTTGTTGAGTCTAGCCTAATCCTCATCTGTCATAGTTGCAAGCTTGACTTCCAAAAGAGCATCATCACAATCCTTGAGAAACAAAATGCTTTGCATCCTGTCCTTCTACAAGTCGAAACCAGTGCCATCAAACCTCTTGATTTCAAGAAGGGATTTAGTGTCACTACTGCTTGAAGCATTTGCAGCCATTTTTCAGCAATGCACCCAAAGATCAATACTACAATTTATGACAACAAACAATGAGCTGAATATTCAGCTAATCTCAGTCCAAATTTTCAATCAATAAGAGCAAGTCCATGTACAGCAATAGAACAGATGACTTTCAACAGTATAACTCAAATTTCAGCATATAATCCAAGCATACATCACTGCCAAGTGACTTCCACTTCAGTAGTATCACCAAAAATACATCTGTAGCAATCCCAAATCTGCAAGTGATCACTAAGATTGCTGCAACATGACTATTCAGCAATACATCAACTCAATGGGAGCTGCCCAACATGTGTACTGCATACATATGTGACCAAGTCAACGTCTGATACACAAAAAACACCAAGATTCTCTACAATTTCTTCAAAATCTCACAAGTGGGGGATAAATCTCACTGCTTACAGCACCAAGATTACTTCAACAATGTTCCCAATGTACATTTCAAACATCATTTTTGCCAAAATTCTCAAATTTCAGCAAAAGCCTCAAAATTTTACAGACCAATCTGTCTCAATTGCATTAATACATGAACCCAAAAGCAAAAAACGGGCAAAATTAGCAAAATTTGCCAAAACCTTGCAAAAGCCCCAAAATTCTCGCGTCAAAATGTGCACCAATGTCAACAAATTTGACCCAGCTCAGCAAAATTTCACTGATATGAGAAAAGCCCCAAAATTTTCGAAGCCAATGTGCACGATTTTTGCAATTTCCTGGTCAAATTGTCCTGTTTTGGATCACGGTGTCATGCCGCTACGCGCACACCATGTAAAAAAATCTAGAGTGTGGCTTTCTTTTAGATTTAGAGAGCCAATGCCACTTTAGGCATTAGTATTAGTGTCCATGGTTCAAAATATTAGATTTTTTTCGACAACTTTTTAGTCAATTTTTGATATTCTCGATATTATTTCTTGTAAAAATCCATAAAACTATAGACAACTTCTAGATTAGGAGGACATGTAAAAGAAAGCATGTAGCTTTCAGCCAATTTGAGAGGATTTTATGTAAAAAAAAAAAGATTAGCGAAATCGCGCGACGCGCGATCGTTGTTTTCAAGAAGTGAACAGCACTCCGAAAGTGGGAGATTGAGAAGGAGTGATCTGGCAGGATTCTGGCCAGGCGTCCTAGTATTTAACCCCCCTTTCGGAGCCATTGAAAGCATCAGATTGGCAATCTGAGCAGCATAGAGGAAGGTATTATTTTGTACACGTTTTTGTCTATTAGAGTTATATTTTCTCATAATGCTGAAGGAAACTGACAGGCTTCATCTCTGTTAGTATTCTACTATATTTTCTAATTCTTTTTGGGAGTATTCTTCTACATCTTCAATCTCTTCGAACCCCTTCTCTTCCATCTACTCCTCTCCTTGAATCTATCTTTACTTCAATCTACCTTCACCGTGCAGTCACTTATCTTCAAGAACTTGGCTTGAAACCTTCAACCCTTCTCTTATCTCTACTGTCTCTGAAGTCTAAGCTATTGAAACCCCCCATACATTCTTCTCTTGCCAAACCCCTGTGGTGACCTTCAACCCTATGCGTTGCGACATTGGTGAACCCAACGTAAAGGTCGGTGTAAGAGAACTCCAAGATGGAGGATTCTTCAGGAAATACTCTACAACAATTTGTGCGCATACTACAACAAACTCAGCAACAACAAATCCAAATGTTATAACAACAACAACAAAGGCAATACGAAGAGAAGATTGATTCCACAGCTATCAAGGCCCTAAAGGAAGTTGGGCGTGAATTAAAACAATTTAATGGTCAAATTTTTATTCGCTTATATGTTTAAAAAATTCTCTTCTTTGGTGTACCACAACATGCATGGAGCCGTTATTTTGCCAGACTAGCCAAGCATGGTCTTCAAGAAAGAATCCATGGTCTTTTTCAATAAGATGCAAATTGGGCTGCATTCAAAAAAGCCTTACGCGAAGAATTTTTCTTAGAAGACTCTAGCCTAATGACGAAGAAAAGTTTCACTGAATGGGTTGAAAAACCCAACAAAGGTTTAGCTGCAACAGCTCTATACCATGAGTTTGAAAGTAAATTTGGACAACTTGCTGAAGACCAACAAAGTATGGAAGGTCAGAAGATTGAATTATTCCTTAAGGCTGCAGATCCTATTCTGCAAGAGAAGCTTGCTGGTCACCTAGAAGATGCTATCTCCGAATCAGGAGTCAAGACTGCATGGACAGATGTTACTGATGCAATTAACATGATTGCTTGAAGAGAGCGGATACGACTAAGATTGGGTTCTACTTCAACTTCAACAACTCCATTGATGGAGCTTGTTCCACCTTCAAAATCTCCTATTCGTTTAACTAATCAACCAACTCTTTATTCTTCTGTTCCTTCTAAAAATAATGTAATGGATGAACTCACTAAAAGCATGCGTGACCTTCATCTGAACCTTACAGAAATTAGTTCCAAAGTAGAGAAACTGGATGTCAAAGTCGAAGAGCGAGGACGAGCATCAACTCAAAGACCCATGAGAGAAGACTTTAAAAGGCGTTGTATTTGGTGTGACAGCCAACAACATGACAAGAGGGAGTGTTCTGCCTTCCGTGAGGCTGAAGCACAGAAGCTCGTCTTTTGGAAAAACCGAAAATTTTATGCGGCTGAAACTGGTCTTCCATTGGAGCCAAATTTTGGCAATGGTGGAATAAAGAAAAGATTAGAAGATTTAGCTGTAAAGAATGCCTATGCAACAATTGATGCAGCTACCTATGGGCTGCAAATTGAGCCAATTAAATCAAGTTTGAAAGCATGTAAAGCTAATGTGCAATCTAAAGTATGAATGCATGCACCAACTGCTTCATCCGACATTTAGCTACCTCCTAGTGCAACAAACTCTGCAATTTGAGCTCGTCCAAGTGGACTATAGTCATAAACCGCTCAAATAGGGCATCTTCATCACCTAAAGAATGATTAATTGCAAATCTTATGGTCGGCAACTCAATTTCTAAGGGCAATACACAATCCTCCCCGTAAACTAATTTGAATGGGGTGTGGCCAGTGGCTTGTTTAAACGTCATATTATACGCCCAAACCGCCACATATAATTAGATCAAATGGAACGTGGTAAAGCAGCCAAAGAAGATTTGGCTAACGCCAGTCAGTATATTCGAGGAGTAACTGGTTGGAAAGAACCGGTAGATTTTCTGCCTTTGCACATTTGGCTGACGTCAATCATAAAGAAGTCTTGATTGAAGAAAAGAGAAGAAGAGAAGATGAACCAGGGCCTTTCTCTTCTGGCCCTCCGAAACGGGTAACTAGAAGAACACCTGAACAACCAAGGTTTGCTGAAAATATAACCCCAGATCAAGAGATGGAAGATGTGCCACAAACAAAGAAGACCGAAGGAAAGAAGAAAGGCAAGCAGCCAAGCTACAAATTGCAATCTGACATAGAATCTACAACCGATCTCAAACAAGTCCTAGAAGAACGAATTCTAGGAAGCAAAATTGTATTCACCTTAGGCGAAATTCTTGGAATTGCCAAACGTGAATTCAATTATGTAATTATTAATGTAATCAAAAGAAAAAAGACAATATGTTGGTGATGAAGCTGAAGAAACAATGCATGCTTTTTTGCAAGTTCTTCGAGTTTTTGTGCAGGATGAAGAGAAGCTGACTTCACAAGGAATTCAATTTGAAGCAGTTAAAGAATTAATTGCAGCAATTGAAGCTGAAGATAAAGAAAACATGAATGCAAAAATTAAAGAAGTGAAAGCTGAAAATGTAATGGTCGACTGGTCCAAACTAGTTGGACAACCCACCTCTCAAAAAGAAGGCCATCTACAGCACATGCATGAGGAAGAAGAGGCTCGGTTCATTCCAAGCAGTCACTACTCCCGTACGCATTGGGCAAGAGCAACAATGAAGATAGTCGTCAAAATTGGAGAAAAAGAAACACCATGTATTGTACTCTTAGACCATGGCTCGGAGATAAACGTCATGGCAAGCAGTCTCTATGAAAGTGACGGATGGCCCATAGATGTTGATCCAGGTTGGCAAATGAGAGCTACAAACAACTCTTCTAGAGAGTTATATGCTGCATGTCCTAATGTGCAGGTAACTATAGGAGACATAAAAGACAATTTTCACTTTTTTGTTCAAAACTCTTGTAGTTACCCTATCATTCTTGGGCAACCTTACATTTCTGAAGCCCGCTTGGAAACAAAAGCTCTTGATGATGGTTCTTCCTATGCTCGAATCCGAAGCAAGGATAATGAACTAGTTGCCCAATTTCTTACTGTGTGTGTTAACCATCATCGAAACAGAGATCGACTGCGTGATTATCTTGTGCCTCCTAATGCCCGAGAATTTAAGGGTTTTCGGACTGCACTACTATAAAGGGAGGCTATGGTAGTACATCATGTAAAAAGATTGAATCTCCTTATGCTACAGAAACTGTGTCTCTAGCAAATTTGTATGTATGTACAGCCAATAGTATGGGCTGTTATAAGTCTCTTCCAGCCATGACTAAGGTTGAAAGAAAATATTTATGTCATGTAAAAGGAGAGCTGAAAACTTATGACATGATGGCTAAAAATGAAGATATTTCGGACTTTTTTTTTTTTAATTACTACTGACACATTGATTGAAATATATACAGTTGCTCATGCAGAAAATCAGGCTGAAAAACAGTCCATAGAAGTATGTACATTGGATTTTTATCAAACAATTCAAGAATTTGTTGAACAGGAAGACAATGGTTTACTCAACAAGGCTGAAGCACAAGTGGAGACAAAATACAAGACTGTGAATAAAAAAGTCAAACTTGTGGCAGTCCCATTGCCTCTTGAAAGTGAAGGGCTCGCTAATAGGGTAGCAAATCAGCCAAGTCTTAGTAATCCTTCCAACATTGGTCACAAGTTTACATCTGAAAGTATAAAAGAGCTCAAAATAGGTGAAAATTATTTCCTTTCACCGACTGAAAAACACTCTTTTATGCAAATGCTAATGAAACATGGAAAAGCTTTTGCATTTCAACCAAGTGAAATAGGCTGTGTGGATCCAGATATTGTGGCTCCTATGGTCATTTTTACGGTCCCGTATATGCCTTGGAACCTCAAGCCCATTCCCGTTCCAAGGGCGCATCTGCCCAAATTATTGGAACTTCTAAATGAGAAGATCAGAATGAAGATTTTAGAACCTTCTTCAACACCTTACTCAAACCGATGATTTACTGTGCCTAAGAAAAATGGATCTTTACAATTCATTCAAGATCTACAGCCTGTCAATCGTGTCACAATCCAAAATGTTGATTTGGGTCCAATTGTTGATGAGTTTGCTGAAGCTTTTGCAAGTAGAGCAAAATATTCTATGGGCGATCTATATTCAGGATATGACCAATTTCAGCTTTCATTAGAAAGCCGAGACATTACCACAATGAAGACACCTCTTGGATTGGTCCGCATGTGCACTCTACCACAAGGTGCAACAAACTCCATAGCCCATATGATGAATGCCATGCACAAAGTCTTAAGGGACTTTATTCCACAACTTACTCTTCCATTTCTTGATGATGTACCTATCAAGGGATGTGAAGTCAATGAAAAGAATGAGGAGCTTGACAAAGTATGGCCGAAAATCTTTATGAATTATTAAGAAAAAGCCAAAGATTCTCTTGGAATAAAGAGCATACTCTCACTGCGTAAATTAAAGAAGCTATTAATTTCAGCCCCCACTCTCAAAAGGGTTGACTATTCAAATGGTCAATCTATCATCCTTACTGTGGATACAAGTCCCATTGAGATAGGATGGGTTGTTGGCCAAGAGGATCTTGAAGGTAACAGGTATGCAATTCATTTTGGAGCAAAAGTTCTCAATGAACGTCAAAGAAGGTATACACAAGTAAAAAGGAAATTGTGGGGAATTGTAACAGCATTAAAGTGTGATCGTCAATACTTTATAGGTACTTCCGTAGTGGTAGAAACTAATTGTCTTCCACTCTTGGGCATGATTGCCAACTGCTCTACACCCGACATTGCTATGCTAAGATGGATTGCATATATTAAGTCTCTTAACCCCGAATTAAAGCATATTGCACGAAAGGCGAATCCAGTTGCTAACATGCTGTCACGTGCAAGATATGACAATGAAGAAGAGTTGATGGAAGAAGATGAAGCTGAAGAATCTATACTTGCTGAATTTCATTCCATGGCTGCTGAAAATACCTTTTCAGTTACTGCATATACTAGTCCAAAGCTGAAAACAACAGGATGGTCAACTAGAAGCCAACATGCTCATTGCATTGCTCAAGTTCTAGTTCACTTCCTTGATGAAAATTCTGAAGAGGATTGGCTAAAGATCCACCAATATTTGAGCACAATGAAGAAGAAAGAGACTTGGACTGATGAGGAGTTCAAGCATATCAAGAGGAAAGCTTATGCATTTTTTCTTAAAGAATGACATCTATGGAAGCACGCAGAGAAGAAGAAAGAAGCGCCTGTCCGAGTTTTAGGTAACAAAATATTGCAACAACAAGTAATGAAGGAATTTCATGAAAGCCTATGGGCTGGCCATAGAGGCATATGGGGAACCTTTAGTAAAGTCATAGAAAAATATTGGTGGCAAAGCATGTATCGGGACATAGCACATTTTGTTGAAACCTGTTATGTGTGTCAAACGTATTCTATGGTCAAGCATCGAGATGGGTTACAACCAACTTATCCTTTGTCTATACATTATAGATGAGTTATTGATATTGTAACCATGCCTACAAGAATATGGAATATGCGGTATTTAGTGCTTGTAAGAGAGGATCTAACCAATCAAGTTGAAGGCAAAGCCTTAACAACCAAATCCACTCAAGTTGTTTATCGTTTTTTGCTTGAAGAAGTGTTTTGTAGATATGGTTGTGTGGGTAAAGTAACTGCAGATAGAGAAGAGTTGGATGCTGATAAGGCACGCAACTTCTTTGCTCAATTGGGTATTAAGTTGGCTTTAACATCATCCTACAACCCTGAAGGCAATGGAAAGAGTGAGAGAGGTCATCAACCTATTCTCAAAGCTCTAGCAAAGTCTTGTAGAGGAAAGATCAAAGAATGGCCTAAAATGCTACCTTTTGCATTATGGGCTGACCGGACTACTCACAATTCAATGACTGGCTATATACCAACTGAACTTATGCATAGACAACAACCAACTATGCCAATTGAAGAATCTATTCTCACATGGAGTCTTCTACCTTGGAAGGAAGGCATCAGTAGAGAAGAGTTGCTGACTTTGCACATATGGCAGCTAGAAAGAAGGCCTGAAGATGTTCAAGCAGCTATTGAGAAGCTAAAGACAGCGAGACTAAAGAACAAAAGAAGATTTGATAAGCGACATCGACTTCGGCCAAGAGCAATTCAAGAAAATGACTGGGTACTTGTCTTTGACAGCAGCCTAGATAATAAATACAGTGCTTCTAGGAAGATAGTAAAGCGTTGGTTTGACCCATATGTGGTAAAGGTCGTTCATGACAATGCCACATTCATTGGCTGAATTGGATGGAACAAGCATGAAGATACCCATAGCTGGAAAAATAATCAAGCTCTTCAAACGAATAGAAAGTTCAACATATGAGCTAGAAGACTTGAATATAATTCAAGAGCATGAAGACATAGAGGAAGAAGAAGAGGCAGAAGATGAAGACATTGACATGGCAGAAGATACTTCTTCTGGCACTGCAAATCCGTAAGACTTTGGCACATGCCAGAGGATGTGCAGGTTAGGAGGGGGTGGATGTCATGCCGCTATGCGCACACTGTGTAAAAAAATCTAGAGTGCGGCTTCCTTTTAGATTTAGAGAGCCAATGCCACTTTAGGCATTAGTATTAGTGTCCATGGTTCAAAATATTAGATTTTTTTTGATAAGTTTTAGTCAATTTTTGATATTCTAGATATTATCTCTTGTAAAAATCCATAAAACTATAGATAACTTCTAGATTAGGAGGACATGTAAAAGAAAGCATGTAGCTTTTAGCCAATTTGAGAGGATTTCATGTAAAAAAAGAGATTAGCGAAATCGAACGACGCGTGATCGTTGTTTTCAAGCAGTGAACAGCACTCCGAAAGTGGGAGATGAAGAATGAGTGATCTGGCAGGATTCTGGCCAGGTATCCTAGTATTTAACCCCCCTTTCGGAGCCATTGGAAGCATCAGATTGGCGATATGAGCAGCATAGAGGAAGGTACTATTTTGTACACGTTTTTGTCTATTAGAGTTCTATTTTTTCATAATGCTGAAAGAAACTGACAGGCTTCATCTCTGTTAGTATTCTTCTATATTTTCTAATTCTTTTTGGGAGTATTCTTCTACATCTTCAATCTCTTCGAACCCCTTCTCTTCCATCTACTCCTTTCCTTGAATCTACCTTCACTTGAATCTACCTTCACCGTGCTGTCACTTATCTTCAAGAACTTGGCTTGAAACCTTCAACCCTTCTCTTATCTCTACCATCTCCGAAGTCTAAGCTCTTGAACCCCCATACATTCTTCTCTTGCCAAACCCCTGTGGTGACCTTCAACCCTACGTGCTACAACAACGGTTTCCGAATTCGGAAAAACCCCTAAAATTTTCAGCCAAAACGGTATTGTGCGCTTGTGCACGCGAACACCCAATAGAGAAAGGAGAGAAAATTTGCAATTAAAAACAACCTTTTCAAATCGTTGACTCTGTCTGCCCAATCAACCACCTGACCTGTTGCCCGTGAGCCGCTTGGCCTGTCGCGCACATCTACCTGGCTTGTTAGCCGCCTAGCCTGTTGCGCGCATCTGCCTAGCCTATCAAGTTGCACACGACCTGCCCGTCGACCTAGCTTGTTGTGCTATACACAACCTATACTAGTCATCTTCTCCCTGACTCCATCTGCTGTACTCTGAGATTGTACTGTTTCACTTGTCTGCTACTTATCCCGTGACTTGACACACTGTCGGGAAGCGTGAACGCTGTAACCAATGCTCTGATACCAGTTTGTTGTGCGAGAGTGCTATGGAGTCCGAGAAAAGAATGAGCAGGAATAGTGCTAAGAGATGAGAGTGAGGAAATCCAATGTGAGTGTACCAATGTGTTGCACGGTACACAAAGAATAAAAATGTATTTATATGTTAGGGTACAAGTAAAGGGTGTATTCACACCCATAAATTTATACACACGGGATTAATGGGAGTGTACATCCAAAGGGGCTTTACAACCAACAAGATGATAATACCATGTTGATTTCGGGTGAACTGAGTCCCCAAATAATAGTGTAGACAGTCCATATCTGATATAGCAAATGCATGTTTCAATATTACCTTGAAATCTGTAGTTTTTGCTTTTGAAGGTCGAGTGAGCAACATGTCATCTACATAAAGAATGATAATCAACAAGTCCCCCCCTTCATTCTTAATGTATAGAATGGGAGTACCCTTTGCTAGCCAAATATGCATCAATTTTAGAGTACCATGCACGAGAAGCCTGTTTGAGACCATAAAGAGCTTTGTTTAGCTTGCATACCATGTGCTCTTTCCCCTGCACCACAAACCCTGGAGGTTGTGACACATAAACGCCCTCATGCAAATCCCCATTCAAGAATGCTATCTTAATGTCCAACTAATGTACCTTCCAAACCATACTTTGTACCTATCAATGGTACCATCAGCCTTGAGTTTGAGTTTCAAAACCCATTTTGTGCCAATGGCCTTCTTACCAAGTGGTAAATCCACAAGATCCCAAATAGAGTTAGTGACATAGAGTCTAACTCATAATGCATGGCATGCATCCAATATACATCTTTCTGAGCTTCGTCCAAGGAAGTAGGCTCATCATCATCCAACAGTAAGCTCATAAATACATGCTCATCACAATCATCTACTTCCGTAAGATCAGCCAAATTGACTTCCCCTGCATCATGTGTTGCATATCTAGCCGCCCTTCTAGTGCATTAAGCTAAAGAAGCACCCATTTTACTCTCCTGGAGATTTGTAACAGCCATCTTGAGACTGTTTTTGCTTTTCATAATGTACTGCATCGTCCAATACATGTGGTAAACCATCATCAATACTCTGTTGTACAGGCGTATATGGTGCAGCAACAGCTTGCTGTATTATGTCTGTCCGACCATTTGCAGTAGGCGCTGACTCCAAAGAAAATGGCAAGAGACCTTCAAACACATCACCAATGTCATGGGTGGTTGGCATTTGAAACTTATCATGTGAAAATGCAGCATTTTCAGCAAATGTGACATCCCTACTGACAAAAACTTTATTTGTGCATGGGCCATACAAGCAATAGCCCTTGCTTTCCGAACAACCTTGTCATCAAGCTTCCCACAAAGTTCTTTCGGAACACGTGCATAGGCTATGCAAACAAACACCCAAAAGTAGTCAACCTTGGGTTTCTTACCATGCCAAGCTTCAAAAGGGATGTTCATCTTTACTACCTTAGTGGGTGCACGATTCAACACATGATTTGCACACTAAAGGCCTTCTAACCAAAATTTATGAGGCAACCCCTTGATTTTAAGCATACAACAAGTCATCTCCATAAAAGTGTGATTCTTCCTTTCAACAACACCATTCTACTAAGGAGTCATTCTAACAATGGCCTGATGTATAATGCCATGATCAAGCAAATATGTCTCAAAAGTGCGAGACACATACTCCCCCTCTCTATCCATGCGAAGTGTTTGCACTTTCAAGCCAGTTTCAATCTCAAGCTTTGTGTAACCATCTTTTCTTCCATGATGGGTAGTAAATCCCTCATTACAACTTAATTACAGCAACAAACAATTAGTGCAATTTTGAAAATAAAAATTTACCTACTGATCTTGGACAATGCACACCTGATTGGCCCCAAAATTGGCGCCCCTTTCGGAATTTCTTTAGCTTTATTGAAGAAAAAGTTGATTTACAGTGGGATTCTCCCAATCCCTTTCGGTATTCCAACTCCCCTTGCTGTGATGAATCACCAGCAAGTCTTTAATCCAATTTGCCCCTTAATTCGGGCAATCAATTGGCCTTCACCTGCTTTGATGGAGATGGAAAATGTCCCAAATTCAATTATTTGCTGGTCTCTCCACTTGAATAGGCTAAAAACAGCTTCAACCCTGTTGAATCCAAGTCTTGGAGCTTCCAATTTCTGACATGCTTCCCGAGGTTGTTGCTAAACCCTAATTTTTGCTGTAGATTAGGATTCACAGCAGAGAAATCTGAAACTTCTCAGCTTCCAAGGGTCCAAATGCTGAGATCTTTGGAGCAAGGCTGTGAAATGGCTGGAAGATGAGAGGGAAAGTTGTAGAGCGAGAAAATTCAGAGTTTTGTCATGACGAATGACTGAAAATCGGTCAAATGCAGCTACTATCCTACCACAACAGCTTGTAGATGCAAAGAACTGAAGAAAATCAGTCATTTATTGCTGTTGCCCTGTCTCAACAGCCAGTAGATGCTGTCTCCTGTTGTTGATTGGTCTTCTCCTACCCTTGGCAGCCTCAGAAAGATCATCCAATGGCTGCAAATCAGACCAGCAGCCTCCCCTCCCTCTTTCTTTCAGGCTCAAATTATAAAAATGGCTCTCCAACTTTTAAAGACGTTTTTCAGTCTTGCATGGGTATTTTTGAGAAGTGGCAACCTTTCCAAATGGTTTTTCCAGAATTTTTCATAATTAAATATTAATTTTCAATCTTTAAATACTGAAAATTAATCTAATAATTATTTCGGTGTCCTGAAAAATAATCTGACTGACCAATAATTAAATTGGCCAGGCAATTTCCATTCTCGAGTGTCTCTGCGTCATCTTTGACCATCAGATTGGCGTTAGGTACCATTAAACGCCACTTCTCTAGTGTCACCAACTGACACTTATGACCAAATGGATGACCTAGGCCAACAACTGGCACCAAATACCACCAAGTACCTATGCTGCATAGCTTATAGCAACTTTTGCCTTTAACATCCCATGATTTCTTCGGGTCACGGGCTCGTAAATTTACTTTAACCCCAGTTGCACCTCACATGTGCAACATTTACTTAATCATGTGATTAAAAATTAATCCACATGTTAAGTAAGGTTTCAAAAATACATGTCCTCATGGCACTTTGCAATAAAATGTTTAAAATGAATAAACGCATCAGATTTTTCTTCCAGCCCATACACCCATGTCTACCAAGAATAGTCATCAATAAATGTAACAAAGTAAAGATGACCTCCAAGTGCACATGTCCTCATGGGACCACAAACATCAGAGTGAATAAGCTGCAATTTCCGAACAACACGTACTGCACCATCCTTTTTGAAGGCAAATCTGTGCATCTTGCCCAAAATGCATCCCTCGCATGCATGAGGAGGTGGAGTCTCCACTAGAGGCAATGCATCTACCATAAGACACCTCTAAAAGGGTCAAGCATGCCATAGCTCCGCATTCTGCATAGCGGGCAATAGAGTAGTGACTGCCAGAGCATGATGAGATTATGCACCATAGATATCCAATAAAAACAAACCCTTATACAAGGTCCCAGACAACTTCAGTACATAATCCATCTCCCTATCTCTAACAATGCATTTGTCATCCTCAAAGATGACCTGAAAGCCATGCTTCAATGCATTTGTCATCCTCAAAGATGACCTGAAAGCCATGCTTCTTAAGAGCAAAGATAGACAACAAGTTCTTTGTAATGCCAGGCACAAACAAGGCATCTAGAAACATGAAGTCAGAACCATCTTCAGTAGTAATAGTGACTGTCCCAATGTCACAAACATCATAATTGTTGTTGTTCGCACATATAACACACTTCCCAACATGGCTAAATGCAAAGAGAAAAACAAACACTTCTAGAATGATGTGCTTTGAAGCTCCACTGTCGAAATACCATGTTGTTGCATTTCAACAGCATTAAATGCTGAATCAGCCATTGAAGAATCATAACAGCAAGTTAGAAATGCATAGCCCTCCTTCACAAAGTTGGCTTAAGTATCACCATCAGTAGATTTGCTGGCTAATGTCTCTTGGACAGCCAAACCTAAGTCCTTTTCCTTCTCTTTGGCTAATCTCTTACGACATTCATCAAGATAGTGACCTAACTTCCTACAATAATGACATTTTCCCTTCTTTTAGACTTTTCTATGTCTTGGACAACCTTATTTGATGGCTGTCCAATATCACCCTTTGGCTAATTTTTTGCATTTTGATTGACTTTTCCTTTGCCTTTGAACTTAGAAAGCATAGCCACATCTACTAAACACAATGCAACATTCTTCCAAAGTTTGCTCCTCTTACAACAAGAGGCTTTCCAAATCCACAATTCATCCACATTAAGCAGCCACTCGCGCAAATCTATATGTGAGTAAGGTGATCTGTCATACTATCACCCTCATCCATGTTCACATTGGCCAACTCTCTACAGAGATGAGATATCTTCGCCTCATTACACATGCTGCAAACATACGCTCAAGTACACTTCATGCTGATTTTAAGGTCTTACAAGACCGGATGTGTGGAATGATTGATCTTTTCACTGACAAGGCAATCGAAGAAAGTGTTTGTGCATCTTGTGAGTCCAATCTCCTCTGATCCTTGGTAGGAGAGGGAGGAGGGGCAGCAGCACCAACATCCTTTCCTCTAGCATTACACTAAGGTGTTTAAGATGCAAGACCTCCTAGTCGCTGCAAATCACCTATAACTATCCCACAAGTCCTTCGCTACAAGAAGGTTAAGGACCATAAAACTCCACGACAGGTATTTTGATCCATCAAGTTTGTCCTCCTGAACAAAAACACCAAGAATGTTGCTCTCATCATTAGTCTCCTGACGTACCATGTTGTGAGTAATGTTGTATCCGTGCACCGAAGAGATGCCCCCTGGTCCTGACATCGAGCCTGCAGGTAAACGTACCAAGCATACTTCGGAAGAGACAGTGGTTCATCAGGATCGTTCCTATGCTCAGGTTGCTTCGGATTCTGTGGACTCTCAGGATGTTAACTGGGAACATTTGCTGGAATTTGCCAACACTCTGCTTGGCGATTATGTTCAACATAATCAGCAAGTCTTTTCTAACTCTGCACCTAACGATGTTCTGGAAGCCACTGTGGACCCAAAATCTGTCCTACGCTCCTTTTCGGTGTTTTATGATCGCGCTGTGATACTCTTCTTCACTGGTCGAATCCCACTGCTTTCCCATATTCGCCAGTGGCTGCACAATCTGCTACAAGGGGAATGTGTTGAAGAGATTTTTGTTGGGCCCCAGTGTTTTTTTGAGGTCCTGTTGAGATCTGAGACGCACCGTGCTGCTCTCCTGTCTAAACTGCCTTTGTTTTTTTATCGCCGGTTGGTTCATGTTGTTCCATGGCGCCCAATGGCAGATATTCAGTGTCTGCTGCAACGTGAATGCCCTGTGTGGATAGAAGTGGAAAATTGTCCAGCAGTCTATTGGCCACTGTTGAAGGATGCTATGGCCACTGTGGGCACTGTTCTGGTCCCTCCAAGTCTAAGGGCTATGAATCGCAACCGGTTGTGTATGTTATGGGACACTGCAAGGAAAAGGCCGGCTTGGTTACGTCTCAATTGCTCTGGCATGCATCCGTTACACTTTCGTTTGAAATGGGGGCAATTTTGCAGGACATTGCTTTTCCTGTGGACAATTGGGGCATTTTATGGCCGAATGCCCGGAGCAGCAACACACTTCATATGTTGGCTATGTTGCGCCGCCCATGGAAGATATGGTGTGTGATGCTCCGTCGCTGGATACTATCCACCCGCCTAAAGTTCTGGACAAAGGTAAACAACAGGTTTCGGGTCTGGATTCCCGTGCCACTGATTGGATTGAAGTACGTGCAAAAAAAGGCAACAGGGTTGTTGCTGGCATGGAGAATACTATGCCTACTACCTCACAAGATTCCATGCGTACCTATATGCGCAGGAAGGAAATGTTGCCTTCAGAGCGCTCTGCTCCTGTTATGGTTTCCTCTACCCCCCGTCCTCAGCCTGCCAAGAAAATGTATTCGGATCGTCCAAAGGGTCCACTTGCTAAGCTGGCTTTTGATACCAGAGGCAATGTCATTACCCTGTGAGATCGTCGTTATCCCCGTTCCATCCCCAAGCCAGCAGATATGCCGTCTACCTCCAAATCTAGTCCTCATAACTCTTTTGCTATGTTGGCGGATTTCTTGGACGAGGGAGTCCTGGACATTCTCGCAGAAAAAGTCAAATCGAGGCAAGCTGTGCCTCGTACCTGATTTTGTTTTGAATAGACATGAAAATAGCCACGTGGAATATGCGAGGAATTTGTTCTCGACACAAGCAACATGCCATGTGGACTGTATTGCATGAGAATCAGTGGGATGTCCTGTGCGCTGTTGAGCATAAGAGTCACGGAGAAGCCGGAAAAGTTGTGGATTGCCATGGCTTTCGTTTGTTCTATGCAGGGACACAGGCCATGCATTATTCGGGTGTGCTCATGATTGTACATTACAAATATCAGCCTGTTCTTATTAAAAATGATGTACATGGCCGCTTTCTGGTGATTGAAATTTTATTCGAAGGGGAGATCTTATGGTTACTTGGCCTCTATGCTCCGAATGATCCGTTATCTCGTCGGGAGCTTTGGCAGACTTTGCAGACCTCCTTGTCACTTGGCAGACGTGGCTTCTTGATGGGGGATTTCAATATGTGTGTTGATTCTTCCCACTCCACATCGGAGCATTCGGTAATGGATGCGCCGGAAAGTCGTATGTGGCATGAGTTGGCTCTTGCTGTTCTTAAGCAAGATCTCTGGTCCTGGCTACATCCGTCTTCTACAGGGTTTACTTTCCATTCTGCCCAGTATGCAACAACATAGTCGCGGTTGGACCGCATATACATCATGCAGAATGATGATTTTCTTCGCGAGATGCTCGAAATGAAAGTGTTGCAGCAATATGCCTTGTCGGACCATTTTCCTCTGCAGCTTGAACTGCTTGCACAACCCATTGCACCTTTCAAGCAATTTCTAGAGAGACTCCCTTTGCGTTTCAACTCGTCTTACTTGAAGCATGCAATCTTTCAGGGCTATATGCAGCAATTGATTGATAGATTCTTCTTGGACTTCTCCTCTCAGGGCACTGCTTCATTTGAAAGATTGCTCTCTAATGTGCAGCGGGTTGCTCGGCAGTATGGGATCTATCATGCCTCTCTTTGTCAGCGGCGTCGACAAGCAGCGGAGGATCTGTTGGCTTTGGTTCGTTCTCAGCTGGTGGACACTCCGGATGATGCATTTCTGCTAGCACTGGCAATGCGGGTGGCTGATCTTATTAAAGAGTTTCAGTTGAAATCGTATCAGCAGGCCAAATTGCAACATCTGACGGAGACTTTGCAAGATAGTGCTTGTCAGACTCATAAGTTCTTTCGAGCTCTCCATGCCTCTCCTACTCGAGAGAGTATGACCAAACTCGAGGATGCAGAAGGCCACCTTATCCTGGATCCGCAGACTATTGTGCATATGTGTAGGAATTATTTCCGCGACCTTCTTGGTTCCACTTCTCCACCTTCAGCCCAAATTACTCAGGCCCGTTCGGTTTTTTATGACCTGGTCCGCAATCAGGTTCCGCAGAACATACAAGCTACAATGGAGTCAGATATTTGTGAGGTAGAGGTTATGGACGTTTTGTTACACTTGCCCAAGGATAAAAGTCCCGGTTGGGATGGTCTCACCAATGAGTTCTTTCAGGCTTTTGCTACCCAACTAGCGAAACCATTGAAGGCTTTGTTTCAGCAGGTGTGGGAAACGGGAATCATGCCTTCCTCATGGAAAGAAGGACTTATTAAACTGCTTCCAAAGGTTCCTTCGTCGTCTATGTTGAAACAGTGGCGCCCAATTTCTTTGATGGGTTCTATGTACAAAATCTTTTCCAAAGTAATGGCGAATCGGCTCCATAAGCATCTCCCTGCCATTGTGCACCCTCTCCAGTATGGTTTCATTAAGGGCCGAAACATTCTACACAATGTATTAAATGCACAACTGGCAATTGACTATGCAAGGCATTCTAATCAGGAGGTCGTACTGATTCAACTAAACTTGGAAAAGGCTTTTGACTATCTGGACTGGTCTTTCGTTTTGCTGAACTTATGTCTGCTATGGGCTTTGGTGCTTGGATGTCTCGTCTAATCTACACCATCAGTGCTGCGGCGTCTTCGCGAGTCATGCTGAATGGAGGTGTTACTGAGCCATTTGTCCTTGCCCGCTCTGTCAAACAGGGGTGCCCTTTGAGCCCTCTCTTCTTTGCCCTTTTGACTCATCCAGTTCTTTCGATGTTATCTCATATGGCAGCTTCTACTCAGTTGGCCGGATTGTCGCTTCCTACTGGACAACAATTCATTAGTCAATCCTTGGCAGATGATAGCTTTATGATTTTGCGTGCAGATAAGGATAACCTTCAAAAAGCATTGGATGTTTGAGCCCTCTTTGATCAGGCGTCTGGCCTTCACATCAATGCGTTCAAATCAGCCATTCTCAGCTGCACAGAGTCGGATTTGCAGTCCTTGGACTGGCAGGGTATGGTTGTTCCTCGTGGCTCCATTGTCAGGCATCTTGGGTACCCTTTGGGTGTTGATGTTCCCCCAAAGCAGCTTCTGCAGTGGATTTCTCAGAAAATGGTGGCTAAGTTTCTGTATTGGAAGTCTCAGACCTGGCCCTTCCATGTTCGCCTCAAAGTAGCCCAGACAATTATGTTGCCAATGCTCACATATTTCTTGCCATTGCTGCCCTGGACTACTACGACTCTGAATGCTCTTACTCAGTCTATTCGTTTCATGCTATGGAAGGACTCATTACATGCAGGTATTTCCTGGATTTCTTGGTCGCATGCGTGCACCCCCAAACGCATGGGTGGAAAGGCTATTTTAGATGCCCAAACTCACATGCTGGCACTCCGTTGGTCTCTTTTCCGCGCCATGTGCTCGGATCATCATCCGTGGGTCGCTATAGCCCGTTATTTCCTTGAGGACCATGGGCTTCTGCATGGCAATACCCAAATCCGGAGTTCTTGGTGGCATGTTCTTAATGCTGATTCGCGGTTCTCCAGTTCTTCTTCATCGCTACTTACTCATTTGGTATGTTCCTGAAAATTGGTCCTGCAGAAGGCTCAGTGGCATCCAGCGGAGGATCACTTAGCTACTAACTCTTTTCAATCGGAATTGCTGGCAGTCTCGCGTTTACTTTCATGGGAAGGTAAACACGAGCTTAGACCACAATTCAACCGGATGGCACGTTTGGGCTTATCTTCAGTCTCGCGGATGCCACCCTTGCCAGTCGCAATGTGCTAATATCGTTTCGTACAGCTAGGAGGCTTTTCAGGATCCCTCGTGGATATAGGCATTTATGGGAACAGCTTTTGACGGTGCTCCAGAGCAAACAACCCTTTTCTGCCCTTGCTTCGGATTGTCCCTGGCAGGATTGGAACTTAGAAGGCCGGCTGAATTTAAGCAAAGCTTCTGCTAACCAGGTGTATCATCTTCTGATTGAAGATCATCAATGGATGGTTACTTAAGCGAATGCTTTATGGGGATTGCGTAAATCCCGGTCATGGTGGAGGGCAACTGTGATGGAGGGTTGGTTGAACAAGACACCCTTCAAATATAAGGTCTTTCTTTGGAGAGTGATGATTGGTGGTCTTCCGCTTGCTTCAGCTCTTTCCAAGCGACGAATCTCCAATGGCAACTGTTTCTTTTGCACCACTACTGTGGAATCCGCCCGGCACCGATTTATTTCTTGCCCCATCGCTAAGAAAGTCTGGTTATTTTTGTCGGTTGTTTGGCGAGGGGTGGTTGGTTTCACCCTACGCCCCTTTGATTGGGTTTTTGGGCAGCCCAAATACCCCACTCCGGCACAACCACATATGAAGCTCATGTATCACTTTCTTTGATATTGGGGCTGTTGGCATAACTGGACCATTCGGAATGCTTTCCTTTTTTATTTCGCCTATAATGTTCAGCGGCATATTGCTAGCCTTAAGGGCCTCTTGTATTGGCAGTTAGATCTTCTCCAGCATTCTGGCATGCTCTCTAGGGAGGACTTACGTCCCTGGCATATGGCAATTTCCTCCGCGTCTTTGCCATGACTTTGTAACTTGTAGTACTGGAACCTCTTCACATGATGGCTTAGATTGTCATCATGTATCTTGTAATCAAGTAATCTTGTATTTTTTTTGTAATTAATACAATTACCTTTTACGAAAAAAAAAAGAGAGAGAGAAAGAGAGAGAGAGAGAAGTCAACACTACGTTGAGAGGGGAACCGGCCCCTCCCCCTTTTCAAGAATTTATTGAGACAAAACCACGGGCACCAAGTGCTTGAACCATATACAAAAGAATTGATTTGCTGCAAATCTAAAAATTAGGATTTTTAAAATCCTAATTTCTACAAACTCCGAGAAGCAAGTTGATTTTTTTCTTTAGTGCTTTGAATTAGATCAAGCTAAGTAGAAAGTGTTTCTTGGATGAGAGATAGATAAGAGAGTACAAGGCATGCGGCAAAAATTTCAGTATCAGAGCCTGTTCCAAATTAAAAAAAAGACCTCCAATATATAGGTGTCAGAGCCTGTTTCAAATTAAAAAAGAGACCTCCAATATATAGGTATCAGAGCCAGTTCCAAATTAAAAAAGAGACCTCCAATATATAGGTGTGGAGCTTGGGTAATCAAAAGTGAAAAGTAGATGCTCCAAATTACAAGTGTTTGCTGAAAATAAGAAGTGTAGGGACACTTGCCTCTTCAAAATGACACATGTCCTCTTTTAGATGCTACATGTCACTTTTCTAGAGAAGGAAGCTTCCAAACCTTATACTCTAAAAATCTCTCAAACGGTTAAGAATTTGAGATAGTTGCTGAGACAAAATTATTTCTTAAGAAATTCTCGAGCCCTTTGACACAAATAGAATTTTCATTTGAGCAACTTTCAAAAATAGCAACCTCCTAATTTTTAGAAGTCGCCAATAGGTTCACCAATATATAGTTTATTTCTTCAATCATGAGCATCTGATTTCATTTTCTGAAACTACTCATTATATAGTCTTCTAGTCAATGTAACTATCAAAGTATAAAAGTCTTAGACACCTAACTAAAACTTTTAATTTCTCTTGGGTATCCTTTCAATGACAACCCAAGTATAATTATAGTACATTCTGGCCATTGGCCACCCTTGAATAGAAATATGAAAATTTAATCATATTTTGAAATACTTAAATAATACAAATCACCTTTCAAAGTACATAAGCATCAAATTAATTTGGAATCATTAAGCCATTATGTCTTGATAATACTTGATATACAAAAGGTTTGTTACATCCCTGCCTCTTGAAATCCATCTTGTTCTTAAGACGTTACTTGAAGTATTTATAATCCTACAGCTTCTTCATAAGCTGCAAGTATTTCTAGATAGTCTTTAAAATACTCTTATGGCATTCATTTAGAATCTATATGAGAGCAATTATTAAATTTCGAAAAAACAATTCTAGAAATGTTTCTTCCTCCTTTTTTTGATCATATAAAAGACTATTTACTCTGGTTGAAGTATCTCCTCCTGTTCATCTACTTTAGGTGAATTCTCTATTATAGGTTCTAATAGTGGAGGCCCTTCATAAGGCTTCAGAAGATAGATATGAAAAACATTGTGAATTCTCCAATGCTCTAAAGATATAACCTGTAACAAACATTATTAATCTTTTCAGTGACTTGAAATGACCCATAATTTATTGTTACAAGCTTAGTGACTTGGGATGAAGGCTTGTTAGAGCTTCTTAGATAAGCTTTGTCAAATTTCAGCCACACCCAATTTCCTTCTTGTAAAATCAATTGCCTTCAGTGCTTATCTGTTACTTTCTTTTGTTTTTCTTGAGATCTTTGGATAGCTCATTTAACTTAGGAGAAAGTTGTATCCATACGCATGAACTCATCGGCATGAAATATCTCCTCCTTGGTTTTGAGAATAGGTAATGAGAGTGGTTTTTCATATATAATCTCAAATGGTGCTTTACCTATAGAAGTATGAACTTTGTTGTTATAGGCAAATACTTTTCCCATTGTTGGTTGGATTAGCACTTCAGCATATCCAATATTGTGAGATTAGCTATCTCGCTTTGACTATTTGCTTGAGGATGATAAGAAGAAGAAAATGTAAGCTTTGTATCCAAATTTTCAAAAAGAGCTCGCCAAAAGAGACTAGTGGTTCATGGATCTCTATCACCTACAATGGATTGTGATAACCCATGATACTTAAAGATTTGTTGATTAAATATTCTAGCCATATGTTGGACTTAATAGTCTTCTTAACTAGAATAAAATAAGCTTGTTTACTAAACTTGTCAATAATAGTCAATATGTTATCATTGTTGTTTACTGATTTTGACAAGCCAAAACTAAAATCCATAGCAATACTTTCCCTAGGTTGGCTCAAAATTGATAATGGAAACTTAATCTTTTGGCACAGAAGACATTTTTTGATAAATTGTTCAATGTCTCATCAAAGACTTGGCCAAAAGAAATATATTTCAAGTGCCTTGGTTGTGGCTAGAATACCACGATCAGCCATGTAAGGTGTCGCATAATATTTTTTCATTACTTTAGACCTGAAATCTTCAGTAACACATAACTTATTCTCCATCATAAGAAACCCATCTTTAATAACATAAGAGTTCACCATTTTATCAAGTTGTAAATTCTCCCATATGATTTTAAAATCTTTATCGAAAGCATACGTCTCTCATACCAGTGAAATTTGTATGATGAACCATGGACACTGCATGAATCTGAAGTCTTCTTGACAAGGCATCAGCTACCTTGTTTTGCTTCCCAAGATTATACAATATTTGAAAGTTAAATTAATCTAAATAATTCGTCCATCGAATATGCTTTTCAAAAATCTTTGGTTAGTTAAAAAAATGTCTCAAACTGTCATGGTTTGTCTTGATGATAAATTTTTCACCTAAAAGATAGCATCTCCAATCTTTTAAAGCTTGAATAATAGCCATTGACTCCTTTTCATAGATAGTAGCATTTTTTCTATATTTTGCAACATTTTACTTGCATAAGCAATTGCATGTCCTTCCTAGTTTAAGACTGTACCAATGCAATCCCCTAAAGCATCACATTCCACAAAGAACGATTTCGACCAATTCGATATAATCAAAACAAGTCCTTTGTTGGTACAGAACTTTAGAGCTTCGAAAGCTTTCTTTTTTAGTTTGGTCCATCAGAATGGCATTGCTTTCTTGGTTAAATCATGCAATAGTCCGGCAACCGCTGCAAACCATTTAATGAATCTCGTATAATAAGAGTATAATCTCAAGAAACTTCAAATTTCATGAACACAAGTCAATACTTACTATTCTATAATAGCCTTGACTTTTTTTTTATCAATTAGAATTCCATATTTGGATAGAATATGGCCCAAGTAGTAAATCTCTTCTAAGAAAAATTTACTCTTTTTACCATTGACATAAAGTTTATGTTTGCGGAGTTTTTGAAACACTATTTTCAAGTGTTGCTCATGCCTTTTTTTCATCTTTTAAATGAACCAATATATCATCAAAGAAATTATATGTAAACTTTTGATGTGTACTCTTTCTATCATTCTATAAAAGGTTGCAATAGCATTGGTAAAGACCAAATGGTAGCACAAGAAACTCATACAAATCAAAAGTTGTCTTGAATGCTATTTTATGAATATCTTCGGGAGCAATCCTTATCTAATGGTAGCTACTCTTCAAGTCAATCCAGCTGAATACTTTGGATCCATCCAATCTATCCAAGATATCATCAATTCTTGGAATGGAAAACCTATTCCAAATTGTAATTTTATTGAGAGCCCTATGGTCCACACACATACGCCATAGTTGTCAAGTTCAAAAGGTACGATACAGTACGGTATGATAAAATACGGTACTAAATGGTACCTTATGATTTTATAAGGTACGGTACAATATTAGTACGAAAAAAAATTAACATGAGTTTTTTAAAACCATAAATCATTAAATCATAGAATACATATTTAAAGTGCAAATAGCCATTTCATTACAAAATAAGATGAATACATGAGAGTGACCATCAGGGTCGCATAGGCTGCACAAAACATGCGATACAACTACAGTCTAGTATATCATAGTAGCATCATACATGCGGATATAATGATAGTAGATATAAAAAAATAAGAGACCTATGAATCTATGATGAGACATCACTATCATCATCATCATTATCAAAACCATCCAAGTACTTATCAAGAGAGTCTAAAGATGACTCCTCGGCATCGAATGATAAGGCACACTCATACTCATTCTCACTGATGAGGTTACCATTATTATCAAATGATAGCTCCCTAGGTGGCGGCTGTGAAAGCAAGGGAGAGATATCATCATGAGGCAAAACATGTGAGCTATTATAGCATGTCTTACATATATCTGCAAGCCACTCGAACCACCCCTCCTCTATGTTGGAGGACGTCAAATGACCATGTCCCTTCTACCATCTACTCAAACTCCTCGCCCATGAGCACCTGAGTATCTGCTGCTATAAGCTCTCTACAGAGCTCTATAAAAATCATCTTCTCCTCATCCATCTCCTAATATACACTCAAAAGAGTGACTCCTGTCAACTTGAATGTATCAACATTCACCAACACAATGCACATAAGATTATAAATGCTAAAGTCTAAATTGTAAAGTATAAACTTCAAAGTTCACAACAAATTTAGATTTTGTGGTTAAGTGTTTAAACTTTACCAACTTTGGACTACCCATGCTCATCATAGCCCTCATCATACGTAAGTTAGTGCGGCAATAGACTACCTGCTATAATTGTCATGTACTAAGCCGATTACAAATCTTCATGCGAATGAGAGAATAGGCACTCCAGTTTCTCTCACATGCATCCGAAGAGCAATCCTAAGCAAGGACCCTCATGGCTAAGGGTTGAAGGGTCTCCAATGCGTATCCAAAGTTTTGTCACCCAAATAAAGGCTTCGCAAGTGACTCTCTTCTCCAACGAGTGGAAAAAGTAAACGCCACATACCCTCTCTGATCTACATAGCATCCTAGCTCCTCCAATACGGCATTGTGGTCATCCACAAGGACCACACGAGTCAAGTAAGCAAGCTAGTTCAAACAGAGCTCTCTATCATCCATGACCGCTAGCGACTCGTAGGCCGGATGTACCAATGCGGTAAAACCATGGATGGGCTAATGTATCCATGCCCATCTCCTCTTTGATATCTCTAAGACATGTGCACGCTGTATTCTGTGATCACTGTACAAGCACGTGCCTCCACCAATACTGCTCTAAAGAAGTAAACGAGAAGACCTATGGTAAACCCCTCGCAATCACTCATACATAACACCCTATAAAAGGGAGTCACAACAATGACAACGGCACAGACTTTCTGCCAAAACTGCTCATTAAGACACAAGCGCTCCATAGCTTTGGTCTCCTCTGTCTCATGCTCGTCCCACTCATTCCATAGAGTGGACACCATTGTCTGGCGCAAGGTGGACCACATCTCATAAAGGCGCTCTAGCGATAACCACATGTAAGCAAAGCAAGTTGAAAAAGGTTTCTTCAACTCCAGTATGCTATACTCACAATACATCGAAAGCGCCTTTACATTTACCAGAAAGAAGTGACAACTGATGTAGCTTTGTGGATCACCCTCTTCACCCACTTGAGCTTCCCAATGTCCTCCATGAGTAAGTCCAAACGATGACTTGCACATGGAATCCACACAATCGTATAAAACTTTACCTCAAGCAAACAGCCCATGCGCCAACAATTCGATGCATTCTCAATCATAACTTGCACCACATTCAAGGGACCCACCTACAACTACAGTTTACAAATTACAAGTATACTAACAATACTAGGAGGTTAGAGAGAGATCTGGAAGGGGAGAGAGTAAGAGGGTAGGGTGAAGATGAATCGAATTAAAACCAATCAAGGTCAAGTAAACGCAATAAACACATAAGAAACTGGTGATGTAAGAGGAATGCCACAAAAACTTTGAAATAAAAAACAAAAAGTCTGAAGGGAAGAATCTATATTGGATCTTAATGCTTTCATTCAACAAACATAAAATCTTTCTTTTCAGCAAATTATTGTATATATATTAATTATAGCACTAATGGGAAGTATGGTTCATGACAGGAACGAGAGATGTCCCAACAAGACCGTGCCCACCAATTCCCCTTCACGGAGGAAGAGAGAGCGCAATACGGCATTAGCCTAGAAAATTGAGCTTATAGTTAGCTAAAATTCTGCAGCATTTACAACCTTGAGAAGATGGTGGCCAAGGAGCAGGCCGCAAGGAGAATAGTGAAACAGTGCAACCTCCACAAGTACTTAGAGAAGTTTGCACAGGAACCTGACCACACAAAGTGTGTAGAGTTCTTGAGAACGTACAACCCCGACCGAGAATGTAGAATGGTGATGGTGGGAAGGGGGGACAATGCCCGACAAGTGCAGGTACCACTAAACTAGGCCTTGGTGGAGAAAGAGAGTTGAGCCTTTTAAGTTTCAACTTTCAAGATTCAAGAATGAAGAGAGATAGAGGTTGAAGCCCAAGGGGGAAAGTGAGAATTAAGATAGATATTAGAGAGAAATTACAATAGAGAGATAGATAGTTATGCATTAAAAAAAGACAATGTATACCTCAATGATAGCTTGCCAAATGTGACGGTAGATGAATGCGCTTGTCGTTTTCCTCCCCCTCTTGCCGGTATCTACGGTCCACAAAAAGTAAGTGCCAAGTAAACATGAGACAAGTATGTTGATGATTCCCCGTTTCTTACAATCACTCCATCTGTTAGTGAGAATGGAGCAATCATATTTTATCCATGTGGCCCGAATAGGATCAAGGGCTCTATTAATCCTCTCCTTTTCATCAATCTTCTTTGTCCTCATATCGTTGTATGTGACACCAATCCATCCTTCACATGAACCCACATTGGCAATGGCTTTTACCATCTTCTTCCATTCCTCTTGCTTTAGGACATTGAATGCAAGATTGCACTCAATCACCATGCGTGCAATTTCAATGTCGGCAAGTCGTTATCTTTCTCTAAGAAAGGACGCCAATCCATGCGCATAACCGAGAGCTTGAGAGAGAGAGGATTGCCTCTCTAATGCCGCATGAACCTTCACTCTTTGTTGTTTACCGGAGCCGAATGCGGATGTGAAGTCCCCACCACCAATGGTAGAGGCCTCTCCCGCGTCGGTTGAAGATACACCCACATTCAATGCTTTCTCGTTAATAGGCATAGGAGTTGGTGACAATAAGTCACTTTCTCCTCCTCTTGTGGATCCCCCTCTCATCTTGGAGAGAATCTCATCCACGATGTTTTGAGGGATGTCCTTACATGGAGTAACTTACCCCCTATCTTGGAAAGATGTTGGAGAAGCCGAGGAGAGTGAGATGCTTAAGTCTTAACTCTTGAAACTTGAGTCGACAAGCAGCAGGACAATCTGGGTAACAATTCACAAGCCAAGCAGCAAATTCGACAGATCCTAGTCAACGCCACGACAGGACATTCTCTTCTTTCCCATTTTTCCCTGATTTCTACCATTTCTTTTGTCTCCCCTTTGCCGGGCATTCACACGCACAAGCACAACGTACAATTTTGCCCAAGAAAATTAGGGCTTTTCTCCGATTTTGGGATTTATGTGCAAAACAAGGCAATCCGACTCAAAAATTGCACATTTGGTGCACATTTGCCCAAGAAATTTTGGGGCTTCTCACATTTTAGTGAAATTTCTTCAATTTCACTGAAATTTGTGCACTTTGAATCCAAGAAATTGGGGCTTTTGCAAAATCCCTTCAATTAGTGCAACAAATGTTTGGTATATGCACTTGGGTACGCGTATTGATGCAATCTGGACAGATTAACCTCTAAAAGTTTGGGGCTTTTAATCAAAATTGTCAAATTTGTGCCCGAGAATGCCTTTGGAGCAAAAATTACAGTGAAATTTTGGGGATTTCACATGTAACTGGTGGCTTGGTCTCTAAATGTGACAATAATTGCTTGAGGAGTGTAGCAACAATAGACACCTTTTATTTGCAGATCTGGAATTTCTGCAATCTCAGAATTTTCATTCTTGGTTGGTACTTTAGTGTACCCTGGTTACTTATGTCATGTTTGGGCCTGCCTTTGGTGATTGGTTAGTCAATTTGGGACTGCAAATTATGGCTGGAAACAGTGACAGCAGTAATCTTTTGTACATCAAGAAGCTCGAGGGTGCACATAATTTTGCAATTTGACAAAAACAATGCTACAATGTCTTGGTGCAGAAGAAACATGTAAAGCCCATCAAAACAAAGGGAATCAAACCAGCGGACATGGAACAAGACGAGTGGAATGACTTGGATGAGCTTGCCCGCTCTACCATTAACATCTCAATGTTAGACAACTTGCTCTTTAACATTGAGAAGCTGAATTCAACATATGCAATGTGGCAGCAGCTTGAAGAAATGTATGCTCAGAAAAGTGCAGCTAGCAAGGTTTATTGGCTGAAAAATTTAATGGACTTTTGCATGAAAGAAGATACAACCATGTCTGTACATTTGAATGAGTTCAACTCAATTTTCAATCAACTGATTGCTTTGGATTTTCATATTGATGATGAGTTCAAGGCTACTTTCTTGCTATGCGCTTTGCCTAAAAGTTGGGATACCTTCAGAACTATTATACTCTGATGTGGAGAGTTCTTTGCTGATAGAAGAACTCAATAGGCAAAATAACTCAGCAAACGAGTATTCTAATGCATTGCACATTAGAGGCAAATTTCAGCAAAAGGGTGTTGAGAAACCCTTCACTTGCAGTTTGCGTTTCTGCGTTTTGCGTTTAGGGTTTGCAGCCCCAAAAAGGGGCTCCATCCTAGATTGACTGTGCCTATTTCTAGGCCACTCTCTCATTCATTCCTTACGGCTGATTCATTTAGTCCGTCGCCTCTTCTCTCCAGCCTCTCCACTACCCTCACACCCCTTCAGGAGGACATTGCGGTTCATGGTTCATGGCTATCTTCATCATCTTCCTTGTGCCACGGCACCCTTGTTCCCTTGTATCACATTCACTCCATGATTCAGATCTTCATCATACCATTCATCAAAATTTCTTCTCTCTTCCCTTCTCTTCTCCATGTTTGCCGAGTTCACTCCGTGTTCCTCCCCGCAAACCCTACTATCTCGTTGGTAAGTCATCTTTTGACATGGTATCAAAGCTGGATCTGCTCACCTAGCAACGAAGATCCTCCACTCCAGTGAAGGCAAATACCAGTGGCAGGTTCGGCATTCATTTCTCTCCTTCCACTGCATCAACACTTTTTTTGGCAACTATTCTAAGCTGTGTTTGCAGCCTGCAGCTCGGCCAAACCAGCCCAAGGCTCAGCCCAACTTGCGTTTGCAGCTGGCTGACCTTCGCTTGCTCCGCCCAGCTCCTGGCGGCTGTTTTCTGCCGCTGGCCTGCTCTGCCTTGCATCCTGGCGGCTGTTTCCTGTCAGCCAGCAGCTCAGCTCCTTCTGCCGACGGCTACATCCAATCTGCCTGTGTTTTTCAGGCAGCTGCTGCTGGCGGCGCTGGCTGCAGACTGGCAGTTCTGCCCAGCCAGCTGAAGGTTCTTCCTTCTGCTGATCTGTGTTTGCAGCAGGCAGTTCCTCCCTATCTCCTTGCATTTGCACAGGCTGCTGCTTGTGGCTCAGCGAGTCAATTGGCGGCACAACCAACACTGTTGTTTCTCAGCTGGCGGCTTTTTCCCACAGCCAACGGCTGCACCTTAACTACTGGTCGTTCTTCCTGACCACTAGTGGTTCAGCCCATTTCCAGCCCTTCCCTTGCCCTCCCACCCCTTAAGGCGGACATTGTGGCTTGTGGTTTGTGGATGCCCCTCCCTTCTCCAGTTTGCCACACCAGTACCACGGTGCCTCCACCGACAAATTGCCCTTCTACTGGGTGTTCCTACTGCGGCACGAACGATCATCCCACCTGAGAGCCTGCGACTGTTTCCCACCCTTAGCTCATCCTGAGCCTCCTCTTTCCCCACCCTCTTCCACTCAAGTTTGAGAGGCCACTTTTGGGTGCTTTTTGGCTGCTTCTTCCAAGCCCCAAATACCTTCTTTGGCACGACCGGCAACGCTTCCTTCATCATCAGATGCTTCACAGTCCGTGATCCGTGAGTGGTTGGATTCCCTTTCTCTCTCAGACTAGGATTCAAAAGGGGGTTCTCTTACTTCGCCCTCAGAGGGGGCTTCCAGTTCTTCTTCGGCTTCAAAGGGGGCTCCTACTTCTACTCCTTCACATTCAAAGATGGACCCTTTGTGCCATGAAGTTCTTCACACTCCACCACCTTTCGCTTTCGAGGAGTGGCTCTCCTTTGAGCAGTCATTTGCTCTACTCATACCCAGGATCTAGAGGATCTACCTAGATTGGGGCCCTTGGGTCTTCAATAGCGACTTGGTGGCTAGGCCTTCGTATTCCTTCCAACATGGAGTCATGGAGTTAGTGGCTTCTCTCCTAAGGTTGAGTTTTGGGTTCTACAGCTCATCCAGTCTCCTGACTATCTTCAAAGCTCTCCTTTCAAGTGGTATTATCAATTTACAGGATGGATCTTCTTCGTCCCTTGGTCAGCATGGAGCCAACTCCCGAGATCGAGTACAGACATATCCTTATGGTTCTCGACACCACACAAAGTCCGACATTCCTCCTATGCATTGCATGTTTTCCTCATCTTTGTACTAGGGCACTTGGGCAAGTGAACAATTTCTCCACGAGGGACACTGTCCAAGTAGCACTTGTTGCATGAGCATTCTTCAACATGTAGCATTGCATCTCCACCTCACTCTTCTCTTGGCTCCCTTTTTGGGCCTAAGAGGGGGTGTTGAGAAACCCTTCACTCATAGTTTGTGTTTTTGTGTTTCTAGGTTTTGCGTTTAGGGTTTGCAGCCCCAAAAAGGAGCACCATCCTACACTGACTATGCCTATTTATAGGCCACTCTCTCATTCATTCCTTACGGCTCATTCCTTCAATCCGTCACCTCTTCTCTCCAACCTCTCACTGCCCTTACACCCCTTCAAGAGGACATTGCAGTTCATGGTTCGTGGCTGCCATCATCATCTTCCTTGTGCTACGGTAGCTTGTTCCCTTGTATCACATTCACTCCATGATTCAGATCTTCATCATTCCATTCATCAGAGTTTCTCCTCTCTTCTCTTCTCTTCTCCATATTTGCGGAGTTCAGTCTATGTCATCTTTTGACAAAGGGTAGTTCTGAAAATAGAGCACGCAGCAAGTCTCGTGGCAAAAATGTGGAGTGCCATCATTGTGGCAAAAAAGGGCACTACAAACGAGAATGTTTTCAATTTAAAAAACAGAAAGGCAAAAATAAAAACACTGAAGAGAATAAGGATGAGAAAAAGGGCAGTCAACCTGTAAAGAAGAGCAATGTGAAAATAGAAGAGATTAATGTAGTCACTCATGAGAATGACAATGACGGTGATGTACTTCTTGCTTCTTCGAGTGTACATGCATTGATTGCATATTCTAAGGATGATATGCACACTTGGATACTTGATTCAGGTGCATCTTTTCATGTCACACCACATCATGAGTGGTTTTTTTACTACAATGGTGGTGTACATGGCGTTGTCCACTTGGGAGATAACTATGCATGTAAAATTGCAGGCATAGTGGTGTACGTGGTGTTGTACTTGGGAGATAACTATGCATGTAAAATTGCAGGCATTGGCAGTGTGAAACTGGAATTTCAGCATTGGCAGTTTTTTTACTACAATGGTGGTGTACGTGGCGTTGTACTTGGGAGATAACTATGCATGTAAAATTGTAAGCATTGGCAGTGTGAAACTGGAATTTCAGCATGGCTTCGTATTTGTTTTGCATAATGTGAGACATGTACCTTAGCTCAAGAAGAGCTTGATAAGCGCAGGGCAACTAGATGATGAAGGCTATCACACCACCTTTGGGGATAGCAAATGGAAAATTTGTAAGGACACTCGCATTGTTGCCAAGGGCTCCAAAAGTGATACTTTGTATCCTTTGCATATATCTAGTGTGCGTCACCATGTAATCGCCATAACCGAGCAACCATGTGTTTCTTTGTGGCATAGCCGGTTGGGACACATGAGTCAAACTAGAATGAAAGTGCTTTCTCGCTTGGGTTATTTGCCGTCTTTGAGACATGCTGATTTTGAACAATGTGACCATTGTATTTATGGTCAGCATGCTCAAACGTCACATAAAAAATCTATTTCTCTGAAGTCTTCACCCTTAGAATTGGTACATTCAAATGTATGTCAAATGCCAGGATTATCTCTTGGGGAGAAGAAGTATTTCATTACCTTTGTTGATGATCCCACACACAAAGTATGGGTGTATCCAATCCGTCACAAAGACGAGACCTTGGATAAATTGAAAAAATTATTGGCACTTGCTGAAAATCAAACCAGCAAGACATTAAAGTGTCTTTGCTCTGACAATGGTGGGGAATATGTATCCAAAGCCTTTCAAGACTTTTGTGACAGCAAAGGGATTAAAAGTAAACTCACCGCTCCTCATAATCCACCCCAAAATGGTGTTGCAGAGCATATGAATAGGACCATTCAAGACAAGGTCCATACAATGCTATCACATGCTCCTTTACCTCATGGATTTTGGGCAGAGGCTGTTATGATAGCCGTACACTTGATTAATCGATCACCAAACAGGTCTTTGGGGGGGAAGTCCCTCAAGAAGCATAGTCGAGCAAGCCACCTTCGTATGCTCACTTGAGAGTGTTTGGCTGTGAGGCGTTTGTGCACATTCGCAAGGAAAAACATAGCAAACTTAAACCAAAGTCCTCTAAATATATTTTCCTAGGGTATTGTGATGAAGGTGAGATGGGGTATTAATTATGGGATCCCGAGAAAAGAAAAGTAGTACGCAACAATGATGTTATCTTCCGGAAAGATCGCATGCACAAACAGCTCAAAAGGACAGAGGAGGTCAGAAGGGTTGTATTGCGGGAGGATGTACCAATAGGACAGCAAAGAATGCCCATTAGACAGCAGCAAATAACTATTGTAAATGTTCCTGAAAATGATCAGCAAGATCTTGCCCATGATATCCCACAAATTCAACAAGAACATGTGCCTTTGGAACAACCTGAACCAGCTGTACAGCAAGCTCCTAATGCAGATTTGCACGCTGAACAGCCAGTAAATCTTGACCATTGGATAAGTAGGTCAACCAGAGTGCAAAGACAGCCAAATAGGTTTGGCTGATTATGTCATGTTGACAGATTGTGGTGAGCCGTCATGCTTCCAAGAAGCAATGGACAAAAAGGATAGTAAGAAATGGCATAAAAGAATGCTGTAAGATATGAAATCTCTCATTGAAAACTGGCACTTGGAATTCGGTGCATTTGCCTTAAGGGCAAAAAGTGCTACCATGCAAATGGGTTTACAAAATGAAAGTCACTTCTGGTTCTCTGCCAAAGTACAAGGCACGCCTAGTTGCTAAAGGGTACAAGCAAGAACATGTAATTGATTTTGATAAAATCTTTTCTCCTGTAGTCAAATGACTACTTTGCGAACCATCTTGGGCTTGATTGCATCTGAAGACATGGAACTCATACAGATGGATGTAAAAATTGCTTTCTTACATAGTGATCTACATAAGGAGATCTATATCCAGCAGCCTAAGGTTTTTGCTGCAAAGGGAAAAGAGAACATGGTATATAAACTCAAGAGTTTATATGGGTTGAAGCAAGCACCACGAGAATGGTATAATAAATTTGATACATTTATGTAATCTCAAGGATTTCATCGTTCTCAAGTTTATCACTGCTTATATACCAAGAAGGTAACAGATGGCAACCTTATTCTCTTGGTTTTATATGTGGATAACATACTGATTGCAAGCAAGGATGTTCATGCCTTGGACTCCTTGAAGCAAAGTTTACACAATAGCTTTGATATGAAGAATCTTGGTGAGGCCAATCGCATTCTTGGCATGCATATACTCAGAGAAAAATTGAAGGGTCTTCTTTATCTATCACAGCAAGAGTATGTCACTATGGTTTTGCAATGTTTCAATAAGGAGAGGGGGAAAGCCATTAGTATACCATTGCCTCCATGCGCGAAACTTATTCTAGATGATAGCCCTACATCTAATGATGGAAAGGCTGAAATGGCCAAGATGCCTTATGATTCACCTGTTGGTAGCTTGATGTATGCTATGGTTGCTATATCTCCTGACATTGCATTTGTGGTGGGAATGGTTAGCAGATACATGGCATACCTTGGCAAAAAGCATTGAGAAGCAATGAAGGGTATCATGAGATACCTTAAGGGCACAAAGGATTTGAGTATCTGCTTTGGTAAGCAGAAGTCATCTGTTGTAGATTTCATGGATGTAGACTATGCTGGCCATCCTGACTGCAGGAAGTCTACCTCAGGATATGTGTTCATGTTTACAAGGGGAACAATCTCTTGGATATCTAGACTGCAAAAGTGTGTTGCATTGTCTACTACAGAGGCAGAATATATGGCTGCCACTCAAGCATGCAAAGAGGCTTTATGGCTTTCACGTCTAATGAGAGAGTTTGGTATTACGGAGATTCCAGAGGGATGCGCCGCTCGACCTCTCTACCCGTAGGGCTCGGTCCCCTAAAATGGAATGAATCGGGTTCTAACTTAACAATATCTAAAGGTCAATTATTATCGGTAAAACCTTGTGAAAAGCCTCCCAATTCTCTAGGACCACCTTGCCATAGGACAGACCCACCAGGGATTCTGCCCACCCGCTTCCCTCAATAGGTGTTCTTAAGTTATTTAATTATGTCTTATCACATTTATGTGTGACATTTAAAATCAACTTTCTTAATTAAGTCTTTTAGGCAACAGGCTTCATTTACGTAATTTAAAGCACAGACACGAAAACAGAGCAAGCAATCCTTCTGACAAACAAGTTCCTTAACTTATCTTCAAGTTAATCTTTGTCTCCTGCCCATACAGGAGAAATTATATATCCCTTCTACCCTGCAGAAGTACCCGATCCAAATCACATAGCACCATAATTTCCATCCTTTATCTAAAATAAGATCTTCTAATGCCAGAGACCTTGGGCTCACGGCAATCTTCAACTCTGTTCCGGACTAAGTAAGGGGTATCCAGAGCTCCACCTGACCCACAAGCGGCCTAGGAGTGAGACACAATTTCCGTGGTTGGCCTTTTCACCACTCGACCTTCGGCCCGTGAATCGAGTAGTGCCCTTCTCGAGTTAATCGACAGTGCCATCTTGGGGATAATCCACCCGTACAAATTATCCTTTCCTTAATTAATTCATTTAGGAATCAAGCATAAACAAGGCATTCCCCATGGCAACTTGTCATCACAGACCTCTGCCATGCATTTACCATCAATCACAAGCACTTCAAATAATCATCCAAACCACAATCCAACAATTAGCTGAATGTAAAAGCATTTATAGTGTCATTCAATCAACCAACAAAACAATGGTACTCTTTTCTAAACATTGCAAGAATAGTTGTGATAACCTTTCCAACGCATATTTGCTCTCTCTCTTTGGGATCAAAGAGCGATACTAGGCAGAATTTTAACTTGACTTTATCTTCTTTTCTCCTAAGGCAAAAAAATACGAGACAAATTTGTAACAATGTAAAACTATCTTCCAATGTAAAATAATTCCCTGAATTATTGTGTGAGTTTTAATCAACTCATGGTTTGGCACCACAAGGTAAACTCTTTAACTGTTATTCAATGTGAAACCTTCATAGGAGATGCAAGACTTTTAATGTAAGATCCTTTCATGTACCATTGATATTTAATCTTTCCCATGCATGTACTATCTATGTGCATAACCCTCAAGGTAACCCTACGAACCTTGAACAATATTGTTCTAAGTAAAGACTAATTGAATTCTTATCAATGCTTAATACTTTAGAATCTTATATGTTACTTATGCTATGCATGGATTTTAACGCATAGCAATGTGAAGCGATCTACTTCTCTTGATACATGCACTTCGCAAACTCCATCTTCGAATACTTGAGATGAAATTTATCATTTTCAGTGTTCTATTCTCGTCATAGAAACATGAAACGGGGAACGGGGACGGGGACGGAGACGGGAACGCCAAACCTAGGGAACGGGGACGTGGGAACGGGAACGGCATTTAAAAAATCAAAATTCATGAAAAAAAATTAATATTTTACTCATAATCCATGTGGACTCTGTAGTGTTAAAACTTAAAACCAAGGTATATAATCCACAAGGACAAATCATTTTAAGTTTTAACTTTAAGATATCATGCATTATTCTAAAACTACTCATTAGAAATTGAATTGCAACTTACAAGGCTTAAGAGGTAAGCTATTCAATTATAAATAATAAAATCCATAATACATATGCCAAAAATCATAAATGATAAAACAATGAACAATGAACTAAACTTAAAAGTCTAAGCTAAAAGAACATGTCTATGGTACCATTACCAAAAAACTTAAAAGATTACAAATATGAAATTGAAGTCTAATCTTTGAAAGAACATGCTCATTGCCCCAAAAAAGACTGTAAATATAAAGTCTAATCTCTAGACTAAAGCAAAATGCGGCATGCCGCATGCCAAAATAGCCCAAAGGGCAACTGCAAGACTGCAAGACTCAAGTACAAGTATAATATCGACATGGCACAACTGTCAACAACTCAAGTGTCACAGTGTCATCAATCATCATAATATCATATATAATGTAAATGTGTCATGTATCATGAGACTCGTGATAAGTAAGCTAAATCAAAGATCATGATGGGGCTCTGAGGCTTCTCTAGCCACTCCTGAAGTGCCAGCCTCATCATCATGTGTACCATGAATTGCTGCATCTCCCTCAACATCAGCATGTGTCTCCTCTTCTTGCTGCATCTCCCACTCTGTGAATGGATCAGGCTTTGTTGTCATACTGTTACATAACATCCTCAAATTAGCACTAACGAATACTAGATCGTTTGCCCTCTCCACACCAAGACGGTTCCTCTTCTTTGAAGCAATGTGAGCGTAGGTACTCCACAATTGCTCCAAACAAGAGGAGCTAACTGACTGACTCAAAATACGGATGGCTAGTTGCTGCAACTCAGGACCATCCGAACCATAGTCCTCCCACCACAAAGCTGCCCCAATCTTACAGCGATCCTCCTGTGCATCCCCACAACCAAAAGAACCCCGAAAGGTCCTATAACATGAAAGCTGATCTCTGATCTTTCGTCTAGTGCCATGATCAGGCACTAGACGAGACAATATAAGTCTCCATGCATCCATAACCTCACTGTCATTCTCTTGACCCTTGCCCTGAAACTCAGGATCCACAACAAATGCAGCTGCATGCATGGGTGAGCTATAGGAGTTCCACCTCGTCACAACTAAATGGTGTATTTCCTCATATGCCTCATCATTTGGTGCCAACTCCTGCAACTTTTCATTCAACCTGTCCATAGCCTCATATACCTTGCCAATGCAAGGTTGCATAGCATCCATAACCCTCAATAAATGTACAATGGGTGATACCATAGCATCTATCAGCTTTACATCATCCCAAAAAGTGGAGTTATTTGCTTTCTCCAAGCATAAGATACCTATAGGAGTATCTGCCAATGTTGATGAGGTAAACTCATCACTAAGAAATAACTGCCTCAAGGCACCACTGCATTCTCTTAACCTGCCTAGCATCAAGAAGTTAAAGGCAAATCTGGTATCAGAGTATTTTAAAAGTATCTTCTTCGACCGCAAAGAAAAGTGATGGCGAAGAAATTGATGATTCAAAACAAAGCTAACCATTTGAGCTCCTTGCTCTATGACTGGTGCAATCCATGACAGGTTACCAATATCCTTTAGTAGGTTGTTCAAGCAATGAGCCATACAATATGAAACTGTGATATGTGGATAATATCCCTGAATAATAGCACCTGCTGCCCTATTTGCAGGCTCTCCATCTGCAACAAATCCCACAACATGCTCTAGGCCAATAAGCTCAACACCTGTAACCCACTCTGCTGCAAGTACATCTGCTGACTTTCATGTCCCCGATGCATCATGTGAAGATATAAAATACATTTCCCCACGAGAATAAGCAACCATACCATGAATGGATCGCTTGTGTGTATCACTCCAACCATCAGCAATCAAGGAAACTCCATTTTTAGCCCACATGCTCTTTCTAGTCACTGCTGCTTGCTCAACAAGGCGCTTTTCCTTGTCGAGCAAAGTGGTGCGTAAGGTCTCTAATGATGGAGGTACATACGAAGAGCCATACTCACCAATCTTCTTGCACATCAATTTAAAATACTCTGACCTGGCTGCACGAAATTGAATGTGGTCATGATAAAAAAAGCGTGCCACTGATGTATCCACCTCTTCCTTCTTCTTGGGATCCCAACTAGCATCAAGTGTGCTTTGTCTACGTGCAACATGTGGCGTTGTTGATGCCATGGCCGATGCAATGCCTGTAGTAGGTGTGGAGGTAGCACTTCCTGATACTGACCCTGCTCTAGATACATCTGATGGGGATGGTGTCACAAAAGTTGCAGGGTCAACTACAACACGTCGTGGTCTAGATGCAAGATAAGCTTGTTGACCTGCTACACGGTCACGAAGCTCCCTTTGCTTCTCCAAGGTCACATTTGGACAAAACTGCACCTCTGAATTTGGCTCATGTAGGAGATTAGCTCGGACCTGATTATGCATAAATATTAAAATTTAAAATGGAACAAGTGGCAATTGGTAGTCCATATTCTAATATTTAAGTAACTTTGAAAAATTAAAATCAATAAAAATTTGAAATACAAATGCTCGGCTCAATGGATTACCTTGTTTGCTCCACCAGTTCGCTTGTATAGGCAAAGCTTGCAAGTCCATGGTCGAGATCCTCCACCACTCAAAGGGCGGTCAGCATTTACTTCTTTCCACCATGACCAATCATCAGACCTTCTTCCTCGACCACCAACCCGACGAGCGGGGCGGGAAGATGAAGCCATTTATGATTTCAGGCTGAAAATTGAAGGCCTTAGGTTCAAGAGTCGAGAGAAGGAAAATTTGAAGGCTGAAAATTGATTATTGAAGGCTCGAGAGAAGGGAGAAGGCTCAAGAGTCAAGACTCACTCAAGAGTCGAGAGAGAAGGGAAAGGGAGAGAAGGAAGAAGAAGAAGAAGGTTCATAGAAGAAGGAAGAAGAGAAGGGAGAAGTGAAGAGAAGGTAGAAGGAAGAAGAGAAGGTAGAAGGAAGAAGACAAGGAAGAGAAGAAAGAATAAGAAGAGAAAGAAAAAGAAGGAAGAGAAGGAAGAGAAGGAAGAGGTTGGAGGTGGGAGGAGAAAGAAGAGAAAGAAGAAGAAGGAAGAGAGGGAAGAGAAGGAAGAAGGTGGCTGGGCCTAGGGGCAGGAGAACTGGGCCAGACTGAGGCGGGAGCAGGAGGCGGGAGCAGGCGGGAGCAGGCGGAACGAAACAGAACAGGGCGTAGGCGAAAACTTGGCGCGGGTGAAAACTGGGCGCAGGTCACTTGCCACGTGGCGTTCCCTGTCTGAAACAGGACAAGGAACGTTCCACTTTTTGGAAACGCGGTCCGCTCCGGATACATGCCGGGGACGGCGATTCTACGTGCCGGGGGGCCATTCCGAACGTTTCCTGTCACTATGATTCTCGTGCAGCATAGTATGGCCCTGGCGTATCTCATGTGGAAATTAAGCAAGTATCCATTAATTAAGAAATACATTACTTACGACCGGTACCGCACTTGGATTGACAGTGATGTCTTCGCACGAGGCTTCGTTGCTTGTTGTGGGATTGGCATCCGCGCGCAACATTCTCTACTTGGGGGCCATTCTCAATCTTCGTCTCCCTTAAACGTAAATCGCACAAGACTTCTGCGCCTTGTACTTAATTAGTGAGGGCCAATTTGAGGAGAGAATTAAGCTGCGGTGGAGGATAATTTCACGGGAAAGATAAGTACGTATGGCCACCCTCTAAGGAGGGGAAGAGAAGGAGATCCTTCAAGACTCTCTCTCTCTCTCTCTCTCTCTCTCTCTCTCTCTACCCTCTCATCCATCTTCTTCTTCTTCTTCTCTTCTCACCTCTCTTTCTTCTTCTTCTTCTTCTCCACTGAGTTTCACATATGGAGGCAATGAAACCCCAATTGTTTTCTCCCCCCTCCATATTGAAATGCTGCAAAATCTTGGAGATATACTCTTGTTGAGATAGATAGAGTAATCCTTTCGACCTATCTCTGAGTATTGTCATGCCAAGAATGTAATTTGCATCACCAAGATCCTTCATGTCAAAGCTACCATGAAGACTTTGCTTCACTGAGTCCTACAGCTTTTGAGTACTACATTTGTATGATATGGTGACGAGGATGAAAGTCCTACAGCTTTTGAGTACTACTTTCCTTTTCTTTACGAATGTCCACAAATGCTTCGTAGCCAAACACTTTCAAGTGTGCATATGAAGGTGGCTTGCCCGACCACGCTTCTTGGGGAACTCCCCCCCCCCCCCCCAAGACCTATTTAGTGACCAATTAATCAAGTGCACGGTTGTCATAATAGCCTCTGCCCAAAAACCATGGGGTAATGTGTTAGCAGAGTATTTGTCAGCTCATGTGTGAGTCTGAGCTTGATCTGGGCTGGGCATTTTTATTAGGTATTTTAGGTATTTTTCTGGTGTGGCATTTTATGCCAGTTGAGCATTTTATGCACCAGTCAGCCAGCATTAAATACTATCCGACCAGCATTATTGCTCCCCACTTTTTCAGCCTATTTATACTCAGTGGCTCCTCCTCAGTCAGTCACTTCATTTCACCATCTGCAGACTCTGTGGAGAGAGGAGCCAGTGCCAGTGCCCGTGCCCACGCAGCCAGTGACTCACTGTTGTATGCGACTGTCTCATGTTCAGATATATGGATTCCATTTCCCGTGCATACATCTGAGTTCTCATCTGTATCGTGTTCTTTTCTTTTCTCTTTTTGTCTTGTGTTTCAGCAGTTTATTTCAGCACATGTTTATGCTTCCACCGCTGCTCCACTTCTGACATGGTATCAGTTTTCAGGATTTGTGTTTCTGCTGTGTTTTCTTGCTGATTTCAGGACTGTTTTGTACCCCTGCTGATCAGACGACTGCTGTCGCAGCTAGGCGACCTGTTTTGGGGCTGTTTTCAGCCTGCGTTTTTTGCAGTTTTGCCATCGCCTGCTGCCTCTGCACCCTTTGCTGCCTGCATTTTTCATCTACAGCTGCTGGCGACAGTTTTCTACCTGTTTTTCTCCAGTTTACAGCCTGCGTTTTGCTGATTCAGCATCTCTTGTGGCTGGGTGACTGTTACTTCAGGCCGTTTTTACTGTTTTTGGCAGTTTTTGACTAATTGTTTGACTTTCTGCAGCAGATTTTGTCTTCTATTGATCAGATTTTGGGTTATATTGCATGTGAACTCTCATTTTCTACAGTCTGTGCTTGTGTTTTGGCTGTGTTTCCTCTCTAAATTCCATCTCTTCTCTACTTCTCTTCTTATCCTCTCCATATGGCTCCTCCGTGCACTTCCCCTGATGCTAAGTTGCATGAGACATCCTTGAGATTACAGGGGCGGCTTCCGGCACATTATGGAGGTGAGGCTTATGTAGCTTCAGAGAGGGGTGACGGGAAGAAGAAGTCGAAGGCCCAGTGTTACCACTGTGGCAAGAAGGGACATTTGCGGAAGGACTACAAGAAGTTAGCGGCTTCCAGGAAGAAGGAGCAGAAGACGAAGCGGGATGCTGACTCTACCGATGAGTCCTCTCCTTCATCAGACTCCGACTCCGCTCCTCCGACCAAGGTGAAGTCCAAGGTGCGGAAGGGCTCCTCTTCTTCGGATCGCGGGAAGGGCTTGGTGGCCCCTTCCTCAGCTGCTTTCTAGTGATGGTGATGAGGTCATCCCTCACGACTCTCTTGTGCCAGAGAGGGGGTGTGAGCGGGTGTTCAGATGGGGCAGCCGCGCCTCATCTATATTTTTATACAGATGCACAGGTTCCAAAGAGGGACATCCCTGACGCATCGACTTCAGTCTGACGGAATCAAATCCTGGAGCTGGGATTGATATCCAGGTTCATGATGAGCTGGTTATCTGACAGAGAGCGGGAGGCTTTCGTCTGGAGCTCACATGAGGGGACACTTTGGCGGTCTGGCCAAAGGCGGGAATTCATGGTCACCTATGTTCAGAGGCATTTTTGACAGAATGGTCTTGTATGCTCCTGCGAGACATTGGTGATGGACACAGAGACATGCTATAATCTTCTCTATTTTCAGGTGTTTGGTACGATCGACATCGACATTAGGTTCTCTCCGAGGCACCTTGGTGGTGGCTTGATCACCCACTGCTTGGGTATCCATGGTTCTACTTGGTGGTTCTATGTTGTATAGTTTCTGATCCCTATTCATTGTACTATTGTATTGTATCAGATCACTCATGATCTGAGAGAGGGTGTTAGCAGAGTATTTGTCAGCTCATGTGTGAGTCTGAGCTTGATCTGGGCTGGGCATTTTTATTAGGTATTTTAGGTATTTTTCTGGTGTGGCATTTTATGCCAGTGGAGCATTTTATGCACCAGTCGGCCAGCATTAAATGCTGTCCGACCAGCATTATTGCTCCCCACTTTTTCAGCCTATTTATACTCAGTGGCTCCTCCTCAGTCAGTCACTTCATTTCACCATCTGCAGACTCTGTGGAGAGAGGAGCCAGTGCCAATGCCCACGCAACCAGTGACTCACTGTTGTATGCGACTGTCTCGTGTTCAGATATATGGATTCCATTTCCCGTGCATACATCTGAGTTCTCATCTGTATCGTGTTCTTTTCTTTTCTCTTTTTGTCTTGTGTTTCAGCAGTTTATTTCAGCACATGTTTATGCTTCCACCGCTGCTCCACTTCTGACATAATGCAGCATGAGACACCATCGTACGGACCTTATCCCTTTGCTGTCACAAAATGCCTGAAAGGCCTTGGTCACATATTCCCCACCATTGTCAGAGCGAAGACACTTAGGTGTCACAAAATGCCTAAAAGGCCTTGGACACATATTCCCCACCATTGTCAAAGCGAAGACACTTAAGTGTCTTATCAATCTGATTTTCAACCAATACCAAGAATTTTTTAAACTTGTCAAGCATTTCATCCTTGCTACAAATAGGATAAACCCATACTTCCCGTGTAGCATCATCAACAAAGGTGACAAAATATTTATTTCCCCCTAAAGATAACCCTAGCATCTATCATACATCGAAATGTACTAAGTCTAGAGGAGAAAATTTCGACCAAAGAGACTTCTTATGAGACGTCTATGCATGTTTACCATAAACACAATGATCACAATGCTCAAAATTAGCATAATGAAAACAAGGCAAGTAACCCAAACAACAAAGCACTTTCATTCCACTTTGACTCATGTGTCCCAACCGGCCATGCCACAAAGAAACACTTGGCTGCTCAGTCACGGCAACAACATGATCACTCACACTAGATACATGGAGAGGATACAAGGTATCACTTTCATAACCTCTGGCAATCACTCTAGATCCCTTACGGATCTTCCATTTCCCATCACCAAAGGTGGTATGAAATCCATTGTCATCTAGCTGCCCTATGCTAATCAAGCTCTTCTTGAGCTGAGATACATGTCGTACATGCCGAAGTATGAAGACAGAATCATGCTGAAACTGCAACTGCACACATGCCAATACCTGCAATGTCACATGCATAGTTGTCGCCAAGATGGACAACACCATGTCGACCCCCTGTATAGTCAGAGAACCACTTACGATGAGAAGTGACATGAAAGGAAGCACCAGAATCGAGAATCCAAATATGCATGTCATCATCTATGTCTGCAAGTAAAGCATGTCCACTGAAGTGTGAAGAGACCAAGAGTACGTCATTCCCACTGTCACTGTCATGAGTGACTACATTCACCTCTTCAATTTTGACACTGCTCTTCTTAGACTGACTCTCTTTCTTGTCTTCCTTGCTATCATTTTTCTTCTTGCCCTTTCCTTTCTCTTTCTTCCATTTGTAGCAGTCACATTTAAAGTGACCCTTCTTGCCACAATGATGGCATTCAACATCTTTGCCATGTGATTTACTACGTCCCTTGCTATCAGATTTGCCTTTCTGTTGTGATTTGCCCCTAGTATGCAAAGCACTGAAAGACTTACTGGATGCATTGTTCTGCCGATTCATTTCTTCCATGAGTAGAGCACTCTCTACATCAGCATACAAAAGAATCGCATTAGAATTACTCATAGCAGTCCTGAATGTATCCCAACTCTCTGGCAGAGTGCAAAGCAAGAACATAGCCTTAAATTCTTCACCAATCAAGAACTTCAAGGCAACCAACTGGTTGAAAATGGAGTTAAACTCACTCAAGTGAGTAGACATTGTTGTACCCTCTTTCATACGCAAATCCATAAGCTTTTCAGCCAATACACTTTGCTTGCAGCACTCTTCTGTGCATATAGTTCTTCCAATCAAGTCCAAATAGCATAGGCAGAATCCAAACCTTCAATGTTAAACAGCAAGGCATCAGAAATCGATAGCTCGATGGCTAAGCGTGCAAGCTCATTTAACTCATCCCAATCTTCCTGTTCCATATCTGCAAGCTTTCCCCCTTTGGTCTTAATCGGCTTTGCCTGCTTCTTCTACAACAGGATATTGTAGCACTGTTTTGGCCAGACTGCAAAATTATGTGCTCCTTCAAGCTTCTTAATGTGCATGAGATTACTGTTGTCACTGCTGCCAGCCATGATTTTCAGCCCAAATGTGACCGAAAAATTCAGCAAATGCAGGCCCAAACTATCACACAAGTGGCCAAGGTACAAACAAGTACCAACCAGCAATAAATAACCACATAGAAGCAGAAATTTCAGATCTGTAAGTAAGTTTTCAGAAGCACCAAACCATGTGCTACAGCACTCCACAACTGATTACAGTTGTTCCAAGGGCAAATACATCACATTGCATGAGAAGTCCCAACTTTTAGCTGCAATTTTTGTTGTACATGTACCCACAGGCACAAAATTTGACATGCACCGTCAAAAGCCCCAAAATTTTTGTGCTCAAAGCATCAACCATACATCTGCACTGTCTCTAACATGCATAGAACAAGCCAATTTTGCCAAAATAGAGCAATTTCAGCAAAACCCCCAAATTTTTTCAAGTGCTAGGTGTCCAAATTGCATGGAATTAAACCCGCATGTACATAAAATAACCAAATGGCGCACAAATTTTGCCCAAACAGCAAAAGCCCCAAATTGCACGGGGTCCAATGTGCATCAATGTCGAGAAATTGGGTAAATTTCAGCCCAATTTTGCATGCACATGAAAAGCCCCAAATGTCGGAGGCAAAATGTCACAAATTCCTGCAATTTCTGAGACAAATTGTCTTGCCTTGTATCACAATCCTCAAATCCGAGAAAAGCCCCTAATTTCTGGGCCAAGATTGCACAAATCTGCACTGTGTGTGTTATACGTGCGAACGCCCAACAAGGGGAGAAGGAAAAAATTCCAAAAATTTAACAAAAATGATGAGAGAAAAAAAAATCTGTCACGTCTGGCGCATGTCCGCATGTGTCGTCAGCTCGCTGCCCATCAGTAGCAACGCATCAACTGCCACATTGGTCGTCGCCACACTAGTCCCGCCGTCAACGCCCATGAAGTCGCCCGCTGGTCTTACCATCTTGTCACCTGCCGTCTCGTCAACCTACAACTGTTGCCATCGCCTACTCCGTCACATGCCTGTGTCTGATTCACGCCATCGCCATCTACAACCCACAACCTAACTACTAGCCTTCGACTATTTGTTGTCTGCCAACATGCCCGGTCTGCAACCTAGCGTCTCCTCCTCAACTCGCCCTCTATACATGTGATCTTCTGCCTCAACCCGACACACACGTCACCAAGAACTCCAACTGTGTGCTGGTCTCGTCAGATCTCGTAAAGCGTGCAGAACCTGATGGCTCTAATAAGAGTTTGTTGAGCTCCGAGGTGCAAGAATCAAGACACATAGTGCTTACACAGTAGAGAGGTAGAGAGAGAGAGTGCAGAGTAGAGAGTGAGAGTAAGCATGACTTGTGGGTACAATGACGAGTGTACCTCTTTAGGTTTTTAGAGAGATATATATACATATATATATGAAAGTACAAGTGTGCTAAGGGTGTGTTCACACCTGAGCACATGTAAAAGACATGAGGGCCCTTTGTTCCTTCGAGGCACGAGAATCAAGACACGCAGTGCTTACACAACAAAGAGACAGAGAGAGAGAGTGCAGAGTAGAGAGTAAGAGTGAGCACGACTTGTAGGTACAATGACGAGTGTACCTCTTTAGGTTTTTAGATAGATATATATATATATATGAAAGTACAAGTGTGCTAAGGGTGTGTTCACACCCAAGCACATGTAAGAGGCATGAGGGCCCTTTATTCCCAACAGCACGGAATCCTGTCTTTCATGCAAAGACAAAGCACATACAGGTGAAGTATCACTTTATCAGGGATGTACTTGACAGCAAGGGCATTGAGCTTGTCAAGGTACATACAGATGATAACCTTGCAAACCTTCTCACGAAGGGTCTTCCAACCAAGAAGTCTGCTCATTGTCGCCAGATGATGGGGGTTGGATAGTATAGGTGTATTTCAGCTTTGTACATACATAGACTTAGCTGATTCTTTTCTCATACCTTCAGGCACATTGCCTTTAGGTGGGAGGTTGTTGGGAATAAAGGCTCACCGTGCCTTTTACAGTGTTCAGGTGTGACCACACCCTTACACTCTTGTACTTTATATATTATCTAAATCTAAAAAGTGGTAATCTCTCGTCCTTGTACCAAACATCCATTGTGTCATGCTCACACTCCTCTCTATTGCTCTCTACTCTCTGTGCAATATCTAAAACTCACCCTCGGCTCTTTTAGTCTCAATCGAACCGACTGCAACAAGATTGACAAATCACAAATCAATTCAAGATCTAAGACAGAGAGAGATGAGAATGGCAAATGCTTGCTGAATTGGTGTTGAAGCATGGAGAGAAGCACCTTTTATAGATGAAAGAAGGGCCAAACAATCAAAGAGGTGTCAACAGTCAAACTTCAAAGTGGGCTGCCAACTGAATGGAATGCAAGAAGGGTTGGGGGGGAGTGCATAGCTAGAAAAGGGCGTGAGATGAGGTATCAAGGGCTTCCCACCCCCCCAAAAGTGCCATGGAGGCAGAACGCACCGGTCAAAAGTGCAAGCAAAACACGAGAGTACGCGACAGACGCAATGGCCAAAAAACGGCCTCTTTTATCGTACGGATACGAACGGTATTGTACAATACAATCAGTACCGTACGACGTACAGAGGCAACTATGACATATGCCAAGTTCCGTCCTTCTTTTGCACAACGGAAACTAGAGAGCAAAAAGGTGAGGAACTAGGTCTTATTAGAGAAGGGTGAGCTCCTGGAGAAGGGTCTTATTAGACCCTTCTCCAAGAGCTCATTTACGTGCTTCATGATCCCACCTTGTTGTGTTGGACTCACACGATAGGGTGGCCTGTTTGAAGGTGAGCTCTCAAGAATGAGATCAATGTGATGATCTTCTGGCCACTTTGGTAGTACCTCGCCAGGTAAAGTGTCCGCAAAACAATCTTCACACTCCTTTAAGAAACTCATTCGATCCTCATTCATATTTAAGATGGACTCTTCAATTCTAGACTCTTTGTTAGAATCTTTGATAAAAATCAAGTACAAGGAAATAGAGTTTTTATTGCTTTACAAATTTATGTTGGAAAATTGCAGCCAGCTATGGAGAGAGAGAGAGAGAGAGACAATGACAGCAAGAGAGTGAGCTGAAGCAAAAAGAAAATAGTATACTTGCTAGAATGAAAAATAGAGTGAAAGTACAACTTATGTTTAGGTCAAGGGTTGACCTAACCAACCTTTCACCAACTGACTAGAGTTAGGTTTATTTTACTCTAGAGCCTAGTCTCACTACTTTAAGTTTCTAAGACACTAGGTGTACACACCTTACATTGACACTCTAATAAGTGTCCACACTACACAAATTACATTGGGTGCTGCCCGTAGAATCGGCAAATTCTAACACCCCCCTACAGTGCCAATGTGATGAAGTACAAGGATGATCAATCACCAAAGGGTAACAAGTTTAAGGACTTTTGAAAAGCCTCAAACTTCTCGCGTAGTAGTGCCTTGGTGAAAATGTCTGCAATATTTTTCTGTGTGGATACATACATCAAGTTGATCTCTCCTGCATAGCATCTCTCTCTGACATAATGGTAATGCACCTCTATGTGTTTCGTGCGAGCATGAAACATAGGATTTCGTACTACTGCAATAGCACTCCGACTATCAGAAAGAATGGGTGTAGAACCCCCCAATGGTAAATGTAGATCAGCTAACAATCTGCGCAACCATACACATTGCATTGTTGCCATGAAGGCTGCCCTGTACTCAGCCTCACAAGACGAGGTAGCCACTGTAGGCTGTTTCTTGCTTAGCCATGAAATGCATGAACAGCCTAGAAAGAAACAATGTCCACTAGTAGACTGCCTAGTGTCTACATCACCAGCCCAATCCAAATCACTATAAGCTTGTAAGTGCAAGTCTCCCCCCCTAGGAAATAATAATGCATGTGACTGAGTACCTTGCAAATATCTAAAGATCCGCGTAACAGCTTGCCAATGTATGGTCCATGGGCTATGCATATACCTGCTCACTTAAGATAATGCATACTAAATGTCAAGGCATGTGTTGCAAAGATAAATTAGACAGCCCAAAACCTGGCTGTCAATTGCAATATCAGACATCTCTTCACCATCATGCATAGACAGCTTTAAGCGTGGCTCCATAGGAGTGCACATAGGTTTGCAATCTTGCATACTAAACGTATGTAACCGCTTATCCACATATTGTGACTGTGACATGATGATACCATGCTGATTTTGGGTGAATTGAATCCCCAAATAATAGTGTAGACAACCCATATCTGACATAGCAAATGTACGTTTTAATTCAGCCTTAAAATCTGCAATTTTTTCTTCTATAGGTCCAGTGAGTAGCATGTCATCTACATAAAGAATGATAATTAGCAAGTCCCCCCCCCCACCCCCCATTCTTAATGTATAGAGTGGGAGCAGTTGGACTATTTTTGAACCCTTTGCTAGACAAATAAGCATCAATTTTGGAATACCATGCACGAGGAGCCTGTTTGAGACCATAGAGAGCTTTACGTAGCTAGCATACCATATGCTCTTTCCCTTTAACCACAAACCCTGGAGATTGTGACACATAAACAACCTCATGCAAATCCCCATTCAAGAATGCTGTCTTAATGTCCAACTGATGTACTTTCCAACCATAATTTGCAGCCATTGCAATCACACATCTCACCGTACTCATACGCAATGTAAGAGCAAAAGTTTCTTCATAATCTATGTCCTTCTTCTGTGCATAGCCTTTTGCTACCAACCGTGCTTTGTACCTATCAATTGTAGCATCACCCTTGCGTTTGAGTTTAAAAACCTATTTTGTGCCAATGGCCTACTTGCCAGGTGGTTAATCCACAAGATCCCATGTAGAGATAGTGGCAATAGAGTCTAACTCATCCTGCATGGCCTGCATCCAATGTACATCTTGCTGAGCTTTGTCCAAGGAAGTAGACTCATCATCATCCAATAGTGAACTCATAAACACATGCTCATCACAATCATCTACTTCCGTAAAATCAATCAAATGTGCCCCCTTGCATCATTTGCTGCATTTCTAGCAACCCTTCTAGTGCGTTGAGGTATAGGAGCATCCATTTTACTCTCCTGGAGAGTCTGTAACAGCCATCTTGGGACTATTTTGGCTACATTTACAACAGCCCTTTCATGTTGTATTGCTTCTTCTATTGCATGTGACAAACCATCATCGATACCCTCTTATTTAGAAGCATATGGTGCAGCAACAACTTGTTGTATTAAGTCTGTCCTGCCATTTACAGCAGGCACAAACTCCAAAGTAAGTGGCAAAAGACCCTCAAAAGACATCACCAATGTCATGGGTGGCTGGCATTTGAAATTGATCATGTGAAAATGTAGCATTTTCAGCAAATAGGACATCCCTACTGACAAAGACTTTCTTCGTGTGTGGGCCATACAAGTGATAGCTCTTGCTCTCCGAACTATAGCCAATAAATATGCATTTTATAGCCTTGTCATCAAGCTTCCCACGAAGCTTTCTGAACATGTGCATAGGCTATGCAACCAAACATCCAAAAGTAGTCTACTTTGGGTTTCTTGCCATGTCAAGCTTCGAATGGTATGATCATCTTCAATGCCTTAGTGGGTGCACGATTCAACATAAGATTTGCACATTGAAGGCCTTCTAACCAAAATTTATGAGGTAGCCCCTTGCTTTTTAGCATACAACGAATCATCTCCATAAGAGTCCGATTCTTCCTTTTAGTAACACCATTTTTCTAAGGATTCATTCTAACAGTGGCTTGATGCATAATGCCATGATCAAGCAAATATGTCCCAAAAGCACGAGACATGTACTCCCCCCCTCTATCTGTGCGAAGTGTCTGCACTTTTAAGTCAGTTTCAACTTCAAGCTTTGCAACAAGATGTTTGAAATGCATGAACACATCGGATTTTGCCTTCAGCCTATACACCCATATATACCGAGAGTAGTCATCAATAAATGTAACAAAGTACTGATGACCTCCAAGTGCATGTGTCCTCATGGGACCACAAACATCAGAGTAAATAAGTTACATTTTTCGGACAGCACACACTGCACTATACTTTTTAAAGACAAACCTATGCATCTTGCCCAAAATGCATCCCTCACATACATGAGGAGGTGGAGTCTCCATTGGAGGCAATGCATCTACCATATGACACTTCTGAAGGGTCATCAAACTCCCAAAGCTCATGTGTCCATAGCGCGCATGACATAGCTCTACATTTTGCATAGTGGGCGAAAGAGTAGTGACTGCTAAAGCATCATGTGATTGTCTATCATATGTATCCAACAAAAATAGACCCTTATGCAAGGTGTCGGACAACCTAAGTGCATAATCCATCTCTCTGTCTCTAACAATGCATTTGTCATCCTCAAAGATGACCTGAAAGCCATACTTATTAAAAGAAGAGATAGACAACAAGTTCTTTGTAATGCCAGGTACAAACAAGACATCTAGAAGCATGAAATCACAACCATCTGCAACAATAATAGTGACTGTCCCAATGCCACATACATCATAACTGCTACTGTTCACACATGTAACACGCTTCCCAACAGGGGCTGAATGCAAAGAGGTAAATAAACACTTCCTGGAAGTGATGTGCTTTGACACCCCACTTCAAAATACCATGTATGTTGCATTTCAGCAGTATTAAATGCTAAATCAGACATTGAAGAATCATAACTGCATGTGAGAAATGCATAGTCCTCCTCTACAAAGTTGGCTGAAGTATCATCATCAGTAGATTTGCTAGCTGATTTTTCTTGGACAATCAAACCGAAGTTCTTTTTCTTCTCTTTGGCCAATTTCTTTCTGCATTCATCGATATAGTGACCGAGCTTATTGCAATAATGGCATTTCCCCTTCTTTTTAGTCTTTTCTGTGTCTTGGACAACCTTATTTGATGGTTGTCCAACATCACCCTTTTGCTAACTTTTTACATTTTGCTTAACTTTTCCTTTGCCTTTGAACTTGGAAAGCATAGCCACATCACCTGAACGCAATGCCACATTCTTCCAAGTCCTCGAGTGTTACGCTGAGATATCTGAGGTGCAAGACCTCCTGATCGCTGCAAATCACCTGTAACATAGTCCCATAAGTCCTTTGCCACAAGAAGGTTATGGACCATAAAACTCCACAGTGGGTAGTTTGAGCCATCAAGTTTGTGCTCCTGAGTGAGGACACCAAGGATGTTGCTCTGATCATTATTCCCCTAACATGCCATGCTATCAATGATAGACAAAAATTTGCAGCCAAATACTTCAATGCTAAAGTATAGAGTATACTCCTCAAAGTACCAAAATCGCCCACAGGATTAAGAAACAAGTACCAAACTGTCACTCAAATGTCAAAGTGTGTACAATGCCACCTAAATCAGCACTCAAACAATAAATTGCAGCACTATATTGCTATACCACATCCGCCTTGAAAAGTGTACCCACAAAAGTACAAAATACAACTTAATGCTGGTTCTTACCAAAATTTATTGAATTTTTTCAAAATTCTCTACCCAATCTGATTGTAACAGCAATTAAATGTTGTTGTATTGCTTGTTGCATGCCTTGGAGTGCGTGTCAAGCAAAAGCCCCAAATTTCATTCTAAAATTTCAAAGATATTGAAAAAATTTGTACCTTACGGTTGGAATTTTTGCAAAAATGTCGCCTCCGGATGCATGTCAACAATGAACAGCAGCTGAAATTTGCTTCTATTGCGTGCCGGATCCAAAAAACTGAAAAACACCCAATTTTATTGAGCCAATGTGGAAGAAATTACACAATGTCTATGAGTTTGGTAACAATTTGTGCAAAGGGCCTCCAATCAGACAAAAACCCCAAATTTTTAGTGGGAATGCCCAAGAATTTGAGAAATTTATTCGAATTGATTGTCAATTCAAACTTCGAGAGCAAAAATTAGCAAAAGCCCCAAATTTTTGGGCAACACAAGCTGAGATTCAAGAAGAGATGACTGAAATAGACTGGAAATTCCAGAAATTTCGAGAAAACCCCAAATCTGAAAATTAGGGTTTCTGCACTTTTTAAAGTTTGCAGAAATTGGCGGGCAGGACTGAGAAAATGGCGGGTAGAGCTGAGAAAATGGCGGGCAGATCTGAAAACAGCAGCAGCTTTTCCAAAACAGCAGCTCCTCGGGGTGCGTGTGGCACTGCGCATTGGACTGCATGCAAGGCTGCGCGCAGGCTGAAAACAGCAGATCTGGAGCAAATGGACAGATTTGGAGCTGATGGCTGAACTGGACAGATCTGGAGTAGACAAGAGACGGCTCAGCTACAACTTCTCCTCCACTTCAGCAGCACCTCACAGCAACTGAAAACTCTTCCTCGAGCTAAGAACCAAGCTGGCAACAGTAGGACCTTGGGTAGGATGGCACCTGTTGATAGTGGCTGAACGGAATCTGCACGTATGAGCTACAATGATACCAAATGTTGGAAAATGGCAGCCAGCTATGGAGAGAGAGAGAGAGGGAGAGAATGACAGCAAGAGAGTGAGCTTAAGCAAAAAGAGAAGAGCGTACTTACTAGAATGAAAAATATTACGTTTAGGTCAAGGGTTGACCTAACCAGCCTTCCACCAACTAACTAGAGTTAGGTTTATTTTACTCAAGAGCCTAATGTCACTACTTTAAGTTTCTAAGACACTAGGTGTACACACCTTACATTGACACTTTAATAAGTGTCCACACCACATAAATTACATTGGGTGCTGCCCATAGAATCGGCAAATTCTAACAATTTGTACATGGGATAAGATGGGAATAGAGTTCCCTTCCACCCCCACATCAAAAGATAACATTTTTACCCTTGAAAGGGAATCTAAACTTATTTTGATTCCAATCAATTGCTAGATCTATTCTTCTATGCCAAGGTATTCCTAATACATCATCACAATGACCAAGATCTCCCATTATAATCTCCTATCTCAATTCGTAGTTTCCTAAGAATGAGAATGACTTCAAACTCCATTCCTTGAAAAGCAACACCTGACATTTATGGTGTTCCAAGCCTCTCCTTTGGTAAATATAGAGCTTCAATAATCTGAGGATGGATATAATGATATGTAGCCCCTATATCAAAATGAATGAGAACAGGTTGATTAGCAATCTTACCCCAAGCCATAAAAAGCTTCCTTTTCTCTGATGGAGTTTCATCCTGTTGCAAGGATTCCTTAGGTACAACATTTGCTTGAGATGTCTTTTGGGGCTAGTTTTCCTTCTTTGCCTTATTAGAGCATTGACCAACCATGTGTCCTTTTTCTCCACAAGAGAAACATCGTCCTTCTTTGGTATATTCTGCTAACTGCTGATAGTTAGCTTCTTTTGGATTGCAAAGATGATCTACCTTCAACCTTATGCTTCGGTTCTTGTTTATCTACCTTCTTTTGGTCAAACATCTTGAACTTCTTTCTTTGTGGTTCTTCTTTTGAGGTTTTACCAAGCATCCATGGCATATGCAATCCTTCAGCTTCTAAGGCTGCATCTTGGGCTGCCTCCAAAGTATCAGGCTTTGTGATCTTGACAGCTCATCGTACCATCGGATGTAATCCATGGATAAACTTTCTCATCTCCATATTGGAAGGAACTTCATTAAGAGATGTAAACTTAAGAGAAACGGCTACAAACCTATTGATATATGTTTCAACATTGTCTCTATGGATTTGCTTCAACTCATCCCATTCTTGTTACACATCAGCTTCAAAGGATGAAGGCAAAAACTTCCTATTGAACATCTCCTTAAAACTCTTTTCAAGACTTAGATTCATTTTCCTCTTGAACAACTTTGAGCCACCAATTCAAAGCGACATCCTTTAGATGTATTTTAACCATTCTAAATTTTTATTTTTCTGTATAACCTTCACCATCAAAAGCAGTATCAAACTATTTAGTAAAAGGCACAACTTTCTGAGAATCTCTCTTACCATAGTCAAACTTGAACTCTTCTCTCCAAGCTTAAAGTCTCTTTTAGTATCGTTTTCCTTTGCTAAAACCACCTTTGGAGATTCAACTACCATGGAAATAGCATGTTCTTTGACTTTTTCTGTTCCCTTCTCCATGGAGGGATTCTTGGGACAAGAGGAGGCAACTTATGTATGACGAGACTTTGAAGTCACCGCTTGGGTTGTTCCTTGAACGATAGGTGATATGGTACCTTTCGTAGACTTAGTTGCATCAATAACATTGATACCTTTCATGTTGAGGCAGGCCTTTTGCAACCGGTCTATGACTCACATAAAGCGGTAGTTCCTTCAATTAACACCTGGACTTTACATACACACACATAAACAGAGACCTCTCTCCCTCGCTCAACACCAAATTGGCCCCAAAGACTGGCACCCCTCTCGGTATTTCTTTATCAATTAAAAGATAGAAAATTACAAAAAAAATGGTAATGTTCCAAAATACATAACCTGTGAACAGTTGGTTTTCATCTCTTCTAAGTAAATCCCAGCTGCATAGGAACAGTACAACATGTCTAGATCAACATCCCTTGCTGTCCAGCATGTGCAGAATTCATTGTTCTTATTATCCAACACACTGTTCTTACTGTTCAGTATGTGCAGAGTTCATTGTTCTTACGATTCAGCATGAGCAGAGTTCACTGTTCTTGCAACAGTACAACATGTCCAGATCAATATCCCTTACTGTCCAGCATGTGCAGAATTCACTGTTCTTACTGTTCAGCATGTGCAAAGTTCACTATTCTTATTCAGCATGAACAGAGTTCATTGTCCTTATGATTCAGCATGTGCAGAGTTCACTGTTCTTATTCAGCATGAGCAGAGTTCACTGTCCTTGCGATTTAGCATGTGCAGAGTTCACTGTTCTTATTCAGCATGAACAGAGTTCATTGTTCTTACAATTCAGCGTGTGCAGAAAAAAAAACACAAAATTGTACCTTCGATAGAATCAATCCATCATGCAAAGCATTTCTTCTGAGAATAGAGAGAGAGGTGATCAGAGAAAGCAAGCTCTACCTCCGTGCTTGAGTCAGAGACGTAGAAGTACTCTCCATGGCTGGTTTTCTTACAGCAGCAATTTGCCCTCAGCTCCTCCAAACTTCATTCTCCCATCTGCCTCTTATGCCTATTACGTTTTTTTTTAATGCTCTCTCTCTCTCTCTCTCTCTCTCTCTCTCTCTCTCTCTCTCTCGTAAAAGGTAATTGTATTAATTACGAAAAAAATGTACAAGTTTACATGATTACAAGATACACGATGGCTCTACGCCAACGTGTGTAAAATCCCAGTACGAAACCACGAAAGAGTTACACAAGTCATGGCAAAGACGCAAAGGAAATTGCCATATGCCAGGGAAGTAAGTCCTCCCGAGGGAGCAAGTCCGAGTGCCGAATGGGATCTATCTGCCAATGCAAGAGACCTTTAAGCCTGGCAATGTGTCCCAGCACATTAGAGGCCGAATCAAAAAGAAAGGCATTCCGAGTGGTCCAATTGTACCAGCATCCCCAATATCTAAAAAAGTGGAATAAGATCTTCATATGCAACTGTGCCGATATGGGGTATTTTGGGCGCACAAAAACCCAATCGAAACGGCTTAGTGCGAAACCCACCACAACTCGCCAAACCTGTGACAAGAGCAACCAGATATTCTTAGCGAGAAGGCAAGAAATAAATCGATGACGGGCCGATTCCACAGTAGTGGTGCAGAAGAAACAACTGCCGTTAGAGATTCGACGCTTGGAAATGGCCGAAGCAAGAGGAATACCACCAATCATCACCCTCCAAAGAAAGACCTTGCATTTGAAATGTGTCTTATTCAACCAGCCCTCCATCACAGTTGCCTTCCACCATGACTGAGATTTCCGCAATCCCCATACAATATTAGCTTTAGCAACCAGCCATTGATGATCTTTAATCAGAAGATGGTACACCTAGTTAGCTAAAGCCTTTTCCAAACTCAACCGACTTGCAAGGTCCCAGTCTTGCCAAGGACGATCCACAGCAAGGGCAGGAAAGGGTTGCTTGCTCTAGAGCACTAACAAAAGCTGTTTCCATAAATCACGGTATCCACGAGGGATTCTGAAAAGTCTCTTGGCAGTACGAAACAATATGAAGACATTACGACTGGCAAGGGTGGTATCTGCTGAAGTCACGCCCAAACGGGCCATGCGGTTAAATTTTGGTTTGAGCTCATGTTTATCTTCCCATGATAGTAATCTCGAGACTGCCAACAATTCCAGTTGAAAAGAGTTCGTATGCAAGCGGTCCTCTGCTGGATGCCAACACGCCTTTTGAAGCACCACTTTCCAGGAGCCGACCAAATGAACTAACAAGGATGAGGAAGGACTGGAAAACCGAGAGTCTGCATTAAGAACATGCCACCAAGAGCTCCGAATCTGCATATTACCATGCAGAAGCCCGCGGTCCTCAAGAAAATAACGAGCTATAACGGCCCGCGGGTGATGATCCACACACATGGCACGAAAAAGAGACCAACGAAATGCCAGCATATGAGTTTCGGCATCCAAAATAGCTCCACCACCCAAGCGTTTGGGGGTACATGTATGTGACCACGAAATCCACGAAATACCTGCATGCAATGAATCCTTCTTTCATAACATGAAACGAATGGGGTGAGTGAGAGCATTCAAAGTAGTAAGAGTCCAAGGCAGCAATGGCAAGATATATATGAGCATTGGCAGCATAATTGTCTGAGCCACTTTGAGGCGAATATAGAAGGGCCACGCTTGCGACTTCCAATACATAAACTGAGCTGCCAGTTTCTGTGAAATCCACTCTAGTAGTTGCTTTGGCCGAACATCAACACCCAAAGGGTACCAAAGATGCCTGACAATGGAACCACGGGGAACCACCTGTCCCTGCCAGCCCAATGACTGTAAATCAGACTCCGTGCAACTGAGAATGGCTGATTTGAAAGCATTGATACAAAGACCAGAAGCCTGACCAAAGAGCGTCCAAATATCTAATGCCTTGCGAATGTTATCCTTGTCCGCACGCAAAATCATAAAGCTATCATCAGCCAAAGATTGGCTAATGAAGTGCTGTCCCAAAGGAAGAGACAATCCGGCCAACTGAGTAGAAGCTGCCATTGAAGATAACATCGAAAGAACCAGATGAGTCACCAGCGCAAAGAAGAGAGGACTCAAAGGGCAACCCTGTCTCACAGAGTGTGCAAGGACAAATGGCTCTGTAACACCACCATTTAGCATAACTCGCGAAGAAGTCGTAGCACTAATGGTGTAGATCAATCGGGACATCCGAGTACCAAAACCCATAGTAGACATAAGTTCTACAATGAAAGACCAGTCTAAATAGTCAAAAGCCTTTTCCAAATCCAATTGAATCAATACCACTTCCTGACTGGAGTGCCTTGCATCGTCAATAGCCATTTGCACATTTAAGATATTATGCAGAATGTTGCGGCCCTTAATGAAACCATATTGAAGAGGATGCACAATAGCTGGAAGATACTTGTAGAGCTGATTCGCCAGTACTTTAAAAAAGATTTTATACATCGAACCCATCAAAGAAATTGGTCTTCAATGTTGCAACATTGATGGCGAAGAAACCTTTGGAAGCAGTTTGATAAGACCTTCTTTCCATGAGGAAGGCATGAACCATGTTTCCCAAACCTGTTGAAACATAGCCGTCAATGGCTTCACTAGCTGGGTAGCAGAACTCTCAAAGAATTCACTGGTGAGACCATCCCAACCGGGATTTTTATCCTTAGGCAGGCGTAACAAAACATCCATATCAAGTGGAACCTGATGGTGGACCAGATCATAGAAGACTGAGCGTGCATACGTAACCTGGTTAGAAGGTGATCGAGAAGAACCAAGAAGATCTAGAAAATAATTCATGCACATATTGACAATGGTCTGAGAATCAGATCATTCGACCTTCTGAATCCTAGAGTCTAGTCATATTTGCTCAAGTAGGAGAAACATACAGCGCGAAAGAACTTATGAGTCTGACAAGCACTATCTTGCAAATTCTCAGTCAAATTTTGCAGTTTGGTCTGTTGATAAGATTTCAACTGAAACTCTTTAATAAGATCAGCCAAATGCATCGCCAGTGACTGCAGAGATTCATCGTCTGGGGTGTCCACCAGCAGAGAACGAACCAAAGCTAGTAAATCCTCTGGTGTGTGTCGACGCCTTCGACAAAGAGAGGCATGATGGATCCCATACTGCCGAGCAACCCTCTGCACATTAGAGAGCAATCGTTCAAAGGAAACCGTGCCCTCAAAGGCAAAGTCCAATAAAAATCTATCAATCAATTGCTACATATAGCCCTGAAAGATTGAATGCTTCAAATAAGGCGAGTTGAAACGTAAAGGGAGTCTATCCAGCAACTGCATAAAAGATGCAATGGGTTGTGCAAGTATCTCAAGCTAGAGAGGAAAATGGTCCGACAAGGCATATTGCTGCAAGACTTTCATTTCCAGCATCTCAGGAAGAAAATCATCATCCTGCATGATGTACATTCGGTCCAACCGCGACCATGTAGTTGCATACTACGCCGAATGGAAAGTACCCTGTAGAAGAAGGGTGTAGCCAAGACCATAGATCTTGCTTAAGTACCGCAAGAACAAAGGCATTCAACACCTGACTTTCCGGAGCATCCATCACCGAATGCCCTGAAGTCGACTCTGAAGAATCAACACACATATTAAAATCCCCCATCAAAAAACCTCTTTTGCCAAGTGACAAGGAAGTCTACAAAGTATTCCAAAGATCCCGACGGGATAAAGGGTCATTCGGAGCATAGAGGCCCAGCAACCATAAGATCTCTCTCTCTCTCTCTCTCTCTCTCTCTCTCTCTCTCTCTCTCTCTCTCTCTCTCTCTCTCTCTCTCTCTCTCTCTCTCTCGGGAATTTGTGCCACATGGCATACATATAACAATTTTCCCGTTTAAACCTTCCGGTCTAAAATTCTCCATGATCGATGCAAAATTTGACCTCGGCACAGACCAGAGAATTAATCCTCGTGTAAAAACGAAGACAATGACGCAAACAGATTTTGGGGTCCAAAAATAGTAACTCTCTAGATTTTAGGGATGGTGACCCCTACATTCCTCAAGTTGTTCTGTGCAACTTTTATCATTGCGACCACATCAAAAGTGTAATGTGGCTCAGTTACAGTGACTTTTATTCCGTGAGCATTCTCACATGTGCATCTTCTATCTTGGCCAGGCTCATTGTCTTGCACCATCTCCTATGGCTAAGCACACAGTCCCAAACCACTGGCATTCTATTCTTCAGTGCCCATTCAATATGGAACTGGTCCTAAGGCTCGGACAAACCATTAGTCCAATTTGTCCTAATGGCTGCCTCTTCTGGCCATGCAAAGATCTCGCTTATTCCAAGAGAACTCTGGGGGTAAAAAGCAACAGCAACAAAACAAAAGAAAAATAAAATATTTATATAAGTAAATTAAAAAAACAATTGTAAAAAGTATCACCACCTGGTGACACCATTGCAGCCGTAATACCATTTGTCTCAAGAGCCTTCTCAGTAAGGAAATCTTCAAAGACCTTTGCTTCGGCCCGTGCTTTAGCCCTTCTCTCCATCAAAGATTGAATTTCTGAATCAACTTCCAGCTCGTCGTATCTTTGTATCTTCTGATAATCAGAGAAGCATACAGATACAGAGTGTCGAGAGTCTTCTGCTTGTTTACCAAAATTCTCCTCTTCGCATATTGACATGGTGAGAAAACTCGATCCAAAGATCTTGTCATCCAAAAAAGTTCTTCCAAAAAAAAGTCATTGCTCTGATACCAATGTAACTGTGGGAAGAACGTGAGAATGATAATACTTTCAACTTAACCAACTTAATCAATTATCACCATGAAAATTAGAAGGTAGATAGATAGATAGATAGATAGATAGATAAGAGAGAGAGAGAGAGAGAGAGAGAGAGGGGAGTCGACATCACATTGAGAGGGGAACCGGCCCCTCCTTTTTAAGAATTTATTGAAACAAAACCACGGGCACCAAGTGCCTAAACCATATACAAAAGGAATGATTTCCTACAATTCTGAAAATTAGGATTTTAAAACCCAAACTCCGGGCAGGAAGTTGATTTTTTTCTTTAGTGCTTGGATTAGAGCAAGCTAAGTAGAAAGTGTTTCTTGGATGAGAGATAGATAGGAGAGTACAAGGCATGCAGTAGAAATTTCAGCATCAGAGCTTATTCCAAATAAAGAGAGAGACCTCCAATATATAGGTGTGGAGCTTGGATGCATAGAAGTGAATAGTAGAGACTGCAAATGACAAGTGTTTGCTGAAAATGGCAAGTGTAAGGACACTTGTCTCTTCAAAATGGCACGTGTTCTCTTCTAAATGCCACCTGTCACTTTTCTAGAGAAAGAAGCTTCCAAAGTTAAACCTTATATTAAACAAAATCGTTCCTAGAGAAACTTCGGAGCCTTTGACGCAAACAAAATTTCCATTTGAGCAACTTCCAAAAAATAGTACTCTCCTAAAATTTAGGAGTTACCAAATTTAGCTTTTGAGAGCTTCATTATTTAGGTTCACCGGTTCATGGTTTGTTTCTTCAATCATGAGCATCTAGTTTCACTTTCAGAAACCACTCATTATGTAGGCTTCTAGTCAATGTGACTATCAGAGTGTAAAAGTCTTAGTCATCTGAGCTTTTTGGTCAATCTGACTGCCCGACTAAAACTTTTAATTTCTCTTGGACATCTCATCAATGACAAACCAAGTATAATTATAGGGCATTCTAGCCATTGGCCACCCTTAAATAGAAAGATAAATATTTAATCATATTTTGAAACACTTAAATAATACAAATCCCCTTTCAAAGTACATGAGCATCAAATTAATTTGAAATCGTTAAGCCAATGTCTTGATACTAATTGATATACAAAGCTTTGAACTTTGTTACAAACGGACGAAAATCTGCAAGCAAATATTTCTCTACTGATGCATAGATTGTACTCCTTAAAGTACCAAAAATCCCCTTGGGATTATGCAACAAATACCAAATTATCACACAAATGCCAAAGTGTGCCCAATTTGATCCAAATCAACACTCAACCAAGAAATAACACCAATGCACTGTTGTACCACACCTGCCTCGTAATGCATGTCCTCAAAAGTATAAATTACAGCAACTTAATGCCGATTCTTACCAACACTTACTGAATTTTTCCAAAATTTTATGCTCAATCTGACTATAGTAACATTTAAATGCTATAGTACCACTCGTTTGCTGACTTAAAATGCATATCAGACAAAAGCCTCAAATTTTTTCATTTATACCATATAGCTTGAATTTCTACAATAATATCACATCAAGGTGTATACCAACAATAAACAGCAAAACTTGCCTCGTAATGCGTATTAAAGCCTTTAGGACAAAAATGCCTAAATTTCTTGCACAAATGTCGATGTTTCCATAAAGATTTGCACATGGGACTGCAAATCAAGCAAAAGCCCCAAAGTTTTTGGTAAAAATGTCAAAGAAATTATGAAATTTCTTCAAATTGGCTGTCAATTTGAACTTGGGGAGCAAAATTTAACAAAAGCCCTGAATTTTGGGCAGCAAGAGCTGAGATTCAGAAAGAGATGGCCAAAATGGATGGGAAACTGTAGAAACTTTGAAAAAAACCCAAATCTGAAATTTAGGGTTTCTGCACTTTTTAGGATTTGCAGAAAATCACAGGCAGGGCTATGAATATGGCGGGCAAAGGTGAGAAAATAAGGGGCAGAGCTGAAAAAAGCAACAGCTCCTCCAAAACAATAGCTCTTAGGGCTGCATGCGGGTGTGTTGAAGCAAAAGAGTAAATTATACTTGTTGAACAAAAGAATGAGAATGAAAGATACAAGATAGGTCTAAGATAGACCTAGCTCTAAGTCAACTAGAGTTAGCTGACTCTAACTCTAACTCTAAGAGTGGTGACACAACTTATAACTTTAGTTGTGTTCAAACTAAGAACTGAAAAAGAACTAAAGACAAACATTGGGCATTGCCCAATTGGCAAATTCTAACAACTTGATTTTCTTCACGAGAAAACCCCTAAAATCTGTCTAATGCCTTCTTTAGCCTGCATTTAACGCAGTAAGCACCTCAAAATGTTGTCACTTGATCAACAATGCTGTTGCCAAACCTTGAAAGGTGTCTCCCTATTGTCCCCTACCTATTATGGACTCCAAATAGCTGTCTACTACAGCAATTTGTTGTTCTCTCATCAGAAAATGGACCAACTCTCTCATTTTTTTTTCGTAACATGGACTAACTCTCTCTCTCTCTCTCTCTCTCTCTCTCTCTCTCCCCACAAGCTGTCAGCTAACCGAATGGCTAAGACCCAATATCCAATTACATTTTCTCAGTTTGTATGGGCATTTTGGCCAAATGGCAACCTTCTAAACCCTTTTTTCAACATTATCCAGCCATTTAATTAATTTTCAGAATTAAATAATCCTAAAATTAATGTCAACCCTTTTAACCCTGCCAAAATTAAATGTACCCATACGTAATTAAATTGTTCAAGACATGTGCAACCTAGAGTGGTCCCCAACCTTTGTTGACCCTTAGACTGGCATTAATTAATTAATTAATACTAGTCCCTAGTGTCACCACTGACAATTATTGGCAAAGCAACTGTCCTAGGGTCAAAATTAACACCAATTGACCCCCAAAAGTCCAACTCGCATAACTTATCACAACTTTTACCTTTGACACCCATTGCATCCTCAAGGTCCTTGACCTGTTACCATGAAATAACTGCCATGTGCATCACATATGCTAAACAGCCTTACACATTTGATTAATAACTTAATAGAATGTTATCGACAAGATTAAAACATCTTGAAATTCCACATCCCCATGACACTTTGCTAAATTTACATCAAAACCAACACCAAACGGAGCACTTGCATAACCAGCACTCATTCCTTGAGCCCCATAAACATTCGGGGATGCAAATTCATTACCAGACACGCTATTTTGTGCCCCAAGCATCAAGCCAATGCTGCCATACATAAGGTTTTGCATATTTCTAGCCGTACCCGAATACATTGGGCCTTACACACCATGCATTGGCTGCTGCATACTATAGGGATTTGTGCCATACATTCCTATATGCGGTCCCTATCCAACCATAGCATGAAAACTCGCACTACCACCAAAGTATCCTAGCTGCCCCATCATAGCATGGGTGCCTAACTATCCAAAATCCATTGGATTGACACTTCCATGATGGCCTTGCATTTGCTTTCCTTGCCCCATAAGTACCAACTATTTTGCTTCATGAGCATTTTTGGGACCTTCAAGTGATGGCTTTGACATCACCTTCAATGCACCTTGTTGTCTCGAAGCTGTAGAAGATGACTTCGTATTCTTACCCTTGTTTTTCTTTGGAGCATTCGAAAATCGGGTGAACAAAGGATCCTTTGCCAATTCAACAAAGAGATTTATAGCTGTCCTCATCCAATTCTTGAACTAGTCATCAAATTCCTCTTCACTTTGCTGGTCATCACCCCCATTATGCCTTAAAGGCAATATGTCTTGCCCGACAACAACATTTTCAACTTGTTGTCCATAGTTTGAGCCTTATCCAAGATTAAGCATTGCATTTCCTTCTTCCCCATGTGAGTATCCATACTTAAGAGGCATCATCACTACTTGATTTCATTTCACTGTATGAAGACATATTGTTGTAATTTCTCAACTAAGAGCAAAAATCAACACTACCACAAAGCTTTGGCTTGGAATCAGGTGCCTTGGGCCTACCAAATCAAGGGATTGAATGGTATCCAGACAATGAAACTATGAAATCAACCTTCCTTCTCGGATAGGGTGGTAAAACTTGATCAAAAACTTAATTATAGCAATTAATAATTGAGCATAAACCGAAATACACACATTACCTTAATAATCTTGGACAATAGATATCCTATTGGTCCCAAAACTAGTGCCTCTTTCCATATTTCTTTAACTCCAATCGTCAACGGATCAATTACAAGCCGAGATTCTCTGATCTCCTTGGCTAATCCAAAAGCCCCTTGTTGTACAAACAATCAACAAGCAATTTGGGCCAATTGCCCCTTGATTTTTGCCCAAGACTTGCACAAATGCAGCTACCAACTGGCAAAATGCTGCTCCAATTCACAATGGATGGTTTCACATCTAAAATCCCTATCAATATGACAAATTGTAAGTGTTGATTTCAGTGTACGATGCCTTATCTTGTTGGCACAGGTCTCGAGGTGGCTAGTAAACCCTAATTTTTGCAAAAATTTAGAATTTACAACAAATATCCATTGTTGTCCACCAAATCTAGCTGAGATCTGCTGAGAATGGCTAAGAAATGTTGAAATCTTTTGAGAATTGACTAGAGAAGATGAAAGAAAGCCAAGATAAGAGAAAAATCTGATTTTCTTCGTGAGAAAACCCTAAAATCTACCTATTGCTTGCTCCAACTTGCATTTAATGCAATCATCTACTGCCATGCAGCTCCAAAATGTTGTCACCTAATCAGTAATGCTGTTGCCAACCCCTGGAAGGTGTCTCCTTGTCATCCCCTACCTATTAAGGGCCCTAGATGGCTGTCTTCTACAAAGAATTATTATTCTCTTATTAGAAAATGGATCAGTAACTCTCTCTCTCCTCTCTCTCTCTCTCTCTCTCTCTCTCTCTCTCTCTCTCTCTCTCTAGGCTGTAAACTAATTGAATGGCTGAGACCCAGCACCCAAAAATTTTTCTCAATTTGCATGGGCGTTTTTGCCAAGCGGCAACCTTCTAAACCCATTTTTTAGCATTATCTAGCCATTTAATTAATTTTTAAAATTAAATAATCTTGAAAATTAATTTCAATCCTTCTTACCCTGCCCAAAATTAAATGTGCCCATATATAATTAAATTGGCCACGCCATTTATAACCTAGAGTACTAACATTAATTAATTAATTAATGCTAGTCCCTAATGTCACCACTAACACTTATTGGCCAAACAATTGTCCTAGGGTCAAAACTGACACCAATTGACCCCCAAAGCCCAGCTCATATAGCTCATCATAACTTTTGCCTATTGACACTTATTGCACCCTCGGGGACCCTTGGCATATTACCATGAAATAACCGCCATGTGCATCACATATACTAAACAACCTTGCACATTTGATTAATAACTTAATTAAATGTTATCAGCAAGATTAAAGCATCTTAAAATATCAGGTCCCCATGATAATATCGATCTCTCCCATAGACCCCATCTCATCATCTCCAATGTCTAAACAGGCAGCCGAGTCTATAGAGATAAGATTCGCTTGTACACCAAGATCAAAGAATATCAAAGCATATTGATCTCTAACTCTTTTCCATACTCTACAAAGCTCAATAGCATCCACGGTGGGAATCATCACTGAGCACATTAAGAACTAAACTAGCTAACGTTTTGGGTCTTTTACCCTTTGCATCCTCTTTGCTTTCTAACTTTTCAACTTGCCAATTATTAGGACAGCTCCTTGCCATATGCCCCTCCTACTCACAAACGAGACATTTACTTGCAACCATTAATTCTTTGCACTGGTCAACACTTTTCCATGTGCTCCTTTGTTTTTGCCTCTTTTCATGTGTATTTACGAATCCACCCTTTTTTCCAGTCTCGAAAGTCTACTTCAATGATTTATTATCGTAGCCCCTAAAGCCTTAAGACTTCCCATGCAATAAAGCATCAATATTATGAGTTGTTTCTATAAGTTATGACATGTTGGTCATAGTGGTCTTAATGCAAAAATCACGAATCTCTTTGGACAACCCACAACAATAATTAATCTACTCAAAAGGAGAGATGGCATGATAAGAAGTAATGGGCGGTGATACTATCGTGTGTCACACTAAAAACTTCAAACTTCACTTTATCACCCTCATCATAGTACTTTGCTTTGCCTTTTACTGTCAAGTTATCATAGGCAAGTGGCTCAGAAAGAGTGCACTTGCCGTAGCAACATTCTGACTAGCATTTAATGGTACATTTACATAACCAACAGCTATTTCACGAGTCTCAAACATAGCCGACTATATAGATGCACTACCAAGCATAACACATTTTGCCATAGGCATCATGTCAAACATTGCTATACATTGGGTTTTGCATTCCACTTGCCATACCCAAATATGAACCTCGCGTACCAAGATCTTCCCATTTTCTTTCTTCTATATTTCTTATCATAGGTCCAATCACCCATGACCCAAAGGGGGGTTTATTGGTTATTTTCACCCATCTATAAACGCACACTATTCTCTATGAAAGTGTGTCTAGGTGTGACTACTTTTTACACAACTTAGTATTAAATAAGGATCAAATGTTTGGGGGAAATCCTAGACATGTATAATGAGATCCTAGTCCTTATACTTTCATCTCACTTAACATTATCAACTTATTGATTCAGTTTGAGTACTTGCAAGAGTGCTCCATCTGTGTGTGTGTGTGTGTGTGTGTGTCTCACGTGGATATGAAATTTTTATGCTTTGCTTAGCATTTGATTAAGTATTTAATCCAATGTGCAAATGTGAGGTGCACATGTGACATGTAAGTTAGTTATTTTACAATGACAAGCCAAGGACCCTAGGAAGTTAGTATGTGCCAAAGGCAAAAGTTGCATTAAGTTGTACTTGACAGTTACTAGGTGATACTCAATACGTAGTGTCAAATGTTGGCCTAGATCACTTTATCAACCATTAATATTAGTGGTGATATTAAGAACTGGGCATTAACTAATTAATTGATGCCAGTTCAAGGGCTAATAAATGTTGAGACATACTTGGTGATAAATTGGCTTGGCCCATTTAATTGTCGATTGATCTAATTAATTTTTTAGGCACAAATTAATATTTAAATTATTTTTAATTAATATTTAAAATTTTAATTTAATTTGATTGGAATTGGCCAACCAAATAAAGTGAATTCATCTAATTCAACGCATTTTTGTGAAGCGATTATGTCAATAATTAAGGAAAATGAGAGGATTGAAAGTAACAAGAGAGAAATAAGGATCGGTGCTCTTCCCCCTGGATGGGATAGGGAGAATCTTGTCCAGAGCTTGAATAAGATTTCATTCTAGAAACATATGTTTTCTTAGCACAATTAAGCAAGGTTGACCCTTTCGTAGATTTGGGAGAGCCCATTAGCATTATCCCAAAAGGCACAAAAGCAAAAGTCAATTATATGGATATGATAGAGAAGGTAGCTGTGATGAAGCAAACTAAGTCCTTACAATGGACAAAAGTATGGATAGCAAACAAGTTGACCCCAGTCCAGCTTAAAAATCAACCAATAGAATTAGTCAATGTCAGAAAGGCACAAAGAAATGGTAAGTGGACAATGGAAAAGTAGTCATCAGAAAGTTCCACACCCCACTTTCCTAGAAATAAATGCATCTTCTAATGGGATTTAGCTACCCTCTAGTTTTGTAAAGGAACTCAATGTCATAATTAAAGCTCTTATGAGTCATAACAGCTTAGAGTTTATTCTGTTTTAGTTATTTTACCTTTTCTTTCTTTTGATGTGCCTTTACTTGCTGAGATGGCTTGAATTTATTAAAACAAAAGCACATGAAGCTGCAGTCCTTTACTTGCCTCTTCCCTCCAACACATCAACTTGCACCTCTCCATCAATTTTTTTTTAGCAGGTGAGAGAGAGAGAGAGAGAGAGAGAGAGAGAGAGAGAGAGAGAACTCTTGTAAGATTGTATTGCTAAGAATATGTTTGTGATGCAGATTAAGGCAAAATCATGAGGGTGTTTCAAAACTTTACCAAGGATTGAGATTACCTGCATCTGCAATTATGGGAATTTGAGAAGCTGCTGCACATATAAAGCGAGCATTCATGGCCATCTCAGGTGGCCTGCAGATTTTCAAAAATTTCCAGACCATTTAATGTTTGCCATGTCACAACAAGCAAATAGCATAATCCAGGTAATACAGCACATGAAAAGAGACCAGAAAAAGTAATTTCAACCAGGAAAAACGCTGCTATAGTAACTAGTATTACTTTCAAACAGCCACATGTTAATGACCTTTTTGCTCTAGTGCTAGATGATAACATTCTTTGTAAGTTTGGGATACAGGCTGCCATAAAGCTTGATACAGCTTCAATAGATTCAATTAGAACAGGAGTTCTAAAACTCAAATATGAAATTATGGATCAATGCTAGTAAAGTAGAAAGGACTGAGAAAGAGCCACTGTTTTGCAATCCATTTATGCTGTTATTCCTGACATGCACCTTCTACTAAAGGCATACCAATGATGACCAATTCTATTCCATTGCAAAGCACCTCACAAGAAGAGATGCAGTAGATCGTGCCACTAATGTCCTGCAGTCAATTATGTTAGCATCTGTGTGACAGATGTTAAGCATGATTCCTTTCAAATTAACACCTGCCTCATGATATTGACCAATCAAAGATGGAGTTGAGAAGCCAGTAATAGTGAGGGGTCTCCAACTGTCTGGCAACTCTAGAGTGGATACGACTTGCTTCTGCTGCTTCTGTTTATTAATAACCAGTCAATGGCATCTACAGTATGTGGGTGAAGCTGGCAGACATGATGTTGGCCATGATCTTGTCAACCTGATGCCACCTCAAATTAGTATTCTTGCTACCTTTAGTGATGCACTTACAGACATGTATACATGTACTTATTGAAGAGTGGCTTAACTCTGATGAAATTAGGAAAATGTGTAAACACTGAACAGACATGTCAATCTTATGCCAGAGTACAATCGCATTGCTCATGTGATTTCAGAAAAAACTGCTTATCAATGCTCATTCCTTTTTGTATGTCATCTCCTATCTGTGAACCTCAGCCTGAGTCAAAGGGCAACATTTGGAGCTCTGCCACTATTTGCATTGGTGATTTCAGCCCTGGCCCCTCTCTATCCATCCAGCCAGCACCATGCCTCCTTCATTATCATGATGCACAAACCATTTTTATCCACCCCAAAGACTCTTTTCTCCTGGTCAGGACTCAGCCAATTCTGTATGCCTTGCTTGTTCATCAGTTGCTGGGTAACCATACATTCATTCATTCTCTTCATCTTCAGCTTCTTCCTTGTTGTCAGCAGCCTTCCTCGCTCGCTGTTGCCAGTCGTGTGCCTTCAATGTCGTCTCACCTTCACACTCATGCAAGGGCTCCATCCATTATTGTACATCCTACTTTTCAGCATTCTATTCAACTTGTGTTCTTCTCTCCTTTGCATTCTCTCTCATGCTCCAATTAAAAGTTGTAATAAGTTATGCCTGACAAGTACTAGGTGGTACCCAATGTCAGATTTTGGCCTAGACCAATTTATTGGCCACTAATGTCAATGGTGACATTAGAGACTAGGCATTTAATTAATTAATGCCAGTCTAAGGGTCAATAACAAGATACTTGGAAGACAAACTGGTCTGGCCAATTTAATTATTGACTAGAGAAATTAATTTTTTGAGCATTAGAATAATTATTAAATTAATTTTTGAATTAGTATTCTTAAAATTAATTTAATAGGTTAAATAGTGCTGAAAAATGGGATTAGAAGGCTGCCACTTGGCAAAACTTGCCCATGCAAGTGGGAAAAAACGTTTTTAAGGGCTAGTGGAGTCCATTCCAACCATTGTGAGAGAACTGTTAGAGAATAAGGAGAGCTTGTTGATGTGATATGTAGCCACCAGGGATCAGTCCTACAGCATGTGAGAACAATTTGGAGCTCTCCAAGAGTAGGTGACAGCAGCCCAAGGTCCTTCTAGTGCAAATGACAATATATAGAAGGGGGCAGCAGTCTTTCTAACGGTCCTAAGCTGTAGGTGACAGCTTCCATGGCTTTTGAGCAAGGCAGTTTTTCAACATTTCTCACGATGAAACTATGAATTTTCTCTCTATAGCATTCTCTCCCATCTCCCAACCATCTCTCAAGTTATCCCAGCATTTTCCAGCAATTTGAGCCACCAGCGAAAGAGATTTCAGTCAATCTCTATTATAAATCTACAGTAAAAATTAGGGTTTTCACAGTCACCTCAAGGCGCACCTAGAACTTGAATTCTAATAGCTGAAATTGATGAATTTAAGGAAGATTCAAGAGGCCAGCTAGCCAATATCAGATTTGGAGCTGAATTTGCCTTTCAAGAAGCAGGATAAAGAGAAACCCCCAAGCAAACCAAGGGGCAAATTGGTTTGGAGGCTGCTTGGTCAACTTTGATAGCAAGAGGCACTTGGATTAGCGGAGGAGATCAGAGGATCTTAGTTGTACCCCTTTCATTTGCACTATAAGATAAAGAAATACTGCAAGGGGCACCAGTTTTGGGGCCAACCGAGTGTCCACCGAGTGTCCAATGTCCAAGATTAAAGTGGTAAAGTGCATTTTCAATTTATGTGAATTTTATGCTTCCTATAATTAATACTTAATCAAGTTATTTACCACCCTATCCAAGGAGGAAGCCTCGTTACATGGTTCCATTGCCAAGATACCATCAATTTCCTCAAATTGATAGACGTGAGGCACCTGATTGAAGGTTAGAAGCTTTGCTCTAGTGCTCAAACTATATTCAACTGAGCATTACAACAAGAATGTCTTCAAATAGTGAGATGGAATCGAGCAAGGATGATGCCTCTCATCTGACAACTCACAAAGTGTTGGAAAAAATGCAATGCAACAATGTGTGATCTCGGACAAGGCACACAACATGGACAACAAGCTGATAATGTTGGTTTAGACCGAAATGTGGGTCCTTCTAGGCCTTCAGAAGCTGATGATCAATAAGAGGAAAAAGAAATTTGATGACCAGTTTAAAGATCAACTGAGGATAGCAGCTAAAATGTTAATGCGATTAGCAAATGATCCTTAGTTTATGTGCTTTTTAAACTTTAAAGAAGGGTAGCAAAGGCAAGAAGAGGAAATTGTCTTCAAGAGCTTCGGGACATCAAGATACACTGAAGCAAGAGCCAATACAACAACACGATGTTCCAAATATGAGTAGTGAGCATAAGCAAATGGTGCCAATGGGACAATTGATACATATGCAAGGCCAACTTGGAAGTGCCAATCCAATGCTTTTTGGACAACAAGGGATCCTGGTGGTGCGAATGGGACAATTGATACATATGCAAGGCCAACTTGGAAGTGCCAATCCAATGCTTTTTGGATAACAAGGGATCCTGGTGGAGCAGCCATGATACCTTTGGTGGTGGCACTAGTTTCTATACTATGGTGGGTCAAGGACCGCATATGGGGATGTGCAACACAACTCCTTATGATATACAGCAAACAATGCGTAATGTGCAAGGCCCAATGTATCCGGAAATGACTGGTAATATGCATAACCCCATGTATAGCAATGTTGGTATGATGGTGGGGCACAAAGTGGCAAGTTTGACAACACATATATACAGCCCACTGTGTTTGGTGTGAGACTGCGCAACGGAAGAAGAACACGAACACAGAGGAGGAGAGAGAGACAGCAGAAAATGAAGGAATAAAATCTGCACTGACTGTAATGAATGCTGAATACAAAACTGTGGACTGATCAGCCCCTGCACACAGCCCAAAGCGTCAGTGAGGGCACCAGAGCACACTGATGATGATGGCAGCACCGAAGACGGAGAAAGATGACGGAGTCGGAGTGTGCACCTGCCAAAGAAGGAGGGAAGATGATAATACAACTGACTGCCAAGTGGGAAATGGCTATAAATAGCCAAAAAACCCAAAAACTGGCCGACCTGAAATTTGAGGCCATAAATATGTCCGACCAGCATTTAATGCTGGTAAAAATGCCAGGAATGCTCAGAAAAATCCCGGAAAGGGTGGACAATGTCCGGCAGGTATGGCAGGCTGAAGAATGCAGAAACTGCCCTGGGAAATGCACATAAAATCCCGACTGGAGGAGAAAATGCACTGAAATGCAATAAACTGAGTGCTCTAGAATGAGCTACCTCCTCCGTCAAAACAAGTGATAGACAAGTCAGAGCTTCTAAAGTCCTCATCTGACTCAGACTGAGGCTCACAGGCAGGAGATGACAAGGCATGACAAACATGACTGCTAACACCCCCTCTCAGATCCTGGATATGGCAGAAGGCCAAGGGAGAAACGGATCCTGGGGTGGCAAGAGGAATGCCAAGGTCAATGAAGTCCGTCGATGTACATTGCTCTGCTGAAGGAGCTCCTCATGATCCTGGGAATCCCCCTCTAAAACACTAGGGGCCAAGGAATCCACAGCCGCATCACCGAGATCGTCCCCCTCTAAAAGGGATAGGGGGTACGAGGGAACCACCGGAGGAGAAGGTGGGGGATAGGAAGAAACCTGTGGAATAGAAGGTGCACAAGCGGCAACGGGTGTAGCAATAGACTGCCTTGGAAGACCCTGCATCAAAGAAGGGGAATGGAGCCTGTAAAGCCCGCTCTCCTGCCAACCTGTAGATAAGACAGCTCCTGTAAAAGAATCCTCAATAATAACGGCATGCTCGGTAAAGATCACTCGTGTGCCAAGCCTCGTAAGGCCATAAACTGAGAGGAGGGGAAGGCCCAAATCCGGAACATGTAGGGCCTGGGAAAAGGAGCTCGAAGGTCAGTCGGTAAACAAAGGCAATGTGCCAACACCACTAATAGGCACCGATAAAATGTCACCAACAGTGACTGAACCCTCTGATGGACGGAGATCCTGTAACAAATCACCTCGGGGAGTCATATGACTCGAAGCACCACTGTCCACTAACCAAGGCTGCGCAGAAGACACTGCAGCCACGGAAGAAGGATCCTCCTCCAAAGCATGGATATGAAGTAACACTGACTCATGGGTAACAGCGGGTGTAGAGGTAACGATCTAAGTCAGAGCCTGAAAAACTATCCTTCTTCTTAGCCTTTGACTTCTACTTTTTCTTTTGTCCTCCCGAACCTGCAACAAAGGCTCTAGTGGAGTCGGATCCACTAGCACTGACCTCTCTGAGTCGCTCGTCATGCTCCAAGACAAGCGGGGATAGCTCCTCCCATAGAAGCTTCTCACGGGTCCTCGATGTAAGAAGGCTAGTGTAGAAGACATCAAACCGAGGCGATGGCAGCTGAGTCAAAAGAATCATAGCCATGTCTTCAGAAGATATCGTCCGACCGAGGGATGCAAGCTCATCCCTCATATCCTGTAAGCTGTTGATGTGGTCCTTCAGGGAAGGACTATCATCAATAGCGAGCATCCGCAACTTCTTTTCGAGAGATATCCGGTGGGCAAACGTCTTCTGTTGATAGAGAGATGCGAGCTTTCTCCATACGTCTGCTGCAGTCTTCAACCTGTGAACATGAACAAGGACAGAATTCTGCAAACTCAGAAAGAGGAAAGATCTGGCTCTAGAATTGAGCCGATCCCATAAGGCTGCACGATCCATAGATGTCCCATCTATGGGATCCACCTGAGGCCGGGAAATAGGAACAGAAACAAGCTCGCAAAGATCGAAGGAGTCCAAGATACACTCCACCTTGCAGGACCATAGAGAAAAGTTGGAGCCATCCAACCAGTCCTCTTTGGGCAGCTGAGGAAGTACGGGTACCTGTACAGGGGGTACCAAAGGCTGCATCTTCGGCCCACTGGAAGAGGCTCGCCGAGATACATGAATAGAAGGGGGACAAGAAAGAGGAATAGACTCCGGACGACGGTCCTCGTGATAGAAATCACGCCTCTGTTCAGATGAGTGTCGAGACAAAAGCTCGTCATCTGAGTCATCAAAGCCCGTAAACTGATGAGAAGACATCTTCGATATCTGCAAACACCAAAACACAACAAGGGAAGGTTGCCGGTGCCGAAACACAAACACCAGAAGCTCCTGAGCTGGCCGCCTTGCACAGAACGCAAGGATGATGTCAAACGCAAATGCTAACGATGCAATCACCACAGAAAAACAGCCTCCTGCCTCAAAACGCCAGTAAAGAAGATGTCGCCCAGCTGTTGGGGAGGCCACCTGGCTGAAAACGCAAGCAGGAAGAGGTCGTTGATGACGTGGCAGCCACTGGAGAAGGCGCCAGCAGCAAACGCAAATATTTGGGACCTCCTGGAAGGGCCGCCTTGGCTGTTGGGGATGACGCCAGCAGCAAATGCAAAGATGTGACACCAAAACAGGCCACCTTGATCAAGAAGATGGTGGAGAAGGTGACGTCTCAGCTATTGGAGACGTCTTGACCAGCAAACGCAAAGTTGTGGGTGTTCTCCCGCGTAAATCTCAGCTCCGTGTACTCTCCTTCGGCTCTGATACCATGTGAGAGTGCGCAATGGAAGAAGAACACGAACACAGAGGAGGAGAGAGAGACAGCAGAAAATGAAGGAAGAAAATCTGCACTGACTGTAATGAATGCTGAATACAAAACTGTGGACTGATCAGCCCTTGCACGCAGCCTGAAGCGTCTGTAAGGGCACCAGAGCAGGCTGATGATGATAGCAGCACCGAAGACGGAGAAAGATGACGGAGTCGGAGTGTGCACCTGCCAAAGAAGGAGGGAAGATGATAATACAACTGACTGCCAAGTGGAAAATGGCTATAAATAGCCAAAAAACCCAAAAACTGGCCGACCTGAAATTTGAGGCCATAAATATGTCCGACCAGCATTTAATGCTGGTAAAAATGCCAGGAATGCTCAGAAAAATCCCGGAAAGGGTGGACAATGTCCGGCAGGTGAGGCAGGCTGAAGAATGCAGAAACTACCCCAAGAAATGCACATAAAATCCCGACTGGAGGAGAAAATGCACTGAAATGCAATAAACTGAGTGCTCTAGAATGAGCTACCTCCTCCGTCAAAACAAGTGATAGACAAGTCAGAGCTCCTAAAGTCCTCATCTGACTCAGACTGAGGCTCACAGGCAGGAGATTACAAGGCATGACAAACATGGCTGCTAACACTTGGGACTCCTAGTATTAATGCTGGTCATACAAATGCTCTGTATAGTGTTGGTCATGAGGAAAAATGTTGCTAGTAATGCATGCAATGTATGGGAAAATGTATCTTGGTATGGCTAGTAATATGCAAATTCCCATGCACAATCACATTGCAATGGTCCAAAGTATGCAAAAAATAATGTTTCCTAATGCATCCGATGCTCCTAGCATGTTGCAATGCTTAAGGGAAAGAAAGGCCTATAACCTAGTGGAGGTTTCGAGGCAAGTAAAGTTAGAGGTAAAATTTCCATATACTTCTTGGTGAAGCTTCTACATTGTTTCACCAATAGATGCAAAGTGGATGAAAAAGGATGATTTGGCAAACCATCCTCAATTGTTGCAAGTTTGATCATCAAGACAAGTAGCATGCACCCCCTCCCTCTTGTCTTCCTTCACTTCCCCGTCCCTCATAGACGATCATATCATCTCTCTCTTCTTGTACCTCTATAAAGGTGCCTCTCCTTCCCAACCTTACAATGCCCCAAAGCTTAATGGAACAAATTACTTCCTCAAGAAACACAAAGTTGAGGCCATTCTCTATACATTCAACATTTGGAATTTGTTACCATGCCCATTCCACAGCCCACTATGGATCCAACCACAATTACTTCTACAAATTAAGTGGCTGTCTAGGGGCTACTCAATGCTCATGATTGTTCTTTCTTCCACCTAAACTGTAACGATGGCGTTCTATGCATATACGGCACAATTGTAATGCCTTTGAGATTTGGTCCTATCAAACCTTCCCTCATTGGATAAACCTAGAGATGTAGTTGGGATAGCTCTCTATCTCTACCTCCCTCTACCCTATTGATATTGGGATAGTATAGAGATCAAAACAATAATGCTAACCATAAAGGATCACACCAAAAAGAAAGGGAAATTCGAGATGATATTGTACAACGTACAAGACTCATGCAAAATTTGTGAGCCATTGGGGCCCCAGAGGATATGCAACGGTGTATTTATGAATTGTATGAAATTGTGACAGGGAGAGTATGAGTGCCTGGAGGCATAACAGACTAAGTGTCTAGCACGGTTGGGGTAAAGCAAGGCTATCCCCTCTCTCCTTTGCTGTTTAGACTATACATTGACAAGATTTCCAATTACATACAAAGATGGGGTGGGTATGGGAGCTAGCTTGGCTAGGGTGCTAATACCAATTTTGTTATATGCAAACGATATGGTGCTTATCTCAAATTCACCTGAGGGACTACAACGACATCTGGATGCATTGCATGTGTTGTGTGAAGATAAAGGTCTCAAGGTTAATCTTGGAAAGACTCAAATTATGGCCTTTAACACCTCATAGGCATGCCCATATACGTCACATTCACATCACAATTGCTCGTTACAAATGCAGATTGGCGCGCTGACTTGGTCGGACTCTTTTAATCCTTTTAAACCTAGTTTTTTTCAGCTTTTTTAGTTTTCCATACTTCTCATTCCAATCTACCATGTAGACCTACACACAAATTTATCTCTATCTTTTCTTCTCTGATGAGAGATGATGATACCAATTGTATTGGTTATGGTCTCATAGGCCATTCTGGCCTTTTAGAGATGTTAATAGATCTTGTCTTATCTTATCTTCTCTCTCTCTCTCTCTCTCTCTCTCTCTCTCTCTCTCTCTCTCTCTCAACCCATAGCAGAATCCTTGTGTAGCCTATCACTATTAGTGTCCATTTAGTGGACTCAATAGTACTCCAATCATGGTGCAATCCACCCATTGAGAATGCAGTTGTGACCCTTTCGTCACATCTTTCCTCATCCACCATGCATGAAGCCACATGCCACACTCTAATGCTTTCACAAATACTATGCTCCACTAGATGTCTCAATCACCCATAAGGACTACTTTACAAGACTTATACCAATAGCAATCCCTAAAGATCCATGCTGCTTCACAAGGCTTATGCCATAGCCATCCCAAGAGATCCACACTAATGACGCACCTTGAGCACAGAAGCATTCCATACAAGGTAAACAAACGTGTACTTACTGCCCTGCACACTACATACCAATGTTACCATACATACCAGTGTGTGTTTCGAGCTGCAATGCCCCATGATAATTCCCTTGAGCACCTAGCATAGGTGACTAAAAACCAACTTGATTTTGCACGCCAACATTGGCAAGTGTAGTGGTATCCATAGCTTGAAACATTGATCCACCCCCAAAAATAGCCCGGGTGCATGGATGGTTGAGTACTTGTTTGTTGTCCGTAAGGAGTATGCTACACATTACTCCCTAATGGACAAACATACTGCTGAACTAGAGTTCCGTGCATTACAATACCAATGTATGCAATACTTTTGATCAAAAAGATTGCCAATGACCCTAACTTGGCTGTATAGAATGCAAGGCAATCTTTCTGTTAGAGTGCAGCAAATAAGGAAGCGTATGGGTAAGACTGAAAGAAAATTAATATGAGAGAAAGGGAAAGAGAAAAGAGACAGCAAAACGCAAAAATCTGCAATCAATGAATGCTGAAATGAAGAGGGCAGATATACAAGGGCTGTAGACGTATCTCCTTGAGCCGTATCTCTCCACACCACCCTGCACTCGTTGAGCTAAAAATGCATTAGCCTGACTTAAATAATCCCAAAACATGCTTAATTAATGAAAAAACCATCTTATTTTAAAAAGAAACGCAAACCTAGAGAGTTACTATGTCCCACATACAAAACCATAATTTGGATGCCCCAAAACTTTCTATAAATAGGCATGCAATCCACCACTCTCTCTCAATCTTGTTTTTGCAAGTTTTGGAAGCCATATCTCTGCTACCCATACCCCGTTTGCGGAGAACATCACGGTCACAACTTCCCCCAACTATCTGCTACCACTTGGCGTCTACTCTAGCTGTTGTCTTGCCTCTGTCCTTATTGCTTTTTCAACATCACCGCCCCAACTTGCACACAACACTACCACCACAACATCGTCGCAATCTGCATCACCAACTACACCACCTTCCATAGACTACCACACACTATTCGGAGCTGATTTTAGCATGCTAACTGCTACGGCTGGTTTTTCCTGCACTTATAGTCTTGCTCTCCTGCAACCTTGCATTTGCTATTTTCTCTCTCCTGCAACCCACGTTTTTAGTATCTCTCTCTCCTCACCTACGTTTTTAGTCTCTCACTCCCCTCACCTACATTTTCCTATTGGTTGCAACCTCTTACTGTTGGTAGTATCCTCCTCCCACTACCAGTTCACTTTCCGCCCTTCCACTTGTTGAGAAACCCTTCACCCGCAATTTGCGTTTCTACGTTTTGCGTTTAGGGTTTGCAACCCCAAAAAGGGGCGCCATCCTAGACTAACTGTGCCTATTTATAGGCCACTTTCTCATTCATTCCTTACTACTGATTCATTCAATCCGTCACCTCTTCTCTCCAGAGTCTCCACTACCCTCACACCCCTTCAAGAGGACATTGCGGTTCGTGGTTCATGGCTATCTTCATCATCTTCCTTGTGCCACGGCACCCTTGTTCCCTTGTATCACATTCACTCCATGATTTAGATCTTCATCATTCCATTCATCTGAATTTCTTCTCTCTTCCCTTCTCTTCTCCATGTTTGCCGAGTTCACTCCGTGTTCCTCCCCGCAAACCCTACTGTCTCGTTGGTACGTCATCTTTTAACATGGTATCAGAGCTGGATCTACTCACCTAGCAATGAAGATCCTCCACGCCAGTGAAGGCAAAGACCGGTGGCAAGTTCGGCATCCACTTCTCTTCTTCTTTCACTGCATCAACATCCATCTTTGCAGGTTTGCATCTGTTTACAACAAAGCGACTGTTGCTAATCACTCCCCATTCAGAAAATAATCTCGTTTTTGCAGATTTCAAGTATTTCAGCTTGCTGTCCTGATGCCAGGAGACATATCCACCGTGGATATGTTTCGAGCATTTTGTTAATTTTATGTGTACATGGGTGATTCCATAGCGAGTGATTTCGCAAAATACATATTTAAATTAATAAATGTTTATGAGTTTAGAGTGCGCACTCGTGATAAATTAAGGTTAGGATTGATTTCTAACCAATTTATTTATGTAGCTAAAGACTGCTAGGTATTCACTTTTGTCGGTTTAATTGTATTATTTTTCTAACAATTGTGAATGCTTCAGTTGATGTGTAGAGCAAGCAGTGGTGGCAGTGGAAAGCATTGGAGGATAGCGTATATTCAAGTTATCGTCAATATTTTGATGGGCGCGTATCTTAGGTATGGCGCCTATATTTTGTCGCGCTTATTTATCAAAGCGCTTGATATTTATTTATTAATTTAGTATGTGCATGGGTGCACGATTTAGATATTTGTATTGGACATTGTATTTGGGTACGCCTGACTTCTTGAGCGCCCATTAGCTTTAATTCTTTATTGGCACAAAAGCAAACTCAAAAGCTAAAGCGTGCTATTTTGTAATTTAGACTATTATTTGAGCTTGAAGATGAATAATATATAAAATACATGCTTTGTGGAGCGCTCACACAAGGCATGGGGGAAGATTGCACCCAATTGGTCTCTTGTTCATGTCGTGCAAGCTTTCTACATTGATTTGTGTGCAAAAAGTAGAGTTATTTTGTTCTTGGGGACCTTCTGACGCTCACTACGCACGCATACGGCATCCGATCTGTGCACCATGTCCATACCCCGGACGCGGAGGACATCGTAGTCCAAGCTGGCCATTGCTGTCTATAACATTCTGGTGCCTGTTTCAGCCTACCACACACTGTTCGGAGCTGATTTCAGCATACTAATTGCTACTGCTGGTTTTTTCTACGTTTTCAGTCTCTCTCTCTTTTGCAACCTGCGTTTTTAGTTTCTCTCTCCTCCTCCTCATTAGAGAAGACAGAGACCGGTGGCAGGTTCGGTATCAACATTTGATTTCTCTATCATTTCCACTGCGCATTGGGAGATATCCTTTTTCTCCCTCCCACCCTCCCTTATCTAGTTTACCCCACCAGTACCACAGCATCTCCCCCGACAAATTGCCCTTCTACTAGGTGTTTCTACTGCGGCACGAACGGTCATCCCACCGAAGATTGTCGACATCAACCTTTACTCCCCACCCCTCCAGAGTAAATGCGTCTTCCACCAAGCACTCGTTGTGCCATCTCTCCTTTCTGAGCCACAGAGATCTTTTTGCATCAGCTATCGGAGTATTATGCTCAAGGCAATAAGCCGCAACCAACGTGCACTAAGTCCTTTCGAGCACACAGAGGCTCTAAGACCTTATAAGGCAATAAGCCCTCCTAGAGACCACCCCACTGTGTGGAGCTTTCCCCCACCCACTTGCAGGTATAGTGGCTTCCACGGCCCACATCTCCTCCACAGTCCACTCTCCTGAGAGCTCACAACTATTCCCCACCCTTGGCTCATCCTAAGCCTCCTTCCCCACCCTCTTCCACTCACGTTCAAGAGGCCACTTCTGGGTGCTTTCTGACTTCTTCTTCCGAGCCCTAGATACCTTGCGGCACGACCAGTGGCACTTTCTTCGTCATCAGATGCTTCGCATTTGATGAGCCATGCAGTGGCTAGATTCTCATTCTCTCTCAAACTGGGATTCGGAGGGGGATTTTCTTACTTCGTCCTCAGAGGGGACTTCCAGTTCTTCTTCGACTTCAAAGGGGGCTCCTACTTTTACTCCTTTCGATTCAGAGAGGGACCCTATGTGCCATGAAGTTCTTCACACACCACCACCTTTCACTTTCGAGGAGTGGCTCTCCTTTGAGAAATCATTTCCTCTACTTATACCCAGGATCTAGAGGATCTACCTAGTTCGGGGCCCTTGGATCTTCAACACCAACTTGGTGACTAGGCCTTCGTATTCCTTCTAACATGGAGTCACGGAGCTAGTGGCTTTTCTCCCGAGGTTGAGTTTCAGGTTCTATAGCTCATCTTGTCTCTTGATTATCTTTAAAGGTCTCCTTTCAGGTGGTATTCTCAAATTACAAGGTGGATCTTCTTCGTCCCTTAGTCAGCATGGAACCACCTCCCGAGATTGAGTACACGCATATCCTTATGGTTCTCAGCACCACACAAAGTCCGACATTCCTCCTACGCATTGCATGTTTTCATCATCTTTGCACTAGGGCACTTGGGCAAGTGAACAATGGACAATTTCCTTGAAATTTGTGTAAGAAATTTGGGACTTTTGTGATTCTCGCATCCAACACACATCCTAAGGTGAATTCTAGTTACTTATTGCTATCGAGACACATCCTAAGACAGCACTCCATCAGATTTTCAATCTATAAGTACTAAAGCATTGCAATTTCTTAGAATTTCTTCACCACGATTTAGAGATCTTACACCACATGCATCCCAAAGCAGTGGAAAAGGCTGCAACAACATTATCTTGCTATTTATGTAACATTGGGCAAAGAAATTTGTACAAAGTTAGGAAATTACAATGAAATTTTGGATTTTCAACATTAAGTTGTTGCATTTTATGTTTGACACACATCTCGAGGCAGATGCAAGAATGAACAAAGCGGCTTGGATTCAATGTGTAATGCACCTTATGCAAGATAGTTGTCAAAAACAAATGCCCTATGGAATTGGACTCAAATGTTGAATATCATTATTTGGGTATAATAGACTGAAGTGTTTATGTGCAGTTTTTTTAATACTTTAAATTTGGTTGGAGACCAATAACAAAGATGACAAGGTCATGGAGCATCAGAAATTCAGCCAGTTCTAACTAATTTGGACCATACAGAAGTCAGATTGCAGCTCTTGTATCAACAATTGCCATTTATTTTCGAGTATGAACTAATTGCTAGTTTGTTGTGGCAACAATGCAAGTCTGAAATCTAGTTTGAATTTACTAGCTTGATGATTAATTGAGTGTACAAAGGTTATGGAAAAGCACTAGGATTGATATGAACACATTTGTGGCTTCATTTAGCAGATCAAATCAATTTGAGATTGAGATTTGCATATATTAGACATTGTTTGTAGTGTACAACAATGTTGTACCAAGTTTTGCACCTCCAATGTCACTTTCACAAAGGACATGTATTCATACACTTTATATGTGTTAAAGACTATGAAAAGACAAATTTGTTTCGCATTTGGTCAAAGTTAATTAAAGCATTTAAGGACACTATGCTTAAAACTAAGTCTAGGATAATTCAAGAGCAAGGCACATGGAATCATTGGCATTGAGAGAGTGTTGGCTTGTGACATCAAGTCGCTTGTGATTTGCACAAGCTTTGAATAATGATAAAAAAATATTATCAGAAGAGCCAACTTCTGGGACCTATCACCTATTGTCTATGGTACAGAAGCATTTTAGCTCTTCTATTCAATGTATCTTTTGGTTTATTTGCTGATTTATGTCATGCATGCAAGTGAGTTTATGTTTTGCTACCCTTTAGATTATTTCCAAAGGCCGGTCTCATGGGACCTTTTGGATCTATCTTCTTCACTCTCCTTGACCTCCCTTTTCATTTTTCTTGTTTTTTGGGCTGAAAAAGGCAGTTTTGCTTTATCTATCATTTGTGCACCCAACCATTCCCCCTCTTCTTCATCATTAGTATCGAATCAGTTGCTCCAGGTGCCACCCAGTTATCAAAGGTTTATCCAAAGGAGCCACCCCAGCTGCCAGCTATCCGCCCCTGCAGCCGACAGTCTGTCAGGTGACTTGCTCTTATTGTCACCAACCTCCAAAGGCCTCCAGCCTCCTGTGTTTCAGCTGCTAGCATCATCTTCAGGTCTCTACATTAGATTTACTCAATGAACTAACCCTTGGCTGCTGCATTACATCACTTTCAACCCCAATTTACTGGGACAACATTCTTCTTGGCAGATTGTTGTACTTGGAATCCATTCTCAGAGGATGACACTTTCACAAATTGCTTGACTGGAGGTCATGTTTCATTCCAGAGACAAATGTAGATCTACCAAAAACTATCGTGTTGAACTGGTGAGGACATTATCTTTTCTCGAACAAAAACCAACTGTAACTGCTAAAAGTTAGAATCCAATAGGGCCATGAATCGTAACCTGCATAAGTGCTCAAGTTGGGTCTGCAATCATTTAGTTCATTGATTGAAAGCTGTTCTCCTTGCTCCACCTCCCTTTTTGTCTGGGTGTTTCATATGTTTAGAGAAACAGAAGGAGACTACAGTTGAGCAGTTTTCTCTTTATCTTTTCATCTATCAGATTTAGCGTTAATACTAATTTTGTAGTACCGTTCAAATGTTAACGTACAGAGGATACATCACATTTGATAACTGAAGAGCTGTGCCATGCCCAACTAAACAAAACAGATGCCACAACTGAAATATGTCTTCACTTTGAACGTATTAATCAGTTTTCCTAAATTGTACAGCCAACTTCGACAGCTTTAAATGATGAAAAGCAAAATAAGGAGCACTCTTACGTTAAGAAACCAAAGTCAGGCTTGCCGAGAAGAGATGCAGATAAGGCATATCCAGAAATGAAACTGGCACTGAAACCTGCATTTTGGACTATGGCTGCTGAGAGGGCATCGTAGCAGCCTGGCATGAGCACTACCCCGTTCTCTTCTATCAGCTTGTGAAACCTGGTTTGGTACACGGGTCCATTTGAGCTCGGCCCAGCTCTAATGCAAAATAAGCCCCTTCCTGCCTTCCGCCTTCCAGCTTCCTTAGGAGACACCTCACTCCTAGGGCACTTAAAATGATCCCTCATACTTTTCCTGTTGCTGCCGTATGAGTCTCCACAATGCACTTTCATTGCTGCACAGAACGTTGATGCAGCCATGCTTAATTGCCTCCAATGGAAGATCGATTAATGTCTGCTCCGCAAATTGAAAAACGATAAGCATTTGACTATCATACACTGCATGGATTGTTAAATCATTAAAGGACTTATAAAAGAGCAATTACTTCTCTTGCATGATTAGTCTCCACATTATATTTCCGAATAAGGGGAAGGCCAATGGTGAAGGAGCAGATTTAAGGAAAGTAAAACTCCCATGGATGTGACTACCACACGTATATCAAAGCATTAATAGGTCTCAAAACTACTCTTGCATGAGCTCTCCCTGGAGAAATGTTTCAGAGCAGGGAGAACGCCAATGGTGAATATAACCTTAGAACGAAGCAAATTTGAAGAGAGCAAAGCAAACTCCCGTGCAGATGAAAGGAAAAGGCATACTCCTGGCTTACCTCAGCCTAAGATGAAGAAAAAGAGGCCATTGTCCTGCAAATTGATGGCGAAAACGATGATCCAGATGAAGGATTTACCTGAGATCCACGAGAAGGCAGCCTTCTAACAGCGAGCTCGTGGGAGGAGAAGAGAGCCCGCCAATGCTCAAGCTGAGAATTGACCAGGAGGATAAATTATTAAAAAGCGCCTTCACTGCAAGTCTGATTGGAAAGTCCACATCCTTATCTTCTCGTCTGGAGTAGAATCTCTAGACCAGTGTTCACAAAAAACCAAGGTTTAATGTAAAGTGAATTGCAAATTTTTTAAAATAACCTTCAAATTTGAAGAAAAAAGGTTTAAAACCTTGAACTTTGGAAAATTTTTAGTTATAAAAATGGCAAATACATGTAATTTGATTCAAAAATCCTTGTAAAAATTTGAGTTAGAGGTTTTGTATCTGCTACGAAAAATGTTTTTCGTGAACACCGCTCTAGACTATTCACACGAGGTCTCGATTTAATGTCTCAAGATTGTAAGTTCAAACCTTAGACGCAAAAGAATAATAACATGTAATAAATAAATTTACCTGCATGATGCAAGAGTCATCAAAGAACAAACAAAGTTGTGGACGAGAGGTGTGTGAGCAAGGAGGCGGTCATGCACAAAATAGCTTTTAATTCAATATGTGTAAGCAATTACTCCACTCACATCGATACGCATCATTGTTGCATGCATACATGCCAACAACTCCCAAAGAGACAGGATCAAGAGGGTTGACGATCATATTGATGTGAGTGAGAAGAGTGAAGACTCAAGAGCCCCTTTGCAAGTATGCATGGACTACTTGTAGGCCACAGAATCTTGTAAGGTGGACATGACATGGATTAAGAAGCAGCACCATGTTGATCAGATATATCACAATGTTCTACAGCATGTGCTCATTGCCTAGATAAGCAAGAGAGTACACAAGACCTCCCATGCCACTTGCTTGGCTTGGTCAAGTAGCAATATGTTAATTTGGTTGCCACATGAATGTTATTATATTTTATGGGGTGAGGCTTCTATGTGGTCTTGGCTCAGTCAAGAGTAAAGCATGACTAGATCCTAGCAAATATAGAGGTAATCTTGTCTATACAATACCTAGGTGCTCCTCTATCTCCCCTTATGGGGTCTTGCACCACAAATGCCTTGTCTAAATTTCATTTACATATCTTCTTATATGGTTGGATGTGGAGACATGGACAAATTGGTTGAGGCCCTTGGGAAGGTTCTTTTTGTGCCTACTATCTCGACTCACTAGTGACTCCAGTCAAAATGCAAAGCTTGCATCCTCCCTGATAGGTGAAACGAGTCATGAGTTTCTAGATATTTGTGACCACAATGGATTAGAGCTCATCATGGAGGTCCACTTCTCACCATTTTCCTCATGTGTGGTGCCATTGGCATGAAAGTAGCCACTTTGCTAGATTGTCCCTCCCTCATGTCCAAAGAAAAGTCTATAATCTAAAACCCCAAAAATGCCTAAAACTAGCAAGGAGTAAAAGAAGGTGGACATGAAGGATATATAGGAGAAGACCGAGGACATAAAGGAGGACCTCTTTGAGAAAGGAAAGCAGCAATAAAATAGTGGAAATAAAGGCTAGGTAAGTGACAGACAACATTTGCAAAACCTACAAAAGGCCAAGCAGTCACCAACAAGGATAAGAAGACACTCTCTTAGAAGAGTGGCATGCACAAAGAGAGCCTTGATCTCACCTTAATGTGGAGAGCAAAATGCAAATGGGAAAGACACAAGAGAAACAATCTAGAATACCTCTTTAAAAACTTGCTCAAACTTCTTAATGACCTAGAACATTGGGGGGTTTGACACATAGATGAGGAAGCAAGTATGTTATGGAATCATCAAGGGGGAAAATTTAAGTATTGCAACAATTCAAAAGACCAAAGTCAATGAAGATTGAAATAGCATATAAAGAGTGTGGCCTTCTCATATACTGGTTAGGGAGGGAAGGAAGGTTCCTTTGCTATTGATCAAGGCATTTACTATGCCATCAATCCCATTGAGCAGGATCTTCATTAGTAGAGTGGATGAGTACTATACTCAATTACAATCCCTCCAAAATGCTAGGAATACTCAAGCTCTTGACAGTAGCCACAGTCCTACCACAAGTGGTGCATACTCTTGTAGCCACTCATGCATCTTCTCAATATTTGTCCTCGGTTTGGTGGACTGAGTCAGTCTAGCTCTTCAATAAGCACACTAGCAATCCTTAGTTTCACGTTTGAAATGTCTATATTAGCATTTAACTTTGAAAATCTCAAGTAGCCATAATTTCAATGATGACTAACTTCACCCTATGCATCTCCTCTCTTTGATCAATCTCCATGTTGTTATATGAATAATCTACATTGTATGATGTATTTGTCTTGTATATCATGCTAAGAATCCCCTCATACATGGGTTGTCATCCAAACACCATCTCCAAGCTCAAAGGTAGCACTATCAAATTCTATGTGCAGGTGATCAACACAGCTTCTCAACTACTTTCAAGAAGCTTCTCAATGAGATAATGTGCAGTACACAGGACTAGGGAATAATGGCTATGTTTATGGGCCTCATGTCTCTTAGCTCCCTCCACAGGCATATTATTAGCAAGGTCCTATTGGTGGGTAGTACATTGATGCCACCTTTTGGGCTGCCCACAGGAGGAATGGTGCTATTAGAAACACAAGATCCTAGCCTCATTATCCACTTGCTATTGTACAACCACCAAATGTGGCTAAGACAGAACCTATTCTAGTGGCAGTGACTTTCCCTACTCACACTCTTAGGGCATCTACTCCTACCTAGATTGAACCATCCAAACCCAAAGCAACATAGAAAGATAGTGTTCCTGTTGCACCTCAGTCGGTTCTATAGCTCAATTCAGCTATTAGTTTTCCTCTACTTAACAAGTCTAGGAATTTAAACCTTGCTCCTTTGAATGGGTAGTGATGAGAAGAATTTAAGAGTATACAATATGGTGTGTGGGCCATTACTCCAAATGGCAATAAGAAACTCGATGAAGCTTATGAAAGATGCTCCATTGACTACTACAAGTGCTTGTGAAGAGGAAGAGTTAGAACATGAAGCACAAGCAGTTTAAGGTGTACCTCCTCTCCTTGTTGTACTTGTCATTTGACTAGTTTTTTTTGTAAAATATAACTGGATATGAGGAAAGAGAAAGAAGAAAGGACCAAATACCTATGCTCTAATACCAAATTAATAAAGGAGACCTAGGAGAGAGAAGGAGAGAAGGGAGAGACTTTAGAGAGGAGAGAGAATGAGGGAGAAGATGAGAGAGAAATACTAGAAAAAGAGAGAGAAAGACATGAAAAGGGAGAGAAAGAGAAGGGAAGCCATGAAAGTTTGAAGGAATGGTAAAAGAGACTTGATTATTGATAACTTATGACCTAATTTAGTCTCTCAACATCTTAAATACCCCCATCAATGTAACTAGGTATTCCCATGCTAACCTGTGTCCTACCCATCTATCCCCACTCTTTTACAATAGTGCATTATTTGTCTAAGCACTTAATAGTGCATTATTAATCTAATCACTTAATAGTGTATTCACACTAAAAGGAATAAGCTCACATACATAATAGTCTTGCCTCTTCATTTATAAGCATATAATGCTCATAAACATGTCATGGCTGGTGGTTTTCTACACTAGACAAAAATGTGTTCATTGATTTACCAATGTTAGGCTCCTCCACATTCCCAAAACTTGAAACAATTGGGGTTTTCATATAGTAGGCAATAGTTCGTATGACATCATGGCTTATTGCATGAGTGCACATTTGTGACAATGGTTGCATTATGCTTGAGAGATAGATGGAAAGATACTAATATGCTTTATGATGTGGTGGAGTAGATTGTTATCTAAGTAATCTTTAGGTGAATTCATATGAAGGTGAGTATTGTAGCACAAAAGCTATGACCATGTATCTCATGCTTCAAAACCTGTAATTTCATTATTTTACTATGTTAATTGGTTCATGTTTCTCATCTCTAGTTTTTGAAAAGGGGCTATCATGTTTATATAGGAAGAAGACATCATAGATAAGCTTTGAGCTTTACTTAAAAAATATTTACATTTTCAACAATTTAAAATTTAATTTTTGATATAGTTATTTAATTTTTAATGATTACATGGGTTTCCTAAATTCCAAAATCTCAAGGTCATCATGATGACTATATTTTAGAACCAAATCCTCATGTGCAACTATTTTCAAAGTATTGTAACTTTTTATCTGTTCAAAATTTGAGAATGATGTTTAAAAAAGAGCTTAAGAGATAAAAAAGATCTAAAGTTCTTATTAAAGAAAAGTTTTACAAACTCAAAATATTTCATGAGATATTTTAATCCTAAATTTAGAAGTAAAAGTTTTTTGTTTTTACTAAACTTTGGGCTCAATTTTCTTACCCTTACCTTTTGAGTTAGTAGGCCATCAAAAGAAGATGATTTATAGAAAATGTTGTTATCCAGAACTCTCTAGCTATCATGTCAAATTGGACCTGACTACTCAGAAATTTATTTATCTAGATCTAAAGTAGACCTTCAAAGTGACTCAAATTTAGTCAAAATTTCCAGCTCAAATGTGTATAGTAACCTAGTTTCTCTATAAAATAACTTTAAATTTACTTAGAATTTATATGTACTACAAAAAGTGAGATTATAGCTTATAGAAAGAATTATAACTTGTATAAGAGATAATTTTGACTAAATACACATAGTTTTAAAGTTAATCTTAGTGAAAGTCAATCTCTCAGTCCAGTTTTGTAGTTTTGTCAAAGAATATACTCTTTTATCATTTTATAGTATTGATTTGGCCAATCATTCCTTGGTTTTATGTCATAATTAGTTGGATAAAATTTTTAACATAATTGCAAAATCTAAAGTTTTACTTGATGTATAATATTATAATTATTAATATTTTTTAAAGGTATTTCAATCTTATGATGCCTATAAGTCAAATTTAACTTGACTACCAGAATAAATTTACGATAATATATTTCATGTAAACCTACTTAGATTGTATGTATCTTACCCTAAACATGTACTTGACGATGACCAAATAGTCTTGCTTGCCCAAGGAATTCTAAAAATGCAATTTGTGAAAATCTTATAGATAAAGAAAAAAATCTCTAAGGGTCCTTGAGACAACATTTATGAAAGAGCACCTCTAGTTTCTCTTGATGTCCTCACCTTGTGCAATGGAATGATTACCCTTAAGAGGATGCCACTTGGGTCCTTGAGGCAACCTTTATGAAAGAGCATCCCTAGTTTCTCTAAAGATGAAGACATCTCAAAATTTTTAGGGAGGAGGATACAATGCCCCCATTATGAAGACCAACTCAATGAATAATGTGTGTATATAGTTCACTTTAATATAGCAATGCGTTTCTCAAAAACAAGTTAATTGATATGTGAAATTTTTTGGATAAGTGATTTTTCAAATAAAATGTGTATGCTTGTCACATTCACATACTCTTAAATACAAGTATAGTTAGTAAAAATTAACGTGTAACACTATAATATGAAAGAATTCATACATTTTAAATTAGGTTATTTGGTGTTGAAGATGAGAAAAATTTATAGCATAGACATGTTTATTTGAAAAAATTAGTCTACATACAATTCTACAGTATGTTAATACGACATTAAGAGCATAATAGACCTTACATACAAAAAACATGGCAAAAGTGCCTTTGGGATAAGAAAAAATAAGGAGAGAGAAAAATATCTATAGTGGATAAAATTAAACCACATTTTATGTAAAAATAGGGGAGCCAAAAAGAAAGGTATGCTTTGAAAAAAGACACGCACCCTTGGCCTGACAATCAAGGGAATATTCCCTGGCCGACTAGGGAAGGTTCATAATATGGTCAAATAGCTTGACCATACTACCTTCCCAAGCTATAAAAGGAAGATCCCTCCAAAACCATCGCCAATATATATTTCACCTAGTTAGAGTTCTTCCAGCTATCCTTAATATATTTCCCTATCATCTATCTGGATCGCCATCTAAGCTTTGCAGTGGAAGCGCATGGGTGGATAGAGCTATCTTTGTATCAGTTTGTTTGAAATTAAAGCAATCTCTATTATTCTCATATTTGATGTGTGTTCTCTAACCCCCCTTGCTTAGATTCTGTCCATTATACTATGTAATTTTCACATGGTATCAAATCCCAGGGGACTTTGAGGGGTGAAGAGTACATGAGAGGCAAGGGCTTCAACAAAATGAAGAGGAGAAATGTTGTCTACTGCATCAAGTAGCAGTGCTTATGTAATCAAGTGGTGGTAGTGTTGTGTTGGTAATTCAAACACTGAGGATTTTTCCACCAAACTTCAATGAAGGCAAGTTAGGTGTACAAAGTACACTTTGTGGAAGTTTAAAATCACAACTATCCTTGATTCTTATGAGCTTTTGGAGATGGTGCTAGGGATTGATCCAAAACAACAACCCACCCTTGACCTATCAAATTTGAGTGTTATGCTTCCTCCAATGCAAATATTCTATGAGCTTGGAAACGAAGGAACACATATGTATTGTGTGCCTTAGTTATAAGTTGTTTTGATTGTATTTTGACCTTGATTCAACATACAACCAAGGCATCAGAGGCTTGGAACGTTTGAGGAGTTAGTATGAAATGAAAAATCAAATAAGGATTTAGAACTTAGAGAATCAATTAGCAATAGAGAAGTTTGCTGAAGGAGAGATAGCTAAAGCATGCATCACTCGGATCAAGATTCTCCATGATCAAATGGCTAGCATTGGGATACAAAAAAGACTAGTGAGGAGCTATCTCAAAGGTGTCTTTAGATTTGTCCACCAAAGTTTGCTCGATTGGTAATTGCCCTAAACACTCAAGTGAGACCCCAAGCTTTGACATTTGAGGAATTTTGTGCACTATTGAAAAAGTTTCAAGGAGAGTTCTTCTACTACAAGAACAAAGGACATGTAATTGTCAAGACTAAAGGAAAGGAGACAGCCAACATGGTTGAAGCAAAGTTGGAGCTATTCATGGCAACCATTGAGGAATTGTGTTTCTTGGTGCAGAAATATATAATACTAACTCATGGATAGTGGATAGTGGTGCCTCCCATTGTTGCACAAGCGGTGTTTGAAAATAATCCTCTCACACAACCCAAAAATGAGATGACAAGGAGTGCCGAAAAAGTGATTGACTTTGTCTGGATACTCAACTTGAATAGAAACTACTACAATTCATAACTAAACATTAGAAAAACTTGATCCAAAATAAACAACTACTATGCCTCTTGTAGGCTCTAACACACTGAGAATACATACAAAAGAATGACCTCACACAATCTTCATACCTCTAACTTTGATTGTTGTGATACATCAAGCTTTTCACTTCATGCTTGTAGAAGTTTGAAGTATACAAAATTTACTCCTAAGCTTGGGCATGACCCTCCTCTCCTCACGTTCAAGACTTGAGGATCTCAAGAGAAGGACCCCTTAACTCTTCATCATTTCCCTTTATCTAAATTTCCCCTATCATGAATGAAGAAAATCAATTTTAAAATATTTTAGCTTTTACCATTTTTTAAACTTGTTAAAAACTTAAAGGATTTTTGTTTTTCCATATGCTAGCCACCACCTTATTGCTTTTCTCCACAATGACTTCTTATGGCTATCACATGAAATATAGGGTTGGCTCGACATCTATCTTTGATTTGTGATTATGGTTGTCTCTTCCATAGCATATGTTGGCAATATCCATGAGCACCTATGTGCATCCATAAACTTGCACTGTCCTTTATCAAGATTTCTCCTCTATTAACGTTCCTCTCGAGCCTCCCCGTATCTTGGATGACTACCTTTCTCCTCTATTAACGTTCCTCTCGAGCCTCCCCTTATCTTGGATGCCTACCTTTCTCCCGTGTATATTCAACAAAATACCTATGCCCTCCACCATTGTATTCATGACGGTCACAAATGCTAGGTTGCCACAAATATTTCATTGTTCTACCATACAATTTGCAAGCCAAAAGAGTGCTCATGGCTCTTGCAATATTTATCAAGATACGTTTAGAGGGTCGTCATCATCAGAGTCAACAACACCCTTCATGAAGTAGCGATAGTGTAGAAATAAGTCCCCATTGAACTTATCAAAGATGAACCCTCTCCTAACATAGAGTTTGAGACTTTTTTGCTTATCAACAACTTCACTCTCTCTACTAAAAGGAGCCATCCCATGAATATACAACAACCTTGTGTACCTCAACCTAGAAATCTTTGCATTTGACTTCGTTTTTTTAATACAGTATTCAACCTCTTATTTGATATCTTCCAGCACTGTGAACAAAAGCAACCTTTAGATTTGTAGCTTCAAAAATTTTTACAGCATTGAACCTCTTATTTATATGTTCTAGCACTCTAAACCAATGCAACCTTCAAATTTGTAGCTTCACATTGCCAATCTTTCTCATCCCTCCAGAACGGCATCAACCTTTTTCCATCAAACTACTTGTGCTTCTTGTATGAGGACTCACATTAATACTCAATATACATCTCCCCTCCACACTTGTGGCCATCATTTAGTCAACACATCTAAATTCATGATATGAAGTTGGTAGTTATAAACACTGATCAGCCTGCTTTATAAACTTCTCTTCTTATAATGCCATAGAGAAACTATTGCAAGTATGATTGCATGACAATAGGACACTTAGATTCACAAGCTCATAGACCAACTCTAAGTAATGTCTCATATCTTTGAATGAGAAAACATTACTTTGGTATACTTGCTTTGATACCATGTAATGTGTCCTAATTGGTGACATGTTGCAATTGAACTCTGTGCTCAATCACTCATAATTTGTAAAGAAATAAAAAACTGAAATCCATGTCATGCAATCATACAAGCAATGCAATACATGAAAAGATAAATGCATTGAAAAATTAGTGCCTAGCCTATCTATAAGTGCCCATGTATCATGCATTTTGCAAACACAATTCCTTGGTTAAAATACAATCCTTAACCTCACTTCTCAACTCTTAGTAAGAAGAAATAAATGACACTCCACTCCACCCACCCAATTTCTCACAGTCACTCAATCAAAAAAATGGTCCTCATGATGTTAACCAGGTAAAACAATCCATCTTCCGAGTAGTGTAGCCATCCTTCACGACCCTCAAACTTACCCAACCTCCTTTCCCACTCATCATGGGGTCCAAATAAAATTACAAAAACAATTCCTAATCTAAACAAATACAAAAAATCTAACTATGAAACAACAACGCAAATAGTTAACAAATAGCTAAGCTACAAAAATCCTACCTATCTAATGTTTTTTAAAGGGTTTTTCTATTTACACAAAAGTACTGTCCTTTCCCTAGTCCGCAAGCATTTATGCACAATAGTTGCTTTCATAAAGTGATGTTACATCTATCATCCATTTAGTTTCTTCATTCTTTTGCTCTACTTGTTTTTATTTTGACTACTCTTCCAATTTAATTGCCATTAATCTTGAGATATATTTCTTTAATCTATATCCTTTGATTCTTTGTTTATGTGCCTTTTCATCTAAATCTTCTAATGCATAAGTCCCATTTTTATATGTTTTGGTGACCTTGAATGGACCTTCCCATCTCGTTTGGAATTTCTTTTGGAAAGGATGATCCAACTTGTTGTTATATCTTAAAGCCAAATCCTTATTTTGATATTTTTGTTTTTGATTTTTTGAACAATTTATTGAAGTATTTTTTCTTGGCTTCTTCCATAATGAGCACATGCCTCTTGTCTGTTCAATTGTGCTTCTTTTAATTGCAACACTCTCTATGAAATAATTTTTGTCCACACCATCACTCAAATTTTCAAACATCCTCAAAGTTGGTATTTCCACTTCTATAGATAACAAGGCATCTCATCCATAAAGTATTTTATATGGAGAAAATCTAGTACTCTCTTTCCTAGCTAAACGATAAGCCCATAAAGCACTTGAAAGCTCAATATCCCATGTTTGAGGATGATCTTTTGTCATTTTTAACAACATTCTTATTGACTCATCATTGAATTGCTCATTTAGATCATTACACTAAGGATAATAAGGTAAAGAAAACCACTTTGTTATCTTCATTTTCTCACAAAGATAGTCAATTAATTTTGCTTTGAAGCTTGGTCCGCTATCAGATAGAATCTCTAAAGGTGTTCCAAACTTGTAGCATATATCCTCATATAGGACTTTGCCCACACCAATGGCTTTGATGTTTTTAATTGCTTTAGCTTCTACCCAACGAGCAAGGTAATCAATTGCAATCAAAATGTATATAATTTCTCTTGACGTATGAGATAATAAACCAATTGAATTTATTCTCCATTTTTCAAAAATGTCATATGCAAGAATTTTTTTTCTTGTTTCTAGTTTTATATATTTTTACTCATTCTATATGACATTAATGACATGATTTACACCAATGATTGATATCTCTATGCACACTTGGCCACATATATCCTTCAATTAAATTTTTTTGAAGAGTTATTTTGTAGGAATAATGTCCTCCACATGCACCCTCATGATCATTTTCAAGAATACGATATATTTTCTCCTTCCAAGGTACTCTTCTCAAAATCAAGTCCCTCCCTTAACATAAATAATATCATTCACTAATTTATACCTTCCAATTCTTCTAAAAAACTTGTATTTCTTGTCTTTAGAAAATTTAATAGTAAATTTCTAGCTAAGAGAAATTATTTTTTTCAATTCAAGGGTTTCTCTTCCTCTATATAAAGGAAAATAAGCTTTAATAGCAAATGCTTGACAAATTACTTCTTGGGCAGCATTATGAGCTTCTTAATTCTCTTCCTTAGCGATGTGTTTCGAACTCTACGCCTCAAATTGTTTTAAATCTCTTCAAATTCTAGTACACATTCTCTTAAGTTTGGGATTCTTGATTTTCTAGATTCCAAGAATTTGCTTTACTAAAAGCAGAGCATCACCTCTAATGCTCAATCTTTGAATTTTCATCCTTTGACAAAGTAAGATAGTTGCTTGCAAGGTTGCATAGTCAGCCTCATTGTTGCTAGTTGCCTCAAGTTTAATAGTTTATTTCCTTATCAACTTTCTGTGTGGGTCATAAACTACAATCCCTCTTTATGATACTTGATGTGCTTTCTGATATAATCAATTGAAGTACATCAAAAATGAGTTTTCAATTTTTGGTTTAACTTCTTCTTTATCTCCAAAATTTCCTTTCAACAAGAATGAACCTCCCTTGTAAGTCAAAAGATCTACTATTGTAGCTTGAGTTGAATCCTCAACTTGAAATTTATACTAAAATTCCTTAAGCTCAACAATCCATTTTATAACTCTTTTGGAAAGATTTGAGTTATTTACTAAATGTGGTAATAGTTTATAGCTTGTCAAAATTGTAAAGGATTTTGGCCATAAATACCTCCTAAAGTACTAACAATCACCAATTCAATTTCAATATATTTTCTTCCTACTTGCCACTTCACCTGACTTGCAAAATAGATTGGTCTTATGTATCTAGAATTCTTTCCTTGTTGCATAATGATTGCTCCAATAAAATCTTCTCCTATTGATGGATTTACAAAAAAATTCCGTTTCCAATCAGGTGCTTAGACTAATGATGCATGGCCTATAGTTTCCTTAACTTGTTGAAATACTTCCTTAGCTTCTACTATCCACCCTAAAGGATTCTTCTTAGCTACCATTTGCAAGGGGGGATAGAGCAACTAAGCTGCCAAAGGTATGAATCTTGATAGATATTTTACCTTATGAATGAAAGTCATAAGCTCCTTTGTATTTGTAGATGATACTAAGGTAACCAAATCTTTAATCAGTCTCAATTACATTTCTAGATACTAAATGACCAAGAAGTTTCACTTTTGGTTGAGCTATCTTACATTTTTTGGGATTTAATTGACAACCACAATTGTCCATTCTTTCAAACACTTTATCAAGCTTTTCACAATGTTCAAGTCTTGTACTATGTACACAAACATCATCAATGAAATCTCTCATAAACCTCCCTAGGAAAGGAACTAGCACTTTGTTTACCCTCGCTTGATACCATGCTGGTCCATTACTAAGTCCAAAAGGTAGAACTCTAGAACAGAAACATCCTCAAGGTGTTATAAAAGTTGTTTTCCTTTGAACTTCAAGAGCAATGGGTAATTGAAAGTATCTTGAATAGCCATCACATACAATATACCTTTCATATCTCACAACCGAATCCAAAATCTCATCAATGAAAAGAAGTGGATAATGGTCTCTCTTTGTGACTACATTTAGAGGTCTATAGTTTACACAAATTCGCCAACCTCTAGTTTTGTTTGGTGCTATGACTATTATGCTTATCCATTCAGAATGTTCAACATGATAAATAAATCCTACTTGGAACAACATTTCAACCACTTCTTTCAAAACATACATTTGTTCTAAAGTCAAAGGCTTTAGTTTTTGACAAATTGGCTTTGCATCTTCCTTAAGTTCAATCTTTAGGCATTCCCCTAGTACACCTTTGATTTCTATGTAAGAAGTTACGAAAAGATTTAAATTGTAATTGATAACTATTTGGCATTTTTTCTCTCCTTCAATTAGGTCAAGACTCAAGATTTTCCCTAAACACTCTCTTTTTTCGGATGAAACTTGAGGTCGCCCCATCAATTTTTCTAATTCCTCTAGTTTTCCTTCTTCATCTTCTCCAATCATTATGCTCTCCTAAACTCCTTCCTTTTTTATATTTATAACTTGAACTCTTCTTTTTTCTTCCTTAGTATTCCTTGAAATTTCTTCTTTAGATGATAATTCTTCATCCTTTAGAAAAAACAAAAGTCCTTTTTCTTTTGCTATTGAAGAAAGTTTTCTATCTTTTTCTAAATTTCCAAATACTCTCAATATTATTGATTGAGAGACATGTGTTCTTGACTTCTCTCTAGTATTTAAGTATTTTTTCTTTTTTTCATTCACTTTCTCTATTATTATTGATGAAACCTCTAGGTTTGAGCCACTTTCTAAACTCTCATCCTCCCTTTCATCTTCCTCAAATCTATCACTTCCTCCTCTTTTTCTTCTTCTTCACTATCATCCTTGTTTATTAGTTCATTTCTTGAAGCCATATCAAAATTCTTTGCTATTCCTCTATGGTCATAAATCATTATGATTCCTCTTCCCCAATCTTGTATTGCACCCACCTTCCTAAGCCAAGGTCTACCTAGGATAAGTGGAAAAGCACCCAAACCAGTTGGCATAACATGGCAAGTTATTTTCATAGCTACTCCATATACCTTGACTTCCAAATTCTAAATTATTTTTGTACATTTCACTTTAGCATGATTTGCAAGCGTGATTCAATATCCAAATCCTGCAATTATTCGGAGTCCAAATTGTTCTGCACATGTTTGTGTAATCACACTAACTTGTGCTCCTCCATCTATATATATGCCTCTCCTATATTTTGATTTTTATACTAAGCATCATCCACATGAGAAATATTAGGTAACTCATCTACACTCAAAATTCTTACTGTTCCTTTTCTTCTTTATTTCTTTTTTGGATTTACTAATTTCTTCCATTTTCCTCTCATCCTAAGATATAACTCCATCAGTTGAGCAATGTTACGTCTACTTTTTTACCCATCAAATCCTTTCTTAGGTCATAATCACTTTCCCCTTCACCTAAAGGACTATCATAAGTTTGCAAGCCAAAAGAGCACTTGTGACTCTTGCAACATTTCTAGAGATATGTTTAGAGGGTCATCATTAGAGTCAATGACACCCTTCATGAAGTAGATATAATGCAGAAATAACTCCCCATTGAACTCATCAAAGATGAACACTCTCTTAACATAGAGTTTGGGATTTTTTTTCTTATCAATAGCTTTAGCCTCCATACTAAAGGGAGCCATTCCATGAACACACAACAACCTCTTGTACCTCACCCTTGAAACCTTCTCATTTGACTTCTTTTTTTCACAACATTGAATCTCTTATTTGATATGATCTAGTAGTGTGAACCAATATAACCTTCAGATTTTCATCTTCACATTGCCAATCTTTTTCATCTCTCTAGAATGGCATCAACCTTTTTCCATCAAACTATTCATGCTTCTTGTATGAGAACTCACTTTAATAGACACCTAAAAAACAATCATGATGATAAGCCCTCCTAAAAAATACTCAATATACTTCTCCCCTCCTTTACACTTGTAGCCATCATTTAGTCAACACATCTTTCATGATATGAAGTTAGTAGTTATAAACATCGATCAACTTGCTTTACAAACTTCTCATCTTACGAAGCCATAGAGCATCTATTGCAAGTATGATTGCATGCTGACAATAGGATGCTCATATTCACAAGCTCATAGACCAACTTCAAGTAAAGTCTTATACCTTTGAAAGAGAAAACACTACTCTGGTGTACCTACTTTAATACCATGAAATGTGTCCTAATTGAAGACATGTTGTAATTGAACTCCTTGTTCAATCACTCATGATTTGTAAAGAAATGCAAAGCCAAAATCCATGTCATGCAATCATACAATTAATGAAATACATGAAAAGATGAATGCACTAAAAGATTAGTGCCTGGCCTATCTAAATTACCCATGCATCATGCATTTTGCAAACACAGTTCCTAGGTTAAAGTACAATCCATAACCTCGTCTCTCAACTCTCAATAAGAAGAAAGAAATGACACTCCCCTCCACCCACCCAATTCCTCACAATCGTTCAATAAAAAAAGTGGTTCTCATGATTTTGACAAGGTAAAACAACCCATCTTATGAGTGTAGGTGTCCTTCACAACCCTCAAACTCACCCAACCTCCTTTCCTACCCATCCAAGGGTTCCTAATTTGATGAGAAACATCCTAACTCTTGTGCATGTAAAAAATTGTACATGCACAATGAAGGTACTCTCTTTAGTAGTACCCGTGCATTTAAGATTTACTGTATATAGTTGCAGCGGGCATCATGCTATGCTAGTGCTCAATGATGGTGCAAAAGTGTATCAACCCAACCCATGGCATGGAAATAATTGATAAAATTAGTAGATGACCTCTGAGTGCAATGTATTCGATAAGTGCAACGTGTTGTGCTCATGAACTTAGAAAACCCTATAATATGCAAAGATAGTGGCAAGAGAATATATCTATTTTAGGATGTTCAGTAGCTACCATCAAAATCTTCTTCCAATCTATTTAGGAAAATAACAATTTGGACCAAGGCTATCAAGTTTTCAAGCTCAAAAAATCCAAATAAAATGGTAAAAACAATTCCTGATCTAAACAAACACAAAAAATCCAACTATGAAACAACAACACAAATAGTTACACAAATAGCTACGCTACAAAAATCCCACCAATGTAATGTTTTTTCTAGGGGTTTTTTGTTTATGCAAAAGTGCTTGACATTATCACATAGCCAACAATAAAGGTCTATATAGTGCTATGAAGTCTTTGCAAGAATCCATCACTATGATGGTTGGAAATGATACAAAATGTTCTATTGATGGCACATAACACCATATTAGAGAATTTGGAGATTTCCCAAGTCCCAATTTCAAATAAGTGATAAAATTTGACCACATGACTAAATCTTGATCCATATTTGAAAGTGGGATTTGGGAAGGTAGCTTATGCAGTATTTAGGGTAGACTCCATCTTTAAGTAAGATAATAAAATTTGACCATGTGGTCAAATAATAAAGGTATTGGCACTTCCCAAAGTGCATGTAAATTTTTAAATTCCCTAGTATAGTGTTACATGTACTATTTTCTTTGTTATTACAAATGGTGAACTCAAGAATCTTTCAAATGTATTATATATTCTAGAGATTAAGAAAAATATGCTATCAGTTGCTTCTATGATTGATCTTGGCCATGAGATGAGGTTCAATATGATAGGTGTAAAAATTATTGATAGTATTGGCAAAGTTGTCAGTAAAGGAGAAATGAGGAACAACCAATATAGGCTAAGTGCTCTTCTAGCCACCACTGGTGTGCACACAAGTAAACTTTGGCATGAAAGATTTGGTCACATTGGATTTGTAGTGTTGAAAGAGATGCATAAGTAAGGTATGGTTGCTCACCTATCTGTAGTAACTACAATGAAGGAACCATGTAAAGCTTATATGATGGGCAAGTAACAAAACAACAAATTTCTATAAGAAAGCAAGAACAGAGTTAGCGCTCCTCTAGAGTTAGTGTATGTTGACTTACGTGGTAAAATGCCTACAAAAGCCTTGGGAGGATCTTTTTATTTTATGTTAATTTTTGAATCTGACTATAGTAGGAAGTGTTGGGGTAAAAGGCCCTTGGGCTTGCCCATGTATAGTGACCGCCCATATTCTTCATTCATATATGTGAGATAGTGCAATAAGGCTGTCATATCATTTTGGACAACACCTACATTATGTGTGCTCTTCTCTCCCACATCTTCCTCTTCTCCTTCTCCACTGCCATTGCATCCCCTTCAACTAGTATCAGAGCTTTGGATCAGAGCTTGATCGTGGAGCTTGGCCCAGCATTACTTTAGCTCGGATTGAAGACCTGGAGCTTGGAGCTTCAATGCCAGCTATGGCTTCTTCCCCCCGATGTAAGATTTCATCTCCCACCTCTCCCCGGCCCTCATAGGCTCTTTGCAAGTGTTCCTTGGGCACCTTTTATGCCCCCATTTCCCCCCTTATCCTCAACATAACCAGTAGGCCCCACAGTAGCAGCTCACGTTTTTTTGCGCCTGTTTCAAAATCTGGCTCAAAAATCCCAGTTTTTCTCATATCTTGGGCATCTGAAACCTGATTTAGGTAAGGTAAGAGTCTAACTTGGGGTTTTGGCACACTCTGGATGCAATGATGATGTCAAATCCACCAAATTTTGATCACAAAATTTTCTGTAGTAGATCTGAGTTGATTTACAGTAAGAAAATGTCATGCTCTTAGCTTATGTGATGCTCCCGAGGCTTGATATTTGATGCCCAAATGCTTTGGGGATGTTTGCCCAATGTTTTGACATGATTTGGGACTTGGTTTGCGCTTTCATAGCTCAATTTATGCAGGGATTTACTGCTGTACATTGTTTGGGCAGCAAGGTTTTATCAAGCACGGCTTATGCATAATACTCTTTGTTGACATTCAGGTGTCCTATTGGATGTATTGATGCTTGATCATCATGGTTTATGCCCGAATATGCTATTTGAGAGCTATTGAGCCTTGATTTGGATGCGCACACTTCGTTGTTGGTTGGGATTTATGCTATCTTGGTTGACATGTTATTTTACCTCTAGTTTGGTTATGCATATTGTCTACGGTGTCGTGTTGCTGCGCATCCGAGTCGTATACACCTCCATTTCTTTTGTTGTGCATTTGTGTTAATTTCTGCATGTGATTCATTGTTTGTGTGATGCATTTTAATAATCCGCATCCAATGTATATATTCCCTTAGTGCATGCGCATGGCTTTGTTTGGATGCATGATGTGCGTGTATTAGAAAAATATGAAAAACTGATGCCAAAGGACATTATCCAGCTGATAATTTTAATGATGAACTCGAAGAAAAGTGCAGGATACCGTGGAATCAAAGGAAGCTTTATAGAAGCTGACATTTAAGCTATGAAGACAAAGGTGTAAATTCAGGAATATCATGTGTAATGGGCAGAGCTTAAGGAGTGCTGAACGGGTTCCCTTGTCGAGATGAAGACTCTTGGAATGCACTTATTGCTGGGTATGTACAACACTTGGGACTGCGGTGGATATGTATGCTGAAAGTGATGCGTTTAGCATCATCTTTGTTATCTTTTCATTTGGGCACATATCTGGAGCTTAAGTGAACCCAGCATTGACAACAGGATTTGCAAGTATAGGGAAGTTCCCTTGGCTTGATGTTTGTTGGTATATTCTGGGGCAGTTTGCTGGTGGGATCCTTGGATGTGGCATAGGAACATCACTTTATGGAGTGAGTTTAAAGGATGCTTTGGTAATACCAAATGCTTGGGGGGATCCCTTGGCTTTTTTTCTGCACCGTTACAGAGAAAGAAAAGGGGAAAGAATAGAAAAAGCTATTCTTAGATTTGTCTAAGAATATCGAGTGGTGGCGGCAAAAACGGATGGGAGAGAATTCGAATGGGAAGGAGGGAAGAACAGATCGCTTGTGGGAGCCCATGGTCACGAGGATGAAGTGGAGTTCAACCGATGAAAGAGATAGTGCTGAAAATCTAGGATCATCCTATTAGATGGCACGAGTCGTCGTAGAGCAGCAGAGTTGATGTAATTTGCAGATGATGGGATGACAAGGAAGCTACATTTGATGCTCTGACAGAGAAAGATGCAGGCTAGCAGAGAAATCGATGGCGCTATCTCCAATTTAACACACAAAACGAAGTCTTGAGAAGTTCTGCGCTTAAAGACGAGATAATGAAAATCATGGCCGCCCTGAAGCAGACCCGAGCCGGCAAGTCTAATGCTGCCCGATTCCTGAAAAACGGGAGCTTGATGAAGCATTGCAAAGAGAAATTCATGCAACATTTAGAACAGGACGTCAAAGCAGATTTATGAGGCTTTGACAAATCAAACAGTGGACTTGGTTTTAACAGCTCATCCTTCACAATCTGTTCGAAGGTCATTACTTCAAAAGCATTGACGGATCGGGACCTGTTTATCACAATTGTATCAACCAAGCATTACTCCTGATGAAAAGCGGGAGACGCTTCTACTCCTCACATCGCTACTTTGCTGCTGGTTTTTCTTCTGACCTGCGATCCTGCTATTGGGGATTTGCGGAGTTGGCTTGGAAGCTTTGCCTTTCATTGGTTCTGCACAGTCGTGGAATTTTTGGGAGGCGGTTTGGGAAGCTTTGTAATCCATCGGTCCTTTGCAATCGCAGAATTTGATTCTGTTTGGAAGAAATTGTATCCCATTGGTTCTCCATACTTGATCAATACAGGTTTCTCATTACAACAGGTTGCAGAGCAAGCGTGGAGAGCCTCATACTCGTTATCTATAGACAAAGGCAGCTTGATCTGGAATGGGGCTTCTTGTGAAGCAGATCCAGCTTGCCACAAGTCCCTTTGTACAACATCTCAGCTTGCATCATAAAGATCACAAGATCCTTCTTCCAGAAATCATTTACTTGTAATATGGTTGAATTGTGATCATGCTTCAAGCAGGTGCCAGCATGTGTATACAGGTCTTAACTTGGTTAACGTACAATCCAGCTAAATGCCAAAGCCAATCCCTTTCTGAGTAGCCGATTCATGCTATTGGAGTTGCTTTGCTCACTTTATAGCTGACTTAGACACTCTCTGGCCCTTGTAGCTATGTGTGACAGGCAAGGTTTTATGATGCTCTTCTTTGTGTGAGAGAAGGCACTTTCTTGAAGGCAGTGCAAAGTTCATGGATGCTTGTGGAAACCCAAGGATCACCCATAAGAGTTGTGAGAGCATGTGATCCACTGTCGGATGCTTTGGCACACACTATTGGCCATGTTGCTTCTACTGTAAGCATGACCAACTGAAGGTATGATTGGCATAGATGCTTTGGGTCTTCATCAAGAAAAGAGCCTTACAACATTGAACAGAAACAGATGCTGTTCTGTCCCAGGTCATTAATCTTCTGCTAATGAGTCAGAGGAAAAGAATGAAGAGCTTAAATTGCAACAAGAGCAACTATTTTCTACAGTAGGAAACATGGAATACATATGTCTTGAACTTTTAATTGTGACACTGCCCTCTCCTTTAGCCATGAATCCAATCAACAAAAGATGGAAGTTGTAAAGACTTGCTGATATCTTTTCAGCAAATAATGATGGACTTGACCTCATTATAGAGATGTTCCTCTGGAGTTTCTGAAATTCTCTGCTGACCTAGCAACTGCCAAGTTACGGAGTGAACATGCTGATGTGAAAAATGTTTTCCTTCCTACTGCAACTGTCATCATACACCTGAATGTAAACAGTTTATGAGATACTTCAGATTATTCTGAATATGAACTTCATGTAACTCATTTGATAAGGAATATAGTGAACTTTGGCATCACAAATTCGATTTCTTCTTGTTAGTCTCTTCACTTGTTGCACCTTGAACTCCGTGTTCTGCAGCCCTTGCGTGAACTCTACGACAACGGGTGCTCTTGACTACTCGGGATGATATGCTGATGTATTTGGATGATGTCACTTTGATGTTTATGCTCTCGGTTCTTCTTGAGCGAAGAGTGGATCTCAATTCTTGGTTCACTGTCATTTTCTTTGCAGCTAGCATTTCACTTGACAAGGTTTATGCCCCGTGCTACCCATTATGGGATTGATGTTTGATATGGATGCTTTTGGGTTCGGCTGCTGCAGTATGGGAGATGTTTGGGCTTGAATCGACTTGCATTTGAGAATTTTGTGGAGTAGTTTACAATTGGTTGGCTTATCACTTATGCAGCTTGGATGCTATTTGGTCCTTAATGCCTCGATTATGGATCTTGGTTTTACTTGGATGTAGATACATGTTTTGAGTAATGCTTGCTCCATTGTCTTGGTAGTTGGTTATTGAGATTTCATTGCTCATTGATGCTTGGTTCTTTGTGGGTTACTCCTTGATCATTAGAATTCTTGACAGTGCTTGGGTTTAGCAGTTATGGCTTTGTTGCTTTTGTGTTGCCTAGCTTCTATGCTAGTTGGGTTGCTTTTACCCATACAGGCCAGAGAACAGTTGCTCTTGATGCTTACCCGGCTATGTACTTTGTCTATTGTCATGTACTTTACAGAGCCACTTATTTGGATGTTGTTGTACAGATACTTGGTCTTCTCCTGGAGCTTGACAGGATCTTATGCCACTTATTGGTCTTGCATTGACTTGGATGCTACTATGTGGTCTGATGTACTACAGAGAGTCATGTTTGCCATTATGGTTATGGGCTGATTTCATGGCTGAATACCATATGCTCTTATGACAAATGTCTTATTCTTTATCGTATTGTGGTCGGTTATGTCATGCAGTTGGCTACGACTCTTCTTCATGTGGGAGCTTTTGCATCCTTGGTTGATGCCTTTATGTTCTCCCGTCTGCTGAGGTTTCATGAGCCTTTGCAGCATGCTTCTACCACTCATGTACTGGTAGTGATTGTCTTTATGAGCAGGTTCCCTCCGTTGGGATAGCCCTTGACTGCTTGAGCTCCGTGGATGCTATGGATAGCCCTATTCATGATGACTTGGATTCCTTGTCATCTTCTACAGGTTCTTCTACTTTAGATGTTGTTTGCTTCCATTGTGGGAAGCTTGGGCATGTTCAAAGAAAATGCTTTAGACAGATTAGAGAGCAGCAGAGATAGAGACGACGGACTTGACATGAGCAAAGAGTCAGAGATACAACAGATGCAGCAGGTGTTACCACTCTTACTAGTGGTGAGGTACATGCACTTACCCATGATGATGTAGTTGAGCATGTACTCTTGTCATCTTGTTTCCCTACAACTTACTTACTCAGTGATCAGGCCTATGATTTTGATTAGATTTTGGACTATATGGCATCTTGTCATGTTACCCCTCATAGAGCATGGTTCCCTTCTTACATGGAGGTTGACAGATGTATTGATTTGGGCCTTGATCAGTCTTATGCTATTGTTGGTACAGAGGATATACATCTAGCTTTGCCTAATGGGACTTCTCTTATACTTAGGGATGTTTAACATGTTCCCAGGGAGGTTGTTGGGATAAAAGGACCTTGGGCCTGCCCATGTATAGTGACCTCCCATATTCTTCATTCATATATATGAGATAGTGCAATAAGCCTGTCATATTATTTTGGACAACACCTACATTGTGTGTGCTCTTCTCTCCCACATCTTCCTCTTGTCCTTCTCCACTGCCATTGCATCCCCTTCAGGAAGATGTGGGTGTACTTCCTTTGTGAAAAGGCTCAAGATTTTGGTAAGTTTAAAGAATGGCTCAAACTTGTTGAGAATGAAATAGGGAAAAATGTGAAGAAGTTTAGAATAGATAGTGGTAGTGAGTTCAACTCAAAGAAGTTTGAGGACTTTTGCATGAGCAAAGGAATTAAATGTCAATTGATGATGGCCATATGTCTTAGCAGGCATTGTTGAGTACCAAAATTGCACCATTGTGAAAATGGAAAGGTGCATGCTAAAGGGAAACTAATTGATTTTGGGTAGAAGTTAATATTGTAATCTACATTCTCAATTGGAGTTATACAAAGGATCTTAATGGAAAAACTCCTCATGAGGTCTATTTTGGTAAGAAACCATTTATCTCACACTTTAGAACTTTTGGATGTGAATGTTATGCATAAGAGAAACAAGTTAAATTCCAAACAACACAAAATATATATTCTTGGATCATAGTGATAGTGAGTTGTGATGTGGTGTTTAAGGAGCAGCCACGTATAGCAGAGGAGGAGAATATAAGTTCTTTCACTTGATCATCCAGTGAAGTAGTCCACTATGATCCTATCCCAAAATATTTCTCTACTCTCAAGGAGGAGGAAGCATCATCTTTGGATGATGAGGAAAAAATCAACCAACCTGCAATTATGCCACCAGAAAAGCCATTGCCATGATGGGTGCAGTGGCTCTATGATCATTATAATCCTATGCCTACCACAATTAAGGAAAAGGTAGATGGACAATGGAGGTCTTTGAGAATAGAGGAGCAAAGAAAGGCTACTTCTCACATAGTCAATATAGCCTTGATGGCAAAGATTATGAGAGAAGTAAAGGAGCCAGTAGACTTGGAAGAAGCACTTGCAGATCTAGCATGGAGAGTAGCTATGAAAGTTGAATATGGCATCATAATGAAGAATAATACTTGGGAGCTAGTGGATCGACTAGAGAAGAGGAAGATTATTGGCACCAAGTGGGTCTAGAAGGTAAAGTACAAGGCTGATGGTAGCTTAGAAAAGTACAAAGCCAGATTAGTTGCATAGGGATTTTCACAAGTTGAAGAATTTGATTTTTAAGAATCATTTGCTCAAATTACCAGAATGACCACTATTCACACAATACTTGCAATGGCTGCTCATAAGAAGTGGCCAATTACCAAATGGATGCCAAATCAACGTTCTTGAATGGCTCAGTGACCACTTTTTGAGCCTCCATCCCCATTCTGAGAATAAAGTTTTTAAGCTAAAGAAGGCATTGTATGGGCTGAAATAAGCCCCTAGAGATGGTACTAGTGGATAGATAAATTTTTTCTAAGTTTGAAGTTCAAAAGATATACCTTAGATGCTAACTTGTATGTTTACATGGATGGTGAAAAGTTTATAGTGATTGCCATATATGTGGATGACCTTTTTATTACTAGTGACGATGAAGATACGATCCATCAGACTCAAAAGGCTTTGAGCTCTGAATTTGAATTGGTAGACTTGGACTTGTTGCACTATTGTTTGGGGATTGAAGTTTCATAAGAGCGTGGAAAAACCTTCATCTCTCAATGATGACAAGGAAATTTGTGCAAATAAAGGTACCAAAATGTGCTCAACATGAAAACATCTTTTGTAAAAATGCATTTTTCTTTTGTACCCTTTTGCCAAAAATGATTTATGAAGTAATGTAAACATATGAGTCCAAGGCTCATTAAAATATTGTGCTAGGAAAAGGAAAGGTCAAACACCTTTGTCCTATTTCAAAAATGAGGGGTCTCTAAGACCTTAGTCTATGATGCAAACTCAATTTTAATATCAAGAAAAAGGAGGTGGTTGCAATCGTGGGATTTGAGGAGGTGGGAGGTTGTGGTGGTTACACCCTCTCTCTTCCTTTATCTTCTCCTTTCACGGTTCATTTCCCTCTCCCTTATTTTGGCACAACTCTCATCTTTCTCATTCTTGTTTCTCTCTCTTGTGCTCCTTTGCAAGATCTCATGGAGAGTGAGGAAGAGGAAGAGGGTGAGGATGGCATTAGTGATAAATTTCATGTGTACCTTCTATATCCTTGTGTGTTTTGAAGCATGAATTCTTGGTGAAGAAGAGGGTTTTCTTGCAGGTTTTTGTGGCAAACAATGTATTTGCATCCTCTACCTAGCCAGTTTGTGATTTTGTGCCGTGGTAGGGTGCTCTTCATTTGGTGCACTGGCCGGAAAAGAGATGGTCATGTAGCTTGCAAGAGAAAAGGATTTGCAGCTACATTCTGACCTTGGCATTCCAATACAAAAAAAAAATGGAGGACTAGACCATCCTCCCTGGCCTCAACTACTATTGCTGCAACTCTTGCCTTTGCCTTAAACAAAATCACATTCTCTAGGAAATCTTAGCACCACCATGATTAGCTCTCTTGTCTTTGCAAATTCAAGTCCCATACAGAGATCAAAGAGTCACCTCTCGTAATGACTCTGAAAGGTGGTGTTGAATGGAGGAAGGGACAGAAGAAAAACAGAGAATTAGGCCAACGAAATTATGATTATATTGATGGGTTTCAATGATGATGAGGTCAAATCATGGAGTGTTAACGACAACAAAACAAAGGCATCAAATCCTTCTTTTTTTGGCACCATTATACTTGCACACTCGACATTCAAAGAGAAGAAGACAGACAAGCAGATCATTGAGCTCTAATTCTGCCTCATCGATAATAGACAATGCATCCAGGAGCTCGTGAGTGAGCCTACAACCTCTAGCAGAGCCCATTCCCCTTTAGCAAGATCGACGAGTGACCATTTCTGACTCCTTGCGCTCCATAAAATAGTTATATCACCTTCATCTTATCCATCCACATGGAGGGGCATCAGTTTTGTTTTCAAAGATAGTTTCTATGGTTTTCATGTTTAATCCTCTTAATGGTCATTCTCATGTAGATCTTATTCTATCCTCAAATCCCTTCTTTTCCACCAAGATTACCCTCCAATATGCACAATAATTTCTTGTGTTTTCTTTTTAATTTTCACCTTCTCTTTTCCAAAATACATTTTTTTGGGTGGGAGAACTCCAATGTTTTATTTTTTGTGAGGGCCTGCTTTATTTTTATAGCCTTCTCGGGTTTCTTTTAGTGTGCTTCATTGCTTGGTTGTTTTCCTATCTATGCTAAGTGTGAATTTGTTCCTTATCTTTTGGGTTTTGCTTATGGTTCTATTTTGTGTGCTCATGACCTAGGTTATACAATCTAGTTGTGCAATTTCTTTTTGTGTGATGTGTGTCCCATTGCTTTCCCCTTCAAGGAAAACAAAAGGCAATCAAGAAAACAAAGACCTAAGACCGAGCATGAAGATTAAGGTTTTTCAAGTGGTGATCGTGGTTCTTCTTCAAATTTGTTAATGGGGACGCTTCACACTAAGTATGGGAGGAATGATGACCATGAAATTTGTGCAAATAAAGGCACCAAAATGTGCTCAACATGAAAACTCAATTTTAATATCAAGAAAAAGGAGGTGGTTGCATCCATGGGATTTAAGGAGGTGGGAGGTTGAGGTTGTTACACCCTCTCTCTTCCTTTATCTTCTCCTTTCACGATTCATTTCCCTCTCCCTCATTTTGGCACAACTCTCATCTTTCTCATTCTTGTTTCTTTCTCTCTTGTGCTCCTTTGCAAGATCTCATGGAGAGTGAGGAAGAGGAAGAGGGTGAGGATGGCATTAGTGACATATTTCTTGAGTGCCTTCTATATCATTGTGTGTCTTGAAGTATGGATTCTTGGTGAAGAAGAGGGTTTTCTTGCAGGTTTTTGTGGCTAGCAATGTACTTGTAGCCTCTACCTAGCCGGTTTGTGGTTCATTTTGTGCCATCGCAGGGTGCTCTTCATTAAGAAGTATTGATGGGAGAACTTAAAAGCATTTGGCATGACCGAGTGTAAGGAGATAGCTACACCTATGGAGGTCAATGTGAAGTCATCCATTGAGGATACATCAACACTTGTAGAAATTGGAGAGTATAGGAGGTTGGTTGGAAGCCTTATCTACTTGTTTAATACCAGACGAGATATCTATTTTGTTGTTGGTATTTTGAGCAGGTTCTCAAAAAATCCATGAGAAACTTTTGACTATAGTATCACATACAATTTCGGAAGTGCTCTTGTAGGGAAGTGTGACTCAGATTGGGTAGGTGATAGTGATTCCAAGAAATCAATTTTTGGATATTGTTTCTCTTTTGGTTTAGGAATTCTTGGATCAATAAAGAAGTAACGAATTGTGGCATTGCCTTCCACTAAAGCACATTACAAGGTAGCTTGTTTTGCTATAGGTGAAGGAGCATGGTTAAGGAGGATTCTATGGCATATGGAAGTACATGATGAAGATCCAACATTGCTAAATGTGATAATAAGAGTTAGATCACCATTGCCAAAAATTTATCTTTTCATGCACGCACCAAACACATTGAGATCCAGTATCTCTATGTTTGTGACTTGATCAAGGATGGGATAGTAAAGCTAGTCTACTATCCCAAAGGAGGAGAATGGAGCAGATATCTTCACCAAAGCTCTTACAAAGGATCTCCTTCGAGTTCACGGGTGGACATTGAGGGGGGGAGGGGTGCTAGATATGCTCAATGCTTGACCCTCGTAAGGTACCACCACTGATCCATGGTGCTATAAGTTGTAGGCCTCCATTTTGAGGAGAAGCCATGTGTGAGCATAGACATTGGGTGGGTCCCGACTTGTATGTCAGATGAGGTCTATGTGATTAGATGGTAAAAAGGTGACCTTTGTGGATCTAGCATTTAGATTAGATAGAGTAGTTATATTGATAGCCACATGAGAAACAATGTATCAAGTTTTGGGCTGTGGGAGTTATCTGGGATTCCTATTTTGGGATTCAAGGGCCGAAAAGTAGCCCTTGGTTGGGAGATCTTAGATCGGCCCCCCTCACAAGGGTCCAGGTCAATGCCCCCATCATGATGGTAAAGGGAATATTCCTTGAAATATTATGTGGCCGACTAGGGAAGGTTTATATAATATGGTTGGACATCCTGACTAGATGGCCTTCCAAGGCTATAAAAGTAAGATCCCACCAAAGCCATGGCCAATCTATCTTTCACCCAGTTAGAGTTCTTCTGACTACCCTTAAGCTCTTTGTTTATCATTTGTCTGGATCACCATCTAAGCTTCACAGTGGAAGTGCACGGTTGGACAGAGCCATCTTTATATTAGTTCATTTGAAATTATAGCAATCTTTTTTCTCATATTTGTTGTGTGTTCTCTACTCCTTGCTTAGATTTTGCCCATTGTGCCATAAAATTTCCACACTCTTCTCCCCTAAAATCTATATAAACCTTTTATATTAGTAAGACACCAAGGATTCTTATCTCTATAAGTTAATTTTAACTCCTAGAGCTCCTTCAAGATCTCTTTAACCTACTCTTTGTGAGAATTCCAACCATGTCCTCCATTCAAAGCTTCATGATTAATGTTGCACACAATCTCCATTGATATATGAGCATGTTGGCACCTATTTATTACTCTCATTTTCTTTACAAACAACACTTTTAACATTACTTTAAGTCTATTTACACTATCTCATACCCTTAGCTCACTTACTATAAGCGATTTTTCTATCAACAAGCTTTAAGGCCACTAAAAGGTCAAAATGACTTTGGAATGGTATATAAAAATTTGTTGGAGCTACTACAAATTTTCTATGCCCTTGAGCATTACTACATACCCTAGCTTTAAAGGAAATTTGCATGTGTCCTAAAGATTGTGTCTGAAGGACAATTTTGTAACCCTAAAGAGATGTAGAGCACCCATAATGGCTCCCATCAATGAAGTGGTTGATGAAGTTTAGGCTTAACTCAAAAGCTAAGGTGCATCATAAAGAAGACCCAAACCTATATAACATGAACATATAATAGTTACACATTGTTGATAGGGGTGACTTCTACATGCTTTTGCTATGACCTAGAACCAAAATTCCCATGCTCAACTAAGACCAATGTTACTTGAGGGGAGGCTAGTTGGTGATGTGAATGGATACGAATATGGATCAACTAGTAGAGGAATCCTTTAGGTTTATTAGAGGAGGCCCCTCACAAAACTTCTCTACACAAGGTTGCATAATCACAAATACGTGGGCTTCTCCAACAATGTAGGCATACCTATTCAATATCCTCATCCTTGTAACATGCCTTCATAATTGTTGAGTAATTGCTCCACACTTTGAATCCCCACTATTTCTCTTTTCTTTTCCTTTGCCCTAGGATTCAGTAGTTTCTTTCACTCTCTCCTCATCTTTGGACATAACTTCATGAGCTAACCAAAGAAGATATTGAATTTCCTTCCCAACAGGTCCATTTGCATGTTAGAATTCTCTTCTTCTTTCCCTAAAGGTATATCAATTGCATGATAATGCCTTCTTTGAATCTTACTCCTAGTCTAACCTTGCTTTGCATTCTCCTTTGTCTCCCCTTTTTGCACCACAACATCTTCCTTTGCAAGGCTCTATGTCTATCCCTAGTCTTATTAGTTTTGAGCTTATCTATTTCTACTTCTATCAGCCCTTTTTTTTGAAAGTAATATGTAATTCAATGCACTCTTCTCTTTCTCTTCAACAATTGGACCTTTGGAAGTTGATGGATCATGGATTTCAATCCCATAGTTATTTTTTTTGTTAGGTAAAATTTTTGGGATTGGATACATGCCTTCTCCTATTCTTCAAGGATATGGATAGTTTGGACTGATACAATCAACCTCTCTATAGTTAAAACATGTTGGAAGTCTTCTAGAAAGACATCTTAAATTGCCACTAGATACTTCTCCTTGCAGTTTGTAACTAACAGGCCCTGCAACTCCTCTACCCCATGGTCTATCTTTGAATGCTACAAGTCTCATATTTTGCATTTGTGCAACTAACTAGTCTTCAATATTAGGTGTTATGTGAGTTTCCCATCTTATGAACACTTTGATAGCTTTGACCATTGACTTATAGGGTTGGTTCTCTAGTTTCAACTTTTGACCTCTCCTCTCTAGGTCTTTCAAACAACTCTCTTCTTTTCAACATTTCAATTTTCCTCGCTTTCTCAAGAGCTATCCTCATAGCCTCTTCACATGTGTCAAGTTTTCAAAGGTCTTGTGGGGTTTCTATTTCTCAAAATTGGCTAAGAAAATCATGTTTTGTTAGTTCATGCTTGAGTTCAACAAGAGGGTTTCTTCTGTTGAATTATCTCTCATAGGCTTTTATCCAATTTCTACCCTCATCCAAAAGTTAGTATTTGAAGATTTGAAGATTCAAGGGAGGTTTAATAACCCTTTGGATAATCAATTCCACTTTTTGAAGGAATCTTTAAGGATCCTCACCCTTCTTTCCATGAAAATTCACAAAATAGATTTTCAATTTTATCCACTCAAGTTTTTTCTATCTTTTGGTACCCTTTACTCTCTTTACTCTCTCTAGAAATCCAAAATATACATCACTCTCCTCTCTCTCTCTCTCTCTCTCTCTCTCTCTCTCTCTGGTCTCTAGTCTCTAGTCTCTACTCTCTACAAGGCAATTTATTGAGGTGGCAAAGTCATTATAGAGGAGTGCAAAAATCCTAAGCATCACTAAGTTACTTTTAGCACAATGGCTAGTTTATGAATGTAGAAAACTCTCTCTACTCCTCTTTCTACCCTCTTTTTTACTCTTTTCCCTCTCCTCTCTACTTTCTCGCTCTACCTCCTCCATCTCATCTCTCTCTCCTATCTCACTCTCCCTCCCTCTCTCTCTACCCTCTTCTCTACTCTTTTTTCTCTCTCCTCTCCTCTCTCTCCTAACTCTTCTCTCCTCTCTCTCTACTACTCTTTTATCTCTCCTCTAGCTAACCTTCCTCTCTCTATCCTATACTCTTGTCTCTTTATCATTTACTCTCTTTTCTACTCTTTCTCTTTTCTCTCTCCTCTCTCCTCTCTCTACCCTCTACTCTTGTTTATTCTAAATCTTAAGCCATCTACTCTCTTTTCTCCTCTCTCCTCTATACTCTCTACTCTCTATTTTTTGAGCTAGAAAAAAAGAAGAGGAGCAAAAAAAGAAAGAAGAAGAGTGGAAGAAAAAAGAAGCTGAGTTTGCACTTAGGAAGAGGAGCAAAAAAAGAGTTTGCACTCTTCTCTCCTCTCTCTCTACCTACTCTTTTATCTCTCCTCTAGCTAACCTTCCTCTCTCTATCCTGTACTCTTGTCTCTTTATCATTTACTCTCTTTTCTACTCTTTTTCTTTTCTCTCTCCTCTCTTCTCTCTCTACCCTCTACTCTTGTTTACTATAAATCTTAAGCCATCTACTCTCTTTTCTCTTCTCTTCTCTCCTCTATCTCTCTCTACTCTCTCCTCTCCTCTCACTCTTCTCTTTTCTCTATCTACCCTCTACTATGTCCTCCCTTTATTCTCATGTCTATATTTTTTGAGCCTTCCTATCGCTACCCTCTACCCTCTATACTCTCTCCTCTCATTATCTTCCTCTCTATATCTCATCTTTCTCTCTCTTATCTTCCCTTCTACTCTTTTATCTCTCTCCTCTCTCTCTTCTTACTCTATGCTCTCTCTCTTCTCTCTACCTACTCTCTATTTCTCTCTATATTCTACTCTCTCTCTTCTCTCTCCTTATTCTCTACTCTCTTTCTAGTATTTTTCCACTCTACCCTCTCTCTATTGTTTTCTCTTTCTACTATCCCTATGGTTTTCTCTCTCCACCCTCCCCTATCGTCTCTCTCCTCTCTTCTCTCTCTATCCACTACTCTCATATCCTTACACACACACACACACACACACACACTCTCTCTCTCTCTCTCTCTTTCTCTCTCCACTATCTACTCTCTCTTCTCTCTAGCTTACTCTCTCTCCTCTCTCTCTCTCTCTACACACACACACACACACACTCTCTCTCTCTCTCTCTCTCTTTCTCTCTCTCTCTCTCTTTCTCTCTCTCTCTCTCTCTCTCTCTCTCTCTCTCTCTTTCTCTCTCTCTCTCTCTCTCTCTCTCTCTCTCTCTCTACATTCATCTCTTTCTCTCTTGCACTATCTCTCTCCCTCTACACAGTAGAAAAATAGTAAAACATAAAGGTTCTAACTATTTAGAACCTAAACACTTACATTCATTTTCCTACCTCAAAGATAGCAACAAGGAAGAATAAAAACATAGTCATGTTTCATGGGCATACCTGTAAGCTCGATGGAGTAAAATGATGCAAAGTAAAACTTTAAAGTTAGGTTAAAAAAGAAAAAATGACATTGATATATGCCTCAATATATGTGCCATTTTTTAAAATTTCATAAAAAATATGTATCGAAGAAAGTCTCACTATTTTATCAAGTTATTTGTGATACATTACTATGGCTTATACCACAGATTATATTAATTTTGAAATTTTATTTGGAAGCCTATAAGAAATAATCAAGACTTGTTTGAGAACACCAACAACCCATAATATGTATCAATAAAAAAACATTTCGAGAAGCCAACCCTTTAATGCATTGGGAGATAATGCAATAGTGTTAGATTGCCTACTAGTGCACCATAATATATTAGCCCTTAAAATGCATATTATATGCTTAATTTTGCAATGGCAGGAAGTCTAGGAATATTAGAATTTGGCTGTGAGGATGGCTTAGGGTTTTGATTGGTATTTGATGGCAAAGGAGGTGGTTTTGTCCAAGACTTATGGAAAGATGATGAGGGAAACCGACTTTGATCGAATTTTCTAAAATTTGAATTGAATTGCTTAGAACCATAGTTACCATTTGCTTGAAATTGTTGTGGACGCTTGTCTCTTCCTCGAAGCTTGTCTTCAGTGTCATGAGCTAAAGAAATTGCATCTTCAAGAGTTGCAGGCTTGAACATATTGACTTCAGTGTAGTAATGCCCAAGTAATCCAGACATAAACTTGCGCTTGTGAGTCGCTTCAGGTACGTCTTCAAGCATGCGTAGTTGGAGTAAGGCATTCCAAAAGCGTTCGATGTACTGGGAAATAGGCTCACGATCTCTTTGCTGAAGAAGGTCCCATTGCTTTATAGCTTTTTCATGGAATTGTGGAGGAAGGAAATTCTGCATAAACTTCTTTTTGAAACTCTCCCAGGTAGTGGAACAATCTATGCTCTTACGAACCACGGTCCACCAAAGAGATGCTCGATCCACTAAATGATTAGTGACACACTTAATTTTATCTTTTTCAGTGATGTCTCTTCATGAAAGTAATCATTAAACTGACTAATGAATGCAAGAACAGTCTTTCCATCTCGAGTTCCATTGAAAGTATGGAATTTGAAATTTCTTTTACTTATCTTTGTTTCTTTGCGGATGGATTGAGCTTCGAGAGTCGCATCGATGGTTCGTCGGATAAGATATTCAGGTTGTGGTCCATCTTTGTCGGTAGTCGATCATTGTAGATTGGCCAATTGAACTTGCAAGGCTTGTCGGGCTCTTCGTTCTTCATCCAGCTGCATCATAATTAAATCCAATTGTTGTTTCATCGTAGGTTCATGAAGATTGCCTTCAGCCATTAAATCATCCATATTTTGTTTCGTCATCCTGTAAAAATTCAAAAGACCTCACACTCTCAAAATCCAATTAGCGAGATGAGCGTAGCTCAAAGTCGGGTATACAAGCCTTATAGATTTTTGTTTGGCTTTCACGGTCTTCGACTTTTGCGGTTGCAGGATTTAAAATCTTCGTAAAATCTGCGTATGACCTTTTGCGTGTGTTGAAACTGGTTCAACAAGTCTGGGTATGCGATCAGAGTCTTCCAGGGAACAACTTTACAGTTCAGTGCTTCTGCGCATGAACAGTCCTTATGGGAGTTTTTAGAATAAGTCAGTTTTGACCTCTGCTGACTTGCAAGACTTGCAAAGTTACAGAACTTAAAGTACTTGACAAAATTTGGAGATTCTTGACTTGTGACTTAGTGGATTAAGCTTGTAACTTAATCTACTGCTCACAACGAATTTTTAGGGGGGCCGTTTTTTCAGCGCCGAAAATCACGGCAAACCCATCCTGATGCCGCCGATTTTGAAATTGGTGAAGCTAAGCTTTTAAAAAGCTTAGTTTTTAAGCTTTTAAAATTTATGAAAGGGATGAAGCTTATCTGTTTTGTTTGAGAAAAACGACTTGAGTAGGGAGATATTAACGTGGTCCTCCGCTTTCCCAGGCCGGTCCTTCGCGATCAGAGGCTGTAGACAGAGATTCTTGACCGCCAGGAATCCACCCGTATCGACCGTTTGCAATGAAACTGACTGTAGAGCTTGATCATTCCAAGAGCTCCGCCTTCGCACAAGATGGGTAGCGATTGGAAGCTCTCGATCTTAGCTTCGCTCTGATACCACTGGTGCACAGATCGGATGCTGTATGCTCACGTAGTGAGCGCCGAAAGGTCCCCAAGAACAAAAGAACTCTACTCTTTGCACAAAACTCAAGGTAGAAAGCATGCATGACATGAACAAGAGACCAATTGGGTGCAATCTCCCCCCATGCCTTGTGTGAGTGCTCCACAAAGCATGTATTTTATGTATTAATCATCTTCAAGCTCAAATAATAGCCCAAATTACAAAATAGCACACTTTTGGCTTTTGAGTTTGCTGTAGTGCCAAATAAAAATAAAGCTAATGGGTGGGCGCCCAAAGAGTCAGGCATACCCAATACAATGTCCAAATGCAAATATCATAATCGTGCGGCCATGCACATACAAAATAATAAATAAATATCCAATGCCTTAATAAATAGGCACGACAAAATATAGGCGCTATGCCTAATGTATGCGCCCATCAAAATATAAGTGATAACTCGAATACACGCTATCCAATGCTTTCCTCTGCCACTGCTGCTATCTCTGCACATCAACTGAAGCATTCACAATCGTTAGTAAAATAATACAAATAAATCGACAAAAGTGAATACCTAGTAGTCTTCAGCTACATAAATAAATCAACTGGTTAGAAATCAATCCTAATTTTAATTTATCACGAGTGCGCACTCTAAACTCATAAACGTTTATTAATTTAATATGTATTTTGCGGAATCACCCGCTATGGAATCACCCATGTACACACTAAATTAATGAAACGCCCGAAAAGGATAGGCGCCCCCATCAACTTCTCGCACAAAGAATCCACTGTGTATGAGCCCCAACAAAGTTTACAGAATCCATCGTAAAACCTCACGAAATCCACCATGAAATATGCCTCCTGGCATCATGTCCAGGCCTATGCCAAGAATCTAAAGCAAGTTCTTCGCAAACTCAATACTTATATCCCCATTCTACCGGCTACACAGTTGCAATATTTCCTACATGGATTAGATTTCAATATCCAGGTGCAGCTCAGTAGTGTCGCTTTGGCCGACATTGACATTGCTATTACCTAAGCAGAAGGAGTAGAGTCGCACTTGCAAGAAGCTTACGCAGCAAGGATAAATTGGAATGGTAATAATTTGGCATTGACCAACGGGAGTTAAGGGGACTCCATGTCAAATGTGAATGGAAGAGGGAGTATCATGCCGAATTTGCCTATGTTACCAACTCCTCCCAATAGTATGACTATGCCTATGGCTAGTTAGACAAGCCCACTACATAGTGGAGGCCAAATAACGAATCCTAATGTTGTCCCAGTAGGTCCGCGTTCAATTTCCAATCAAGTGGTTAGGCCGATGGGATGACAGACAGACGATCGCAGCTATGAGTCGAGTGCCTCTAATGTCCCTGGCGAAGTTAAGGACATAATGAAGTGCTACACTGATATGATTTTTGAACAATATAGACAAACAACTGTGGATGTCAATTTTCTTAAGAAACAGTAGAATTTGATAGGGAGCGGATGCCCTGAAGAGGGTGGCCCCTCAAGATTTAGCTGTAAGTGGTGTGGTGGCCAACATTTCCCTAAGAATTGTCAAAATGTCAAATGCAATATTTGTGGAAAGTCTGGCCACTTAGCTGCTACCTGTTAAAGTAAGATTTGTTCTCTCCAACAAGGGAGTAAATTGCCAGGTCTAGTTAACCATCACTCATAAGGGAATAATCCAGCAAGATGAGGGACCAAGACAAATACTGCAAAGAGGAAAGGCTATTGCAGAGGAGTTGTCTCATAGCAGTGAAGTCAGCCTTATTGAGGCTATATGTGTCAATGACGCTGAAACTTCTCATCTACGAGCCGTAACAAGAGGCCAAAATATTAAAGAGGGTGACAAAGGAAATGTAAAACCTGTCGAGGAAAACCCTAAGCAAGAGGCTATGGGAAAGAAAGTTCTAAATCTTGATATAGAAGGTGGACCTTTAAGGCCTGTTGATAGTAAAGTTGATCCGGAGAAGGATAAGGGATTGCCGAGAAAGAAGAAAAAAGTTAAAAAAGAGGCACTAAACCCGGTCCAAAGACCAAAGGAGAGAACGGTTTGGCACGACAAGAAAAAATTGGCTAACTACCACGGCTTTGATCTAGCAAGTTCTCTTTGCGAAGTTAAACCAGATGTGAATCTCCTGTAGTTGATTAAACTTTCTCCAGGAGTACGCAAGGAATTTAAGAAAATCCTGTATATTAGGTATATCTCGTAGAAACTTTGGGCATAGCACGAGTGGGAGAAGATTGGTTCGATCATGCTGAAAAGCATTGCCCTAGGGTTCCAGCATACGTAGATGGAATATTAGTAGAGCATGCTATCGTGGACATTGGATCCTCCATCAACATCACGAGTTCAGACTTGATGGAGAGGCTAGGTCTCAAAATTCAAAAAGACAGCTCCACACTTCTTAGGATGGCGAATGATAGTCTAAGACAACTAGAAGGTTGCATCACTAAAGTCCACGTTACAATAACGAGCATGGAATGCTATCTGAACCTTAGGGTGATAAGGTTTGCAGGACGTCCTAGCTATCGAGTTTTGCTAGGTAGGCCATGTATCTTATGAACAGACTACCAAGTCGATATATACACTGGTCGAGTGATTCTAGGTAGAGGTGCCAATCGTGTAATAGTGGATGCTTACCCTGAGTCTCCTCAGAGTGAGAGAGCTCCTTTATCCTCTATCGAACTAGAAATAGTAGAAGATTCATCTAGCAGTGAGACGTCATCGAGTGATAGATCTAAAGAAGAGTCCACTAGAGAGGAAATTATCAGATAACATTGAATGAGTCGATAGAGCCTCAAGATCAAATAAGAGATGTGGACGTTATTGAGTTGGACCTTGGTACGCCCAATGGTTCGCGGCCAATTAAATCAGGTTTCATGCTCAGTTCGGAAGAGAGAAAGGACTATGTGTCCCTGATTTAGGAGTTCCGCGACATCTTTGCAAACTTAAGGGCGTTCCCCCTAGTCTGGTTGTGCATACTATTCCTGTAAAGGAAGGAACCCGCCCTATACGTCAGAAAGTAAGGCATATGCCTTTTAAACTAAGGGACCGGTTGTTTGAAGAGCTACAGAAGTTGCAGAAAGTGGCTTTGATCTTCCCTGTTCAGCATACTGAATGGTGTTTGCCAGTTGTGATTAGAAAGAAGAAGAACAATCAAATCCGGCTTTGTGTAGATTTTAGAGAGATAAATAAGCAAACAGTTAAGGACTACTCCCATTGTCCTTTATTGACCAAATTTTGGATCAATTAGTGGATAGGGAAGTATATTCGTTCATGGATTGCTTTGCGGGGTAAAATCAAATGGAAATTACTGAGCAAGATAATCTTAAAAGGACATTTATTACTGTCTTTGGTACTTTTGCGTACCATGTGATGGCATTTGGTTTATGTAATGCACCTGGTTCGTGGCAAAGAACAGCCAACAAGACCTTTGGTGACATCTCCCCAGAGGAGCTGAAAGTATTCATTGATGACCTGGGGGCAACCACCACAAGAGAAATGTAGTTGATCATTTTGTGTAAGTGTTTTGAGCATTGCAAACAATTCTACATAGCTCTTAATCCACGGAAGTGCGTCTTTGGAGTCCCTTATGGGCTATTGTTAGGCCATGTGGTCAATTCAATAGGGATTGCAATTGAACCTGAAAAAATCAAGGTTATAGTCGCCATGAGTCCACCACATACTCCAAAGGAAGTACATAACTTTCTGTCATCGGTAGGGTATTATTGGAGGTTTATCAATGCCTTGGCAAAAAGAGCGTTGCCACTGACGAACCTATTGTCATTCAATTGTCAGTTTACATGGAGTGATGCTTGCAAAGTATCTTTTGACGATGTGAAGTAGAAGCTTGCCAAAGCACCTGTTTTAAAAGCACCTAAAAGGGGCAAAATGTTCTATATATTTTCAGCAGCCCACTATATATAGTATCCCAAATTTGGGAGAAAAAGTGGTACCATCTGATACCTTTTGCTAGTCGGAAATTGGGCATATCGGAAATTAACTATACCTATATGGAGAAGTTGTGCCTTGCGATGGTATTTTCCACCAAAAAGTTTAGGCACTACATTCTCCATGAGAAGGTGATTTTTTATACGAAGGTGGAAGGGCTTCCATTGTTGTGCTGAACACAAGTTACAGCCACCAGATCGTTTAGCAAAGTGGTTAATCACTTTGCAGGAGTTTGATTATGATATCAGAAGCAAGCCACCAAAGCTACAGCGCATTGTGGAATGTCTTGCAGATTTCGAAGAGCTCAAAGAGGTCTTGGCTGAAGGAAGTGACATGGAAACATTGGTTAATATTGATATGACGTCTATTCCCTCCTAGTATGCTGCTATAAGGCATTATTTATCTACAGGAGAGACTGGAGCTACTTTATCCAAATCAGAGAAGAGGAAAATTAAACAACATGCATTGAAATTTTCATTGATCACTGGAACATTATATCGGCAGGGTGTTGATGATATCTATCACCAATGTGTGATGCCTGAGGAGGTTCCATTTATCTTGGAGGAGTGCCATAACTCCGCTTGTGCAGGGCACTTTTGTTGGGCGGTTGACGGCACAGAAGGCTTTAAGAGCTAGATATTGGTGGCCTTCCATATTCCAAGATTCATTTGAGTATGTTAAGAGATGCGATACATGCCAAAGACATGATAGTAGAGAGAATAGGAAGCGACCACTTATGCCTATTATGGCTATTCTTCCATTTGAGAAGTGGGGCATCAACTTTGTGGGTCCCATTACCCCATTGTCTACTACTCAGAAGAGATACATTATAGTAGCCACTGATTACTTTACAAAGTGGCCAGAAGCATGAGTGACGAGGCAGGACAATGCAAAAAAGACTGCTAGTTTCCTACTTGAGCAGATTATCTATCATCTTGCTCCACCAAAGGAAATAGTATCGGACCGTGGAACTCACTTTTTGAATAAGGTGATTAAAAGCTTGACTGAAACTTGGAAAATTAAGCACAGTAAGATGACTCCCTATAATCCACAAGCAAATGGATAAGTTGAAAGTACCAATAAGCAGCTTGTGGGTATCATATCCAAGATAGTCTCCAAAAAGTAACGGAACTGGGATACAAAATTATATGTGGCGGTTTGGGCGTATAATACTACGTTTAAACGAGCCATTGGTCATACCCCGTTCAAATTAGTTTATGGGGAGGAGTGTGACTTGCCCTTGGAAATTGAGTTGCTGACCATAAGATTCGCAATCAATCATTCTTTGGGTGATGAAGATGCCCTATTCGAGCGGTTTATGACTATAGCCCACTTGGATGAGCTTAAATTACAAAGTTTGTTGCACCAGGAAGTGGCTAAGCATTGGATGAAGCAGTTGCATGATCTAAAAGCGAAGAAATATACCTTTAAGAAAGGATAATTAGTTTTATACTAGGATGCGCATAGGGAGCTATTTCCAGGGAAGTTGGAACCCAGATGGGATGGCCCTTACAAGATAGTTAGGATAGGTAAAAATAAGTCCACGGCTTTATTAGCTAATCTATAGGGAGTGGAATTTAAAAATAAGGTTAATCTTGATAAGATTAAACCTTATTATTTTTTAGTATGCTAACATGCTAAATGCATTGCAGGTCCATGCTGGGGTTGATTTGAGATCTGCAGGAGATCTTAAACTTGTTGATGGGGTGGTTAATCTCTTATTTGGAGCACCCATATCTAGAGCAAAGATATCATCAGGGGAAGCTTATCTAGTGGAGCAAAGGGTACAAAGTGATTAAGTAAGAAGACGGTATCTTTGTGTGGGAGATTAAAGTTTTCTGTCATCACTGTTTACAAATCCTGGCAAGTATCCCTGTTGAGTTTAATTGAAAAGGTGGGATGGAGCCATCAGTTCACCCTCTAAATATGTTGAAATTTGATTATCATGATTACGAATAGGAGAGTTCTTGATGTGCATGTTATAATTTGATGGAGTATCTCGGGGCCCTCATAAAAAAGGGAGTTTTGGAACAGTTATCCAAGATCCCTGACACAGAGTTACAATGAAATTGGTTGGTTATCTCAGGGTAGGATTCACTAACAACATGGCAGAGTATAAGGCTTTGATTATGGGACTAAATATTGCCAAGCAAGGTGGTATTCGGTGTTTGTTAGTAAAAGGGAATTCCCAGTTGATCTTAAATCAACTAAATGAGACATATACAGTCTGGAATCCCATCCTTTGTATGTATCATCGAACTGCTATAGCCCTACACTTGATGAATTTGAGAGCGTCTCTCTTCAGCTAATTCCACATTATTGGAATTAGTTTGCAGATTCATTAGCTAATTTTTCTTATGAGAAGGACCTCTTCTTCAACTGTGGTCCTAGTCCGAATGTTTTCATTGATAATGAGACAGGACCTGGTTGCTTGTGGGGAGTTTTATCAGACCACACATTATATGGCAGGTGATGGTTGATATGGGTAATGTGAAGAGTAGTCGAGACCCATCTACCACTATTATCTTGGACCCATAGTTTGATCAGATGACATGTTATGCATATGTCTCTTGCTATATATGTTGGAGGGATAGGTCACAACTTGATGCATTTAGTCTAGGGAAGAAAGCTCTATTCTTCCCCTTGGAATAGAGTATATTTTCGTATATCTGCCTTCTTCCAAGCAAGGATCTATATGAGCTGGTTCGCTTGATTTCTTTAGGTCAAGAGGACTAGTTGCTTCTAGGTTTAAATATTTGATTTCTTTAGGCCAAGAGGGCTAGTTAATTTGCAATGAAATGTGCTATTTCTTTAGGCCAAGAGGGCCCTATGTTTGTTTGGTGCAGGTACGTTTAATGGTTTGCTGTTTTAGTGATTGCATCATACAAGTTGATGAAGTCGCTAGAGGGAGCCTTTGATGGGAAGAAGCTTCTTGTGGCCATTCGAGGTGGTTTCATCCCCTTTCTGAGTCTTTTTTCCCTTAAGCAAATAATGATACATGTGCATGTAAGGATGCTTTCTTTTTGTTTGTTGGGGACCGTCAATTAAGGTATGAAGTCCCAGGTTTAGGTTTTGTATGTCTGGAGGGAGGTCTGAGTAGTCATTGCCTCATGTACTAGCATTGTCAGGCACTGAAAGACCTGTTTTCGACGGGAGTTCTAGTGACCCTATTCTGCTGACTTGCTAGGCGGTTGTTCTAGGAGGTCCAGTTAGTGTGGGGCAGTTAGAGACGCCTACTAAAAATAACCAAAAGGAAAAAACCCTAAATATCCAATAAAAAATAAATGAATATACAGAGGTGTGTAAAAAGGGGTTTTAATCCCTATAAAAATATAGAAGCAAGAAAAATCTTTGAGCAGTTGTTCATTGCCTTGCAAAGGTCTGGTAAGTTCCTAGGGACGAGACAAGACCCGGTGCCGATGCCTTATCTTCCTAGGGGTGGTAACTAGTTGAAAAGCAAAGAATAAAAGAAGATTGAAGTCTTAGGGAAGTTACTATATGTATATCCTCTACATCACGTGCGTTCAAGGCCTATTTGTAAATATCCTTATCTGTAATTTTTTCTTAAATAAAACATAACCCTTATCTATTCAATTTGTAAATAACACCTTTAAATTACACCCTTCTATATGTAAAAAATGTATAAATATGGTATTTTAAAAATACCTTATTTTGAACTCACGTGATGCACACATATATTCATGAGTAACTTACCCGAGGTTGGAGTGAAAATAAAAGTGAGCGTTAGAAAAGGATTAAGTGTCGCCTTGCGAGGGCTTGGTAGGTTCTTGGGTACAAAGACAAGACCTGAGGCCGATGCCTTATTCTCCTTGGGTTACTACGCTCAGCTCCCTCCTTTTTACATGCCCGTGTATGGACAATCAGAAGCTAAAAGGAAAATGTGCTACAATACACCATTTATTGATCAGGCTATAGGAGTCCTTGCCTAGTCAAAGCTCCTCGTTGTGTTGACCTTAGTTAGGTAGGCAATTCAAACCACCACTTAGGATTACCTCTCTCAAAGTTCTTTTCAGCTTGGCCATGTTGGAGTAGTTGGTTAGTGACTCGCTTTGGGTTTTCTAACAGATTATCCTAGGCCTACTCCTCATGGATTTCATGCCTTGGTTTTGTCAGGGGGTAGGGTGGAAACTATGATGTCTTTTGTTGTGTATTTCTTTTGTATCAGCTTGATGCTCTTTGTGGTTGTGTTTATGTGCAGATCTATTCATGGGATTCGATGGGTTGAGTCACCCTATCTCGTGGTGGTCACTAATGACAGATGATTTTTGACGTCGAGAAGTGCTTAAAAATAGTCAAAAAATCCAAATTTTAGGGAAAAAATAGACTTCATTGAAGGCGGCAGCTGCAATTAGTACGATTTTAAGCGGCAAAGCCCCAAAAATGCTTTAAAGACTCACAAAGTGACGGTTGGGGAATTTTCTTAATTTCTCGGCATGTCAGATAAGACTCCATGAGATGCCCAACAGTGGGGGACTTTGAGACAAATGCCAAGAATTTTCGAAAGCTAATTCGGACGCTGGACGCGGAAGGAGTGCCAAAAATTGGCCAAACATTTGAGAATGGAAGGGGTGTGACCCTTTGGGGACCCCCTCGGGCCCCCAAAATTTGACGATTGGGCGTATGAAAAAGACCACACCATGGATGTAGGCGACATTTTTCTTGAAGAGAGAGAGAGAGAGGCAATTGGCACTTCAATGTAACCCCCCCTGATCTAACTATATCGATGATCTACATCTTCTCTTCGCTCTCCATCACCGCCTTCGGCTCATGAAATGGATACCTGGACAAGGAGATAGAAATTCAGTCTTTCTCTCCTCCCTCTCTCTCCCCTTAAGGGGTAATTCATGCCCATGAAGAAGAATGAAGAACGGTTGGGGATGCTTGCCTGACATGAACCGAATTGCTCCAAGATCAAGAGGAGGTTGAGGGGAGATGTTTAGCATTGAAGATTTGTCGCTGCTTGGTCCATTGGCAACCCAAAAAAATTATTTATAAAACCCACCACATGCAAAAAAGTGGTATGCCTCATTTTTACAAAGGAAATTTGCTTCTTGTTGATGTTTGATGGTTGAAATGAAATTCATATGGAAACAAAAAAAATTGGATCTTGCTTTCATTATGGTTGAGGGCTGTGCATTAAAAAATTGCAGACCTGTAATGATAAATAGTCGTAATAATGGCCTGAAATTTTTAGTGAAAAAATAAATGTTTTATTGGTTTCGGATAGGAAAAAGAGATGCACATGGGATAAAATTCTGAGACAAAATATCTTTAAGCTTTCATGATCAATCAATAATCATAAATTAAAAAAACCTATTTTTAGGTACAAGTAAATAGAGAAAAATAGCTTAAAATTGGAAAAAAGGGATTTTTCATGTTATAAAAATCTAGAAATTTATGATTCGTGGTTGTGCCTGTATAACAAAGCTAAGCATAAATTTTGGCTTTATTTTGGCTTTATTTATGCATTATATTTTATGTTTTTTTATTTTATGCAAAAAATACATGCAAAATAATACCCTACACCTATGCAACACAGCATAACCTAAACATTAGCGGAAAAGGGTAAGGTTAAGAGATTAAAAGGGTTGAGAGGGTTTGAATTTTTGAAACATTTGATTGTGCATTTCATTTATAATTGCGATAATTTAGTTTAAGGGGCTAGTAGCACGAGAGATTGGTGCTAGTCTCCCTACATCGAAGCATACATTTAGTGAAAATCATGAAAGGGTTGTTTTGTCCACATCACAAAATAATGATTTGATAAATATTGTTTTTGTACTAGGATCATATGCACTATGCATGACGCATGACATGGTATCAGTCCTAGATCTCATAGCAATTGTCTTCCTAGGACATGACTTATACGCTGAGTGGAAAGGAGCCTTTGCTGTAGGTCAATTGTACACTTTCCTTGGGATTTTTTGGTGAGGATTTATATATTCTTGGATCGTAAAAAACAAGAAAAGAGTGGAGTTTGTGAGTTATGTCTTATATGTTGGAGTGACACATCTTGGGGTCAATCCCCAAGGTGTAGGAGAGTTGCAGTGGAGCCGCGACAATCAACCGAGGGGAGCTTCCTAATGTTTGTGTGACGAGGCACTATGCCTACATGTTATGGGATCTCCCTCCGAGAAGAAGGAAATGTGAACGTTGGACTACGTATCAGCTACAAATGCATAATTAAGTCTATCTAGTGTACATCAGTGTATTACAGAGACACTCTTGACCGGCGAGGCCGTGTGGTGGGATTGTCTATTGTGTGCATGACGTCCGGCTAGTGCCATAGCCAGTGTCGGCCCATTTTAGGTCCCATCAAAAGGAAACTCATCTAATATGTAATCAAGCCTCCAAGAAGCTTTCTTAGGTGGTAAAACTCTCCATTTTATCAAGTATTCAATGATGGAACGAGATCAAAGCTTCTTCTTACGTTGACCTATGATAGCCTCTAGAATGTACTGAATAAGACTTCTTCATCAATAGGTGGCTCATCAACTTTATCAACAGGTTACCATAGAAAGGCTTGAGCTCACTAACATGGAATACATTATGAATCTTAGTAGAAGAGGGTAGCTTCAATCTATATGCCAAGTCTCCAATGCGCTTCAGGATTCAATAGGGGCCATAAAATCTATGAGCAAGCTTGTTATTGGATCCATCTTTCAAAGTAGAACATCGAGACTTGGGCACCTTCAACAAAACCAATTCTCCTTCCTGGAACTCTAAAGGTTGCCTTCCCATCTGCATACATCATCATTTGATATTGGGCTTTTCTAAGATTCATCTTACATTTCTAAAGAAGAGTTTGGATTCTTTCCAATTCTTCTTTCCCATGAGGATTGATTCTTTCACTAAAGATGGCTGTGGGTAAGGGCACTTATAGCCATACATAGCCTCAAATGGTGAAACTCCAATGTTAGCATGAGTGGAGTTATTATAGGCAAACTTAGTTAAGTGTAACCAAGAATCCCATGAATTCAGGACATCATAACAAAAATGGTGAAGATAAGTCTCCAACCACTTATTTATCGTTTCTGTCTGTCCGCCGTTAGTTTGTGGATGATAGGCCATAGAGGAAGCCAATTTAGTGCCCATGGATGTGAATACTGCCTACCAAAAGTTACTCATGAACTTTGAATCTCTATCATGAACAATCACCTATGATAATCCATGTAGTCTAAAAATATACTCCATGAACTGACTGGCCACTTGAGAAGTAGTAAACTAGGTCTTGGTTGGAATGAAATGGGCTACCTTAATGAGTCTATCCATCACCACATATATACTATTCCATCCCTTTTTGGTAGTAGGCAAGCAAGTAATGAAGTCCATGGTAATGTGTGTCCATTTGCCTGTAGAAATAGGTAAGGGTTGCAACAAACCACCTGGCTTATGGGTGCTATCCTTATTCTATTGACAAGGCATGCACTTCATGACAAAGTCTTTGATATCTTTCCATAGCCCTTTCCAATAAAAGATTTTGTTGATCCTATTATAAGTTTTGAAAACTCCAAGGTGTCCAACTAAAGGTAAAGAATGCAACTTCTCCATAATTTTTCATGTAAAAGAAGAAGTAAAAGGAATGAAAATCTTGCCATTTAACCAGATGAGGCCATTTTGAAGTTGATAATGTGAGTTATCTTTCATGAGACCTTGTTGTAATTTTTGAAAAATATGGTTAAGCTCTTCCTCCAAAAGATAAGCATCCTGTAGTTCTTCAATCTAATCACTATGTAGCTCACTCATTGTTGAAACTTTGCAAGCCCACATACGAGAAAGAGAATCGGCCACTACATTGTCTTTGCCCCTCGTATGAATGATGTCAAAATCATAATTTTGCAGTGTAACTACCCACCTACACTACTTAGGAGTAAGATTGGACTAAGTGAGAAAATACTTAAGGACCTTGTGATCACTTTGAACTCTGAAATGGTTGTCATACAAATAATGATGCCATTTCTTTATCATATGCAAGATAGCCAATATCTCTTGATCATAAACATTCATAGCCCTTTCCTTATCTGTAAACTTATGGCTTTCAAAGGCAATCACTCTATGCTCGTGTATCAAAATAGCCCCAATGCCTCAGCCACTAGCATCACACTCTATGGTAAACTCCTTCGAAAAATCCAGACATACTAGAATAGAAGCAGAAGAAGTAAGGAGTTTCTTTAATTGGTTGAGACTGCTTTCTACAAGAATATCCCAAAAGAAAGCTTTTTTCTTCAACCTATCAGTCAAAGGAGCTGCAATAGCCACATAATGCTTGATGAATTGGCGATAAAATAAAGATAGACCAAGAAATCCTCTAAGTAGTGGTAGTAGGTGTTGGCAAATCTTTAATACACTGCACCTTCTTGGGGTTAGCTTGGATCCCTTTTTCATTGACAATATGTCCCCAAGTATTCCACTTCAATTTGCATAAAATAGCATTTCTTCTCCTTAGCAAAGAGCCTATGATATCTCAATACATAAAAAACCTTCCTCATGTTGTTGGGGGTAAAGGCGCCTTCGCCTAGCCGCCCGTGTATTACTACACTAACAGTCATCGCCACTGCACACTGCAGGTGGCAGACGCCCATCACCGTTACTTTATTCTTTATTCTTTTAGTGACAGTTTGAATAAAGGAAGGCCCAGACACACATTGTGACTGTTGGAGTTCCCATTTCTTGTCTCTCTCTTTCTTGCTCTTGCTCTCCCGCCATAACTCTCGAGTGCAAGCTTCGATCCTTCTCACCTTTCAACTGGTATCAGAGCTTGGCTTCCCGACTCTTGAGCTTGGTTCGTGGCATTCTCAGCTTCCCATCGACCCACTCACATTGGGTCTCCTTCCCGATAGCCATATTTGACTCCTTCGAGCTCCCGTCACTCCCCGGCTTCCCGAGCACCTTCCCGGCCCCTTTGGACACCCTCAAGGCATTCACACAGAGGTATTGCTTCACTCTTTATAGGGTTTACCTTAGTTTTCAGCCCTCTTGAAATAGGGCAACCATTACACTCCCAGCTCTCATTTCATATGTGGGCTGCTCTCCCCTTGCTAGGGCTTGTTTGAGGCCTTCCTTAGCTTTAACCGGACCCCTCCAAAGCTTGGCCACCATTTTTTGCAGCCCTAAGACCAACATTTACAGTTGGCAGAATCACGCAGCCCTCCCATATGTGTCTTCATCATTGACAGTCACAACAACAGCTCTCCCCCTCCATTGGCACTTGGAAAGGCTCCATTTCGGGCATATGAACATGCTTTGATGCTTGGTTTTGATGGTTGATGTGTTGGCATAGCATTTGGACTGATTTAACACTGTTTTGGGACTGTCATAATAGTCCACATGTAGTTTATGACAGTGTTACACTGCCATTTGATGCTACAGCTTGTTTGGCATTGTCATTTGATGCCCGGTTGGTCTCGTTTGATGCCCGGATGTTAGGGGAATGTATGCCTATTGTTTGGTAACCATTTGGAGCTGATTTTGGTGCTGAAATTTTCAGTTTTGAACAGTAAATCACTGCTATACATAGTTGGGCTGAAGTCATTTTGCTCATGTATGCTTATGCCTATGCTTTTCAGGCTATGTTTTGGGCATGTATGGTGATATATTGACACTTGGGGCTCGACATAGAGCTTGGTTTTGATTCGGGATCATTGGTTGAGCTTGAGCTCACTTTACAAATCATTTGGATTCTCTATCTTGGATGTACTTATGGCATGTATGTTGCTTATGTCTGACCGGTCTTGACATGCTTAGCCTATGCCATTACTACATGCTAGTTACATTGTTTGGAGCCTATTGCTACTGGAGCTTGGTCTTGGCTTGTGACCTTGGATTCCTGGAGCTTACTTGAGCTATTTATTGGCTTGCTAGAGTTGTATCTTGGGATGTACTTGATGTCTTATATGCTTATGGATGCTACATACGGATGCTCTACCGCCTACATGTTTGGGATGTACCATTGATGCTTGATCTTGGACACTGGTCATTGGTGCCTGTACATGATTTGTTTGAGCTTTGTTGCTTGATATTTATGGCTTTTGTGCCAATGGGAGCGTCTTTGGATACTTGACAGCCATTGAGCAGGCGGTCTATGCTCTTTGAGCTTTTGAGACTATTTGGGATCTTTTACCCTTCAGGATGATTCATGGTTCATATGTCTTGGTTCCTCCGATGCTTATGAGCTCACTCTTTGCTTTGGGTCCCTCTCTTTGTGAGCTGACACCTACTTGTGTCAAGTCTTGGTAGTGGCTAGAACACTTTGCCCCGTTGACTAGGGGTGTGCCTACTCACTAACAAATGTTTGTATGACATGTTTGGGTGTTGGATTCATGCTTATCAACTGTCATATGCCTATATTATGCCGCATGATGCCGGCTTTGGTCTTGGCAGTATCTGATTGACTTGGGATCCAATTTTGGCACTCTTAGCTCTCATTTACTGAAATCTATAATTTATTACAGCAAGTACATGGACTGACATGGATTTTTCATGCTGAAATATTCTGAAATGATGTATTTTCACTAGTACTTGGTGGGAAGCATCTTTGGTTATACTTTTCTCGCCATTTTCTCTCGATTTTAGTGATTTTTTTGTCTTTTTTTGCAGTAAACAACAAGCAGTTTTGAATTGTCTACAATCTTCCAGCCTACATTATGGCGAGTTCGTCCACTGAACATGCTATTTTCAACATCACTAAGCTTGATGGTACGAATTACTCTTATTGGAAGAGCTAGATTTGGCATGTGTTGGTACAGAAATCGCAGATCAAATCTTTGAGGTTGAGCGGGCATCCACTTGCAACTATGCCAAATGAGGAATGGCTTGATCTTGATGAGTTATGCAAGTCCACTATTGTATTATCTCTCACAGAACAAGTTCATTACAATGTATTTGAGGAAGAATAGAGTGCATGGCAGTTGTGGGATAAAATCAAGAATCTCTATGACAAAAAAAGTCCAGCGAGTCAGATGTATTGGCTGAAGCAGCTTATGGATCTGCGCATGAAGGAGAATGTGACCATGTCTGCTCACTTAAGCTAGTTCCATGCTATACTCAAGAACTTGACTTCGCAGGATATCACTTTTGCAGAGGATGTCACACCTCTTTTCTTGCTTGGTACTCTTAATGAATCATGGGATGTATTCCGCACTGCATTATGTGCCTCTACTGCTACCTTGAAATTATCTGATGTTGAGAGTACTCTTTTGTAGGAAGAGGTTAATCGTAAGAATTTGGATGCCTCTCGTATGTCGCATGCTATGATAGTTAGAAGCAGGAATGATGGATATGGAAAGCATGGCAGTGGAAGTGCCGTGGACGGGAAGGAGACCCTGCATGGAAGATTACTCGTGGCAGACTTGTGATTGCGAGAGGTGCTAAGGCTGGCAGCCTCTATCCCTTGATTGTATTAGCTTCTTCCCTTGATCATGTTTTGTCTGTGGGTTCTATCCCACATATATCTCTTTGGCATGCCCGTTTGGGCCATATGTCTTTAAAGGGAATGAAAATGCTTTCTGGTTTGCAGTACTTACCGCCCCTTGATTATGCATGTTTTGATTCATGTGAGCATTGTCTTTATGGCAGGCAGACTAGGTCTATGCATAAGAATTCTGGTAGGCCATGCATGAGTGAGCCCTTGGCATTGGTACATTCGGATGTCTTTGGGTCCATGCCTTGTCAGTCTATGGGTGATGCCAAGTATTTTGTTACTTTCATAGATGGTTTTTCACGGAAAGTTTGGGCTTATCCCATTAAGCTGAAATCCAATGTCTTGGCTATGTTTCAGAGATGGCTTGCATTGGTTGAGAACCAGTCTAGGTATAGGCTAAAATGCCTAAGGACAGATAATGGGGGTGAGTATGTCTCACGTGCTTTTGAATAGTTATGTGATGAGAGCGGTATTAAGTGCCAGTTGACCGCCCCCTACACTCCCCCCAGAATGGTTTGGCTGAGCGGATGAATAGAACCATCCAGGAGCGTGTACATAGTATGCTTAGCCACGCAGGCCTACTACCAGAGAGCTTTTGGACTGAAGCAGTTAGTACAACTGTGCATATCATAAACAAATCACCTTCTAGTGGTTTGGATTTCCAGGTTGCCGAGGAGGTACGGATTGGAAAACGTCCCTCTTATGCGCATCTCCGTGTCTTTGGATGTGAGGCATTTTTCCATGTGCCCAGGGATAAGAGAAGTAAGATAGATCCTAAGAGTGCCAGATGCATTTTCCTTGGTTATGGGGATGCAGGCGAGATGGGTTATCGTCTCTGGGATCTGTAGGCGCGGAAAGTCATCCACAATCATGATATAGTCTTCCATGAAGACAAGATGCATAGGCAGCCTGAGAGAGTTGTTGAGATCCGCAGGGTCATATTTCAAGAGGAGCCGAGAGCTCTTGCACAGCCAGTTGGACAGCCTATAGCTACAGCAGATGCTCATGGTCAGGGTGTTTGATAGGTAGCTGGGCAGGTAGCAAAGCCTACCGTGAGACGGTCTACTAGAGACAGACGTCCACCTAATAGATTTCAGCCCTCGATGCATTATGTCTTGGTTACAGATGCAGGAGAGCCTTGCACTTATGATGAGGCTATGCGCAGGGGTGATAGTCACTCTTGGGAGAGGGCTATGCAGTCTGAGATAGAATTCTTGCATAAGAATGACACTTGGGATTTGGTTTCCTTGCCTACGGGTAAGAAGTCTTTGCCATGCAAGTGGGTGTACAAGTTGAAGAGTACCCCTAGACACCCCAAGCCGGCATACAAGGCTAGATTAGTAGCAAAGGGTTTTAAGCAGGAGCATGGTGTGGAATTTGATGAGGTCTTTTCTCTTGTTGTTAAGATGACCACCCTGCGCTTAGTCTTGGCTTTGGTTGCTCAGCTTGACTTGGATTTATACCAGATGGATGTCAAGACGGCTTTCTTACATGGGGACTTGCATGATGAGATTTATATGGAGCAGCCTAAGGGCTTTGCAGAACCTAGCAAGGAGCACCTAGTGTGCAAATTGAAGAAAAGTTTTTATGGCTTGAAGCAGGCACCTAGGGAGTGGTATCATAAGTTTGATGCCTTTATGTAGTCAAAAGGCTACAGCAGGAGTGCTATGGATCCGTGTCTTTACAGAAGAAAGCTCATGATGGTTCTTTATTGATTTTGGTCCTCTATGTGGATGATATGCTAATAGTAGGGAAAGCTCATGATGAGCTAGATGCTCTTAAGGCTCAGCTCAAGAAGAGTTTTGAGATGAAAGATCTAGGACAGGTCGCTCACATACTTGGTATGAGCATTAGACGCGATAGGCATCAAGGACTCCTCTACTTGCCACAGAGGGAGTACATTCATAAAGTCCTTGAGAGCTTCCGCATGCAAGACGTAAAGCCTATTGGTTATCCATTGCCTTCTTATGTGAAGGTATCACAGGCTGATTTTCCACAAACAGATGAGCAGAGGGCCGAGATGACCAAGATTCCCTATGCATCCGCAATAGACAGTATGCCATGATAGCCACTCATCCAAATATTGCCTTTGCAGTTGGTGTTGTGGCACGCTATATGGCTACACCTGGAAAGAAGCATTGGGATGCCGTGAAGGGTATCATGAGGTACCTAAAGGGCACTGTAGATATGTGCATATACTATGGCAACCAGGATACAGGAGTCGTGGGGTACACTGACTCTGATTATGTAGGACATGTAGATAGTAGGAAGTCCACTTCAGGCTATGTATTCACATATGTTGGAGGTACTGTTTCTTGGATGTCCAGAGTGCAGAAATGCACGGCCTTTTCTACTACAGAGGCCGAGTATGTTGCAGCCCACTGAGGCTTGCAAGGAGGCCATTTGGTTGGGTCGTTTGGTTGCTGACCTTGGTATTGATTCTATCCCTACACTGCATTCGGATTCTATGAGTGCTATTCAGTTAGCCAAGAATCCGATCTTCCATACGAAGAAGAAACACATTGAGGTGAGGTATCACTTCATTTGTGGGGTCGTTGAGGACAAGTCTGTTGATCTTGTCAAGATCTCGACTGACCAGAATCCTGCAGATCTGCTTACAAAAAGCCTCTCTACAGAGCACTTTGCCTTCCTTAGGAGGTTGATGGGCGTGGGATGAGATGATGTCTTTCCTCATCCTGTTGTACATGTGTACATGTTGTACTATCCTTTTTTTTCTCTTTTTCTTTTCACTCCTCACTAGGGCAGATTCGCCTTTAAGTGGGAGTTGAAAGGTGAGAAGGATCAAAGCTTGCACATGTATGATAGATGACTGTAAAGGGTCTTACTCTAAATTAGAATGTCATCAAAGAAGACCAAGACAAACTGAAAGAGGAAAGGCTAAAAATCTTGTTCATCAAACTTTGGAAGGTAACTAGAGCATTTGTAAGCCCAAATGGTATCACTAGGAAATGATAGAGCCCTTGATCTGTCCTAAAAGCAATCTTTATCTCATTACCCTCTTGCATACGAATCTAATGATACCATGACCTCGAGTCAATTTTCATAAAGAATCTAGCCCCCCTGAGCTCATCAAGCAAATCATCAATCATGGGTATTGGATACATGTTCTTCACTTTGATCTTGTTAAGATCCCTGTAGTCAATACACATCATGAAATATCCATCTTTCTTTTTGACTAACAAGACCAAATATTCATAGGGTGTAGAACTAGATTCAATGAATCCCATCTCAAGAAGCTCCTTCATTTGCTTGGCTACTTATTTCCACTCACACTTGGACAATCTGTAGGGTGGCTTATTAATTGGCTTTGACTTGGGCCCCAAATCAATGGAGTGATCTTTTGCTCTCTTGGGAGAGGCAATGAATTAGGCACCTCAAATAAATCCATGTACTCCTCAAGAAGAGCTTGCAAGGTTGGATGACTTATTGAATTTATGGATTGATCCTCAATCTCTTTATTCAAGTGTAAAATAAATATATGTGAATGTCACTTGTACTCCTTTTTGAGTTGTTGAATGGTGATATGCTAAAAATCTAATCTACTAGGAATCCCCTGTAAATGGATGAGTTGTCTATCAAAGATAAACTCCATATACAGATGTGAGAAATTCATAGTGATTTTGCCTAATGTCATCAACCAATCACAACCAAGTACAATATCTACGGGCTCCCTTTTCAAGGTAATCAGGTTTACTTTTGCTTCATAATTTTCAACCAACTATAAAGAAACCTGTGGGCATATTTGGGTGTTAATTTCTTCTTCACCATTAGCTACTTGAACTCTTATTGGCTGCTATAAGTCAGTGGGAAGACAATTCAACATTTCCATAATTGACTTATTCACAAAACTGTGTGTACTACCACTATCTATCAAAATGAACATGGCCTTCCCATGAATGTTACCCTTTATACAATGTATTAGGGCTCTTAGAACCTATCCAAGTATCCATGGAAATGGAACAACTAGTGGCAGCAAGTGGCTCATCATAAGTCCCACCTGGGCCAAAAGGAATACTCCCACCTCGATCAAAAGGAAAAGAGTCAGCTGGATCATAAAAGTACTCTTGTCCAACTTCTTCCTCAAGATCATTATTTTCAGTAGTAGGTGCAATTGCATTAGCCTCATCAATATCATCTTCAAAATCCTCAAAGACTAACATATTATGAACCTTGGCTTTTGCATTTTTGTATACACACCTTGTGGTATGATTAGGTGTATACTTTTTTCCACATTTGAAGCATAAGCCTTTTTCCTTTGTTTTTTTGTAAATGTCCATAAGAACAGACTTGGGATTCATATTGGCTGAAATTGATTTAGGCTTGTCCCCTTGTTTGAAATCAACTCTAGGAATGTTTGTTGTCTTGAAATTTCTTTGAGGTCTTGAAGCATTAAATGGTGGATAATTTGGCACTCTTAAGTCCCCACTTGGCGCATGATTGCTACCATAAACATTGCCAACTTGTCCTTGTTTGAAAACAGTCCTTGGCTGTCCATAACTAGGCTGAAATGAAGACTCCCTTTTATATTTCCCTCCATAGTGCTCTGCAAGCTCAATAGGTTTGAAAAGAGTGGTAGGGTTTTGTTCCATGGCATCAGCTAATACGGATATCTCTAAACCATACATGTACTTGTGGAGTTTAGCTTCATCACTGATACTCTCTATATACATGGTAAGATTAAGGAATTGGTTGGTATACTTCCTTATAGCTAGGCCTCTTTGCTCTAAACCATATCATCTTGGTGCCAATTTTTCTTTTTTAAGAGGAGAGAAAAAATCCTCAGCTATAAGTCTCTTGAATGCTTCCCAATTCTCTACAAGTATGTTCTCCTTCTTAATGTAATCCACCAAGTATGCGCAAATCCCTCCAAATGCAAAGAAGTAAAATGAATATTTATATCATCAGTTCTAGGAAATATATCAAAGTAAGATTGAGGTAAGATTCCAATTTGGAAATACATCTCTCTAGATCAATGGTGAAGATGATTGACCATTGAACTTGGCCAAGATAATCTTATCTTTCAGCTCTCTTTCATGGAAGGGTTGTTGTCCCAAAATAGACTGGTCATGAGTATTAGAGATTGAACCCACAAAATGAGGTGGAACTCTCCCAATAGGTGGCTAAGAACGAGTATGAAACTTCTTGTTGGTAGAGGACCTTTGGAAAGTTGGGTATTCATCCCTAAAGCTTGGGAATTGGCACCATTCAAGCTGCCCAAATAGTCATCATGTCTCTATGAAGTCTCACCTTCTTCATATTGGCTATTTGGGATACCCCTTTATCCAATGATTCCATTACATTGACCATTTTGGTTAGGTGGATAAAGTGGGACTAAGGGTTCATTGTTTGAATAAGCTTTCTCATTTGCTTCTTTGGATCCCATTTGCATTTACATCCATTGGGAGATTTGAGCCATTATTTGAGCATTAGATTCTACTAGCTTATCAATGAAAGTGTTTTTTTGGGTAGTTGAATTCACTAACTTCTCAATGGAAGACTTCGTTTGACTAGTAGATAATATCATTTGCTCCACTCTGGATAATATCTCCATATGATGTTGGGCATGCCTATTTTCATGTTCACACATGGTATTGTTAAGTGCATGGATTTTTCTATGCATTTGAGGATCTTTAGGGCTCTCTTGGGGTATATTATCCAATATAGAATCTCTGTTTTTTTGTGTATGCTCATCATGTGCCTTATTTTTTCCTTTATGCCATGCCACAGTAGTGCAGTCCTGCAATACCCCCTGTCATAAAATTCGCTATAACTTGAGATAGGAAGCTCTGATTTCTAAAATTTTTATTTCAAATCAAAACCAACAATGACAACTTTAAGATGAGTTATATCGCATCATAACAAGTTTAGGATAGAAAATTTTGCAATTCAATCTCTCAGGTTGAACTGTCTAGGCCTACACCCTATTTCAACCTGCAAATACCATGTTTCCACTTGTAAGGGTAAAATGGTAGTTCCAAATGGCTACCAAACCCTATAATAGGATGAATAGCACTTGTGGGCACCCTGTAGTACATGCACCTATACTTCAATAAAATGAAGTTGGTATCTATAAGGACCTATAAATAACCTATAGTGTCTTGTAAAGTCCTTGTTTTACTTTTGAAGATACATGAGTCTTTGAAGGTACTTCAATCTTCAATTCTCCACTTGGTGTACCTATGTAAGGGATAAAAGGGTAGGACATGCTCCCTACATGGGCTCTGAATCACTGGGAGGTGGGCAAAGTTCCCCCCACATTGGTCGGTAGCACCCCTTCGGGATCTTCAATAGTGAGGGAGGTTCACCTCTCTTTTGTCCCACTATCTCCCCCGACATCCACCTTTTTCTTCAGTGGGTATATCAACTTGGCAGTAGCATACTACTCTAATAAATCATTATGAGATGTATTTTTGAAATATCCATTCAACCCCTTTTTATTAAATGCAATAGGATGGAAATTTTGAAAAATTGGATGGGAAGAGGGTCTTACCAATGCAATTCACTGATTGACTAATTGCTAGTACTTACCCTTTTACAATATTTCAAGCTTGGGTTTAAAAAATCAGTCAATCAATGGATTAGAGTGAGAAATATTATCAATCAATAGGCTTAATCAATCAGATTAAATGTAATGCTGGAAATTTCAATTTAAAGCCTCTAATTCACTGATTAGAACTAATATGCATCAAACAAACATTACATTACATAAATGGATTGATTCAAGCAATGGTTGGTTGAGATTTGATGGATATTATTCAAATTTTTAATCTCTCAATCAAGTGGATTAAGCTCAGTAAATGGATGAATAAGAGAGATTAAGAATCGAATAAGAGTACCTTTACATTGTTGATGATGACTTGATTAATCCCCAACTGCTTGATGAAGCCTCTGGTGGTCCAATGTTACCAAAATAATATTCAAGGCTTGTGTATTTAATGCTTGGAAGCAATCTTGAAGCTTCAGATGCTAAATATTGAAGCATTAAACACATTTCCCCCAAATTTTGACTCCATGGAAGCTCTTGAGCTTCAATATTTGACCATTCATGCTCAATCCTTACAATTTCTTCAAGAATCCTTACTAAAATGATCGTACGGACTGAAATTATGAAGAATCTTCAGGAAATTGAAGAGAAATTGAAGCTTAAGCTTAAGCTTTTATGGTTGTCCATAGACTATTCATCTAGGGTTTCAAGAGAGTGAAAGGATGAAGAACATGTAGCAATCCAGATCAAAGTGACCTCCAAAAGCAAGTGGCAAGTGGCAAAGATTGATTAGAATGGGGCAAGAAGAAGAAGAGCAACATCACAGCAAGGAATCATGCCATGAAATTAGGACAAATTGCACCAACAACTGTCTACTGTCACGTGACCAAAATCCCGAGCAATAGTGGTTATCAATGTGACCTCTGAAGTGAGAAGAATCAAGAGAGAGCAAGGGTTGATGTCCTTGATGCTTGAAAAGAAAGATGTTGAAGAAAATCCACCATGAGAATTGAAGGAAACTTGTAGGAAGAAGAAGAAGACTCTTGCTCCAAAAAGTAACCACATTTTATTTCCCTTCTAAGCCCAGTTAACTCCCATATGACCTAGTTACCTCTAGATTGCATGAAAGTTTGGTGACGACTTGTTATTTTAGTCTTCCACCGTCATATCTACCCTTGAAGATCTCTAGATATATAGTCTCCTGTTAATTGTAGATGACTTGTAAACCTCTGCTAGTTACTGTCTATGTTAAGTACCTCTAGTACTTGTCTGAAATTGGTTTTTATGGTGAAAAATTGGACTGAAATTGAAGGAAAAATGGATCAAAGACCGATGCTCTGATACCACTTGTCATGAAAAGAACTGGAGAAAGAGAATGAGGAGAAAGAATATTGCAGAAGAGAGATAACTGCAAAGGAGAGAGAAAGAGAGTAATGAGGAAAGAGAAATACTAGAAATGAAGAGAGAAATACTAGAAAGAGAAAGAAGCCATTGAAGCTAAGAGTAAAGTAATGAGAAGAAGAAGATTAATATATTAATGTGTCAAAAGATAAGAAAAATTACATGTACCCTCTTTTTATACCAATGTCAATGTGACATGGAATCAATATTATTTACACACTAAATCCTTATTCTTCCCAACTTGGAGTTTGTTGGTAGTTACTAAACATCTTGAAATATGTATATTTTCTTGCTAAATTTTGCACATCACAGGGATTGTGGGTTCATGGGCACTTCATGTTGCACTTGTTAGATACACTGCACTCATGAGTCGTCTCTTGATTTTATCAATTACTTCCATGCCATTGGTTGTGTTGATGCACATTTCACTAAAGAACATGTGACCTTCCTTTGATTCTTGAGGTTTCAAAAATATTTTCTTTTGTTTGGACATACATTTTTTCTCACAATGCAATGTGTGTCTTATCAAGAATATGCTTTGAAATTGTACTTTTCCCTCAACTAAATATGATTTGAGAAGAGATGTAAATATAGATCCATGTGATGCAATCAAACAAGCGATGCTCCATGCAAAAAGATGAATGCACTGGAAAAATAGTGCCTAGATTATCTACATGTGACTGTGTGTCATACAATATGCAGACACAATTCATTGATTAAATTAAATCTTTAACCTCACCTCTCAATACTTTGTAAAAAAATGTTGTACTTCGCTCCTCCCACCCAAAATATGTTATAGTCTCTCAAGAAAATAATGGTCCTCAAGATGTTAACCAAGAAAACAATCCATCTCTCAACTGATGGCATCCTTCATGATCCTCAAACTCACCCAACCACTTGTCCCACTCAAGCAGAGGTTCCTAGTTTGGTGATAAATATCCCAACTTTTGTGCATGCAAGAAACAGTACATGCTCAATGAAAGATGCTCTCTCAAGTATGTGTGCATCTAAAATTTACTACATATAGCTGTAGCGGGTCTCATGCCGTGCTGGTGCTCAATGATGGTATAAATTTATGGAGTTTCTAGATGACTTCAGTTGTTGGAACATTTTGGTCTACGTGCTATTGAGATATAAGCCAAAAAAAACTTCCAAAATCTGGAGGGACATTTAGATTGCAATGAATAATGATAAAGATGATTATTGTTAAAGGAGTCAATGCCATATGTATGGATCAATTGTGGGTGTCATCTAAATTGCAGTTGCTATGGACTAAGAGTGTAGGATGATGGTTTTCCCAGAGCATGGTCTTTTACTTTTTGAATCACATTCAGGAGGACTATTTCCCATGGCACTCTAATTGCATCTTACCACCAATAATAGTGATCAAGAAGGAGGTATGATTCTATTCGCGGTGTTAGAGGGTATGTGAGGTTAATGTCCACAGGGGTTTAGAGTCACAAATTCACAAAATTGTGAAAGAAATGTCTCCTCGACGACAGATTTTGAAGTATATTGCTATTTGGTACAAAAGAAATTAGAAAATTGCTAGAGGTTTGCACGTTAATGCATGGATTAATCAATGGCTAACAAAGTTTCCAAAACTCCAAATTAGGGCTAATAATTACGAGACCTTGAACGGAGCATTAGCAATGAACCATATTGACATGCTGCTGCTGCCGCCGTTCCTGTCACAATAAGGTTTTTTCCGTCTCAGATTTCGTAAATGGGGACTCCTCGCCGGGTTTAAAAAACTCCGATTCCGTCAACAATTACCGAATTCGGCCATGATCGAGAAGTTCGGGATTCGATGAAGGTGTGTCTATGAACCGAGTGCATTGACAAGTTGTGGTGTCGTTATACTAGAATAGCATGAACAAATCATCGAAGAGTCAAGGAGTGTGAGAAAAATTTGCAAATCATGTGGACTCTTCATGAGGAGTTTTTCCAGCCATTGGTATTAGATATAAGTACAAATAATTATACGGAGACTCGCATTATAAATAATCTCCCTCACCTTTGTTTAGAAGCATGTAATACCTATAACAATAACTTGAGTGATCCTAGCTAGCTTCATTGGGGATAGCGAAAGAAAATAAGCAACCTCAAGTTTTGGCAGAGAAGACAAGGTCACTGGAGAAGATGTTGTGTCCAAACCTGATTGAGGGAAAAGGAGATAAAATATAGTGTCACACCATCATTGGTAAGTATCCAAATCTCTTTGTGATGTCATCTAAAGGAATTAGAGGTATACATGGGGACAGCTAAAAGTAGAACTTAAAGAGGATGAGAAGAATGTTTCTTAGAAACTTAAGCTCTTAACCTCAAAACAAATTATTGTGTTGAGAGAAGAGGTCGAAAAACTATACAAGCAAGATTCATTTATCCTGTAGAGCACTTAGAATGGGTAAGCATGATAGTCATAGCTCCAAAGAAGACCAAAGGTTGGCATATCTATGTGAACTGTAAGCCTTTCAATGTAGCTACAAAGCAAGATCATTATCTGCTTCCTTTCATTAATGAAATTCTTAACTGAATCGTAGGTTATGAAAGATATAGTGTTGTGATGGTTATTCAAGATACTTTTCATTGCCCATTGCTCATGAGAATCAAAGGAATATAACTTTCATAACTCCTTGGGGATGTTTCTATGACAAAATTTTACCCTTTGGACTTACTAACACTTTATCTTGGTATCAGAGAAAAGTAGATAGAGTGTTAGTTCTATGCCTAGGGAAGTTTGTGAGAAATTTCATCAATGATATTTGTGTGCATAGCTCAAGACTAGACCACTGTAAGAAGCTAGATAAAGTGTATGAGAGGATAGATAGTTATGGTTATCAATTGAATCCCAAAAAATGTAAGATTACTCAAAACCCCCAAAACGACTCTTGAAGCTCTGAATTCCGATCCCAGATGAGGGAGAAACGAAAAAACTAAGTTTTCACCCTGTTCTCTTGTTTTGCACACGATTCTATTGCTTTTATAAAGAAAGCTAGAAAAGCTTTCTAAACTTAATCACATTTAAAAAATAGCAAGTATTCCATAAAGAAAGATTATTTCAATAAAAGCATATATTAAATCTCATATGCTAAAATAATCTATACTAAAAACAAATAAATTAATAGTACTAAAGACAATGATCTAATTATTACTAAAGAAGTTTAAACTTATAACTTACAAATAGAGTAATAATTTTAATAATAAAATTTACGCTTGGACTTAAGCTAATGCCCAGTGCTACCCAAAGCCACCGCTACTTGCTCTACATATCAATTGAAGCATTCACAATTGTTTATAAATAAAATAAACAAACAATAGTGAATACCTAGCAGTCTTCAACTACAAAATAAATAAATAGGTTAGAACTCTATCCTAACCTTAATTTAATACGAGTGCACTCTAAACTCATAAACGTCCATTAATTTAAATATGTATTTTATGGAATCATCCGTTGTGAAATCACCCATGTGCACATTAAATTAACATGATGCTCGAAAAGGACAGGCGTCCCCGTCAACTTCTCGCACAAGGAATTCACCTTGTGTACGAGCACCGGCAATAAATATAGTTTTACGAAATCCATCGCAAAACCTCATGGAATCCACCGTGGAATTAAAAAAACTCATATAATCCACCGTGGTTGCATGGAATCCACCATGGAATATGCCTCCTGGCATCAAGGAGAGGGAACATGGTTCATATCCTAGCCTAGGTAACTTGGGTAGATGGAGCTCAATTACCTTTGGAATTGAGGATCTATTGCTTTTGCTTGTACCTAAACTTTTATTAACCTCATAAGAGGCCATTAAGTCATATTAATTAGTTAAAAGCTCATTGTAACTTATATTTTTAATATATTTAAGTTTATCTTCACAATCCTTTTATTATACCGAGACTACTTAGACATGGCATGAATATTGCAAAGTGAATTTTTATAACTTGACAATATTCTTTCATTTTTAAAAATATATTTTCAACCAAAAACTTTTTGTATTTAATTCTACTTCATATGAAATATTGCTTTTTATGGAAGATTTTTTCCATTAATCATCTTTTGAATCCAATACATCACTTTTTTTGTCGATGTATCCTTGTATTATACTCCATATTTTTTAGGCTCATCATATAATAGTCCCATATTTTGCAAAGTATGTGAATTCCATATTTATTTTAATGCAATCTAGATTGTTGTTATACCTACGATTATGACAATGGGAGTTTGTTAATGATCAACCTCAATGACCAATCAACTAATGATGCCTCCACATAATCTACTTCAAGTACCATTCCCTTAACAATGAAAATTATTTGTACCAACATCCAATGACTTTTCTTGCTGCATTAACAGCGTCAACATTTACATTAATTGTCTGAGCATTTAAAAATGATGTAATAATCTTTTACACTACAAGATATAGGCCTTATATCGATGTTAAAAGCGACGAAAATATAAATAACAAAATTTGCCCCCGTCGTCGCAAAAAGCGTCGTTATTGGCGACGCCATAGAATAGTCGGTATCAGCGTCGATATCAGCGTCGTTATTGGCGTCGATACGACGCTAATACCAAGGCTCTGCAATGCTAATAACGACACCAATAATGACACGTGCAATAAATTTGTGACGCTAATAGCAACGGTAATAGGGAAAAAAAAATTTGTGGCAGGGCAGCTAGCACTGTGTGCTTTATTTGGGCCATACAAAATAGTTTCTGTACTGTGTACAATGCTCATGTAAACAAAAACTAAGTATACTGAAATCATAACACTGATACATGAAATAAATACATGATCGCATAATGAAAGAAACTGGTACAATCATGACAAGATATCACTACTACATAGATCAGGCGACCAAAAAAGAAAGGTGTGTGAGCTCCAGGGATCCAAGGGCGAGCTACATATCCTTGCCATCTGAAAGCTCGTCCTGCCGCAAAGGAGCATCGAACGGACTCTGCAAAAAAAGAAATAACAACACATCAGTCCACCATACAATGATGCATTCTAATTAAACATGGTAACTACGGACAAGAAAGATGAGTGACTTACAGGGCCACTGCATCTATACAATCGGTCGATCAATGCAGTGAGACTGTGCCTCTTTGCATATCGAGTCTCAAGGCTGGTTGGATCGCGATTTGTTATGGAGTGCTGCAAAGAAAACAAAATACTAACTGTTAGAAACATGATTGTCAGTACAAAGGATATTGCAAAAAAATAAACAAGCAAAACAAAAGAAAAACTTACAAAGTCCTCCAGATATGTCCTGTGGCTGCCACTCCCAAGATGATGGACCACTCTGGCCTCTAGTTGTGCCCTTGCCACCTCGCGCTGCTGACTCCAATGTTGTCGTGATGTTATGAGGATATAGTATGAAAATGTATGAAATGCATCATCATCCGACTTCTCTATTGATCTAGAGAGTTAATGTGATATGAGCCATTAGTACTAGTGCGAATTACATGAATTATCCGAAAATACTAGATTTTTGGATAATTTTAATCTATTTTTGATATTATTTATTGTAAAAATCCAAAAAAGTTAGAAAAAGCTTCTAGATTAGGATGGCATGCAAAAAGCTAGTTGCTTTTTTAGCCAGTTAGGGAATTTTCACAAGAAGGACAGATTGACGAAATCGCGCACGCCACGATCGCTGTAAACAGGCTGAAAACTACAGATTGAACTGAAAGAAGAAGGAGTGATCTGGGAGATCCGTGAGCAAGTGTCCCGTGGTTTTATCCCCCTTTTGAAGCCAATGGAGCCATCAGATTTGGGTTCTAGGCAGCAGAGAAAGAGCTAATTTTTTTAATCCACGTTTTTGGTTTACGAAGGAGCTCCAGGAGAACTAATGCTTGGAGATTGCTTCTGAGTAGAGCAAAGATTCTAGGTTCTTTCAAATACATATTGTTTCAATTCATTGTGATTTGTTTTTGTCATGTTTACCACTTGGGTATTCTCTATCTTCTCTTCCATCTCCTATCTCTACTTCCTTCTACTTCTGATCCTCGGTGGATTCGACCTTTTGACAAAAACCCCTCCGACATTGGTGAACCCAACGTGAAAGATCGTCACAGAAGAAGGAAAGATAAGATGGGGGAACCTTCAAATACAATCTCCAGTGATGTTTTGCAACAATTGGTGCAAATATGAATATGCTTATGCAGGTACAACAACAATGACAGGTGATGCAAGCTTCAGCTCAAACAGAAAGTGTTGTGATGAATGCTTTGCAAGTAGTTGAGCGTGAGGTGAAGTTATTCAATGGTGGGAATGTATCTGCTTATGTACATACCTATGTTCAAAAGATGGAATTCTTTGGAGTGGCTCAATCTGCATGGAGCCAGTATTTTGTACATGTTACTGTTCATGAACTAAAAGCACGGATTACTGAATTATACTTACAGGATGTTGACTGGGTAGCCTTCAAGAAGACACTCAGGGAAGAATTTTACATTGAGGATACAAGTTTGATTACGCGCAAGACTTTTTAGGAGTGGGTTATACAACCCAATAAGGGTCTTGTGCTACAGAATTGTTAAGAGAATTTGAAAGTAGATTTGAGCAGTTGGATCTTGCAGAACAACAAGCTCTTGCAAGTCAGAAAATTGAATTGTTTCTACATGCAGCTGATCCTGAGCTTCAAGAGAAGCTTGATGATTTACTGGAGGATCAGACTACAGAGACAGGTTTGAAAACAGAGTGGCGACATGTCAAGGAAGTTGTTACTACACTTGTGAAGAAACATAGAAGAAGAGAAAGATTACATGTCTCTAGCTTGCCCATTATTACGAGTAAGACAGCTGAAGTATCCAATAAGCCACCCGCTTCTGTGGCTAACCCTATGGCTGTACCTGCTATTGTTCCCTCTGTTAGGGAAGATATCTTAGATGAATTGGTCAAAGGGATACGTGATCTTCAATTGAAGGTTGCAAAATTGGATGAAAAAGGACAAGAGGAAAGGGGATGGGCAGCAGCCCCTAAGCCTGGAAAAAAGAAAGGATTGTGCTGCCTATCAGGAGGCCTTGGCATGATAGCTTATCTTTTGGAAAGATGGCAAGATCCATGCACAAGAAACGGGATTTCCTCTTGCTTTGAATTTTGGAAAGGGAGGTCGAATCCACCGGGGATCAAAAGTAGAAGAAAGTAGAGATAGGAGATGGAAGAGAAGATAGAGAATACCCAAGTGGTAAACACGACAAAAACAAATCACAATGAATTGAAACAATATGTATTGAAACAATGAATTGAAACAATATCCGTTCTTCTTGTGAAAATTCCATAACTGGCTGAAAAAGCAACTAGCTTTTTGCATGCCATCCTAATCTAGAAGCATTTTCTAAAATTTTTGGATTTTTACAATAAATAATATAAAAAACAGACTAAAATTATCCAAAAATCTATTATTTTTGGATAATTCATGCAACTCGCACTAGTACTAATGGCTCATATCACATTGACTCTCTAGATCAATAGAGAAGTCGGATGATGATGCATTTCATACATTTTCACACTATGTCCTCATAACATCACGACATCCACCCCCTCTGAACCTGCACATCCTCCGGTATGTGCCAAAATCCTAGCTGTCACCGGATTCTGAGTCCTCATCCTCTGCAACCATATCCTTTACTTCTTCATCTTCCATATCTTCCTGGCTAGCCCCTGTATCATGGCCACTATTTTCTTCCAATTCTGGTAACTCATAAGCAGTAGATTCCCACCTTTTGAATATTTTGATTCTTTTCCCTGCTACAGGAAGTTTTATGGCTGTCCCATCCAGCTCATTTAATGCATAAGTAGCATTATCAAACACCTGTCTTACCACATAGGGTCCAAACCATCTCTTGGAAACTTTACGCATGGCACTATGCTGGTTATCTAAACTGCTATCATAAACCAATACCCAATCCCCATCTTTATGGTTCTTGGTCTCAGTCTATGTCTTTTGTCAAACCGTTTCTTGTTTTGTATCCTTGTCGCCCTTAACTTTATAGTTGCTGCCTCTATGTCTTCTGACTTTCTTTCCAACTATCTAATGCATAAGGCCAACAACTCCTCTCAATTCAACTCCTCCCAAGGTAACACACTCCATGTGACAGTCATCTCTTCTATCAGCATGATAGGTTTTTGACCATACATCAATTCTGCAGGTATATATCCTGTAACAGCACTATGAGTTGTTTTGTCAGCCCACAAAGCATAAAGGAGGAATCGTGGCCACTCTTTTATCTTCTCTCCACATGCTTTTGCCAATGCCTTCACAATAGGTGGATGACCTCTTTCACTTTTTCCATTTCCTTCAGGGTTAGAGGCTGAAGTTAAAGCAAGCTTTATCCCCAACCGTGCAAAGAAATCATGAGCTTCATTTGCATCCAACTCACCCCTATCTGCTGTAATTTTTCCCACACAGCCATATTGACAAAAGATCTCTTCTAAGAGAAAAGTACATACGGCATTTGTCGTCTTAGTACGTAGAGCTCTCCCTTCCACTTGATTAGTTAAGTCTTCACGAGCAAGCACAAGATACCTCATTTGCCAAAGACCTATAGGCATTGTGACCAAATCCACCACCCACTTAAAATGAAGAGACAATGGATATGTGGGTTGCAATCCATCCCGATGTCTCATAGTTGAATACATTTGACATGTCGTACATGTTTCCACAAAGTGAGCAACATCCTTATACATACCCTGCCATCAATATCTTTCTTTAATCTTTGTAAAAGTACCCCAAACACCTCTACGACTAGCCCACAAACTTTCATGAAATTCTTGCATTACTTTTACTTGTGAAGCTCTGTCACCCAAAACTTGCAATGGCATACCCTGTTTCTTTTTAGCATGTTTCCATACGTATCCATCTTTTAAGAAAAATCCATAGGCTTTCCTCTTGATCTTCTTAAACTCCTCATCTGACCATTCATCTCTCTTTGTTAATGTACTGAGATATTGACCAATTCTCAGCCATTCTCGTGCATATTTGTCTTCCAGAAACACTTCTGCACAAGATGCAAAACATCTAAAGTGTCTTCTCTTTGTTGTCCAAGCTTCTGTTAATGCCGTAGCAACACTTTGCATTACTAAATTCACTTTTGCAACATCATTTTCAGCCATAAGAAAGTCATCTTCTTCCTCCTCATCCATCATCCCATCTTCATTCCCATAGCGTGCTCGAGATAACATGTCTGCCACTAGGTTATCTCTTCCTCCAATATGCTGAAATTCAGGGTTCAAAGATTTGATGTATGCAATCCACCGGAGCATAGCAATATCCGGGGTAGCACAACTAGTAATCATACCCAATACTGGCAAACAATCAGTCTCAATGACTACATGAGCACCCATAAAATACTCCTTATCACATTTAAGGGCTGTCACAATTCCCCATAATTCTCTTTTTACTTGTGGATATCTTCTTTGTCGTTCAGTCAATACTTTTGCACCAAAGTGTATTGCATACCTTTCCCCTTCCTTATCATCTTGCCCAATTGCCCATCCAATCGCGATTGGGCTTGTATCAAACAGTAATAATGATAGGCTTCCCATGTGAATAGTCAGTCTTTCTCAACGTAGGAGCTGATTTTAAGAGTTGCTTCAATTTCTTCATTGCTTTCTGATGCTTCCTTTCCCAATGAAATTTTTGACCTTTCCGAAGAAGCTGATAAAGAACATCGGCTACATTGCAAAGTGAGGAATCCATATCAAATAGAACATACATACACCCAAGAATCTACGCACCTCTGATACATTCGTGCATACATCTCGCATTCCATCAATCCCATCTATTTTTACTGGTGATGGCCTTCGCCCATAAGGCCCACACATATGCCCAACAATCAAAACCTCCTCAACTCCAAAGACAGACTTTTGTCCAGAAAGAGTTAAATGCACCTCTTCTAGACGTGTCAAAATCCTCTCACAATCCACAATATGATCTGCAGCAAATTGTCTACATCCATGAGCATCCATCTCTTCATTCTTTTCATCCACTGCACACCCTTTGATTGAAACATCATCCAAGAAGGGCATAGTCAATTGTGGTATAAAATCCCTGAGTACCCTATTCATAGCATTTTTCATGTGTGCCACTGAGTTTGTTGCACCCTGTGGCAGAGTACACATCCGTACTAACTCCAAAGGAGTCTTCATGGTTGTGATATCCCTACTTTCAATTGCAAGCTGAAACTGATCATACCCCGAGTAAAGATCACCCAAAGAATAGATTGCTCTGCCTGCAAAAGCCTCTGCAAATTCATCAACCATAGGACCTGCACCCACATTTCTTATGGTCACTTTATTGACCGGTTGCATGTCTTGAATAAATATCAAAGGCCCATTCTTTTTGGGCATAGTAAACCAACAATTTGAGTACGAGGCTGAAGAAGGCTCCAAGATCTTCATGTGAATCTTTTCATTTAGCAAATCCATTAGCTTTGGCAAGTAAGCTTTAGGCACTGGAATACGCCTCAAGTTCCATGGTACATGTGGCACAGTAAATATGACCATAGGAGAGACAACATTTGGATCCACACAATCTATTTCACTTAGTTGAAATGCAAATGCCTTTCCATGTCTAGCCAACATCTGCTTAAAACAGTTTCTCTCAGAAGGCAAAAGAAACCCTTCTGCACCAACTTTCAATTCCTGTAATGTTTCAGATGTAAACTGATGACCTATATCTTTAGGATCCCGTAAGCTTGGCTGCCTTGACACTTTTTCATACATACCCTCACTCTCTGATGGAAGTGGCAAAGCAATTGGTTTCACCTTTTTGTCAAATGCCTTATACTTTGTCTCCTAAGTGCTTCAGCCCATTGTAATCCTTTCTGCTGAGCAAACAATGCTATAACATCATACATATCCAAAGAACATACTGACAACACTCTGTTTTCAGCCTCATTTTCTGCATGTATAGTTGCTGAAATTTCAGCCATAGTGTCAGTAATATTTAGCCCATAAAAGATGCCTGAAATGCCATCATTTTCAGCTAACATCCCTAATGATCTCAGTTTCTTAATAGCCCGTTTCATAGATATACGTTCAGCCCTACACATAGCTTCCATAGGCTTAAAGCAACATGAACTGTTTGCTGTAAACTGAGAACTACCAATAGTAAATACATGGTTCATTTCATCAAGAGGTGAGTATACCCTCTAATCAACACTACTATAGCCTTGCATTATAGCAGTGCTTAATGAAAATCTAGGTCTTTGAATTCCCTTGCATTTGGAACCAAAGGAGACTCTCTAAGCATATCACTATTTCTAGGATGATTAACACAAACAATAAGAAATTGGACTGCTTTCCTCCCATCTTTGCTTCTGACTCTTGCATAAGCAGAACCATCATCAAGCACCTTTGTTTCCATACACACATCTGTAATATAGGGCTGTCCCAAAATCACTGCATATGAGGAATTATCTTGTACAAAGAAGTGTTTCTCTTCTTGTACATCACCAATTGTCACTTTTACATTAGGACATGGAGCATAGAGCTCCCCTGAAGAATTATTTGGAGCCCTCATATGCCAACCATGATCAATGTCCACGGGCCATGCACCATTTTCATACAATCCCGCTCAATGACATTTATCTCAGACCCATGGTCAAGTAAAGCAACACAAGGAGTTTCATGCTCCCCTATTTTCACTATCATTTTAGTGGTAGCTCTAGCCCAATGATTTCTTATGTAGTGACTTCGAGGAATAAATCCTAGAGTCTCTTCTCCATATTGTTGCATTTGCCTTACTCCACCATGCATATTGCTATAAGACAATGCATTTTCAACCACTTTATTCTCTCTTCCACTTTTACTATCCATTGTTTAGTAGCATCCTGCATAGGCAATCCTGTACTTACTTCATGCTCATATTCAGCCCGAATACCCAACAAACCAGTTTCCTCTTCAAATTGTAGCAATGCACTAGTGGTATCACCAAGAAACTGACGCTTTCTTTTAATTATGTCAATGATCTCATCATGAAATTCTCGCTTGGCAATGCCAAACACCTCTCCCAAGGTAAATTCCACCTGACTGTTTAAGATCCGTTCTTCAAGAACCTTCTTAAGATCTGTTGCTGTCTCAATGTCAGATTGTAGCTTATATCCTGGCTGTTTGCCCTTCTTTTTGCCCTCTTGTTTGTTATCTTGTTTTTGCTTCTGACTGACCTCTTCCATATCATGCTCGGGAGGTGGCTGATTTGCAGCTTTAGGCTAATCCATACTTCTTTTTGTCATTCTTTTAGATGTCCTGTAATATCTTCATCTCTTTTTCGTTTTTCTTCCACAAGTACATCCGTATTTTGTACCTTTGCTAAATATGCATACACTGAATATGCATCTATCGGTGATTCCCAACTAGTTATGCCACGAATGTCTTGCCCTGCATGAGACATTTCACTATCAGTGACCTTTCTCTTTTTAGTTGCATGTAAAGCATGTGTCCATATTTCAGCCTTTGGACCAACCATCACTTGGCCATGCATTCTATCCAACTATAGACCAAAAGTAGAAGCATGTACCATTGCATAAGCATTTCGGACAGCCAAGTCTTCCAATAACTTCTGCATACCTCCCTTTCCAAAATTCAAAGCAAGAGGCAATCCCGTTTCTTGTGCATGGATCTTGCCATCTTTCCAAAAGATAAGTTGTCGTGCCAAGGCCTCCTGATAGGCAGCATAATCCTTTCTCTCGTGCTGAAACTGTCACACCACATATATCTTTTTCCAGGCTTAGGGGCTGTTGCCCATCCCCTTTCCTCTTGTCCTTTTTCATCCAATTTTGCAACCTTCAATTGAAGATCCCGCATCCCTTTGACCAATTCATCTAAGACATCTTCCCTAACAAAGGGAACAATAGCAGGTACAACCATAGGGTTAGCCACAGAGGCGGGTGTCTTACTGGATACTTCAACTATCTTACCCGTAACAGTGGGCAAGCTAGAGACATGCAATCTTTCTCTTCTTCTATGTTTCTTCACAAGCGTAGTAACAGCTTCCTTCACATGTCGCCACTCTATTTTCAAACCTGTCTCTGTAGTCTGATCCTCCTGCAAATCATCAAGCTTCTCTTGAAGCTCAAGATCAGCTGTGTGTAGAAACAATTCAATTTTCTGACTTGCAAGAGCTTGCTGTTCTGTAAGATCCAATTGCCCAAATCTACTTTCAAATTCTCTTAACAATTATGTAGCCACAAGACCCTTATTGGGTTGTATAACCCACTCCTGAAAAGTCTTGCGCGTAATCAAACTAGTGTCCTCAATGTAAAATTCTTCCCTGAGTGTCTTCTTGAAGGCTACCCAGTCAGCATCCTGTAAGTATAATTCAGTAATCCGTGCTTTCAGTTCATGAATAGTAACACATACAAAATACCGGCTCCATGCAGATTGAGCCACTCCAAAGAATTCCATCTTCTGAACATAGGTATATACATATGCAGATACATTCCTGCCATTGAATAACTTCACCTCACGCTCAATTGCTTGCAAAGCATTCATCACAACACTTTCTGTTTGAGCTGAAGCTTGCATCACCTGTTGTTATTGTTGTACCTGCATAAGCATATTTATATTTTGCACCAACTGTTGCAAAACATCACTGGAGATTGTATTCGAAGGTTCTCCCATCTTATCTTTCCTTCTTCTATGACGACGTTTCATGTCGGGTTCACCAAAGTCGGAGGGGTTTTTGTCGAAAGGTCAAATCCACCGGGGATCAGAAGTAGAAGGAAGTAGAGATAGGAGATGGAAGAGAAGATAGAGAATACCAAAGTGGTAAACACGACAAAAACAAATCACAATGAATTGAAACAATGTGTATTGAAAGAACCTGGAATCTTTGCTCTACTCAGAAGCAATCTTCAGGCATTAGTTCTCCTGGAGCTCCTTTGTAGACCAAAAACATAGATCAGAAAAATCAGCTCTTTCTCTGTTGCCTGAAACCCAAATCTGATGGCTTCGTTGGCTCTGAAAGGGGGGTAAAACATCAGGACACCTGCTCACGGATGTCCCAGATCACTCCTTCTTCTTCTTTCAGTTCAATCTGCGATTTTCAGCCTGTTTACAACGATCGCGACGTGCGCGATTTCGTCAATCTGTCCTTCTTGTGAAATTTCCCTAACTTGCTGAAAAAGCAACTACCTTTTTGCATGCCATCCTAATCTAGGAGCTTTTTCTAACTTTTTCAGATTTTTACAATAAATAATATAAAAAATAGATTAAAATTATCCAAAAATCTAGTATTTTCGGATAATTCATGCAACTCGCACTAGTACTAATGGCTCATATCACATTGACTCTCTAGATCAATAGAGAAGTCGGATGATGATGCATTCCATACATTTTCACACTATGTTCTCATAACATCACAACATCCCACCGGGGATCAGAAGTAGAAGGAAGTAGAGATGGGAGATGGAAGAGAAGATAGAGAATACCCAAGTGGTAAACACAACAAAAACAAATCACAATGAATTGAAACAATATGTATTTGAAAGAACGTGGAATCTTTGCTCTACTCAGAAGCAATCTCTAGGTATTAGTTCTGCTGGAGCTCCTTCGTAGACCAAAAACATGCATTAAAAAAATCAGCTCTTTCTCTACTACTTGGAACTCAAATTTGATGGCTCCGTTGGCTTTGAAAGGGGGGTAAGACCCTAGGACACCTGGTCACAGATCTCCCAGATCACTCCTTCTTCTTTCAGTTCAATCTGTAGTTTTCAGCCTGTTTACAGCGATCGCGATGCGCGCAATTTTGTTAATCTGCCCTTCTTGTGAAAATTCCCTAATTGGCTGAAAAAGCAACTAGCTTTTTGCATGCCATCCTAATCTAGAAGCTTTTTCTAACTTTTTTGGATCTTTACAATAAATAATATAAAAAATAGACTAAAAGTATCTAAAAATCTAGTATTTTCGGATAATTCATGCAACTCGCACTAGTACTAATGGCTCATATCACATTGACTCTCTAGATCAATAGAGAAGTCGGATGATGATACATTCCATACATTTTCACACTATGTCCTCATAACATCACGACAACGTCCTGGAGAATCTGTAGCCTTCTTCATCAGTCGACGCCAGTTGTCTGCGTCTAGTCACTCGGGCTTTGCAACCCCACTCTTGAGTGCCTTGCGTGTGTTTGATCGTCTGTGTGACATATATGCACGCATGCAGTCCATTATCCAGCCCGTAGAAAAACTATCTGCTGAGGTTGGAATCAGAAACTCCTCATGCAAGGATGCTTCTATGTAGTCCTTGCTCCCCTCCGGTATGTTCTTCCGATGATCTAAGACGTTATGCCGAAAAACTTGTTGGCACAACTCTCTCATGCGAGCCATCGCCCTTCTCCCCTCATCATTCTTAATGATGGCTTCTGACCTATCATTGACAAGATAGGCATATCCCCCTGGGGTATGCCTAAGATGGGTCCTCTTCCACCTGCGTCCACGCTCTTGGGCATATCCAGGAGACCCCTGTGCATCCGGTGTACCGACCAGGGTAATATCTGTCGGAGTGGCACCCATAGGGGTGCCACTTGCAGACGGCAGAGTAACTGGAGTAGACGTCCCCATAGGTGTGACAAATCCTGGAGGTGATGCAACTCCAGCAGAACAACGAGACGGAGACACAGCATCCTGCCTCCACAACATCCACGTGAGCCTGAGCCACGCTCCCTGGAACCGCCACGAGAGCGAGGAGTCACACCTGTACCCCATGCCGACCTCGGGGTCACTGCCTCCATATCTCTGCAGCATCCTTCTGACCCTGAAGCACTCCCTCCCTCTGGCTCAAGTCTGGAGCGTCAACCTCGTCTGCTTGAAGCTGAAGCATCCGATCGCGCCGAAGTAGATCTAGCAAAGCAGTCTGACGATGTCCGAGATAGCTCCTGGTTTGCCATGTCTCTGAATCTCTCGATCTGATCTAGAGACATGCACGTGAAGATATCTTGCAACTTCTCATTGCTCATCCCTCGACTCATCCTGAAAATGTCACCTGCACAGATAAAAAATGATGTTAGCATAATCAATTTAAATCATACAAAGCATGGTAATATAAATCCTAAAAAAATGATCTCACTTAAAATGCATATCTTATGTACCCTTATAAGTGATTAGTCAATGAATTGAGTAAGTGGATGCTCCAAGTATGAAGTATGCTATGGTCCCATGTCAATCTCCTAACACAACTTCGCATACACTGGAAGGTTGATAGACATGTCACCACAAAAGGATGAGTCCACCTCGTTCTTAAAGAATTCTTAGACTCATGTATTTCCATCATTGTTAGTCGATGCTGGCTCCAAGCTTTCGGTGGCCTCCACCCCTTGCAATATCGACCCGTCTATTTGCATATTGTCCTCATCTATGCTCAGAACATCGCTTTGATCATATACTCTCGCACTTCGGGGAGCTGAAGATATAACATACCAATATCGAGGTTTTCGAGGGTTTGGATAGAAGATTACATGTTCACAAACACGTACAAGAGAGTTTAAACTATTGTGACATGTACTATGTCGTAATACAATTAACAAACAAATGAGTTCATGCACCTATTCACAATGGGTCGGCAACACAAAGGTGTCGCGCAAATCTGTCCATTTTTTTTTTGAAATCTATTTCGAGAAATCCAAATGGACCTTGTCGAACTGTTACTCTAGCTCCTTCAAGTACCACTTTGAACCACTGCACATCGAATAGTATCATGAAGAAGCTATGGTAATCCACCGTAACAATACTTTGCAAGTTCCCAAAATACTCCATCTCATCTATAACCGTGCTTGGATCCGTTGCTCATCGCCGACTCTCCTGCTCGAACCTTGCCATGATACCACAGTCCATTGTGGAACGCATTTTGTCAATATGCTCCTCCATGCAAAAATATCATCCGTGTGACCACGCTACACTATATAGATACGGCAAATCCTAAACACCTCATCACCTTTGGACTACATTCCCTCGAAAATTCCCACTCCTCCGTTGAGACCTCTATCCCTTTGCGAGACGTTGCGGTTAAAGCTCCATGCAACCATCGCGTTGACATGAACCGCCGCATCTCCCCCATGCCCTCGAGATATCGAATCGGTCGATGATGCGTACTACGTTGAAATTCAGATTGCGCTTCCTCTCAATCTTGCCTAGAAATTTGGTACTTGGTGAGCCACATCTCCATAGAGGCATGGTGCAACATACAAAAGAGATTCACCTTCTCCTCCATTGCAGCATCCATTCTTTTTTCTACTCCATTTCCAACCACCACATCTCCGGTCAGTCTAGCATCGTCCTTCAGCAGACCATACTATTTTGTTGTCTGGATCCACTGTTGGTAGCCATTGTGAAATATGCACTAGCGCCTTAGACACTAACCAACCTTCAGCCATACTACATTCTGACCGAGCTCGTTGTCGCACAAATCCTTTCAAGGTTTTCATGAAGCGCTCCAAGAAGAACATCCATCGCATATGGACAGGTCTAGCAATCTCCACTTCATCTACAAGATGCACAAGAAGGTGGATTTGTATCATGAGCATGTTGGTAGGCATGTATTTCTCAAAGAGACAAACCGTCTCCATTGCTCCCCGCCTCACGGATTCAATAGAGGACGTCTTAATCTCCTTCTGTGAGATCCATTGCACCAAAGTCAACAACCTGTAAATGGCCCCACGTATTTCTAGAGTAAGGCATCCTGCGATCGCGATCGGTAGTACAAACTGCCACAAATGAGAAAGCATTATGAACAATGGCTACACTCCAAATAGCAAAATGCGCACGCCAATTACAATTCATTTGTAGTACAAACCTGACATATCTTATGCGAGTCATGGGATTTTAGCTCTGATAATTGGTCGTCATTAGAAAATGCAGACCTGAGAGAATGCATCATACCCGTCGAAGTGCAGATAGACTTGACTACTTGCTTCACAATGCGCTCTTCTTTAGTGGACAAAACCCAAGGAGCGCGAGGTAGATACACATGACCATTAGCACTCGACTGCGGCCAAAGCGCATCCATCTTGCATACCTCCTTCAAATCCATTCGTGCCCCTATAGTGTCTCTCTTTCCTGTGATGTGGTCCCATAGCAAGCTGCCCACATTCTTGAAAATATGCATAGGATCCAACAAGTGGTTGATCTGTAAGTGGGTCCAATATGGCAACTCGTAGAAAATTGAGAACTGTCGCATATTGTTTGGATGTGACTCCACATGGACCATTTTCAGCTCATACCAACTTGCAGCATTCATATGTGTTGGAGGTCATCCAAGAAAACCTTCCCTGAGTTCATGACCTCTGGCAAGAAAGTGGCGTGTCCTTGATATACCATCTTCTTCATGGTTTGTGACCTTCGGGAGTCTAATTGTTGCCCACACAATGGACATGCATGATAACCTGAGGTAACCAGACTTGTTCCAACACCACGACCCAATGAATACAAGCTTGAACGAGATAAAATATAAATATTACCAACGAGAACGGAAGCCTATTTACCTAAGCACTCTCCGAATCCTGGAAAGTCATGCATCGTCCACATGAGAATGGCTCGAATATTGGCAGACCGTCGACCATCATGCTTGCTCATATCTTGCACGGTGACCCCCTCCTCCCACAAAATCTTAAGCTTATTGACTAATGGATAAAGATACACGTCCATATTTTTGACTTTGTAGCGGCCGGGGACGAGTAAGCTAAGGATGAGATGTAATTTCTTCGTAGAAATCCATGGAGGGATATTGTAGTTGACAAGGACTATAGGCCACACACTGTAAGAAGTTGAGCGCAGACTGAATGGGTTCATGCCATCCATTGCAAGACCAAGCCTCTTAGGCAAAGCCTAGGAAGGTAGAGTCAATGTGGCTCCATGCGCGTGAATCCGCTGATATTCATTGAACTCCATCCGTAGACCTATTCTGTGCATGCCACGTTGTCAAGCTCGCTATGTCGAACCTATAAAACATGTGGTTTATGCAGGAGATAAGCGAAAAGCGTTTGAGAACTTTTTGAGGGATGGTTTGCCCTTGCAAGTTCTATTGATATATGTGAGCACCACAGTTTGGACATGTCTTCATAGTCTCCTATTTTCCTTGAAACAGTATGCAATTGTTGATACATGCATGGATGTTGTTGTAGTCCATGCCAAGCTTTCATAAAACATGTTGTGCATCATCACGAGACTCAGGCATGGTATTTGCAGGTGGTAATATATGATATTTCAATAACTTGAAAAAAATCATAAAACACCTTCAAAAAGCACAAATGTTTTTAATAATAGTGCCGAAAAGAAATCAATGAAGCGTATGTACAAGGTACTTGAACAACTTGGTCACACTTGCATCGCTCCACCCATATTGTGCTTGCACACTTAAGAGTGCAAGCAGTGTCTTCAGGCGATTTACTCGGCACCCATCATATAATGGTATGGATGCTTCCTCTCTAAGAGGATCAGAAGTCTCGACATCCATGGGAATCAATGCATCAATCATTGCCTCCATCTCAGGCTCCAAGATTGTAGGTAGATCTGGAAGGCTGCCTGTCTCCTCTGGTATTGACGGTATAGATTGGGCAGTGCCTTGCAAGTGGTGGATTGGCTCATGCACTCCATCCATCGCATGCCCACGAACTCTTCTAATTGGCCGCAAAGGGTGCACTCCTCCTAAGGACGAGACATCACCTCCCTGGATAGAAAAGTTGCCAGCCAGACCCAGTATTATTGTATATGGTATTCAATTAGCTTGCGAGTACAATGCATGATTGATATTAACTTTTCTTACCGTTTGCTGAAATTTTGCAATCGCCTGATCAATGATCTCATATTGAAACTCACCAAATTGTCGTACGTGTTCTATAGACAATCAACGTTTTCGTCTAATTCCCAGCTTGCATTGAGAGCAAGGATATGGGACACGCTGATTAAGATACGCCTCGTGATCTTGAATAATAGGACCTTCATCGTTTTCCATTTTGTCTACGTTATGACAAACAATTTGTTTTTTTTATCATTCTTTTTTTCTTTCTTAAATTGTTCTCCTCTTCTTCCATCTCTCTCTCTTTTTCTATGTTATGACTACGACCATGACCACGACTACAACTACGACCACGACCATGACCATGACCATGACCACGACCATGACCACAACCACGACTACGACTACGACGACCACGGCTATGGCTACGACCATGATCACGACCACAACCACTCATTACAAGGCCATTAAGCCCCTTCCATGGCTTTAATGGGTCTTATCCGCAAAAGATTCTGAAACACCCCTTCTTTTGAAATCCCTACTTCAAGGAGGGAGCCTTCTAAAACTACTTTCGACGGATGGTGTAAGGGAGCGACGGTGGAATTCCAAAGAGGAGTTGTAAAGCTACTTCCACGACGAAAAGACTACAATTGTGATGCCTCCTAAGAAAGTCCAAGGTGCAGCCACGGGAGGGTCGTCTCCGGGCATCCACGTGGATATCTCACCCCAAGCCCAGGTTTTCCTTCCTAATTTCTATTTAGTAATGTTGAAATTCAATCATGCAAGGTAAATTGTTGGATATAGGATATATTTTTTTGGTCCTAAATGCTCACAACGGAGGAACTTAGTCATTAATACTTTTAAATGAAACATGTAAAATAAAAAAAGCATAAACGCATTTCTAGCAAATAGCTTTATGCATTGAAATAAATTAAAAATTGGATTATTGTCCATTAAAATAGTATACTTCGTTTAAAGCCTAGACGTATAAACTACATATCACACTATTAACCCATATCCTCTTCGCAATGAATCATCATGGAAAGTGCAAAGCATGAAATGATTCTTACGATGCATAAACTCTAGGAAATTATCGTTTGTCAACTGCATAAATTATCAAGAAAAAGGTTGCTTGTTTAGCATGAATTTTTGTTCGCAAAGTTATAGGAAGATTAGTTGGAATTTAACCTAAGACCTCAAATCGATAAGTTAGGGTTGAAAAATCAATTTACGCATAAACAACGAGTCATGTGGAAATGATCACGAAATTATTTTCTAGAGTTAAACAAATTGGCATAAACTTAAAACACCTAAACCACGAAGTACTCATTTAGAATGAGTTAAATTCCAATAAATTCACTAGGAATTAATACGTAACCTAATCGTTACGTATTGCTAAAATTGAAACTCCTTGCCCTCTTTCACTAAAATGTAGGGACAGGGAAAAATATTTGGAAAGTGAACTAGGGTTTGTCCCTAAGATTCTTACAAGATGGAACTTGGAAACCCTAGGTCTAATGACGTCAGTCTAATGTAAACAGGAACAGATTGTTTTGTGACTCCGTTCAATGCGTAGAATAAGTCTCATAGTTCGATTCAACACTTGCGCGGCAAGTGTGGAGTCATGTGATCTTGTGATTGGATCACAAGGGGAATGACCAAAATCTCACAACGAGGTTGGCAGGTCCTTACGCAAGTTATCTTGCAAGAGGATAAATAATCATCCTAATTTAGTATCTTTCTTGAGTAAAGAAGGTTGATTGGAAACTAAAGACTAGCCGATAAATTGAAATAACTGATGAACTTAAGCTTTGACCAAGTCGGGTTAATAGGGTACGCCCTAACCCAGGATATAGGGGATCTTGCCAAGTTGCAAGTCATCCCGGATCGAGTGCTGGATGCATTCGAAAGGAAGGATTCATTCCTTAGCAGTTTGCCAATAAAAACGATCGATGGAAATGTTTGTGCTTGCTACAGATTTTAGAGCACTGTTTGGCTTTGTTTGATCAATGAATTAAAAGATAAATGAATATCTATACTTCAGGTTGAAGGCCTGAAGGGAGAGGCAGCTTCAGTTACCCCCGACTGCCTGCCTGACCCTAACCAAGGGGGTTGTTAACCGCGCCGGGCAAGTGGACAGAACCCACCGCGAGAGGTCTCTCCGTTGAGCGCTACTTGGAGTAGGAGGACGCTTGGGTGCCAGGGGGGCTCTGGCCATAAATCCCTCACCTTCCAGGCCTTGCACAAGAGGCTAAAGTGATTTGGGATTGGATCTCGTGGCCCGCATACTAGTCTACGGGTAGAAACTTGGATTGGTAATCCCTGTGGATTGTTGGATAGCCTTCGGGCGGTTTGTGGATAAGCCTATGGGCTGGACTTCTTTGTATTTCAAAGATAAATATGATAACCTATTAATAAGGATCTTGTCTGATATTGTTTTTCTATGTCAAGTGATAAAATTACGTGAAGGAACCAGTGCCTAATGGGTTAATTAAAGAAGCTGGTTGTTACATGTCCAACTAATGTGTTAGGTAATTAAATAACTAAAACAACCCGAGGAAAGTGCGGAGGATGGGCCATAGGTCCGTCCTACGGATGGGTGGTCCCGTTGGCCGGGAACTTTTCTCAAATCACGATGGACAGCAGGAAGATCGTCAAAGAACGCGAACAACAAAAGCGTTGACCTAGAGTTATGATTGAACTCGATTTACGCTGTTTTAGGGGAACGGAATGGGACTATGCCTTATGGCAGAGAGGTTGAACATTGCATCCCTCTCATTTTCCATTCTCCTTGAACCAAGTGCAACGTCAATCCGCTTCGGACCTGGCGTTTCTGCGTAAAGTAGTTCGCTTAGGTCCGACACTAGTTCCCACTAGGAAATGACCAATAAGGAAAACCCTAATTCAGGTCGATCCTAAGTGGGAACGGCCGGAATACTTCTGCTACGTGGCAGATGTGGAAAGCCCTAGATCCCAAACCCAGTAACATTCCATGGGAGTGCCAGGCGGAGCTTTCTAGACATCATTTCCGATGGACTGCTAAGACGTGTCCTGAAGATACAAAAATTAGTCACAAATCAAGGTGAGGCTGGAATGCCAAGAATCCAATTGGCCAAAGTATCTCGGATCATAAAAGGAGTCAGAAAAGGATTACCTGTCTACTTGATCAAACTCAACAAGTTTGATCAGAAGCAAGAGTCTAATGAAGGACCTTCTTGGCTAAAGGAATACACGGACGTATTCCCTGAAGAGTTGACATAACTCCCACCTCAAAGAGAAGTGGTATCAGAGCCGAACATGTCAAGATGCTAGGGAAATTGCAACCGCTTGACATTCCCCAAATGAAATGGGAATTCATCAGTATGGATTTTATTGTAGGACTACCCCAAGTTCAGGGAGGATACAACTCCATCATGGTTGTTACTAAGGTTGCACACCTTATTCCAGTAAAGACAAACTATAAAGTCTCAGACATTGCAAGATTGTTTATCAAGGAGATATTCAAGCTACATGGGTTACCGAGAAGAATCATTAGTGATCGTGATTCTCTCTTCACATCACACTTTTGGAGAGCTATCTTTGAAGCTATTGGGACTCAACTCTGCTTTAGCACTGCTTACCATCCCGAAACGGATGGCCAAACTAAGCGAGTAAATCAAGTCATCGAGGATATGCTTAGGGCATAGTGCCTCGAGGGAGCCTTCTTTGGGTGTATGCGAATGAAGACCATGTCTCCTTCTTTGACGATTCTATCTTGATGCTTCAAATCCGCATATGCCTTTTGTCTATCCTTGGCCGCTTGGATGTCTTGTCTTATTGACTTTATTTGGTCATCCATCTCTTCCAACATCTGCCTTGAAGCTTCAACCCTTAAGGTTGGATCTGAGAAGTTTAGGGGACTTTGATAGTCATGACCATACAATGCTTGGAAATGGGTTATCTGAATGCTTTGTTGGTAAGAAGCATTGTAGGAAAATTCAACCAAGGGCAAGTGTTGAATCCACCTCTTCGGCTTACGACAGTAGTATGCCCTAAGCATATCCTCAATGACTTGATTTACTCGCTCAGTTTGGCCATCTGTTTGGGGATGGTAAGAGGTGCTAAAGCAGAGTTGAGTCCCAATAGCTTCAAAGATAGCTCTCTAGAAGTGTGATGTGAAGAGAGAATCATGATCACTAATGATTCTTCTGGGTAACCCATGTAGCTTGAATATCTTCTTGATAAACAATCTTGCAATGTCTGAGGCTTTATAGTTTGTCTTTACTGGAATAAGGTGTGCAACCTTAGTAAGCATGTCAACCATAACCATGATGGAGTTGTATCCTCCCTGAACTTGGGGTAGGCCTACAATAAAATCCATACTGATGAATTCCCATTTCATTTTGGGAATGTCAAGCGGTTGCAGTTTCCCTGGCATCTTGACATGTTCGGCTCTGATACCACTTCTCTATGAGGCGGGAGTTATGTCAACTCTTCAGGGAATACGTCGTATTCCTTTAGCCAAGAAGGTCCTTCATTAGACTCTTGCTTCTGATCTAACTTGTTGAGTTTGATCAAGTAGACAGGTAATCCTTTTCTGACTCCTTTTATGATCCAAGATACTTTGGCCAATTGGATTCTTGGCACTCTAGCCTCACCTTGAGTTCTGACTAATTCCCTTTCAGAGTTTCGAAAGGAAACTTGACCCTTTCCATAATGAATGTGGGCGTCATTAGGCTTAAGCCAATCCATTCCGAGTAGACACTCATGGATACCTAAATTCATGACTCTGAATTTGACCGAAGTCTTCTTTCCTCCCAGAAAGAATTCCACCTTAGTAGTTTGCATGGTACAAGTAACCTCACGACCATTTGCCAATTCCACAAGCAAGGTAGGTGCTTCTACTATGGCTATTCCTAATCTTTTTGCACATGCTGGTGAGATAAAGGAATGTGTACTGCCACAATCAATTAAGGTCTTGAAACTTTTATCTTGATAGTCTGACGGTGTCTGAATCACCGAGAACTGGCGATTCAACCCTTTCTTGTGTAGAGCGGCATGGACTGTCGCCCTTTCAAACTCTGCTTCCATGGTTGGATCTTCTTCTTCTTCTTCTTCGTACATTTTCCTATTGGCAGCACAGGTGGTTCTTCCTCTGCCTCAGGTAGCGGCTCCTTGACCACGGCCCGTTCCTTGGAAAGGTGCTTGGCGATGTCCTCCACCAAGCTTGGGACATTGCCTCTTGAAGTGACCGGGTTCGTTGTAGTGGAAACAACGGAGGTTTCGGCCATTGCTTTGAGTAGGAACAAAGTTGTTGACATTGTTAGTCCTTGCTTTCTTTCTTTGTCCCTGATTATGATCTTGAACTCTCTTCATCTGAGGTCTGAATGCTCATCTATTCGGGTCATTATAAGACCAAGCTTTGTTACCCCTTGGTCTAGACTGCACCTCTTGAATTATAGGCGCAGCTCGAATGAGCGCGTCCTGAAGATCTGATGGATGCATAGATTCGAGACGGGTATTTACTGGTGGATTTAAACCCGCACAAAATTTTGACACCTGCTGTGTCATGTCCATCTGCGGCGCATACTTTAAAAGTGAGACGAATTTAGAGTAGTATGCGTCAAGAGTGAGCCCCAGCTGTTTTAGCTCGTAGAACTCATTCATTTTTTGTGTGCAATATGCAGGTGGCAAGTATCTTCCCTGCATGGCTTTCTTCAGATTCTCCTAGGTAACGGATCCCTCCACGATCCCTTGATCCCTGCACCATTGCTTCCACCAAAGCCTGGCTTCGCCGGTGAGCTTTAGCTTGGCGAGCATAGCCTGATTGGCGGGTGCAGTACCAGCTGCTTTGAAGTAATCCTCCATGGATTCAATCCAAATTTCAGTATCCGCTTGGATGGACTTGCCTCTCCCGTCAAACTCGGGTGGCTTAATCTGCTTAAGAAGAAACTTCTTCTCTTGGATTACAGCAGTACTTGATGTAGGAGGCGAACTAGGAACCTGTACCTGGGATTGTGCCTGGATAAACGTTATTGATTTATATTACATCTTCAATTCCACTATCACCATGCAATCTAACCACTTAACTTTTTATCAATTTTAATGCACAATCAGACATTGATAAAAATAAGTCTTATTTGTATTTATATAGGCATAGCCCTTTTGGAATACAACATTTCTTGCGATGATAAGCCAACTATTACATTTAGTTTGGGGAGAACAACGTTGTATTACATTTATCTACAGAAACTGTATAATAGTATGGTTTCGGGTCATGGATCTTCAGGAATCGGTAAATCATTAGAAGTTCAGGGTATCCTTTCCTTTGGAACCCATTCTTTTCATGGCGCCCTAACACTTTAATCCTGTCGGCGGAAAGTACACGGGTTACTTCCTCATATACATATGAGTTCATTTCAACCCTTCGACCTCGAATATGTAAATTTGAGTTTACGTGAGCTTCCACAAAAATGAACAGCTTCACGATTTTCAGGTCTTCCAACCACTTGATCCTCTTTAGGTTGGTTTATAAATAAGCAAACCAGTGGGCGGCTATGTAGTAGATTCCTGAGGCACCCGCCCATCTTCGTTCCATGTACAAGGGTGATGGATTATAGATTTGCTCTAGGATATTCATCATCTCAACCCTTTGTCAATAATGCGGAGAATGCATTGCAGTCATAAGCATGATTCGAAATACTAAGAACTTGTTCCACACTTCGTAATTCTGCAAGACAACATTGGAAGTAAGGAAATGTTTGGAACAACAACATTTGCTTTACCTCAACTTATTAAGATTTCATAAAAACAATTCCGTTGTTGGTCGGCTCTAATACCGTTGTTGGTCGGCTCTTATTAAGACAGCATTGGAAGTAAGGAAATGTTTAGAACAGCAACATTTGCTTTACCTCAACTTATTAAGATTTCATTAAAATAATTCCATTGTTGGTCGGCTCTGATACCTCAACTTATTAAGATTTCATAACAACAATTCCGTTGTTGGTCGGCTCTGATACTAAGGCTCTGATACCAACTGTAACGTGTCCACTTGTATTTTCAGGGAATGTCTTAGCAGTCCATCGGAAAGGATGTCTAGAAAGCTCCACCCGGCACTCCCATGGAATGTTACGAGGTTTGTGATCTAGGGCTTTCTGCATCTGCCACGTAGCGGAAGTATTCCGGCCGTTCCCACTTAGGATCGACCTGAATTAGGGGTTTCCTTATTGGTCATTTCCTAATGGCAACTAGCGTCGGACCCAAGCAAACTACTTTACGCAGAAACGCCAGGTCCGAAGCGGATTTACGCTGCACTTGGTTCAAGGAGAATGGGAAATGAGAGGGATGCAAAGCTCAACCTCTCTACCATAAGGCATAGTCCCATTCCGTTCCCCTAAAACAACGTAAATCGGGTTCAATCATAACTCTAGGTCAACGCTTTTGTTGTTCGTGTTCTTTGACGATCTTCCTACTGTCCATCGTGATTTGAGAAAAGTTCCCGGCCAACCGGGACCACCCATCCGTAGGACGGACCTATGGCCCATCCTCCGCACTTTCCTCGGGTTGTTTTAGTTATTTAATTACCTAACATATTAGTTGGACATGTAACAACCAGCTTCTTTAATTAACCCGTTAGGCACTGGTTCCTTTACGTAATTTTATCACTTGACATAGAAAAACAATATCAGACAAGTTCCTTATTAACAGGTTATCATATTTATCTTTGAAATACAAAGAAGTCCAGCCCGTAGGCTTATCCACAAACTGCCCAAAGGCTATCCAGCAATCCACAGGGATTACCAATCCAAGTTTCCGCCCGTAGACTAGTATGCGGGCCTCGAGATCCAATCCCAAGTCACGTTAGCCTCTTGTGCAGGGGCCGGAAGGCGAGGGATTTACGGCCAGAGCCCCCCTTGGCACCCAAGCATCCTCCTGCTCCAAGTAGCGCTCAACGGAGAGACCTCTCGCGGTGGGTTCGGTCCACTTGCCCGGAGCAGTTAACAACCCCCTTGGTTAGGGTTAGGCAGGCAGTCGGGGGTAGCTGAAGCTGCCTCTCACTTCAGGCCTTCAACCTGAAGTATAGATATTCATTTATCTTTTAATTCATTGATAAAACAAAGCCAAACAGTGCTCTAAAATCTATATCAAGCACAAACATTTCCATTGATTGTTTTTGTTGGCAAACTGCTAAGGAATGAATCCTTCCTTTCGAATGCATCCAGCACTCGATCCGGGATGACTTGCAACTTGGCAAGATCCCCTATATCCTGGGTTAGGGCGTACCCTATTAACCCGACTTGGTCAAACCTTAAGTTCATCAGTTATTTCAGTTTATCGGCTGGTCTTTAGTTTCCAATCAACCTTCTTTACTCAAGAAAGATACTAAATTAGGATGATTATTCATCCTCTTGCAAGTTAACTTGCGTAAGGACCTGCCAACCTCGTTGCGAGAATTTGGCCATTTCCCTTATGATCCAATCACAAGATCACATGACTCCACACTTGCCGTGCAAGTGTCGCATCGAACTATGAGACTTATTCTATGCATTGAACGGAGTCACGAAACAATCTGTTCATGTTTACATTAGACTGATGTCGTTAGACCTAGGGTTTCCAAGTTCCATCTTGTAAGAATCTTAGGGACAAACCCTAGTTCACTTTCCAAATATATTTCCTGTCCCTACATTTCGATGAAAGAGGGCAAGGAGTTTCAATTTTAGTAATACGTAACGATTAGGTTACGTATTAATTCCTAGTGAATTTATTGGAATTTAACCCGTTCTAAACGAGTACTCCGTGGTTTAGGTGTTTTAGGTTTATGCCAATTTGTTTAACTCTAGAAGATAATTTCATGATCATTTCCACATGACTCGTTGTCTATGCGTAAATTGATTTTTCAACCCTAACTTATTGATTTGAGGTCAGGCATAGGTTAGGTTAAATTCCAACTAATCTTCCTATAACTTTGTGAACAAAAATTCATGCTAAACAAGCAACCTTTTTCTTGATAATTTATGCAGTTGACAAATGATAATTTCCTAGAGTTTATGCATCATAAGAATCATTTCATGCTTTGCACTTTCCATGATGATTCATTGAGAAGAGGATATGGGTTAATAGTGCGATATGTAGTTTATACATCTAGGCTTTAAACGAAGTATACTATTTTAATGGACAATAATCCAATTTTTAATTTATTTCAATGCATAAAGCTATTTGCTAGAAATGCATTTATGCTTTCTTTATTTTGCATGTTTCATTTAAAAGTATTAATGACTAAGTTCCTCCGTTGTGAGCATTTAGGACAAAAAAAATATATCCTATATCCAACAATTTACCTTGCATGATTGAATTTCAACATTACCAAATAAAAAATAGGAAGGAAAACCTGGGCTTGGGGTGAGATATCCACATGGATGCCCAAAGACGACCCTCCCGCGGCTGCGCCTTGGACTTTCTTAGGAGGCATCGCAATTGTAGTCTTTCCGTCGTGGAAGTAGCTTTACAACTCCTCTTTGGAATTCCACCATCGCTCTCTTTTCGCAATAGCTTGCACCGTCCGTCAAAAGTAATTTTAGAAGGCTCTCTCCTTGAAAAAAAAAGGGGGTGTTCAAAATCTTTTGCGGATAAGACCCATTAAAGCCATGGGAGGGGCTTAATGGCCTTGTAAAGACTCATACAAACAGGGAATAGAAAGGTGTGGAATCCCTTATGAGGCCTTTTGAGTGGGAAAGGGAGGTGTCAAAAGACCCTCAATCACTCTCTTTTCTTTTACGAGTGGGGAAAAAAACAAGGCTCCAAGGGTATTTTGCATGGGAAAGAAAAGGGCTAAGGGGGCCCTTAGGGGGGATTTATAATCGCAGGGAGGCAAAGGACCCTTAAGGTCAAGCTTTTTGAGGGGGGGGGAAAAAAACCCTAAAGAAGCCTTAAAGAGGAATTTTAAGGGGGGTTTCAAGATGCCACAAAGGAAGGGCCTAAAAGAAATCTAAAACACGCGCGGGGGGGGGGGGGGGGGGGGGAGGGGAGGATGGTTCCAAAGCCCAAGGGGAAAGGGGGGCTTAAGAGGGTTTAAACACTAGGGGGGGTGGTGATTCCAAAAAATACATGGGAAGGGGCTAACCCCCTTAAGGGTTTAAACATGGGGGGTGATTCCAAAGCCAAGGGAAAGGGGGACTTAAGGGTTTAAACACGAGGGGGTGGTGATTCCAAAAAATACATGGGAAGGGGCTAAGGGGGGAAAAGGGGGCTTATGAGGCCCCTTAGAAGGGAGTTTGTGGGGGTAGTCCTAAGCCACGAGAAAGGGGTCTATAGAGCCCCCCCCTTAGAAGCTTTGGAAGCTTCTGGAAGGAGGTACGGGGGAGGGGAGTGAAGGCTGTCGGCAGGTGGCATTCAGTGGTCTTCACGGCATCCAAAGATGTCGAAGGATTTGTGAAAACATATAGTCGCGTCTTCAGAAGATCTTGATAAATTTCAGGATAAGAGATCGAACATGTGAATAATCAAGATGAGAAAATAATGTCAAGACTCTGTTTTTATTTCTTTAAACTTATCAAGCTGTAGCTGTATGATCTTCAGATATACATCTCAATGCTTAGAATAAAGAAGGTACTTTTGAACTAAAAATAAAGTCTTCTGGGTACAACAATAGTTTCAGCAGGTCTATATTCAAAGATTCAGACTGCTTATAGTCTATCTGCTCTTCCACAGTATTGTTTGCATATTTATCCTGTTGCTTAATATTGACACCATACTCTTGAAGTACTAATGTCAAGTCTTCAATTGTCAAAACAAAGTGCTTCTCCTTAGATATAGATCCTCCTCTGTCACTCTGAATGCAGAGCTAGTACCCTTTTCTGATCAGTTGATCCAGCCATTGCCTTAGCACGGTATCGATGTGGTCGACGAAGGATGTTGACTTGTCCATATGATAGAGTCCATAACAAGCTTTAGTTGCTGGCTAGATAGCTTGAAAAGAGCTCGGAAGCAGTGACTTGCAATTGCTCTCAGAAGAGAGAAAAACTTCAAGCTGTGTTCAGGGTCCTTAACATTATTCTCATTTCTGACCCTTATAACAGCAGTTGGAAGTATGTGTACCTGGAAATTTGAAAGCATTTCAAGTAGAAGGTTTAGACCGGTCTCTGCAACTAAGAAGTTCTTTTTACATCGATTTCCTTGATTGACTGTTAAATAGAATTTTGGTTATTTGAAAGTGATTAATCTGTGTTAACACGAATTCCAGGAGATTATCGAAGATTTTCAGTCGTAGTAGCATTGTATGTTGTTCCATCTTTTGGACAAGAAGCGGCAGTAACAGCAGAAAATTCTGAGGCAAGAGACCGCAGAATTACAGAGGCGCAGCAAAGCGAGTTTCAACTCAAGGATATGACACTTTTGACCTCTGAACCGTATGTAATCTGCACAGGCGACTTGATTGCTCTAGATTCTGTGTTTCTGCCTTGAATAGTCTTCATCAACATATGAAGTTCCAAAAGTTGCTCTATGTGTTGTGGATGACTGACAGCAGTGTCGTATCCTTTTTTCCACACCTGCAATGCTTCTTGAGTCTTTCCTAATCCAAACAGAGCATGACCTTTCTGGATAAATGCTCGAAAAGCTGTAGGAGAAAGCTTTAATGCTTTGTTACAATCCTTTATTGCATGCTTGTGCAAGTCCAGCTTATTGTGACAAAATGCTCGATTGCATAGCAGGTCGACAGAATCGGGCTGCTGAGAGAGTAAAGTTGTGAGGATTTTGATGGCCTTCGACCACTCCTTTGCGATGCAAGCCCGCGTGAGCAGCTGCTGCGGAGAATCGGAAGAAGACGACGTCCCCAGCAGAAAACCATGGCGGGAGACAAAGCAAGCGTATTATGCCTGCTTGTCTAAAGGCTCTCGTCTCTCCCTCTTCTGCTGTCGCTGCTGCTTTCTTTGTCTTCGAAGCTTCCTCACTACCTCGACTCTCATGCTTCTTTTGTCATTCTTCTTCTGCCGTATTTTCCCTCCGTCTCGGCATTATCCGAGAAGTAGATAAGATCAATCACCAAGCTTCCATTTTTTATGCTTCAATTGTTCCAGAAAAATCCCCTCTAGCTGTTCCCCAGTTCGCCGAAATCCTTCCGTTCTTTTTCCCAAAATAGGCTCCTCTTTTCCCCAAATTCTGCGCCCCCGAATACTCTGTTTTTTCCTCCTAGATTAGTCTTCACCTCCTTTTTCTGTCCCCACCACTCTGTTCTTCCCTCTTTAGTTTTTGGAAAATCCTTTATTAGTCTCCTCCTTCCATGTTTTCTGCACCTCCCTTTCCCAATTCCTTTCCAAAAGCGGCCCTTTCTTTTCTCCCCTTTCAAATATGCTTTTTCCCCCCCTTATTCGTACAAACTGGAGAAGTAAGCTGCAGCTTAGCATGATCTGTTTTCACAGCAAGCACACGGGCACCAGTAGACATAGAACCAATATTTAACATCAACACTTCTCCTTTAGCTAGCTTTGAAACCGAAAACCGTGTGATAAGCGCCCATGAAAACATCTCCAAGAATCCATAGAGGCCTTGAAGAAACATCCAAACCCATAAACCCACTAACACATTACATTTAATTACACTCCACAAAATGTTTTTGTGAGCATGGAAGAAACTTGATCACACTCCACAACACTCTCTCCATTCAGATTCGGAAGACATTCGCACATCTTTCTAGGATACACTTTGATAAGCTCTCTAGACTCATCATGATCAATTGGTTTTGTGCCCATACTACTGCCATTCACACATAGAACATCCAGTTGTAGATGTTAGAAACATCCTCACGAAACCCATAATCGACATATCTTGAAATAAGTATAGCCATAAGATTGCATCTCAAGCCCAAAACTCCTTGTTCTTCTTCGTCTTCAGCATAAAATAAAAGAGCAAACATAACATCTAAATATGTACAAAGTATCAAATCACACACACAACTTTTGGGTGGTTTACACACCTCGAATGCGCAGCAATACGACATCCACCCCCTCTAATCCTGCGCATCCTCCGGATGGGCCAACTACCCATGATCATTATCATCAAGATCCACAAACAAATCAATCTCTTCGTTATGCATTGCCGGTAGATCAACAAGATTTCCAGCCATATCATCTGTCTCTTCCATTGGAGTTTCTTGTCGTTGCTCTTCTCTCGAAAATTCTTCCAATGCATAATCCTCATCATCTCTTTTCTTGAAAATCTTGATTCTTTTTCCAGCAATTGGCACTCTAAGCATTGTTCCATCCAATTCTGTCAGCTCATATGTTGCATTATCAAAGACATGTCTGACTATGTATGGCCCAAACCATCTTTTCACCATCTTCCGAAGTGCAGTATGCTGATTTTCAAGGCTGCTATCAAAGACCAATACCCAATCTCCTTCTTCTATTGCTCTAGGCCGCAAGCGATGCCTGCTATCAAACCTGTCCTTGTTCCTTAGTCTAGCAACTTTCAACCTGTCAATAGCTAGCTGAATATCCTCAGGTCTCCTCTCCAACTGTCGAATCCGAAGAGCTAAGAGCTCCTCTCTCGTCAAATCCTCCTCCCAAGGTAAAACTGACCAAGTCAAAGCACAAGTCTCAGTCAGCATAACAGGTTTCTGACCATACATCAACTCTGCAGGCATATATCCTGTGGTAACACTATGGGTCGTACGATCAGCCCACAAAGCAAATGGTAGAAGTCTCGGCCATTCTCCAATCCGTCCTCTGCATGCTTTGGCTAATGCTTTCACTATTGGCGGATGCCCTCTTTCACTCTTTCCATTTCCCTCTGGATTATATGCTGTGGTTAGAGCCAATTTGATTCCTAGCTGAGAGAAAAACTCCCTAGCTTCATCTGCATCCAATTCACCACGATCCGCAGTGATTTTACCCACACAACCATACCTGCAGAAAATTTCCTCCAATAAGAACTTACACACTGCACTAGTGGTCTTTGTTCTTAAAGATCTGCCCTCTACATTATTGGTAAGATCCTCTCTAGCCAAAACAATGTACCTCATCTGCCATAGACCCATAGGCATGGTAACCAAATCAACTACCCACTTATAATGAATACATAGCGGATAGGTCGGATGAAGCTCATCTCTATGACGCACTACTGAATACATCTGGCAGTCTCTGCAAGTCTCAACAAAGTGAGAAACATCTCTGTACATGCCTTTCCACCAATATTTCTCCCTGATCTTCTCATAAGTAGCCCATACTCCTCTATGACCAGCCCATGGACTCTCATGAAACTCCCTCATCACCTGTAACTGTGTCTCTCTATCGCAGACAACCTGCAAAGGTAATCCGCCTCCTTTCTTTGGATGCTTCCAAAGAAATCCGTCCTTGAGGAAATAACCATAAGCTTTCCTTCTGATCTTCTTGAACTCTTCATCTGTCCATTCATCTCTTTTGCTTAGTGTACTAAGGTACCTGCCAATCTGCAACCAATCTCCAACATAAAGCTCTTCTGTGAAAGCCACAATATCATAGACATGACAAACATGATCAACCATAGTGGGTGAAATTTCTGCATCATCCTCTTCTGCAAGTAGAGTCTCCTCATCATCATACCTAGCTCTAGACAACATATCAGCCACTGGATTATCCTTCCCTGTTATGTGTTTAAATTCCGGATTTAATGACTTGATGTATGCAATCCATCTCAACATAGCTATATCCGGAGTAGAACAACTCGTGATCATACCAATCAATGGCAAGCAATCTGTCTCTACCACAACTGAAGCTCCAATAAAGTACTCCTTGTCACATTTGAGAGCCGTGACAATCTCCAATAACTCCCTTTTGATTTGCGGATATCTCCTCTGTCTCTCGTTTAGGACTTTCGCCCCAAACCAAATAGCATACCTATTTCCATATGCATCATCTTGACCCACAGCCCAACCTATGCCAATTGGACTAGTGTCAACTGTCAATACAATAGGCCTATCACAATTATAATCCGCTTTTCTGAGAGTAGGAGCATTCTGCAATAACTTCTTCAATTTCCGCATGGCTCTAGTGTGGCTCTCATCCCAATAGAATTTCTGCCCCTTTCGAAGCAGCTGATACAAACAATCTGCTATGTGTGCAAAATGAGGTATCCAAATCATATAAAACACACAAGCACCAATGAATCTCCGTACCTCTGAAGTGGTAGAACAATACTCTGCAATCTTGCCTATAGCATTCACCTTATCAGGTGAGGGTTTCCTGCCATAATATCCACACATATGCCCAACAATGACAACCTCATTCACTCCAAAAACAGATTTTTGCCCTGAAAGTGTCAAGTTCACTTCTTCTAACCTGGCCAAAATCTTCTCACATGCTGAAATATGATCAGCCACAAAGTACCTGCATCCCTGCTCATTTAGGCTCTCATTCTTCTCTTCTTCTGCACACCCCTTAATGGGCACATCATCCAAGAAAGGCATAGTAAGCTGAGGTATGTAATCACGAAGGACCTTATGCATGGCATTCATCATATGCGCAACAGAATTAGTGGCACCTTGAGGCAAGGTACACATCCTGACAAGCCCAATAGGAGTTCTCATGGTGGTTATGTCCCTGCTTTCCAAAGCCAGCTGAAACTGATCATATCCTGAATACAAGTCACCCAATGAATAGATGGCACGTCCAGCAAATGCCTCTGCAAACTCATCCACAACTGGACCTATACCAACATTCCTGATAGTAACTCTATTCACTGGCTGCATGTCCTGAATAAATCGAAGAGTACCATTCTTCTTTGGAACTGTAAACCACCTGTTTGAGTATGGTGCAGATGAAGGCTCAAGGATTCCCATCCTGATTTTCTCATTCAATAAATCAATCAGCTTTGGCAAGCGTGCTTTAGGCACTGGAATAGGTCGGAGATTCCATGGAATATGAGGAATAGTAAAAATAACCATAGGAGCAACAATATCAGGATTCACACATCTAATCTCATGTGGGACAAAAGCAAATCCTCTTCCATGACGCTCAAGCATATCCTGAAAGCATTGCTTCTCTATGGGTAACAAGAAATCACCATTTCCAATTTTCAATTCTGCAAGTGTCTCTGCTGAAAATTTATGACCAATATGCTCCGGATTCCTCAAAATTTGCTGTTTAGCAGCCCTTTCTATTTGCTGATCACTGTCAGGTGGAAGCGGTACAGCAACCGGCTTCACCTTCTTATCCACAGTTTTGTACTTCGTGTCAACCCTAGCTTCATTATGCTCTTCTGCATTACATAAACCTTGCTGTAAATCAACAATTCTGCACTCCAATGGCTGAATATTCTCAGCCCTCTGCTCTATGGACTGCATAGGAACAACCCCAAACTCTGAATGCTGAAATATTTCAGCAATAAACTCTGTTGGCTGAAAATTTTCAGCCCTCTGTCTCTCTGAAAGCTGATCATAACCAGCTAGAAACTCTGTTTGCTGAATTTCTTCAGCACTCAACACTCTTTGCTGAGTTACCTCAGCCTCTGACTCAATCTGTGACACAAAATCTGCAATTTCATGAAACATGTCCAGGGACTGCACTAATACATTACCATGACAATTCAGCATATCAGTTTTCAGCATATCTCCCATCTCTGCCATCGTATCTGCACAAATCACACTGTCATACATACCATCTATGTGCTCATCATCCTCCAAAATTCCTGCATTTTTCAAATTTTTCTCCTTCCTGCATATATACTGCCTGGCAGCTCTAGACAATCTAGAAGTCTTCTGATAACTCATTGAACTGTTTGCTGAAATCCCAACAAACCCGGAGGAGAAAACATCACTGCCAGGAGGCGAGAACTCCAATCTCCTCTGCTCTGTACCACCGTCATCTCGCGAAACGGCGGTACCTAATGAAAACCCGAATCCCTCACAGTGGGCAAGGGTGCATCTCTGAGAGTATCCCTGTTTCTAACATGGTTCACACATATAGTCATAAACTGAACTGCTCTCATACCATCCTTACTGCGAATCCGTGCATAAGCAGATCCATCATCCATGACCTTTGTCTCCATGCGCATCTCTGTAATGAATGGCTGTCCAAGAATTATGGGATAAGAGCATGAATCCTGCACAAAGAAATGAAAATCCTCCTCTACATCACCAATAGAAACCCTGACACTAGGGCAAGCAGCATATAAATCACCTGCAGTGTTATTGGCGGCTCTCATACGCCACCCATGCTCTACATCCATAGGCCATTTGTTACTCTCATAAACTCCACGAACAATGAGATTAATCTCTGAACCATGATCAACCAATGCAACATAAGGCACCTGTTTCTCTCCAACCTTTACCATCGTCTCTGTAGTTGCCCTAGCCCAATGGCTCCGCGAAAAGTGACTACGCGGTATCAAAACAAGCTCATCAATTTCAGCATAATGCATAGGCTGAACCCTCTTCTCTTCCTGCGGCAAAACGGAAGCATTATCAACCATAACCTCATCATCATCCTCATCCAACTCTCCAATCAAAACTCCCTGTGTATCAGTGGTAGCGAATGCATGTCTTTTCCTCTTCAGGACCTCCTGAAACTGATCCTGAAACTCTCTTTTTGAGATGCCCAAAATCTCAGAAATAGTGAAAGTCACCTCACTGCCAAGTATCTTATCATTAAAGATTTTCTTCATGTCTGTAGATGTCTCAATATCGGACATCAATCTGAATCCTGGCTGCTTTCTCTCTCTAGGCTCTTGCCTCTTTTCCCTCTTTTGAGCATCCTCCATCTGTCGATCTGGCCCTGGTCGTGAAGACGGTCCTGCAGTAGGTGGAGTAACAAACTCACCCCCTCTAGTCTTCTTAGCTGCACTTGGATTTTCTTCATCCCTCTTACGCTTCTCCTCAACAAATACATCTGCACCATGAGATTTAGCCAAATAAGCATAAATAGAATACCTGTCAACAGGCGAGTCCCAACCTGTCTCTGATCTGATGCTAGAGCCTGCACTAGTCAAAACAGTTTGCTGAATTTTCCCCTTGTTTGCAGTCTCCATAGCATAAGTCCATAGTGCGGACTGAGTCTCCGATCCCTTCTCAATCTGGACTCCATATGCAGAAGCATCTCCTCTAGCTGCCACATAAGAAGTACGCGCAGCCATGTCATCTACTAATTTCTTTATTCCGCCTTTCCCAAAATTGGTAGCAAGCGGAGCTCTTGTTTCAGTCAACCAGATCTTGCCATCTTGTCCCCAAAATACCAAATTCTTCCTCCTTGCATCTTGAAAAGATTCAAAATCCCTACAATGATGATGGTCCGTACTATCACACCAAATACATCTTCGATCTCTCCTAGGTGCATAGGAGCACTCTTAGGTGCACTAGGAGCAGTAGAAGAAATAGTAGACACGGTCGAAGCAAACTACTCTTTCAATTTTCCCACCAATTCTGCTTTAACAGACTCCATTGTCAACTTCGTTATGCCTTTGATTATGTCATCAAGAGAGGAAGGAACCAAAGGAGCAGATGATTTTGGAGCAGAAGGAACCAACATTGGTCTTGGAACAGGAGGAACAGGAGGATTAGAAACAGGAGGCACTAGCATAGGCCAAGTAACTGGCTGAGGAAGAGAAGAAATAACAGGGGTAGAAGCAGACATAGGAGCAGAAGACGGCGTCGGTGTCATGGATCCATTTTGTAGGCGGATCTTCCATATCCGCCTCTTGGTCAAAGTTGAGACCGCATCTTAGGCATCTTGCCAATTTGTTTTAAGACCCATAGGCTTTGTGTGATTCTCAAGAAGCTCTCCTAATTCTTCCTGAAGAGCAGGATCTGGAGCTTGCAAGAAAAACTCAACTTTCTCAACATCTAATGCTCTTTGTTCAATAGCATCAAGCTAACTATACCTCTCTTCAAATTCTCGTATCAATTCTGAAGCAGCTAGACCTTTGTTTGGCATGTAGACCCACTCTCGGAATGATCACCATGTAGCCATCCCAAAGTCCTCAAGAAAATACTCCTCTTTTAGGGCCTTCTTAAAATCTTGCCAAAGAGAATTTTGAAGGAAAAGATCAGTCACTTTTACCCTCAAGGCGGGTGTGACAAAGCGAAGAAAATATTTACTCATAAGTCCTGTTGGTACTCCAAAAAATCCCATCTTAATCTCATACATCTTCAAATAAGCCGATACATTACGGCCGTCAAATAGCTTCTTTTCATTTTCAACTGCTTCAATCGCCTTAGTCGCGCTAATCGCATTCTCCTGCTTCAAATATAGTTGCCTTTGCTGAGACAACTGCTGTTGATGTAACTGTTGTTGCTGCTGGATATACAATTGTGTCTGCTGATTTTGAAGTTGTATATATATAGACATATTCTACAAAATCTACTTTAAATCATCCGTAGAAGTACTTGAAGCAGAAGTCGATGATGGAGTTGAAGTAGAGGACAAAGCAGAAATCGTAGAAGAGGCTGAAATAGATGCTGAAGTATCTCCCATCCTGAAATTTAAATGCGACACTTTCACGTCGGGTTCACCAAAGATGTCAAAGGGTTTTCGAAAGCAAAGTCGCAACCACAGAGGTTCTTGAGAAATACCAAGATAGAAGATCAATCAAGCGAGATCAGGCTATGTAGCAGTAAATTCCAGACTCTTCATATTGAATGCAAAGATTGTTGATTTAACATGCATCTGAGAGATTTCCCAAAAGAAGAAGACCAATCAGTATAGCAGCCATCTGGATTGGGGATGGTTTCTTGTACCCCGCCTTGTAAACTGCTTTAAGTAGTTCTGAACTCAGGTTACCTTCTTCCCAATTAATCCAGATGTAATGGCATTACCATTACTTAGATTATGTGGCACTCCATTGGACTTGAGTCCTGGATCAGAAAACCTAGATGTCGACGCTACAGATCCACCAACCCTTGCAAGAATAGAGCTAGCACGAGCTTCTGCAGAGTATGCATCTATTTGTTCCAGCCTCTTGTAGATTTCTCCAAGCCTAGATGAGACAAAATCTTTATCACGTTCAAGCTGATCTTTCTCTACCACCCTTGGAATTCAAAGCGGGTCGTAAGCCTCCCTCAGCGAATTTGTCAATCATTGTATGTACTCTCCCTTCAATCTCTGCTTTGTTATGAGCTAGATCAAGTATCTGCTTTGGTGCACCCTTGCTAACTCTGAACCATTGTCCCCCAGCATCAATGTCTGTCCCGGAACATAGAGCATCAGAACTCTGCGTTCTTACTCCTTGACGTTCATACCTTCCCAACCTGATCTCAAGCAATGTCCATTCACTGTTTTTCCGAATAATCAATGTGAACCTACGTGGATGAAACTAGCATGACCAACCAATGACTAAGATAGTCAAGAGTTTGATATAAAGCCTCTAGAAGGGGAATATCCAACCCTCTCCCAATAGCACTGCCTATGGTATTAGCTTTAACCTTGAATTCCTCCACAAGTAACCTTTTCCCAACTTTCGATGTCATCCCATATTGGGATATTGTCTGTGCAGATAAGCATTCTCACTTCATAACCACAGCCTCAACCCAGACATGTAGACATCTGCCTACTTGCAATGACTCCTTTGTTTTCGTCATCTGGTAGTTCAACATTAGAATATACATTTGACATCAAAACACATGCACCTGATTCTTTAGAATAGTCATGCACAGCATGAGTAAATACCAGCTTCGCCAACTCCCTATTTCCATGTATACGATATGCACCTAGCAAGCACAACCAGATGGCTGGAGTAGCTTCCTTTGTCAGTTCTCATTGCTTGCAGTCATGCTGGCATTACTGAAAGAGGTATTCAGTGCTGTGGCTTGCTGATCACACAGCATGATGTTTGTTTTCAGTTGAAGCACTTTTCTGCTTTAGTGGACCTCTTTGGTCGTGCAGGGGGTTTTGACAGTGCCCATGTCAATTGTTCTTAAACTGAGGAGATCTCTTTTTAAAAAAAGCATCCATGCCTTTCTTTTGATCATTCAATCCAAATGTTGCTCCAAATAAAGCCATTCACTGCAGTAATAAGTGGCTTTTGTATATTAGCTACATCATTCCACCTTGAAGGAAAGGAGGACATATAGATGTCAACAGGATTCTTATCCTTCATCTCCTTAATATCTGCACCAGCTTTAAGTCCATGCCAAATGCAAAGAGGTCAGGCTTGCATCCTGTCTCTGCATAGGTTTGTACCTTGTTCACTTATTACAGATCTGACTCATCCAACTTTAAAGTCCATATAACAGACCCACCATCTGCTGTGTCATGGGTATCATGGGCTCTAAATGCTTTGTGCAATAGCACCAAGAATCCCTGAACAGGTCGAAAGCAACCTCCCGTATTGTCAGTTTATCTTTACCACTTCTGTATGCCTCAATAATACCAAGGGAGCCAAGAATTTGGCCATCAATTGGAAAATCAGGACCTGGAAGATGTTCCATAAGCTCTTGCTCCTCTGTTATTACGATGATACTTGGATTCTTTTTTCTGTCAACCTGTTCAACTGTTGCTTTTCCTCGCCCCAGGCGAAGTTTTTTCTGGTGTTCTTTTCTTAGCATACCACACGCAGCTTTTTGCATACCGAAAAGCGGCCTCCTCTTCTTTTCCTCTTTGGCATTTTCAGAGAAACTAGAAAATAGCAATCCTTTTCCCACATTGGATTGTGCCCTATTCATCCATGCTTGATTTTTTATTCTCAAAGCTTCAACTTTGTCTGCATCCTCTTGCTTGCCAGTTGTTGCATAAATATTGATCATACAAATGTAAGCTGATGCCTCTTTTTCATCCAGCCGCATCACATGTTCAAAGGCCAGTTCTCCAAGCTCTACATTCCCTCGTTTTTGACAAGCACCCAACACAGCAAGCCACACTATAAGATCAGCAGCAAATGGCATCTTCTTGATCATTGCTACTGCCTTGACTATGTGCCCTGCATGTGCAAAGAGATCCACCATGCAAGTATAGTGCTCTAAAGCTGGGATAAGACCAAAATCTGTGCTCATGCTCTCAAAGTACAGTTGTCCTTTATCCACAAGACCTGTGTGGGTGCATGTATTGAGAACAATAATAAATGTGATTAAATTTGGCTTTACACCTTCTATCATTTGGGAGCTTATCAAATACTTCCTGTGCTTTTGCAAGCAGACCAAATTTGGCATACATATCCACCAATGCAGTGCCAAGAACAACATCTTTTTCTAGCAATCCCTCCTTCACAATCTCATTATGTATTTATTTGGCCTTGTCAACAGCTCCTATGTTGCCACAAGCTTTCACAATGCAAGAAAATATTATTGCACTTGGAAAGAGGCCCTCTAGTTGCATCTTTTCAAAACACATCACTGCTTGCTCATCATATCCATGTTGAATATAACCTGTAATCAGCGCACTCCATGATATGACATCTCGAGCTGAAATATTGTCAAATACTTCTTGGGCTTTTCGAAGCATGCTAGATTTTGCATACATGTCAACCAGAGCATTACAAATAAGTTCCTCTTGCTCCAAACCCCTCTCCACTATACTGCCCATGTAGAACAAAATGCAAACACAACGACTAAGTATGTACAAAGTAACAAATGTCACACACACAACTTTTTGGTGGATTCCACACCTCGGATGCGCAACAGTACGACAACGTCAACGAGGGAGGTGATGAAGCCAAAGAGAGAGACATCGCGGAAGCCTGCAGACGAAGCCGAAAGCTGATAATAAAGAACATAGTAGAAGAGAAGGATGACAATGCTAAAGAATAACGACAATAACTGGTGTCTTCCGTTAGATATTGTTTATTCTTGTTGTGCTGATGGATCGAGTGACGACTAAGGAAAAAGATGAAGTCAAAGCTTTGTAAACGTTGGAAGGAGAACTCCAAAATTGCAATGAGTGAAAGCTAAAATTGAAGACGAAGACCGGAAACGATTGAGATCGACGAGCTTTGCAAAGGACAACGAAGGCCAAAGACTCACGCAACAAGCAGTATACGCCCAGGGAGTGTTGCGAGGAGGCATATTCCATAGTGGATTCCATGAGATTTTGCGGTGGATTCCATAAAAGTATATTTGTTGTTGGGGCTCATACACAAGCTGGATTCCTTGTGCAAAAAGTCGATGGGAACGCTTGTCCTTTTCGGGCGTCTTGTTAATTTAATGCATAGCGGGTGATTCTGCAAAATACATATTTAAATTAATGGACATTTATGAGTTTAGAGTACGCACTCGTAATAAATTAAGGTTAGGATTGAGTTTTAGCCAATTTATTTACTTTGTAGTTGAAGACTACTAGGTATTCACTTTTGTCGATTTAATTTTATTATTTTCTAACAATTGTGAATGCTTCAGTTGATGTGTAGAGCAGGCAACGGTGGCATTGGAAAGCATTAGGAGATAGCTTGTATTCAAGTTATTTAGAAGAAATTATCATTTTTGATGGGTGCGCATCTTAGGCATGGCACCAATATTTATTTTGACGCACTTGTTTACTGAAGCATCTGACATTTATTTATTATTTTCTATGCACATGGACACACGATTTAATTATTTGTTATTGGACATTATATTTGGGCACATCCCAACTCTCTGGGCACCCAATCACTTTAATTCTTTAGTTGGACAAAAGCAAACACAAAAGCTAAAGCGTGCTAATTGTAAATTGGGCTATTTTTTGAGCGTGGAGATGAATAATATATCAAATATATACTTTGTGGAGCGGTCACACAAGGCATGGGGGGGAGATTGTACCCAATTAGTCTTTTTCTTCATGTCATGCAAGTCTTCTCTCTTGTTTTTTGTGCAAAACTAGAGTTCTTTTGTTCTTGGGAACCTTCCGGCGCTCACTACGTACGAATACAATATCCGATCTGTGCATCAGTGGTATCAGAGCGAAGCTGAGATCGAGGGCTTCCAATTGCTTACCATCTCATGTGAAGGCGGAGCTCCTAGAACGATCGAGCTCTATAGTCAATCTCGTGGCAATTTGTCAATATGAGCATGTTCTTGGCGGTAAAGAACCCCCTGCTATACTGTTGGATCGCGAAGGACCAGCCTCTACAGGTGGAAGACCATGCAGGAAGCTTCTTCATCAAGTCGTTTGTTATCAGAAGAAAGAGATAAGAATTTTTAATTGGTGTGATTATAAATCTTAATAAGATTTATAAAGGGCTTAATCTTCAAAGTTGAATCGTCTGCGGACGTTCTGAACGGCGCCGAATCAATCCAGATGTCCTCTTGTATTATGTAATGCCAATGATTCTTTTAAATTGTTAATTATTAAAGATTAAAGCTTCTAAGATTTACACAAAGTCTTTGATTCAATTTTCAGCCTCTCCCATAGTGGCTATTCATACACAGCTAGTCTTGAACATGTTTTCAACTTCCCTGTAAGCCCCTGTTCACACAAGGGGTCTGACGGAGTTCAATCCTAGTAAACAGATTGCTACACGCAGACTATACACATGAAGTATCCTCTTGGAAAAAGACCATGACATCAAATTCAGCATCCGCAAAGAAAAAATACTACAAAAATCCATATATATATATATATATAAGCCTTGTAAACCCGACTTTGAGCTATGCTCATCCCAGTAACAAGATTTCGAGTGCGTGAGGTCTTTTGGAATTTTGCAAGATGTCGTATCAAACCATGGAAGATTTTATGGCTGAAGGTGATTTATCAGAACCAACGATAGAATAAAAACTCGACCTAATTATGATGCAGCTTCAAGAGGAACGAAGAGTACGTCAAACTTTGCAAGCTCAAATGGCCAGTCTGCAACGATCTAGATGGACCACAATCTGAAGATCTTATATGACGTACGATTGCCGCGACACTTGAAGCGCAATCTATTCAGAAAGAAACAAAGATAAGTAAAAGAAATTTAAAATTTTGTATTTTCAATGGATCACGCGATGGAAAGTCTGTACTTGCTTTTATCAATCAATTTGATGATTATTTCCATGAAGAATAATATACCGAGAAAGATAAAATTAAGTGTGTCACTGATCATTTAGTGGACAGAGCATCCCTATGGTAGACTATTGTACGCAAAAGCATTGATTGTCCTACTACTTGGGAGACTTTCCAAAAGAAATTTTTGCAGAATTTTCTTCCACTCCAATTCCATGAAAAAGCAATCAAACAGTGGAAACCACTACAAGGGAATGGGGCAATAGCGACGGCCATTTGTGATGCAAAAAAGCGACGTCGCTAAAAGCGTTGCTATATGCGTCGCTATTTGCGTCTCTATTATAGCGACGCTAATAGCGACGCAAATAGAGATGCAAATAGCGATGCCGGTCTGGGGAAAAAGTTTTGAAAACCCGAGCGTAACATTCGCTGAGAAAACATTTGCGAGAAAGAATGAAAGAGAGAGCAAGAGAGCTTAAAGCTTTGCGAGAGAGAGAGAGAGAGAGAGAGAGAGAGAGAGAGAGAGAGAGAGAGAGAGAGAGAGAGAGAGAGAGAGAGAGAGAGAGAGAGAGAGAGAGAGAGAGAGAGAGAGAGAGAGAGAGAGAGAGAGAGAGAGAGAGAGGGAGCTCATCACCATGCCGCTGCCGCTATATATGAAGAAGAAAGATAAGTGTCCAACGGAGAAGGGAGGGAAGGTGCAAAGAGAAGGTACAAAGGGTTTCATCTTCAGGCCTTTGAGGTGGATACATTGCCTCTTCTTGCTTTATTTTTGTGTTATCTTGTTTTCTTTTTTTGTTTTTCTTTGCAAAGAGATACATGGAAAGAGAGGAAGGGAGGAAACAAGGGAGAAGAATGAAGGGAGAGAAAGAGAGAAAAAGGTAGAGAAAGGAAATAAAGAGAAAGAGGAAGAGAGAAATGAGAGATGAAGGGAGGGGGAGAGGATGAGTGAGAGAAACAACGAGAGAGAGAGAGGGGGAAAAAACAAAGAGAGAGGAAACAAAGAAAGGGAAATAGAGAGATAAAGAGAGGGGGAGAGAAATAGAGAGAGGGAGACGGGAGGGGGAGAGAAATAGAGAGAGGGAGAGGGAAGGAAGATAGGAGGAGGATGTAGAAAAGAAGGGTGAGGTAAAGAGAGGAAGGAGAGTGAAAAGAAGAGAGAGAGAGAGGGAGAAAGAGAGATAGAGAGAAAAAATAGAGAGCGTGAGAGAGGGAGAGAGAAATAGGAAAACAATGAGAGAATGAGAGAGAATGTTAATAAAGAAAAGTAAAGGGAGAGGGGGGAGAGAGAGATAAAGAGAGGTGGGGTGACATTTCTTTCAATATCTTTGTTTCTTAAGCTTTTTATTTTCTATCTTTGATTGTCTTTGCAATGAGATGAGTTGAGTGAGAGTGGGGAGGGAAGGAGGGAGAGAAATAGAGAGAAGAAGGGGGAAGGAAGAGAGAGATGGAGAGAAATAAAAAACAGGAGAGAGAGGGGCTTCATAAAAATTTGTCAAAACCCGAGCATGGCATTTTACAGGTTTGTAAACAAGAAAGAGAGAGAGAGAGAGAGGCCGTTGCCACTGCCACCATCCATGAAGAGGGAGGAGACAAGTGTAAAGGAGAAGGAAGGAACTCCCGAATGAGAAAAAAATGAGAGAAGTACGAAGGGATTCTTCTTCAAGCTTTGAGGTAAGTGCATTATCTATTCTCTCTTTGTTTTTCTCTTTTCTTTACTTCTCTCTTTCTTTTTGTTGATGAAGAGTGTATAGAGAGAAGAAGTGAGAGAGATCAACGTGCGCAAGGGAGAGAGAGAGAGAGAGAGAGAGAGAGAGAGAGAGAGAGAGAGAGAGAGAGAGAGAGAGAGAGAGAGAGAGAGAGAGAGAGAGAGAGAGAGAGAGAGAGGTCGCTGCCACCGCCAATCCACCACAAAAAGAGAGGGGACAATTACAAAGAAAAAGGAGGGAACCCGTGAAGGAGAAGAAGAAGAATGAGAGTAGCACGAAGGGATTCTTCTTCAAGCTTTGAGGTAAGTACATTATCTATTCTCTTTTTTTTTTTCTTTTCTTTAATTCTCTCTTTCTTTATGTTGATGAAGAGTGTATAGAGAGAAGAAGTGAGAGAGATCAACGTGCACAAGGGAGATTGAGAGAGAGAGAGAGAGAGAGGTTGCTGCCACCACCAATTTACCACAAAAAGAGAGGGGACAACTACAAAGAAGAAGGAGGGAACCCGTGAAGGAGAAGAAGAAGAAGGAGAGTAGCGCGAAGGGATTCTTCTTCAAGCTTTGAGGTAAGTGCATTATCTATTCTCTCTTTGTTTTTCTCTTTTCTTTACTTCTCTCTTTTTTTTTGTTGATGAAGAGTGTATAGAGAGAAAAAGTGAGAGAGATCAACGTGCACAAGGGAGATTGAGAGAGAGAGAGAGAGAGAGAGAGAGAGAGAGAGAGAGAGAGAGAGAGAGAGAGAGAGAGAGAGAGGTCACTGCCACCGCCAATCCACCACAAAAATAGAGGGGACAAATGCAAAGAAGAATGAGGGAACCCGTGAAGGAGAAGAAAAAGGAGAGAAGCGCGAAAGGATTCTTCTTCAAGCTTTGAGGTAAATGTATTATATCTTCTCTCTTTGTTTTTCTCTTTTATTTACTTCTCTTTTTATTTTTGTTGATGAAGAGATGTATAGAGAGAAGAAGGGAGACAGATCAACACAAGGGAGATTGAGAGAGAGAGAGAGAGAGAGAGAGAGAAGCTGCCATTGCCACTACCATTGCCACCACATCCACTAAAAGAGAGGGGACAACTACAAAGGAGAAGCCAACCTCTATCTCTTCTCCATCTTTGCCTCCTCGAGCTTGCATGACAGGCACCAAGCAAGTATCTCCTCGTTTCTCGGCCATGGAGAGGCCTCATGCCAAAGCCCGCCACCTGGAGTACAAGGTGGAGCCTCCTCTAGTGCAGCAACAGCTACTCCACATAGAGCACAATGACCACTAGAGAAGAAGAGGAGATGAAAACCAGGCACGCGTGTGAGACAGCCCACCAGTAGGAAGGTAGACTGCTACAGCTATGACAATAGAAAGAAGAGCCTACATGATGTACTACATGTACCTTCTATTACCAAAAATCTATTGTCGATTGGACAGATGGCAGAACAAAATTTGCAAGAATCTAGTGTTGGTTGGATAGATGATTTCAACTGATACACATGGCTGTACATTCGGAAGTACAAGAATGAGGTACTCAATGTCTTTAAGCAAATGGGTTTATAAAGAGAAATGCAAGTCAGATGGTTCATTGGAAAGGTATAAAGCCCGGCTCATTACAAAGGGATATGCACATCAATACAGCCTAGATTATGAGGAGACTTTCATCTCGGTTGCTAAGATGGAAATGGTGAGAATAGTCATTGCATTAGTGGCTTCTAACGGCTGAAAATTATGAAAAGTGGATGTCAAAAATGCATTCATGAATGATGACTTGCTTGAAGAGGTATATATGGAGTAGCATGAGGGTTATGTATACAACCTGAGGTGTATATGGATACTAGCTAGCAACCCCGTCTATCATGCTAGATCCAAACACATAGAGATTCATTACGATTTCATTAGAGAAATGGTACTTGTAGGACAGATTGATCTACTTCATGTGAAGACACAAGACCAGGTAGCCGATATCTTTACCAAATCACTTGGTAAAGAGAAATTTGTTTGTTTCATGGATCTACTTGGAGTACAGTAACTAATCAAAGCTCAAAAAATGGAGTTTGAGAAGGAGGAGGATGAGCTTGATTCTTTTGATCTTAAAACACCTCCATCCATTGAGATTGAGGGTGAAGACAAGAAAGAAGAGATAGAAGATGACTTAGACGTAGGTAAAAAAAAAAAGGAAGAAGTAGAGCTTAGAGACACTACCACTCCCTATATAAGGGTTTCTAGCTCCAACACCATGGTATAACTCTTACAGATGTCCAAATGCTCCCCCAAAAAGACTTGAACAATGTTGGAATAAGCTGGAGTAAGCAGAAGATCAATGGGACTTATTCAATGGGACTATAATGAAAGCTTGAAGTGAAGCTCTTCTTCTTGGGCCTAACAAGTGATAAAAAAGCTCCTTGATTAATACTTTTTTGAATTGATTATATCTAGCTTTTGTAATCACAATCTCTTTTTTTTCTCGGGCCTAAGTAAGTGATGAAAAAGCTCATTGCGAAATACCTTTTTGAATTAATTATATCTTGCTTTTGCAATCAAAGGATTCAATTTTTTTTAAATAATCTGATACACAATTTTTAGACATTAGATGTAGCTGACATTGGCAAATGAATTATGCAAGAATATTTAGTGCATATAGCTAGAAGGGTGGCAGGGCTGTATGCGTCGCTTTAAACGTTGCTATTGGGTCTATATGTTGTAGTGAACTTCTGCAACAGAGGGATTGTGAGCCTATTTCACAATATACCAAGTGTTTTTGGAATGCTTTATTGCAACTTCGAATGCTCGAAGATATACCTAAGGCAACCCATAAACACAAGTTTATGTCTGGCTTACTTGGACATTTTTATGCGGAGGTGAACATGTTCAAGCCAACAACTCTCAAAGATGCAATTTCTTTGGCCCATGATGCTGAAGACTAAATCCGAGGACGAGAGAAGTGACCACAACAATTTCAAACTAATGGTAACTTTGGTTCAAAAAAATTCAATTCAAATTTTCGAAGATTCAATGAAAACCATTTCCTTCCATCTTCATTCCGTAAATCTTGTACATGACCCCCTGCTTTACCATCAAACACAAATCCAAATCCTAAGCCATCTTTCCAGCCAAATCCCAACATTCCTAAACTTTCCACTATTACCAATAATGTGTCTAAAGCCAAACCCATAGTCTGTTACAAATGTCATCAACTTGGACATCTAGCAGCAAATTGTCAATCCAAAAAGCCAACAGTTCACATCAACTATTTGGGAGCAACAGAAGATGAAGAACATGAAGAAATGCCAGATTTCACGGAAGGCAATGACGATATCGGTACTACTTTAGATATTTTACTAGGTATGCCAAATCCCCATTCTTTATTAATGATGAAATGTCTTGTGCATGGTAAAGAAAATATTGTTTTACATGATGATGGGAGCACACACGACTTTATTTCTGCAAAATTGGTCAAAGAATTGAATTTACATACTGTTTCCACTCATTATCACATCAAGGCTGCATTCTTAGGCACTAGATACAATGGAACACAAGAAGTGCATGACTTAGAGATTAAAATTGGTGATTATGTTGAACGTAAAAATTTCTTAGTTGTGCCTTTACAATCTAGCAACATTATCTTAGGAATGCCTTGGCGTCATCAGTATAATCCCGATATAGATTATTCCACGCATTCAATGAAGATTCATTCTAATGGGAAACAAATCACATTGCATGGTATGCACACTTTCGATAATTTTCCATTGCTTAGTCATACACAAGGTAAACGTGCATTACGAAAAGGTAGCAAATCCTACTTAATATGGATGAATGAGATTGAAGTTAAAGAAAATCAGATGAATCCTAAGCACGCACAATTTCTTTCACAATTTCAAGATTGTTTTGCTGACTTACAACTTGGCTTACCACTATACGTCCTGAAGATCACAAAATAGACCTAATTCCTGGATCAAAACCACAATGTAAAGCACCATATAGACATAATCAAATTGAACAAAAAGAAATTGAAGCCCAAGTTGAAGGATTGTTAACCCAAGGACTCATTAGACCTAGTAGTTCTTCATTTGGTGCACATGTCCTATTAGTGAAGAAGAAAAACAATACCTATAGGATGTGCATTGATTACCGTGCCCTAAATAAGATCACTGTTAAGAATAGATATCCAATTCATAGGGTAGATGATCTTATGGACAAACTACAAGGGTCTGCAATATTTAGCGAGATAGATATTAAATCTGGATACCATCAAGTATGACTGGACACATCTGATATTTTCAAAACTGCATTTAGAACACAATTTGAACACTATGAATTCCTTGTTATGCCTTTTGGTTTAATTAATGCACCAGCCACATTTAGTCATATGATGAATCACATATTTTTGAAGCATAAGCATTGTGTCATTGTTTTCTTTGATGACATATTGGTTTTCAGTAAGAATGAGAACGAGCATTATGAACATTTATATTTGGTTTTTAAATTATTGAAAGAGAATCAATTATATGCTAATCCTGAAAAGAGTGAATTTTTCCAAACACAAATTGAATAGCTAGGACATATTGTTTCATATGAAGGTATTAAAGTTGACCCTAAAAAGATAGAAGCAATTTTGAATTGGCCTATACCTAAAAATGTGCACGAATTACGTTCTTTCTTAGGTCTTGCTAGCTTTTACAGAAAATTTGTGAGAAATTTTTCATTGCTTGCATTACCTTTGGTCTGAAAATTAACAAAAGTCCTTTGATTTACTGAAACATGCTTTAACTCATGCTCCTGTATTGCAATTACCTGACTTCAATAGACCATTTTTCCTAGTAGTCAATGACGCTAGTGGATCTAGAATAGGAGCAGTCCTTATGCAAGATTCCCATCCCATAGCCTACTCTAGCTGCAAACTTAAACCCTCTGAACTTAAGTATTCTACCTATGATAAGGAATTGCTAGCTGTAGTACAAGCTTCACGTCAATGGAAACAATATTTAATGGGATCTGAATTCATGATCAAAACTGACTAACAAAGCATCAAACATTTTCTTAGTCAACCACAAATATCTAACCGACACATTAAATGGGCTGCTTACATTCAAAGTTTTCATCCACTCATACAATATCAACTTGGAAAAGAGAATGTGGCATTGGGAAGCATTGGGCGATAGCGTGTATTCAAGTTATTTAGAATAAATTATCATTTTTTATGGGCGCGCATCTTAGGTGCGATGCCAATATTTATTTTGACACGCTTATTTATTGAAGCACCTTATATTTATTTATTATTTTGTATGCGCATGGGTGCACGATTTAAATATTTGTTATTGGACATTGTATTTGCCGACTCTTTGGGCGACCAATCGCTCTAATTCTTTAGTTGAAAAAAAGCAAACACAAAAGCTAAAGCATGCTAATTGTAAATGGGGCTATTTTTTGAGCTTGGAGATGAATAATATGTCAAATACATGCTTTGTGGAGTGCTCACACAAGGCATGGGGGGAGATAGTACCCAATTATTCTTTTGCTTCATGTCGTGCAAGTCTTCTCTCTTGTTTTTTGTGCAAAAGTAGAGTTCTTTTCTTCTTGGAGACCTTCCGACGCTCGCTACGTACGCATACAACATCTGATTTGTGCATCATGGAGCCAACTTTTTATCAACTTGCTATCAATATGCACAAGAAGGACCTTATTATGATCTTATCAAATCATAAAAAGGAGTTGGATTGAAGGATCGCTTACTGTAGATTTATGAGGAGGACAATAATGACGACTGATCAAAAGTCGAAGATGAAGAGATAAGGCTTCTTCAAAAAGTTTATGACCTGATCCTGCTAGAGCATATTTGAAGTATCCAAGGAGGCGTGTACCTTCATATACATTCTATTCTTTGATACATGAGAGCATGTCATCTCCAAAGTAAAAATACTCCAAGATTTGGGCCTTCGAACATCCGCTTTCAAAGTCAAAATTCATGAGAGAATTCTTCAGTTTAAAAGCAGCTTGTAAGATGGGAAGGTGTTGTATAATCTCTCTGCCTTCACTTCAACAATCAAAACATCTTCTTCATTATGGTTATACAATATCTTACTTGTGGAATATCTCCCGATTATGTTCCTAACATATTCTCAAAAATACCATTACCAAAAAACATTTCAATTTACCTATCATATCCATGATATTTAAAGCTCTTCTATGATCAAACTTCGATGATCTCTTGTGAATTGATTCATTGAACTTCTTCTATTAAGAAATCTATGTATGAGAACATATTGAGAAAATTGAAACCTTTGTATTCTCACTTCTCCTTATCATGCCGACATATGAAATCGTTTGAATGAGAATCCTAACCATTCTTTTATCTTGATTTGAGTACTCTTCTTAATCTTTTGCTCCCACCTTGCTAAGCGTCCCTATGGCGAGCGACTTTTACAAACCTTGTGCGTAATCCCGTGTGATAGTGTCCACATGTCCAATGCATGTATTGTGGCAAGAATCACTTGCCAGCCGAGTGCCAGGAACCTAGGTCACAACCTTGCACTAATTGTGATAGGTTCCATGACACCATGCGCTGTAGACTACCTCGGAGACTCCCGTATCTAGAGCCTTATGGTCAACCTTACCTTGCAAACAATTCTTTGAAAGGGGAGCCCCATTGGCTCCCCCAACATGTAATGATGTTAAGCCGCCCATCCTTGGGATGGAAATAAATCCATCAGGTATCCCTAGGCCACTTGGACCCTACGTAACCCACCCATCGAGTGATGCTCCAGTCCACTATGTGGACGAGCCTAGTAGGGACGAGCATTATGTACACCCATACCTATCGTACAATGAGGAAGGCAACACAGTCCTTATGAATTACCGACCAGTACTAGTGGTGAGTTAGGTAGAGGGAGAGGTAGATTCCTAGGAGGGCAAACCAAAGAGCCAATCGTGTGTTGGACTTGTGGTCACCCAGGACATATTTCTTCGTGCTGCCCCAAGAGGGAGCAAGAAAATAGAGATAAATCAGACCTGAGATGCACTGAGTGTGGAATCACTCACCTCTTTATCGATTGCCCTAGGCAAAGACCATCCTCTAGTTTGGAAAACAAGCCATCGGTTCCATTGGGATTGTTCGGTGTCAAGACACTCAATGGGGAGGCCACACCTATCCCATTTCATGTCATGACCCATGTGCAGACAAAGCAGGCTGGCATATCGTTGCCAGGGCCTAGCAACCTTGATACAACATTGGTCGAAAAGAAGAGTCAAAGACGAAGGAAGAAAATACCAAATGCTAAGGTCACCCTCAAAATAAAAAGTGCCACCACATTGCCTGTTGGTGGGAAAGTCGTTAATGTTAACCCTCAAACGAACAAAGGAGGAAAATCTGAAAAAGCTAAAGCAGAAGAAAAAGGCCAAGGAAAAGTGAAACGAAAGAGAAAGGCACACAAGGAAAAGCGCAAGTCAATAGTTTTGTAAAAGAGCGCAAGCGCATTATGATTTAATTTAAGGAGCGCTGGGCTCTCACATGTGCAATTTGTAAATGTAGATGGGCGGTGGAAAGGAAGCTAGGAAGATAGAAGAACAATGGGAAAAAGGGCCTAGGCCACGGCCGGCCATGTAAAAAGGGGATAACCGCCCAAAAGGGATTTGGGGTTTTGTATATAAAGTTGAAAAGTGAATGAGAAGCTCATTCTTGTGTGTGGCCAAAAGTGGCTCTCCTCTTCTTCTTCTTCTTCTTCTTCTTGCTTGCTTGAGCTTGTGCTTCAGAGAGGGAGTGTGAGAGTGTGAGGGAGTGAGTGTGTGAGGGTGAGGGATTGGGGAGAAGAAGCTCTCCATCTTCTCCTCTCTTCTTCTCTTCTCTTCTCTTCTTTTGTCGTGCTCGCGGCAATGGAGCTTGGAGTGTGGAGCTTGAGGATGGAGCTTTCTTGAAACTTGCACTTGGATCATGGAGCTACTAGAGTGCGCGAGAGAGGAGATAACTCGATCGGCATGGAGGTAAGCTCACTACACCTGTAGGTATGGATGGCGCGTCGGCTATGTGAGAGGTAGTCATTAGTTCTCGGCTTGGAACGCTTGAAACAATAAGTGGTCCGAGGGTCTTGGTGGTTGAGTGAAAGCTCCCACAATTAACTCAGAGGAAGAAACATCGGCCCCACGGACAGTTGAAAAAGGAAGTGCTAAGGTTAGGGAGTACCCCAACCCAAAGTGCCAACTCGAAGCCATCAAGAAGGTAAAAGAGTGGGTGAAGGAGGCCCACGCGCACCTAAGGGATGCTGAACTCATACTATAAGATGAGATTGATGATCTCTCAAGCATGCGCATGCCAATCTCTCTACCATGACCAAGATCAGGGAAGGCAATGGCACCACAAGCTGGGCCACTTAGACAAGAGCTAAATGCTTCGAGCTAGCAAAATAGTCAAGACCATTGGCTAAGAATCGCAGACTTAAGAGAGAGGCAAGTAACTAGCAACCTCCTCAATACACTAGTGACCACCCATGTAACTCTAAGTTTAGGCAACCTACTTAGACAGAATCCAATGCTATGGCTAGAGCTGAAGTAGTGGGTTGAAGAACCAAATGAGCTAATTACCACAGACTTGCCTAAGCACGACACAGAAAATCAAATACCAAGTTTGATGCTGCACTCTATGCCTAAATTTTTGCACGTCAATGCTTTTTGGGAAGTCATGGAAAAGCATGTAGTCTTGCCAGTCCTAGCTCTGGGAGATGTCACAAGAAAGGGAATTGTAGACACAAGGGCAGGAGTGAGTGTGCTAAGCCATGCAGTACTCCAAACTTGGGATAACCCACCGGTCGAGACTGCTAGGTTCAACGTTACTCTGGCTAATGGAATGAAGGTGAATGAAACCGTGTGGAGTGTTGAAAAATTGGCCAGTGAAGATTGCAAGAATCTAATTCTCGGTTGACTTTATAGTCATGAAGGGAGTGGACTATGACATCCTGCTAGGCTGACTTTGGATATGCAACACAAGAGTCGTAGAAGACTGGGGCAACGGTCTTATCTTCTTAGGCAATCGAACAGAGGCTGCAAGAGTAGAGATGGACACTTGGAAGACTATGCCAATCAACAGGCTAGATGCCATCTCTACCATGCTAAAGGGTGGCAAACAAATTAGGGAATCCTATGGGACCCTTACCAAGTATATTTCATGCCTTGCAGATGATCGAGACTGGATGCATGTTCTTGCTACTATCGACCTGCCGTTCTTGGACACTGATGAGTACGAACAAGCTATCAAGGCAATGGGCAAGTTCAAGGATATACCCTTAGCGCTAGTCTCTATGATGACTAGGAGCCTACGTGGGAGACCCAACCTGTTGCATGCCAAGTCCCAAACAATAGAAGAGAGCTCCTGGAGATCCTAGGGTACTTGAATGATAAGTCGACTGGCAATCCAGCAACAAATCTTAAGTGACTCCATGACCTCTTGGACGAGCCTATGGTGATGGTCCAAGGTCCACAATTTAAACTTGAGGTACAATTGGGCCTTAATCCTCGACCAGCAAGAAGAGATGCATCAAAACCTGGAAAGTGATGAGAAATCGGACAAAGACAACTCTGATGATGAGTATGAGGACTATTGTTACTTCATTAATAAGAGTGAAGGAAAAATTGATACCATAGAATATAACATTGGGGGTCGTATAATCGAACAAATATGAATAGACTCTAGACCATGTGAGCAGAGGGCCCTTAGAGTAGAGAAAGGAGTCAGATACAAGGAATACAATCGAACTTGGTTGGAGCACACAAGTGCAATCGACTACGAGCAGGCCTAACCCAATTGAGTGAAGCACCATTACTGCAAATAAGCTCACCTTCTAAGCTACGACCACTAGGAGAGAGCCCCTCTTCTAGCGAAGAAGGGGAGTTTGATTCTGAATCAAAAGTCAACTCAAATATTGATTCTGAAATACCTCAACTCCCTAAGACTAGACGCACCAAGGGGGACCTACCCGTCCACCTAAGACATTGATGGTTAAGGGAGGAACAACAGAAGCTACCTGAAGAAACGTATATTGAAGAGTAGTCAAAACTGCAAGACTTGCCAAAACAATTCACAAAGTTCAAAAAGGGAGATAGGGTGGTAATCTTGCTGGGAGCCAAATGATAGGGGCAAGAAAGCAAACCAATTGAGGGACCCACCAAGCTCAAAGAGGTCAATTTAGCCAGAGAAGGGGAGACCCCATGACCTGTCTTTATGGCTAATGACTTGGCTAAGCAAGATGAATCAAGTCTCGTTACTCTCTTGCGAGAGTATATAGACGTCTTTGCTTGGTCCCTAGAAGAGCTCAAGGGGGTAGACCCGGGTGTGGTGACTGGTCAAGTAGCAACCATATCCCATGAATCCAAAGCACGCCCATGTTGTCAAGGAAGAAATCAACAAGTTAATGAGAGTAGGATTCATCTACAAAATTTAACACAAGGACTGGGTTTCCCCATAGTCAATGTATTAAAGAAGAATGGAAAGATTAAAGTGTGTCAATTACAAGAAGTTAAACGTAGCTACAAAGAGAGATAACTACCCACTATGTCATGCACCAAGCATATGCTTGAGAGAGTGGCTGACAAAGAGACCTACAGTTTCCTAGACAGCTTCTCAGGATACAATCAGGTGCAAGTACATCCTAACGATAGGCATAAAATCGCATTCGCCATGGAATGGGGCATCTTTGCCTACATAGTCATGCCTTTTGGGTTGACTAACATGCTAACAACCTTCCAACGACTGATGTGTATGATATTCAAAGACATGTTGAGGAACGAGCTAGAGATCTTCGTTGATGACTTTTGTGTTCACTCTACTTGGCAAGAATACTTAGAGACAGAGTGGTCTTTGAACAATGTCGAGTATACCATCTCTCCTTGAACCCCTTGAAGTGCTAGTTTTGGGTGAAGTATGGATGTATCTTAGGACACATGGTGTCAAAGAATGGCATTGCCATAGATTTCTCAAAGATCAAGGTCATTGTTGATCTTCCATCCCCAATCGATTTTAAGGGTGTTCATTGCATTGGAACGTACAGGGTATTATCGACGGTTTGTATTGAACTATGCATTGATTGCTAGACCTCTATACAAGTTGTTGATCATATTCGAATGGACCGACGAATGCCAACGCGCACATGAGGAGCTGAAAAAGGCTCTAACCATAGCACTGATACTATGAGCCCTAGATTGGACACTCACGTTTCATGTGCACATCAACGCTTCAAAATTCGTCGTAGGAGCTGTGTTGTGCCAACCTAGTGAACACAACCTAGACTACCCAGTGAGCTTTGCTACCAGACAACTCATTGAGACTAAAATGAATTACTTGACAAAAGAGAGAGAGGGCTTGGCCATGGTGTTTGTCGGAAAGAAAATTTGACATTATCTTCTGGTTATGCCTTTTACTTTCTTTGTTGACTATCAAGCCTTGTTGTATCTTGTAAACAAACCATGTGCTACAAGACGCATTGCTAGATGGCTCTTTCTGCTTTTGGAGTTTGATTTCTCCGTGGTGGTGCGTAAAGGGAAGAAGCATTACATGACTGACCATCTGTCTCATATCCCCATGGGAGAAGCGGCTAGATGAGGCATTGTGGACAAACTGCCAGACGTGTATCTATTCGGCTTATCCAACGAAAAAGATCTATTTAGAGCTGACTTGATGCCAGATTGGGTAGATGACATAGTTCAACTACTTGAACATAGACTACCAGAATGACTTATGGAAAAAAGCCCAACTCAGGCAGCTCATCCTGAAAATCCAACCCTATTAGTTGTAGCTAGCCAACTTTACAGGCTGGGGCAAGACATGTTACCGCACATATGCGTGTGTGAGCACGAGATGCATGCCGTGCTGACAGAGGCACACGATAGAATTGTAGGAGGACATTTTCGTAGAGACGTGACAGCTCGCAAAGTATTGTAGTCCCAACTGTGGTGGCCCATCCTCTTCCAAGATGTAGCACGATTTGTGAAGCATTGTGACGAGTGCCAAGGGACTAAAGTTTTGATTTGTAAGAATCACATGGAGCTAACCCCAATTATCGCATGACAACCCTTTGAGAAATGAGGGATTGACTTCATCGGACCCATTAGTCCTACGACACAGTATTCACAAGTCAAATACATCATTGTGGCTACCGATTATCTAACAAAGTGGGCAGAAGCACGAGCTATGAGATAGAATGACACTTAGACTACTGCTAAGTTCCTATGGGAGCAAGTGATCTCACGATTCGGCTACCCTATCGAACTAGTTAGTGACTAAGGCACACACTTCATCAACGAAGTGAAAGCTCACATATTGTCCTCCTTCCTAATCATCCATAAAAAATCCTTACCTTATTATCCCTAGGAAAATGGTCAAGTTGAATCCACAAATAAAATCTTAGTAAATGTCCTGACCAAAGTCATCTCTGCTTCACGCAGTGATTAGGATAACACATTGATGGCGGCCTTGTCGGCCTACCACATGGTTTACAAGACAATTATAGGACAAACCCCCATAAGATTGACATATGGTACAGAGGCAGTTCTCCCCTTGGAATTCTTCGTACCAAGCCTCAGGATAGCCCTTCAAGAAAGATGGGATGGGAAAGAGGTATGGATAGAATGCTTGATTGAACTCGAATGCTTATCGGAAACCCGACTTCTAGCCACCTATACACTAATATGCAAGAAGGCAAGACGCAAAAGTTGGTTTGACAAGCATGTCAAGCAATGCAACTTCAAACAGGGTGACTTAGTACTGTTGTACTCAATCAAAGGACATAAGCAAAAACTGAAGTTTCCAGGGCTAGGACCCTTTAAGGTTCAAACCATCAGCCAAATTGGTAATGTAGAACTCAAAACCCTAGAGGGTGAGGGCATGGACCTCTTTAATGGCAGCTGCATAAAGAGGTATTTCCCCCTCACGCACCCATTACATGAGCCCCCAATGCCAGCACCCCTTGTCCACATACGAGTACACTACAAGGATTTGGGCCATTAGCGACGCCGATTAGCGATGGTGGATAGCGGCGTCGTTAATAGCGTCGCTATTTACGTCGCATTTGCGATGCAAATAGCGATGCAAATAGCGACGCCAATAGCGACGGGCCGCAGGGAAAAAACGTGGTCGAAACCCGAGCGCGGTTTTCATTTCTTTTGCTTCGAGTTTTGAGAGCGAGAGCGAGGAAGAGACCGACGTCGTGAGAGAAGAAGAGGAAGAAGACTTGCCGCCGCCACCGCTGCCACCTCCGCCGTTGTTCGCGAAGGAGAGGAGGAGCCTTCATCGCAAAGAGAAGCCACCCCACGCTCGCCATATCTCATTGGTGAGTCTCCCTCTCTCTTTCTTTTGCTTGTTCAAGGTTTAAATCACTCTCTTTTGCTTGTTTAGGAGAGGAAATGAAAGAGAAAGAGAGGGAGAGGGAGAGAGAAGGAGAGAAAGAGAGGGAGAGGGAGAGGGAGAGGGAAAGGGAGAGGGAGAGAAAGAGAAAGAGAGGGAGAGTGCATTCTCTCTCTCCCTCTCCCTTTTGCTTGTTTAATGTTTAAATCACTTTCTTTTTTGCTTGTTTAGGAGAGGAAATGAGAGAGTAAGAGAGAAAGAGAGGGAGAGGGAGAGGGAGAGGGAGGAAATGAGAGAGGGAGAGAAAGAGAAAAAGAGGGAGACAGAGGGAGAGTGCATTCTCTCTCTCCCTCTCCGTTTTGCTTGTTTAATGTTTAAATCACTTTCTTTTTTGCTTGTTTAGGAGAGGAAATGAGAGAGAAAGAGAGGGAGAGAAAGAGAGGGAGAGGGAGAGGGAGGGGAAGGAAATGAGAGAGGGAGAGAAAGAAAAAGAGAGGGAGAGTGCATTGTCTCTCTCCCTCTCCCTTTTGTTTGTTTAATGTTTAAATCACTTTATTTTTTGCTTGTTTAGGAAATGAGAGAGAAAGAGAGGTAGAGAGGGAGAGAAAGAGAAAGAGAGGGAGAGGGAGAGGGAGGGGAAGGAAATGAGAGAGGGAGAGAAAGAGAAAGAGAGGGAGAGGGAAAGGGAGAGAAAGAGAAAGAGAAAGAGAGGGAGAGTGCATTCTCTCTCTCCCTCTCCCTTTTGCTTGTTTAATGTTTAAATCACTTTCTTTTTTGCTTGTTTAGGAGAGGAAACAAGAGAGTAAGAGAGAGGGAGAGGGAGAGGGAGAGGGAGAGGGAGAGGGAGAGGGAGAGGGAGTGCATTGTCTCTCTCCCTCTCCCTTTTGCTTGGAGGATGTTTAAATCACTTTATTTTTTGCTTGTTTAGGAAATGAGAGAGAAAGAGAGATAGAGAGGGAGAGGGAGAAAAAGAGAAAGAGAGGGAGAGGGAGAGGGAGGGGAAGGAAATGAGAGAGGGAGAGAAAGAGAACGAGAGGGAGAGGGTGAGGGTGAGAGAGAGAGAGTGCATTCTCTCTCTCACGACGGGTTTGGTTGTTTGTTGTTTGAATCACTTTCTTTTTTGCCTGTTTAGGAGAGGAAATGAGAGAGAAAGAGAGAAAGAGAGAAAGAGAGAAAGAGAGGGAGAGGGAGAGAAAGAGAGGGAGAGGGAGGGGAAGGAAATTTAAGATAATAGACTTATCGATAATGGTATGCAATGTGCTTTGCCATGGGCCACGTACATTGGTGACTCTTTAAGATGGCTTAAAAATGGTCAATTCCTTCATAATGTCCAAGTAGGGGATCTAATTGTGATATGCATAATTCATTGTTTTTGTATTAACTTTATAGGCATAACAAATTAGAAATCATGCCAACTAGTCAATGGAAGGACTAAAAGAAAATGATACCCTAGCTAATGTCATTACGGTACTTCATCAAAATGAACCCAAAAGTATTGTTATAGAATAAGAAACCCTTAAATTGAGTATAGGATATTTTCTCTCAGGTCTTATGACTATGAGTAGAATTGATTGAAATAAATTTTATTACTATAGTTATTAAATTTCATAGATGGCGCGCATTAATTTTAATACGCGATCCTAGGACAAAAATAGCACATTTCTAAGATGCTTTTTGTTGAGACTGATTTATTATTAGACTAAGAGATCCTCAATGATGCTCAAAATGGATTACTTATACTCAAAGCCGAGATATAACAAATAATTATCTACCGGGACAAACAAATCCTTGAGCATGATACAAGGCCGAGATATAACATCGGAAAATCTCTCAACTACTATATACAATGCAAGATTTATGGTCAACTTGCAACTTGACGTACATCTCCATAAAGCTATCAATTTAAGCCTCGTTTGCTGTAATGTAGATAAGATGGAAAACGAAGGAGTTCTTATTGTTCAAGACCGCGAGACGTATCTTAATCAGCATGTCCCATGTCCTTGCTCTCAATGCAAGTTGGCAATTAGACGAAAATGCCGATTGTCTATAGAACACGTACGACGATTTGGTGAGTTTCAATCTGAGATCATTGATCAGGCGATTGCGGATCTTCAGCAAACGGTAATTTGAAGTTAATATTAATCATGCATTGTACTCTCAAGCTAATTGAAAACCATACACAATAAGATTGGGTCTTGTTGGAAAATTTTCTATCCAGGGGGTGATGTCTTGACCCAAGGGGGAGTGCACCCTTTGCGGCCAATTAGAGGATTTCGTGGACATGCGATAGATGGATTGCAGGAGCCAATCGACCACTCACAAGGCCCATCTATACCGTCAATACCAGAGGAGACAGATAACCTTCCCGACTACCTACAATCTTGGAGCCTGAGATGGAGGCAATGATCGATGCATTGATTCCCATGGATGTTGAGACATCTGACCCGCTTAGAGAGGAAGCATCCATACCATTATATGATGGGTGCCGAGTATCTCGGTTGAAGACATTGCTTGCACTCTTAAGTGTGCAAGCAAAATACGGTTGGAGCGATACGAGTGTGATTGAGTTATTCAGGTACCTTGCACATAGGCTTCATTGATTTTTTTAAAAACAGTATTATTGCAAACATTTGTGTTTTTTCAAGGTGTTTTATGATTTTTTTCAGGTTATTGAAATATCATATATTACCACCTGCAAATACCATGCCTGAGTCTCGTGATGATGCACGACATGTTTTACGGAAGCTTGGCATGGACTACAATAACATCCATGCATATATCAACGACTGCATATTGTTTCGAGATGAATACGAGACTATGGAGACATGTCCAAAGTGTGGTGCTCACAGGTATCGACAGGACTTGCAAGGGCAAACCATCCCTCAAAAAGTTCTCAGACACTTTTTGCTCATCCCCCGCATAAACCACATGTTTCGCACGTCTGCCATGGCAAGCTTGACAACGTGGCATGTGCAGAATAGGTCCACGGATGGAGTTCAACGAATATCAGCGGATTCGTGCGCATGGAGCCACATCGACTCTACCTTCCCAGGCCTTGTGCGAGAGCCAAGGAATCTTCGGCTCGGTCTCGCCATGGATGGTGTGAACCCATTCGGTCTGCGCTCGACTTCTTACAGTGTGTGGCCTATAGTGCTTGTCAACTACAACATCCCTCCATGGCTTTCTACGAAGAAAGGACATGTCATCCTTAGCTTGCTCGTCCCGGGCCGCTACAAAGTAAAAAATATGGACGTGTATCTTCGTCCATTAGTCGATGAGCTTAAGATTTTGTGGGAGGAGGGGGTCACTGTGCAAGATATGAGCAGGCGCGATGGTCGGTGGTCAGCCAACATTCGAGCCATTCTCATGTGGACGATGCATGACTTTCCGGGATTGGGAGAGTGCTCAGGTGAGCAGACCTTTGTTCTCGTTGGTAATATCTATATTTTATTTCATTCAATCAAGTATTCACTAGGTCGTGGCTCGCCTTACAGGTCTGGTTACCTCAGGTTATCATGCATGTCCATTGTGTGGGCCACAGTTAGACTCCCGAAGGTCACGAACCATGAAGAAGATGGTATATCAAGGACACATCGCTTTCTTGCCGGGGGATCATGAACTCAGGGAAGGTTTTCTTGGACGACCTCCAGCACGTATGAACGCTGCAAGCTGGTATCAGCTGAAAATGGTAAACCCGGAATCACATCCAAATGGAATGCGACGGTTCTCAGTTTTCTACGAGTTGTCATATTGGACCCACTTACAGGTCAACCACTTGTTGGATCCCATGCATATTTTCAAGAATGTGGGCAGCTTGCTATGGGACCACATCACAGGGAAAGAGAGACACTATAGGGTCACGAATGGATTTAAAGGAGGTAGGTAAGATGGAGGCACTTTGGCCGCAGTCGAGTGCTGAAGGGGGAGTGCAGCTTCCTCACGTTCCCTGGGTTTTGTCTACCAAAGAAGAGCGCATTGTGAAGCAAGTAATCAAGTCTATCCGCACTCCGACGGGTATGATGCATTCTCTCAGGTCCGCATTTTCTAAAGATGACCAAATGTCTGGGCTAAAATCCCATGATTGGCATAAGATATGTCAGGTTTGTGAACAGAATGGATTTTAATTAGCGTGGACATTTTGCAATTTGAAAAGTGGCCATTATTCATAATGCTTTCTCATTTGTGGCAGTTTGTCCTACCGATCGCGATCACAGGATGCCTTACTCCAGAAATTCGCGGGGCCATTTACAAGTTGTCGACTTTGGTACAATGGATCTCACAGAAAGAGATTAAGACGTCCTCTATTGAATCCGCAAGGCGGGGAGCAGTTGAGACGGTCTGTCTCTTTGAGAAATACCTACCCACTAGCATGCTCACGATACAAGTTCACCTTCTTGTGCATCTTGTGGACGAAGTGGAGATTGCTGGACCTGTCCATACGCAATGGATGTTCTTCTTGGAGCGCTTCATGAGAACCCTGAAAGGCTTTGTGCGACAACGAGCTCGTCCAGAAGGTAGCATGGTGGAAGGTTGGTTGGTGTCAGAGGCGTTAGTGCATATCTCACAATGGCTACCAACGGTGGAACCAGACAATGAAATGCTATGGACACTGAAGGACGATGATAGGCTAACTGGAGATGTGGTGGTTGAAAATGGGGTAGAAAAAAGAATGGATGCCTCAATGGAAAAGAAGGTGAATTGCTTTTGTATGTTGCACCATGCCTCCATGGAGATGTGGCTCGCCAAGTACTAGATTGCAAGGCAAGATCGTGAGGAAGCGCGAGCTGAATTCCGATGCAGTACGCATCACCGACCGATTCGATATCGCGAAGGCATGGAGGAGATGCTGTGGTTTATGTTAACACGATGGTTGCATGGAGCCTTGACCGCAGCATCCAGCGAAGGGATAGAGGTCTCAATGGAGGAGTCGGAGTTCTCAAGGGGATGTAGTCCAAAGGTAATGAGGGGTTTAGAATGTGTCATATCTAAATTTGCTTGCTACATCTAATTTGAGTGTTTCAATGTACAGTACAAAATATATAGTGCAGCGTGGTCGCGCGGACGGCATTTTCGGGTGGAGTGTATTGAAAAAATGCGCTCCACAATGGACTGTGGTGTCATGGCAAGGTTTGAGCAAGAGAACCAGCGACAAGCAACGGATCTGAACACGGTTGTGGATGAGATGGAGTATTTTGGGAACTTGCAAAGTATTATTACGGTGGATTACCGTAGCTTCTCCATGATACTATTTGATGTGCAATGGTTCAAAGTGGTACTTGGAGGAGCTGGAGCAACAGTTTGACGAGGTCCATCTGGATTTCTCGAAATAGATTCCGAAAAAAAATGGACAGATTTGCGCGACACCTTTGTGTTATCGGTCCATTGTGAACATGTGCAAATAGTCATTTGCTTGCTAATTGTAATATGACATGGTTTATGTCACAATGGTTTGAACTCGCTTTGTAAGTATTTGTGAACATGTAATCTTCTATCCAAACCCTCGACAACCTCGATGGTGGTATATTATACCTTCAACTCCTCGAGGTGCGAGAGTATATGATGAAGAAAATATGCAAATAGAGGGGTCAATATTACAAGGGGTGGAGGCCACCACAAGCTTGGAGCCCGCATCGGCTAACAATGATGGAAATAGAGAAGTCGTAGAATTTTTTGAGAACGAGGCAGACTCGTTCTTTTGTGGTGACATGTCTATCGACCTTCCAGTGTATGCAGAGTTGTGTCAGGAGATTAACATGGGACCATAGAATACTTCATTCTTGGAGAATTGTATTACTCAATTCATTGTTTAGATCTTCCATAAAGGTAGATAAGATATGCATTTTAAGAGGGATTTTTCAAAAATGATTTATATTACTGTGCTTTGTGTAGTTTAAATTTATTATTCTAACATTTTTTTAAATCTGTGCAGGTGACATTTTCAGGATGAGTCAAGGGATGAGCGATGAGGAGTTTCAAGACATGATGGCACGCATGTCTCCAGATCAGCTCGCGAGATTCAGAGAGATGGCAGACCAAGAGTTGTCTCGTTCTTCGTCAGGGCGCTCTGCTAGATCTGCTTCAGCACGATCAGATGCTTCAGCTTCGAGCAGACGATCTCGACGCTCACGACTTGGGCCAGAGGGAGGGACTACAGGAGGATCAGGGGGGTGCTACTGTGGAGACACGGACGTGGTGTCTCCGTCTCGTCGTTCAGCTGGAGCTGCATCACCTCCAGGATTTGTCACACCTGTGGGGACGTCTACTCCAGTTACTCCGGCTTTTGCGCAGCCGTCAGCGGGTGGCATGCCTTTTGGTGGCACTCCTTTTGGTGGCACCCCTTTGAGTGGCACTCTAGGAGAGGGTACCCCCGTTGGTACACCGGATGTACAGGGGTCTCCTGGGGATATGCCCAGGAGCGTGGACGGAGATGGGAGAGGGCCCATCTTAGGCAGACTCCTAGGGGTTATGGATACCTAGTGGATAGTAGGTCAGGAGCCATCATCATGAATGATGAGGGGAGGAGGGTGATGGCTCGCATGAGGGAGTTGTGCCAACAAGTTTTTCGGCACAACGTCCTGGATCATTGGAGGAACATACCGGAGGGGAGCAAGGACTACATAGTATCATCCTTGCAGGAGGAGTTTCCGGTGCTAGCCGCAGTAGATAGATTCTCTACGGGCTGGATGATGGATTGCATGCGTGCATACATGTCACATAGATGATCCGACGCACGTAAGGCAATCAAGAGTGGGGCTCCAAAGCCCGAGTGGTTAGATGCAGACGACTGGCGCTGACTGAGGGAGGAGGCTACAGATTTGCCAGGACGTTGGAGTCAGTAGCGGGAGGTGGCGAGGGCACGAATCGAGGCCGGAGCGGTGCATCATCTTGGGAATGGCGGCCACAGGACATATTTGGAGGACTTTGTAAGTTTCTCTTTTGTTTTGCTTATTTGTTTTTTTGAAATATTCTTTGTACTGACAATCATGTTTCTAATAGTTAGCATTTTGTTTTCTTTGCAGCACTCCATTACAAATCGCGATCCGCAAGGCCTTGAGACTCGATATGCAGAGAGGCATGGTCTCAGGGCATTGATCGACCGATTGTATAGACGCGGCGGCCCTGTAAGTCACTCATCTTTCTTGTCCATAGTTACCATGAGATATTTGAATGCATTATTGTATGGTGGATTGATATGTTGTTTCTTTTTCTATAGAATCCGTTTGATGCTCCTTTGCGGCGGGACGAGCTTTCGGGGGACGAGGATTTGTAGCTCGCCCTTGGATCCTTAGAGCTCACACACCTTTAGTTTTTAGTCGCCTGATCTATGTAGACATTTTCTATGTATTAGTGATATCGTTTCATGATTGTACCAATCGCATTTTATGCGATCATGTATTTATTTCATGTATCAGTTTTATGATTTCAGTATACATTCTTTTTGTTTGCAAGCGCTTTGTATGCAGCAGTGCAGAAACTATTTTGTATGGCTCTCATCAGCCACAATTTTTTTTTTCTCTGTTACCGTCGCTATTTGCGTCACTATATGCGTCGCATTTCGTCGCAAAAAGCGTCATTATTGACGACGCCATAGAATCATCGCTATATGCATCGCTATTTGCGTCGCAATGCAACGCATATAGCGATGAAAATAGCGATGCATATAGCGACGATTCTATGGCGTCGTCAATAACGACGCTTTTTGCGACGAAATGCGATGCATATAGCGACGCATATAGCGATGATTCTATGGCGTCGTCAATAACGACGCTTTTTGCGACGACGGGGGCAAATTTTGTTGTTTGTATTTTCGCCGCTTTAAACGTCGGTATAAGGTCTATATGTTGTAGTGGTAGCCACTATCACTCAAATGGACAGTGAGGATGAGGAAGTAGTAGCACCAGCTTACCGATGCTGGAGCTGATTTTAATGTCTTAACCCATGACAATTAAACCCAAATTGGCAAACCGCAGTTGTAGCCCACTAATGCTAAGTTCACCCCATATGGAGGCCAACCCTACACACTTTTGGAAAAATGCAAGGTCGCAGTCTCTATTGAGTCGGAGAGCCTATCAGTCATCTTCTATGTATTTTCAAATACAAAGGATGCAGGTCAAGAATCATTATTAGGACACACTTTCAAGAAGCACAATGCACCGTAGATTACGATCTACAGCATATTTACCTTGCCATTGGCAATGTTTGAATCGTGATAGCTTTCAACAAGGGTAGCAAGGCTCCACCCAAGCCTACCATGCCATCGATAGAGCTACCTAAGATCGAGCCTAGGAAAGGGGGTCGTGAGTCATCACAACCCACCCAGACTACAAAATCACTGCCAACTAGAGCCATCACCAAAGACATAGAGCCCACTCTTAAATGGGTGCCAAAGCACAAAAAATGACCTACTCATTACTAGCAAACACAACCCCACAAGACTAACACTTGTCATTCAAACCCTAAGTGATCGATCCGATGCTATCGACATGGGCACACAATTAGGCCACAATGGATCCCCAAAGATCTGTTGCGAGCCTAAAGATACTATGAAGGTAACACCTGGATATGGGTGCCCAAGAAGAGAGATCCTAGAAGCATAGTCCAACCACGACCATCACTTGTCACCTCATCTCCAGGAAGCCACACTTCTGCTCAGGCAGTGAACACCTAGCAAACCCAAGTACCAAAGACTATAGAACCCACGACAGTTGCAGTAAAAAAACCCAACTAATCTATCAACCCAAACAGCTGTGTGATACCCTGGAATCATCTAAGCCCAGAGAGCTTAGCACCCCAATGGTTGCGCAAGAAGAGGACCACCCACCATCTATGTCATGGGAGCTACCCTCACTACACCAAAGCAGCACTTGACTCGTGGATCTCTTACTATGGTGCTACCCTTAGCCACACCACTATCAAGTCTGCTGCCACTGGAACCATCACTATCTAGCCCAATTCCACCACAACTGCCAGTAGGTCTTAGGCCTTCCTATGAGAGATGTGCATTCCTAATGGTCGCCAAGGACCTTGCGGAGAATATGGAAGATTACTTGGTGACTTGCATCAAGCTCTTGGATAACACCTTTACCACATTCGCTAAGAGCTACGAAATACTTGACCTTAGCTTACTTGATGAACACCTTGCCGTTGAGGTGTTGGGGATAAAGGCGCCTCCACCTAGCTGCCTGTGTATTAGTACATTGACAGTACCCGCCACTACATACTGCAAGTGGAAGGAACCCATCATAGTCACTTATTCTTTATTCTTTTAGTGATAGTTTGAATAAAGGAAGGCCCAGCCACACATTGTGGTTGTTGGAGTTCTCATTTCTTATCTCTCTCTTTCTTGCTCTTGCTCTCCCGCCATAGCTCTCATGTGCAAGCTTCGATCCTTCTCACCTTTCAACTAGTATTAGAGCATATCCTTTGCGAGTACTTTCTGGCCTTCATCACCATCTACATGAGGTATGAGAGCTTGCTTCTCACTCAGTTCTTAGCCATTCTTTGACATGAACAACAGGGTTTCATGAAAAGGCAACCATAGCCTCCATCATTGAAGCTTGTTCTCTTCATCTCTTGCTTGGACTTGTCCTAGGCTTGTGTAGGCCTATTGTAGGCCTTCATTGGGCCCTTGCTTATCCCCTACCCACCCTGATTTGGCCCCTAAAGTACAGCAGCATGCTCACGTTTTATTTGCACATGTTTGTAAAAATGGCTCAAAAATCACTCTTTTTGTCATATCTCGGGCATTCGGAACCCGATTCAGCAAGATAAGAGTCTAAGTTGGGATTTTGGCATGCTTTGGACATGATGCTGATGTCAGATTTTCCAACTTTTGATGATAGAATTTTCTGCAACAGATTTCAAGTCTGAGACAACATGTATCTGTATGCATATGGCTTATGTGATGCTTCTACTGATGTCTATTGATACCAGATCACTTGTGGATGTTATGCCTCTTATGTGAGACTCATTTGGAGCTGATGTAGATCAGCCATTAATTATTTTGAATAGTCCTAGAACTGGCCAAAATAGGGCAACACTTATCTCTTGAAGTCTATGCTTACCGAGATTGATCACTTGATGCATATTGATGCCCGGATGATGTCTACATGTATGGAGATGCTATGTTAATGGATTACCATCATTTTGGTACTGATTTTAGGCTTGAAATACTCAATCTAGAGTAGTGAATGTTTGCTGTAAACAGTTGGGCTGAAGCTATTCTATTCATGTATGCTTATGCCTATGTTATTCGGGTCATGTCTTGGAGATGTACATTGATGTATCGACCATCGGGGATTGGAAAAGAGTTCAAAATTTCTTCTTAATCATTGGTTGAGCTTGAGCTCCACTTTCCATAGCATTTGGATATTTATCTTGGACATATCTTGGCACTTATCGGTCTATGCTTGACTGCTTTGGGCATGCATTTATGCTCATGTCACCTACCTATGTCAGTTACATTGCTTGAGCTTGGATGCTATTGGAGCTTAACTTGGGCTTGACATTTGATTGTTTGGAGCATATTTTGGAGATTTATTGACTTGCCAGAGTTTATTTTGGGATATACTTGATGTCTATGGATGCTACATATGGATGTCACACCACCTCCATGTCTGGGATGTCTCATTGATGCTTGATCTTGGGCACTTGTCACCAATGCTTGTACATGCTTTGTTTGAGCTTTGTTGCTTGATATTTATGGCCTTTGTGCCAGTGGAAGCGTCTTTGGATGCTTGACAGACATTGAGAATGCGGTCTATGCTATTTGAGATTTTGAGACTATTTGGGATTTCTTACCCTTTGGGATGATGCATGGTTCATATGTCTTGGTTCCTATTGATACTTATGAGCTGACTCTTTGACTTGGGTCCCTTTCCTTGTGAGCTGACACCTACTTGTGTCAAGTCTTGGTAGTGGCATGCACACTTTGCTCCGTTGACTGGGAGGTGTGCCTACTCACTGGTAGATATTTCATGACATGTTTCAGTGTTGGATTCATGCTTATAGATTGTCATATGCCTATGTTATGCCCGCATGATGTTGGTTATGGTCTTGGCAATATATGATTGACTTGGGATCCGCTTTTGGCACAATTAATTCTCATTTACTGAAATCTGTCGTTTATTATAGCAAGCTAAAATCTACAGATTTTGAGCACTTCTCTGAGAGTAATGCTTACTATTTGATGTTATCTTGGTCATATTTGGTGGACAGGTGCTTCTCTTGGTAAAATCCACTCTTTTAGCTAGTTTTAGCAGTGGTTTTAGTGCATTTTCTACTAATTACAACAACCTACAAGTTTACCTTTTTGCATTGATTTGGAACAGTATGGCTAGTCATCTGAAAGACACAGCTCTCTTTAACATTTCCAAGTTGGATGGTACCAACTATGGGTATTGGAAGTCCCAAATAAGGTAGGTTTTGGTGTAGAAGTTGTAGATTAAACCCTTGCGTTTCAAAGGTGTCAAACCTGAGGATGTGAATGATGATGTTTGGATGGAAGTTGATGAGCTATGTAAGTATACCATTATTTTGTCACTCTCAGAAGATGTCCATCATAATGTTGTTGAAGATGAGAATAAGAGTGTATGGGATTTATGGGAGAAGATTCAAGAGCTCTATGCGCAGTAGAGTCATGCGTCACAGATGTATTGGCTAAAGAATGGACCTTCTCATGAAGGAGTGGTCATCTCTATCATCTCATTTCAGTCAATTTCATGCTATCATGAAGAATCTGTTGTCATAGGGTATTTAGTTCAACGATAACTTGCACCCATTATTTCTGCTTGGCACCCTTCCTGAATCATGGGATGTATTCCGTACTATATGCACAAACAAGCTTGATGGGTTGAAAATCAAAGTTGTTGAGAGTGCTTTATTGACTCAGGAAATCAACAGGAGAAACAATGATGCTTCCCGCTCTTCACATACATTGACCGTTAGAGGTGGCAAAAAATGACAGGCATGATAATGATCATAAGGACAAGGACTCTCAGAAGTCTAGGTCCAAGTCACGTGGTCGCAGTACGGCTGGGAGCCCTCTTTTCTCTTTGGAATGAGCATATTGTTGTATGTCAATACTACTCCAAGGAGGGATATGTATAAGCCGTATTGGTTTTTTTACTTTAGGCCAAGAGACCAATTGTTTTGGATGCATAATCATATATTTCTTTAGGCCAAGAGGGCCAAGAGGGCCAACTTCTTTGTTGTGAAATGTTATATCTCATTAGGCCAAGAGGGCTGTATATATGTTTGGTGTGTGTACAGTTAATGATTTCTTGTTTTAGTATTGTATCAAACAGGTGTGTGACAAAGCACTTGGAGGGAGCCAAGTCCATGTGATATCATTCTGTTATGAGTTCTTTTTCTTTATGTTGAATGGTCATGTGTATTTGTGGGGATTTTTCTTTCTTTTGATGGGGATTGGCAGTCAAGGCATGAAGTCCCAAAGCTTAGGTTAGGGGTGTCTAGGGAGGTTCAACTACCTCGTGTGAAGACATTATCGAGCACTCTAAGAATTGTTTTATAAGATAGTCCTAGTGACCCTAATCTGCTAGCCTGCTAGGAAATTGTGCCTAGGAGCTTCTATTAATTGTGAGGCAACTAGAGAAGCCTGCTAAACTAAAAAACGAGAAGAAACAATGCCTATATTTGAAGACTCTAGTATATAGAGGTGTGCAAAAAGGGATTCTAACCCCTAAACAAAAGGAAAATAAATGAAACGAAAGAAAAACCAAAGAGCACATAATCATCACTTGGCGAAGGCTTGGCAGGTTCTTCGGGAAGAGCCAGGATGCCTTGTCTTCCTTGGGGTAATGTCTAGCATGATAAAATACATAAGGATGGTTAGAGTGAAAATAAAAGTGAGTAGAAGAAAAAGGATTAAGTGTCGCCTTGCAAGGTCTTGGTAGGTTTATGGATACTAAGATGGGACATGAGGCCGATGCCTTGTTCTGCTTGGGTCACTATGCTCAGCTCTCTCCTTTTTACACACCTGAGTATCAAGTCCAGAAGTATAAAAAATGATGAATCAAAAGTACTTGAAAATGAAATACTAGGCTATAGGAGTCCCACCTAGTAGAAGTTCTTGGTCTAGTTGTCCTAAGGTAGGTAGGTAGTTCAAACTACCACTCATGATGACCTCTTTGATAGTTCTTTTCAACATATCTATGCTAGACTACGTGGTTAGTGACTAGCTTTGGATCTCTATCAAGTTATACTTGACCTATTCCTTGTGTTTTTCATGCCTTGATTTAGTCAGGGGGTAGGGTGAGAGTTGTTTATGTGCCTTGTTGTGTTGAGAAATAGACAAATGATGTATGCTCCAAGAAGATATGTCCTGAATCCCATATGCACAGTGAGGAGAGTGGAACAACCCAACTTCTATAAAGCATTACACTTGACTATCACTTTCATAATTATGAATACAAAATCATGATGCTTTCCTCTTTTAGTTAGTGTCATTGTCAGTACAATAGACAAGATTGTCTTTATGAGTCCAAGCTTCTATCTTGGAACCTAATTCACTGGTGTAACACTTGTCTACTCATTGTCCATGTCAACATGAATTTAGTCTTCATCTTCCAACCTCCATAGCTCCTGCCATGCTCTAGATATGACATTTTAACATGATATTAAAGCTCAAGTGAGTATGGTCAGCTCCTTACTCTCCTTCTTCAGGTGCCTTTCACTTTTTCCCTTAGCTCAAGACTTCATTTCCTACTGCAGCTTCACCTTTCATGGATGCCATGGACAACACTACCTTGTCTACTTGCAACACCTAAATCTCTCTCCATAGTCAATATATCCACATGATTTCTTTTGGAGATCTTTCCCTCTGCTCAGGGGGCACCATCCTATCACTTTACACATCGACATTGTGTACTACAGAAGCTGGCATTGTCAAAATTCTTCCTCATTGTCTTGAACTACGCCCCTATTGGTCATACAGTTGCCATCATCTCCACTATGTGCAATCTGTGCTGCCACCATAGGGCTTTGGTAGTCCCCCTAGGTGGGCTAATGTCACCCAAGAGGGTTCCACAAAATACTCTCTCTGTTGATCACAATCTAAGAAACCCTAACTGTCATCTCTATGGGTAGCCATAGACATTGACCTTCAAAATCATAAAACCTTTCATTTTCTTACTCCTCTCAGTCTACTAAAGACTTTATCACTCTGTTCTTACTGAGCACTTAATTTCCAACAAAGCATCACACTAAATCAGCAAGCAAGAATAAGATTAAGCATCAACATTCGACATTGAGCTCTAAGATAGTCTTTTTTTAATACTCATGCAGTCTTGTTAAACACTAATCATCTTGTGTCTCTTGACACATTGAAGTACAAGTATTTTTCTAGTTAATTTGCTACTGATAAAAAATGGCAGAGCTCGAACAAATAGAAAAGTTCAATGGAGAAGGCTTCCATGCCTAGAAGGAAAATACCATGTACAACCTCACGAGGAAACACCTTTGGGATCTCTTTGAAGATGATGAAGGTGATGGAGATGGTGGGAAAGAAGATTGAGAATGTGGGATCCTTGCAGTAGATCCACCAAAAACCAAAGAATGGAAGAATATGAATAACAAGGCACTAGGCATCATTAACTAGGGACTAACTGATGATGTGCTACATCATATCTCTGGCATCAAAGATGCTAGAACTGCTTTGGAGGAACTTGGCAGGATCTTTAGTACCCAAGCAAAGAGTTCAAAGGTAAAATTACTCATGCAGTTTTATAAACTAAATATAAAATACAGTACTTCCATGACCATACACATTAACAAGTTCAAGAGCCTAAAAACCTAGCTTGTAACTCTTAAGAAGGATATTGATGAAGATGAAGCAATAGTTGTACTGCTTGCAAGTGTAAATAAGGATCCATATAAGAATCTTGTGTCCACCCTAAGTAATGTTCCAAGTCTATCACTAAAAGATATTGAGCACTCACTACTTGATGGAGAAAGCAAAGTTAAAAGCAAGGATGCAAAGGAACACACCACCTCCAATAGTCTCTTGTACACCAAGGGCACTTATGGAGCAAGAGGCTGTGGTCAAGGACTCCGCACCAACAACAACATCAAGGATCAGATTATATGTTATTACGGTGGCAAGACTGGCCATATAGCTAGTGAGTGTTTCCACAAGAAAAGAGCATAACAGATGCATAATGATCACCACCAGAATCAGTTCATGAATAAAGAAGAAGAAGAAGAAGATGCTTCCACTACCATCAACTCCGACAGATTGTTCTAAAGAATTTACATTGTATCTTTCATATGTTTTTCCCATAGTGGATCTCCATTTTTCCCTTAGTGGAATTGCTTTGTGAAAACCCTTGCCAAATATGTAAAGTTTCAAGCTTTAACTTGACTAGGCTGCCCCCATGAGCTAGTCTCTCGGGCCATGTCACCATGTAGGGGGGGGGGGGAAAGCCATCAAGTGTAGGGACAAATAGAAAAATGATGTATGCTCCAGGAAGAGATGTCATGAATCCCATATGCACAGTGAGGAGAGTGGAACAACCCAACTTCTATAAAGCATTGTACTTGACTATCACTTTCATAATGATGAATACAATATCATGATCATTTCCTCTTTCAGTTAGTGTAATTGTCAGTCCAATAGACAAGATTGTCTTTATGAGTCCAAGATTCCATCTTGGAACCTAATTCACTTGTGTAACACTTGTCTACTCATTGTCCATGTCAACAAGAATTTAGTCTTCATCTTCCAACCTCCATAGATCCTGCCATGCTCTAGACTGACATTTTGACATGTGTATTCTACTTTGAAGCAGCTTGATGCTCTTTATAGTTCTTTATGTGCAAATCAGTTCATGGATTCGACGGGCTAAGTCACCCTATCTTGTGGTCACCATTGAGAGAGGAATTTAAATACCAAGAAGTGCTAGATCAGTGTCAAATGATGCAAATTTTAAGCATAATATAAAGACCGATGGAAGTGGAAGACACAAATCTGACGATTTTAAGTGGCTATGGAAGATGTAAATTTAAATTACTTCAAAAGATCGACCTTTGTGGTGGTTGCATATTTTTTATAATTTTTTTTAGTGCAATATCGAAGGAGAACAAGTTTCGAGCAATTCAGGACTTGAAGATGGATGTGCAAAATTTTCCGAACGCGGGAGGAACTCGAGGCCAAGCACTAGCACTGTAAGAATTTGGCCAATATCGAAAAGGCATAGGCCTTGGGACTAAAATGCCCAAAAAATTTTCATGTGAAGGGGGTGGGGGACTGTTTTGGAAAACGACATAATAAAAAAATAGTCCCTCCCCCCACACCATGAGGGTTTGAGGGAAGAGACCATTTGGACTTGCAAAACAACCCACTTATCTCATCACATTGGCTTAATTTTTCATTTTTTTGCTTCTTATCACTGGTCTCCATGCAAAGAATGGTTGCCTGAAGAGGAAGTGCCAAAATCAATCTTTCTCTTTCTGCTCTCTCTCTCTCTCTCTTCTCTAGGAAATCATTCATGCAAAAAAAAAGAGAAAAATGGGATGATGCACTGGATTGATTCAAGATCGTGAGGATGCTGAGAATTGATATTCCATGTTGTGTAGAGATTGATGACAGGTCCAATGGTTGTCCATGTATTCAATTTTCAGTTTATGGTCCAAATGAAGTGCATATGATATTTAAAAAATTATAAATATTTTTTGACATGTATTTGAGGGTTGAGTAATAATATGTAGAATCCATAGTTAAATCTGGTTGCTATTGATAATTAAAAGCATGAAATACAGTATTTATGTGGAAAATTAGGGGGTTTTTCTGTTTCGGGTGGGAAAATCATGTTCTTATGGATTGAAATGAAATATAATGATGAATATCAGTAATCCTAATCAAGTTGAATCAAAAAATAAAAAAATCAAAATAATTTATTAATAAATAAATTAATAAAAATAAAAAATTAAATAAAAATTTTAGGTTTCATGCACCCAAAAATTTACAAAAATTACAAATGTGTTTGTGAATGTATAGTGGACCTAAGGCATGAGGTTTAGCCTTATCTTCATCCCATTTCCATGTTATAGTGCGTGATTTATTACTTTTTGAACAAGAAAATGACATAAAACACTCTCTACACCTACCACCACAACCATAATATTAAACGGTAGGGAGGAAAGGGGTCATTAATGCTAAGTAAAGGTTGAAATTTGTTTTTATAATGCACTTTACATATAAGACACATTTATTTTAAGAGTCAAAGGATTTAGTGACACACGTATACTCAATGTTGTTCCCTATGCAACAAAGCAAATGCACTAGTATGAAAAGTATGAAGAGAACTATTTGTATACTATCACATTGTTGTTTTGAATAAATAAAATGGTTGAGTACAAAAAATCATCCACTCTTGCACTGCATTCATTATATAGTATTGAAAAAATATATATCATGGATGCATAACACCTTGTTTTATGAACACTGACCCATGTTGAGGGTGAGGAGTCCCAAGCTATAGGGTTAGTGATTTGTTTCCTTTGGCAAACTTATTTAGTGAGGATTATACTTTATCTCCTAGAACGATTGATAAAAAGAGAGGACTATGTATTGTACATGTTATATGTTTGAACGTCGCATCTTGGGACCAATCCCTAAGGTATAAGAGAGCTGTGGTGGGGGAGCTGTGGCAGTTACCTAAGGGGTGCTCTTTGTTTATGTGCTACAAGGGGCTAGGCACCATTATGTTTAGGTACTCCCTATGAGGAGTTGGGAAGGAATCTATTGGACTATAAATGATAAAAACATGTGTCTAAGTTAGATCAATGTGTGTAGCCTCTAGACGCTCCTGGGTCATGAGACCATGGGGTGTTTTGGTTGAGCACAGAGACCCACGGATAGAGCCGTAGAGCCACTATCGAGCCCATTTCGGGTGCTGATATAATTATCATTTATTATACCCATTATTATTATCTTTTTATCAATGATGATTTATAAGATGTCTCATTTTGTAAATATACTTTATTATACCATTTATTATTGAACACAATTTTAGTGAATTTGGGAATCTTTCAAGTTCCATTCTTCATTATTTAGAATATTGGGACTCCAAAAATACATATTTAAGTTTTTCCAAAGCTATCATGTGACACATCATTAGAAAGCTTATGAAAAATAGAATCTATTGAGCTATTGAATAATAAATTTGGAGAAACGATGTGAGAGTTATAGCAAAGAGAAAATTTTGACCATGAGTCCTAAAGTTGTGGAAAATTCCCAAATTCACTAATAGTGTGTTATTGGTAGTATCAAGTGTTTTTGCAAAAACTAAAAATCCCCTAGGAAAATATTTGTTTGATAGGTTTTTTGTTTCTTAGATGCTTTATTGACTGTTTGTTTGTTATTTTATAGTAGCTAGATTTTCTATGTTTGTCTAGCTTAGGAATTCTTCTTGTCAATTTGTTTGGATTTTTTAAGCGTGGAAACTTGATAGCTTGGATTGAGATTGGAGTTGTCTAGACAGGTTGGAGTTAGAGTTTGCTTGTAGCTATCAAACATCTTAGAATATGTATGATTTATTACCAATACTTTTGCTAGTAGCTATCAAACATCTTAGAACATGTATGATTTTTTACCAATACTTTTGCACATCACATCATGGTTTCAAGCATTTAATAGGAGAAGAAGAAGGAGCGACTTGGAAGAAATTTGATCAAGTGTCCTAGGATTTTACTCCCCTTTCATAGCCAATGGAACCATCATATTTTTTGTTTGAGTAACACTACAAGATATAGACCTTATAGCGACGTTTAAAGCGACGAAAATACAAACAACAAAATTTGCCCCCGTCGTCGCAAAAAGCGTCGTTATTGACGTCGCCATAGAATCGTCGCTATATGCGTCGTTATATGCGTCGCATTTGCGACGCATATAGCGACGGTGACAGACAATTTGCGACGCTTATAGCGACGACAATAGCGACGCGTGCAGTAAATTTGCGACGCAAATAGCGACGGTAACAGAGAAAAAAAAAAATTGTGGCAGGGCAGCAAGCTGCCCTGCCACATATAGCACTGTGTGCTGTATGAGAGCCATACAAAATAGTTTCTGCACTGCTGCATACAAAGCGTTTGCAAACAAAAAGAATGTATACTAAAATCATAAAACTGATAGATGAAATAAATGCGTGATATCGCATAAAATGCGATTGGTACAATCATAAAACAATATCACTAATACATAGAAAATGTCTACATAGATCGGGCGACTAAAAACTAAAGGTATGTGAGCTCTAAGGATCCAAGGGCGAGCTACAAATCCTCATCCCCCGAAAGCTCTTCCCGCTGCAAAGGAGCATCAAACGGATTCGGCAGAAAAAGAAACAACATATCAATCCACCATACAATAATGCATTCAAATATCTCATGGTAACTACGGACAAGAAAGATGAGTGACTTACTGGGCCGCCACGTCTATACAATCGGTCGATCAATGATCTGAGACTGTGGCTCTCTGCATATCGAGTCTCAAGGCCTTGCGGATCGCGATTTGTAATGGAGTGCTGCAAAGAAAACAAAATGCTAACTGTTAGAAACATGATTGTCAGTACAAAGAATATCTCAAAAAAACAAATAAGCAAAACAAAAGAGAAACTTACAAAGTCCTCCAAATATGTCCTGTGGCCGCCACTCCCAAGATGATGTACCGATCCGGCCTCGATTCGTGCCCTCGCCGCCTCCCGTTGCTGACTCCAACGTCCTGCGAATTTGTAGCCTCCTCCCTCAGTCGGCGCCAGTCGTCTGCATCTAACCACTCGGGCTTTGGAGCCCCACTCTTGATTGCCTTGCGTGCGTCGGATCGTCTATGTGACATGTATGCACGCATGTAATCCATCATCCAGCCCGTAGAGAATCTATCCATTGCCGCTGGCACCGGGAACTCCTCGTGCAAGGATGCTACTATGTACTCCTTGCTCCCCTCCGGTATGTTCCTCCAATGATCCAGGACGTTGTGCCAAAAAACTTGTTGGCACAACTCCCTCATGCGAGCCATCACCCTCCTCCCCTCATTATTCATGATGATGGCTCCTGACCTGCCATCCACTAGGTATCCATAACCCCTAGGAGTATGCCTAAGATGGGCCCTCTCCCATCTCCGTCCATGCTCCTGGGCATATCCAAGAGACCCCTGTACATCCAGTGTACCGACGGGGGTACCCTCTCCCGGAGTGCCACTCAAAGGGGTGCCACCAAAGGGGGTGCCACCAAAAGGAGTGCCACCAAAAGGCGTGCCATCTGCCGACGGCTGCGCAAAAGCCAGAGTAACTGGAGTGGACGTCCCCACAGGTGTGACAAATCCTGGAGGTGACGCAGCTCCAGCTGAATGACGAGACGGAGACACCGCGTCCGTGTCTCCACAACAGCACCCCCCTGATCCTCCTGCAGTCGCAGTCCCTCCCTCTGGCCCAAGTCGCGAGCGTCGAGATCGTCTGCTCGAAGCTAAAGCATCTGATCGCGCTGAAGCTGATCTAGCAGAGCGCCCTGACGAAGAACGAGACAGCTCCTGATCTGCCATCTCTCTGAATCTCGCGAGCTGATCTGGAGACATGCGTGCCATCATGTCCTGAAACTCCTCATCGCTCATCCCTCGACTCATCCTGAAAATGTCGATACCTGCACAGATAAAAAATGATGTTAGAATAATCAATTTAAACTATACAAAGCACATTAATATAAATCATTTTTGAAAAACCCCTCTTAAAATGCATATCTTATCTACCTTTATGGAAGATCTAAACAACGAATTGAGTAATACAATTCTCCAAGAATGAAGTATTCTATGGTCCCATGTTAATCTCCTGACACAACTCTGCATACACTGGAAGGTCGATAGACATGTCACCACAAAAGAACGAGTCTGCCTCGTTCTCAAAAAATTCTACAACTTCTGTATTTCCATCATTGTTAGCCGATGCGGGCTCCAAGCTTGCGGTAGCCTCCACCCCTTGTAATTTCGATCCCTCTATTTGCATATTTTCTTCATCTATGCCTGGAACATCGCTTTGATCGTATACTCTCACACCTCGAGGAGTTGAAGGTATAACATACCACCATCGAGGTTGTCGGGGATTTGGATAGAAGATTACCTGTTCACAAATACTTACAAAGCGGCTTCAAACCATTGTGACATAAACCATGTCGTATTACAATTAGCAAGCAAATGACTATTTGTACCTGTTCACAATGGGCCGGCAACACAAAGGTGTCGCGCAAATCCATCCATTTTTTTCGGAATCTATTTCGAGAAATCCAGATGGACCTCGTTGAACTGTTGCGCCAGCTCCTCCAAGTACCACTTTGAACCACTGCATATCGAATATTATCATGGAGAAGCTACGGTAATCCACCGTAATAATACTTTGCAAGTTCCCAAAATACTCCATCTCATCCACAACCGTGTTCGGATCCGTTGCTTGTCGCCGGCTCTCTTGCTCAAACCTTGCCATGACACCACAGTCCATTGTGGAGCGGATTTGGTCAATACGCTCCACCCGAAAATGCCGTCCGCGCGACCACGCTGCACTATATATTTTGTACTGCCATTGAAACACTCAAATTAGATGTAGCAAGCAAATTTAGATACGACACATTCTAAACCCCTCATTACCTTTGGACTACATCCCCTCGAGAACTCCCACTCCTCCATTGAGACCTCTGTCCCTTCGCTGGATGCTGCGGTCAAGGCTCCATGCAACCATCGTGTTGACATAAACCGCGGCATCTCCTCCATGCCTTCGGGATATCGAATCGGTCGGTGACGTGTATTGTGTCAAAATTCAGCTCGCGCTTCCTCTCGATCTTGCCTTGCAATCTGGTACTTGGTGAGCCACGTCTCCATGGAGGCATGGTGCAACATACAAAAGCGATTCACCTTCTCTTCCATTGAGGCATCCATTATTTTTTCTATCCCATTTCCAACCACCACATCTCCAGTCAGCCTGTCATCATCCTTCAGCGTCCATAGCATTTCATTGTCTGGTTCCACCGTTGGTAGCCATTGTGAGATATGCACTAACGCCTCTAACATCAACCAACCTTCCGCCATGCTACCTTCCGGACGAGCTCGTTGTCGCACAAAGCCTTTCAGGGTTTTCATGAAGCGCTCCAAGAAGAATATCCATCACGTATGGACAGGTCCAGCAATCTCCACTTTGTCCACAAGATGCACAAGAATGTGAACTTGTATCGTGAGTATGCTAGTGGGCAGGTATTTCTCAAAGAGACAGACCGTCTCAACTGCTCCCCGCCTTGCGGATTCAATAGAGGACGTCTTAATCTCTTTTTGTGAGATCCATTGCACCAAAGTCGACAACTTGTAAATGGCCCCGTGAATTTCTGGAGTTAGGCATCCCGCGATCGCGATCGGTAGGACAAACTGCCACAAATGAGAAAGCATTAAGAATAACGGTCACTTTTCAAATTTCAAAATGTCCACGCTAATTAAAATCCATTCTGTTCACAAACCTGACATATCTTATGCCAATCATGGGATTTTAGCCCAGACATTTGGTCATCTTTAGAAAATGCAGACCTGAGAGAACGCATCATACCCGTCGGAGTGCGGATAGACTTGATTACTTACTTCACAATGCGCTCTTCTTTGGTAGACAAAACCCAGGGAGCGCGAGGAAGCTGCACTCCCCCTTCAGCACTCGACTACGGCCAAAGCGCCTCCATCTTACCTACCTCCTTTAAATCCATTCGTGACCCTATAGTGTCTCTCTTTCCTGTGATGTGGTCCCATAGAAAGCTGCCCACATTTTTGAAAATATGCATGGGATCCAACAAGTGGTTGACCTGTAAGTGGGTCCAATATGGCAACTCGTAGAAAATTGAGAACCGTCGCATTCCATTTGGATGTGATTCCGGGTTTACCATTTTTAGATCGTACCAGCTTGCAACGTTCATACGTGCTGGAGGTCGTCCAAGAAAACCTTCCCTGAGTTCATGATCCTCCGGCAAGAAAGCGGCGTGTTCTTGATATACCATCTTCTTCATGGTTCGTGACCTTTGGGAGTCTAACTCTGGCCCACACAATGGACATGCATGATAACCTGAGGTAACGAGACCTGCAAGGCGATCCACGACCTAGTGAATACTTGATTGAATGAAATAAAATATAGATATTACCAGCGAGAACAAAGGTCTGCTCACCTGAGCACTCTCCCAATCCCGGAAAGTCATGCATCGTCCACATGAGAATGGCTCGAATGTTGGCTGACCGCCGACCATCGCGCCTGCTCATATCTTGCACCGTGACCTCCTCCTCCCACAAAATCTTAAGCTCATCGACTAATGGACGAAGATACACGTCCATATTTTTTATTTTGTAGCGGCCTGGGATGAGCAAGCTAAGGATGAGATGTCCTTTCTTCGTAGAAAGCCATGGAGGAATGTTGTAGTTGACAAGCACTATAGGCCACACACTGTAAGAAGTCGAGCGCAGACCGAATGGGTTCACACCATCCATGGCGAGACCGAGCCGAAGATTCCTTGGCTCTCGCGCAAAGCCTGGGAAGGTAGAGTCAATGTGGCTCCATGCGCGCGAATCTACTGATATTCGTTGCACTCCATCCGTGGACCTATTCTGCACATGCCACGTTGTCAAGCTTGCCATGACAGATGTGCGAAACATGTGGTTTATGCGGGGGATGAGCGGAAAGTGTCTGAGAACTTTTTGAGGGATGGTTTGCACTTGCAAGTCCTGTCGATACCTGTGAGCACCACACTTTGGACATGTCTCCATAGTCTCGTATTCATCTCGAAACAATATGCAGTCGTTGATACATGCATGGATGTTATTGTAGTCCATGCCAAGCTTCCGTAAAACATGTCGTGCATCATCACGAGACTCAGGCATGGTGTTTGCAGGTGGCAATATATGATATTTCAATAACCTGAAAAAATCATAAAACACCTTGAAAAATCCATCCATGTTTGCAATAATATTGTTTAAAAAAAAAAACAATGAAGTCTATGTGCAAGGTACCTGAATAACTCAGTCACACTCGTATCGCTCCAACCGTATTTTGCTTGCACACTTAAGAGTGCAAGCAATGTCTTCAACCGAGATACTCGGCACCCATCATATAATGGTATGGATGCTTCCTCTCTAAGCGGGTTAGATGTCTCAACATCCATGGGAATCAATGCATCGATCATTGCCTCCATATTAGGCTCCAAGATTGTAGGCAAGTCGGGAAGGTTGTCTGTCTCCTCTGGCATTGACGGTATAGATAGGCCTTGCAAGTGGTCGATTGGCTCCTGCAATCCATCCATCGCACGTCCACGAACTCTTCTAATTGGCCGCAAAGGGTGCACTCCCCCTTGGGTCGAGACATCACCCCCCTGGATACAAAATTTACCAACAAGACCCAATCTTATTGTGTATGGTTTTCAATTAGCTTGAGAGTATAATGCATGAAAAATGCTAACTTCAAATTACCATTTGCTGAAAATCTGCAATCGCCTGATCAATGATCTCAGATTGAAACTCGCCAAATCGTCGTACGTGTTCTATAGACAATCGGCGTTTTCGTCTAATTGCCAACTTGCATTGAGAGCAAGGACATGGGACACGCTGATTAAGATACGTCTCGCAGTCTTGAACAATAAGACCTTCTTCGTTTGCCATCTTATCTACATTACAGCAAACGAGGCTTAAATGGATAGCTTTATGGAGATGTACGTCAAGTTGCAAGTTGACCATAAACCTTGCATTGTATATAGTAGTCGAGAGATTTTCCGATGTTATATCTCGGCCTTGTATCATGCTCAACGATTTGTTTGTCCCGGTAGATAATTATTTGTTATATCTCGGCTTTGAGTATAAGCAATCCATTTTAAAATTAATGCGCGCCATCTATGAAATTTTATAACTATAGTAATAAAATTTATTTCAATCAATTCTACTCATAGTCATAAGACCTGAGAGAAATTATCCTATACTCAATTTAAGGGTTTTTTCTTCTATAACAATAATTTTGGGTTCATTTTGATGAAGTACGTGGCCCATGGCAAAGCACATTGCATACCATTATCAATAAGTATATTATCTTAAATTTCCTTCCCCTCCCTCTCCCTCTCTTTCTCTCCCTCTCCCTCTCTTTCTCTCTTTCTCTCTTTCTCTCACCCTCTCCCTCTCCCTCTCGTTCTCTTTCTCTCCCTCTCTCATTTCCTTCCCCTAACCCTCCCTCTCCCTCTCCCTCTCCCTCTCTTTCTCTTTTTCTCCCTCTCCCTCTCTATCTCTCTTTCTCTCTCATTTCCTAAACAAGCAAAAAATAAAGTGATTTAAACATCCTCCAAGCAAAAGGGAGAGGGAGAGATACAATGCACTCTCCCTCTCTTTCTCTTTCTATCCCTCTCTCATTTCCTTCCCCTTCCTCTCCCTCTTACTCTCTTTCTCTCTCATTTCCTCTCCTAAAAAATAAAAAAATAAAGTGATTCAAACATTAAACAAGCAAAAGGGAGAGGGAGAGAGAGAATGCACTCTCCCTCCTTCTCCCTCTCTTTCTCTTTCTCTCCCTCTCTTATTTCCTCCCCCTCCCTCTCCCTCTCCCTCTATTTCTCTTTCTCTTTCTCTTTCTCTTTTTCTTTCTTTCCTTCTCCCTCTCCCTCTCCCTCTCTCTCTCCCTCTCTTTCTCTCTTACTCTCTCGTTTCCTCTCCTAAACAAGCAAAAAAGAAAGTAATTTAAACATTAAACAAGCAAAAGGGAGAGAGAGAGAGAGAGAATGCACTCTCCCTCTCTTTCTCTCCCTCTCCCTCTCCCTCTCCCTCTCCCTCTCCCTCTCCCTCTCCCTCTCTTTCTCTCCCTCTCTCTCCCTCTCCCTCTCCTTCTCTTTCATTTCCTCTCCTAAACAAACAAAAGAGAATGATTTAAACCTTCAACAAGTAAAAGAAAGAGAGAGGGAGACTCACCAATGAGATATGGTGAGTGTGGGCGGCTTCTCTTTGCAACAAGGGCTCCTCCTCTCCTTCGCGAACAACGGCGGTGACGGCGGCGGCGGCGGCAGCAAGTCTCTTCCTCTTCTTCTCTCACAAAGCCTTGCCTCTCTCCCTCGCTCTCGCTCTCAAAAGGCGAAGAAAAGAAAATGAAAACGGCGCTCTGGTTTCGGCCGCGCTTTTTTTCCCTGCGGCGTCGCTATTGGCATCGCTATTTGCGTCGCAAATGCGATGCAAATAGCGACGCCAGTTGTGACGCCAATAGCGACGCCTATAGAGACACCGATATCCGCCGTCGCTAATCAACATCGCTAATTGCCCAATTCCTTGTAGTGTAAGCGAGAAGAAGCTAGTATTTGGCACACATTTTTGGGCTACTAGGGAGCTCCAACAGATCTAATGCTTGGAGATTGCTTTTGAGTAGTCCCAAAGAAGGATTTTGTTTATCTTCTTAGGTTCTATCAATACATAGTGCTTTGATCCATTGAACTTTGTCTTTATCTTATGTGCCTCATGTCTATTCTTTTTCTTCTCTTCGACTCTTATTCTCTACTTCCTTCTCTCTTTGATCCCCAATGGATACGGCCTTTCGATTAAAACCCCTCCGACAATGTGCACTTAAGAGAGTATCTTTCACTATGCACTCATGAGAGTTGAGATTTTCATCACTGATTTATGAATCTTTGGTTGAGTGGAAAAGGTTATTGGGTGAGTTTGAGGGTTGTCAAGGACGCTGTCAGTTATGAGATGGATTGTTTTCTTGGTCAACATCTTAATGATCGTTATTTTCTTGAGTAATTGTGAGATTTTAGGAGGGTGGAGTGGAGTACAATATTTATCTTTTTGAGAGATAAGAAGTGAGGTTAAGGATCTAAAATTGTCAAGGAACTATGCTTGTATTTTGCGTGATGCATGGGCGTATGTAGTTTAGCTAGGCACTATTTTCCAATACATCTTTTTGTGTGGAGCATTGCTTGTTTGATTGCATCGTATGGATCCAATTTTGAGCTTCTTAAAAAATCATGTATGATTGAGCACGCAGTTTATTCTTCAACAACATATTTCTACTAGGTCACTTTGCATGAAACCAAAAATAGGAGGAGAAAATGAGAATATTATCAAAAGAGCAATTGTAGGTACTATGAAGGAAATAAAAAATTGGAGGATATGTCAATGACAAGTTTGGAGTAAAGGGAGGCATTTGGAAACATCAAAGTTCTTGGATATTAAGGAGAAGGAGCTCATCATGAACTTAAAATTTATTACTAGAGATCTCTTTATTAGGAAGGAGTTGTTCGGTCACAAACCTTTGCAAAGAATGTTGACTATTAGCACCTAAGAAGGGAGTTGTTGGGTCAGAAGCCTTTGCAGCTTATGATCAAGGTTATGACGTCATTCTTAGCAACTTTCAAGGTCTTACTTGTAGGGAACATGTAGACCACAAATATCTTTTCTCAAAGGGCTTCATTAGTAACTCAAGATTAGTAATTCTAGTGGCATTATCGGTCTTATAGTGCAAGGAGTCTTGTGTGCAAAAGGTTGAGAAGAATTTTTCTTTTGAAGCAGTCCAACTTGAAGAGGAGAGCCTTAATGAGCAAGGTTGTAGCTATATAATATAATTAGATGCATATTATAGATTAGTTGAGAATATGAAGATTATGCAAATCATAGATTATGAAACCATAAGAAGTAAATTATACCTTTGATCTTTCAAGAAGAAGGTTAGTTTAGCATTTTGAAAGCTCTTACACCTTATAACTTGGATTTGGTGTGTGTGTGTGTGCGTGTGTGCGTGCATGCGTGCGTGTGTGTATGTGTGTCACATTTAACATGCAATGTAGTTTATTATGTGTTTGTAGAGGATTGTGATGCATGCTCTTTGTATATGAGCCTTGCATGGAGATCTAGATTTTTATAGACTAGGATAATGTATGTGAATGTATTATTATATCTAACATACAGAATAGTTTGGTATTTATCACGTGGCCTATCATGGACATGTTCTTATATATTTATGTCGACGGACTAGTCGTTCCCATAAGGAGTATGAGATTATAACCCATCTTGAGTAACAAGGAGGTGATGTATGAATGTTTCCTACAAATGAGCATTAACCTTTGTTTCATGTTCTCTTGATTTCATATGTGTCATACTTTTAAGTGAGTTGGAGTTCTTGTGGATACTTGGATCTTGGGCAGTGCTCTATATCTTTTTCTCATTGTTTTTCTTTTTAGCATCACAATGTGCAATAAATGTTTCTTTCATTTGAAGTGTTTATATCCTCTTGAATCCTTCAACACTGGCTTACGATGCCTCCTAACTATAGGATGATTAAGAGAATGGATCTCTCTCTCTCTCTCTCTCTCTCTCTCTCTCTCTCTCTCTCTCTCTCTCTCTCTCTCTACAAAATGGCTATGTGTAGAGCTTAAGAAGAAGCTATTTGGGATGTCTTTTAGGTCTAGTCAATAGCTAAACCTATGGGTAAAGGTGAAAGGATGGCTCAAGAGAGTAGGGTTTCAAGATAGCCTAAAGATAAAACTTTTGGGAGACCAGAGGAATTTTGACGAGGAAATAATGAGAAGGTTGTCAATTTGAGAAGTGCAATGACTCTTCTATTCATATGGAGTGTTAGGATCATGCTTTTGTTTCAATAGAGTGCCTAACTAGAAAATCCCTACAGAAATTTCTATGATAAGTTTGAGGAAAATGTGGTTGGCTCCCTCGAGGTGGTTAAGCTACTTATGGCTCCTAATTTCAAGATCTTGTATAACGTTTCTTACTATAAAGCGGCATACGTTTCTACAAAATTATTTACCATAGTAGCATATCATAATTACGATCGATCACATGTCTCCACAAGGTACTTAAGTATCAATCATAGTGGCAAACCATAATTGTGATCATGCATAGAGAAAAGAAGTAGGTAAGGTGTCATTCATTCCTAGTATAAGCGTTCGCCCTTCAGCTGCAACGTTTCCGAGGCGAGGGAAGCGTCCTTCAGGGCCTCCAATGATTCTAGGTCGAGAAAGCACACGATTAGCTTCCTCCCATCATCCATGTGTGTCTTTAGGCAAAGACAAACGTGCACGACTCCGTCGAGCAAGTGCAAAAGGGAGGTGTCGAGAGTCCAAGCTTGCGCGCTTCGAAGATACTGATAAGAAGATGGGCGAACGTCAGCCTTTGTTTAAGGATAATGATAGGTACGTGGGGTTAGTGTACTTCAGAAAGTCGGGGATCGGGAGGTCTTGTCAGGCAGCATGACGAGCAATTGTTTTAGGGAGGAGGCATTGTCCGTGCTCGGATATTTTCCGGAACCCGGGCTGCGTGGTACCACTATGGGATGGAAAGTCAATCTTGTAGTACTCGCAGTTTGCGTCACCCTGACTCTGATCCATCAGCCACCGCTGCAGTGAATATATATATAAAAGCCTCTCGCCCTCACCTGGCGCGAGTACATCGGTAAGATTTGGACAGGCTAGACATCTCTCGTTTGATTTCTTAAGCCTTTTCTTTCCTTATAGACTTCGTCAAGATTGGGACCTCAGTCTCATAACTCGAGATCCGAGGTTCGTGCTATCTCAGAATAGTTTGGAAACCCGACAAATCCTTCAAAAATCCCATCGCACGTTTCACTTACATATCGGGAATTCCCAACCACACAATTAATAGAAAGCTTATATATTTTGGATTACTTTAATTTGAGGATGCATATGAGCAAAAATTATACATCTCAGTGCTGAAAATTTGGCTAGGTCACTAAACAAAATGACATTGACCTAGATTATGAAACTATGCAAGTTGTTAAAGTATTATGGTTGCTTCTAGAATTAGCTAAATTTTAATACACAGATGTGTTGGCTTTTGGCAATAGTTTTATTCGCTCTCCTCTGAACATCTGTGCATGTGTCAATTAATATCTTATTGATGTCTTTCTTTCATGTGATTGTCCTCCTCTTTGACACTCTTCCTATTATGTTATTATACTCTCTCTCTCTCTCTCTCTCTCTCTCTCTCTCTCTCTCTCTTTATATATATATATATAGTCTTGTGCCTGTTTTTGTGGGAGTTAACATGAAGGGATAGCTTGGAACTATGATTAAGTTTTACGTGTGAAGGAAGATAGCTCAACACATTTGTCATATGGTCGTGTATTCATATATGGTATCAAACCAATCACAAGTCTACATTTTGAAAAGATAATTTAGTATTGCTAAAAAGATATTTTTATTTATATTAGTTAATAACAAAACAACAATTCATCACTTATAAAAGTTGAAAAAACCATGTTTGGTATATGAACTAATGGCTATTCATTTGTATATAGGTGCGATACAATCATTATATATACTTATATATACATGTAATATCTAAATGCCATCTTATAAACTTCAGGCAATCTAAGAAATTCAAGTTGATTTGAACATGGTGTACTATCTACTTTTTTGATACGTTTTCTTTCTTATAAACTTAGTCAATATATTGTGGAACTATTTGTTTGATTTTCTTTCTTACAAACTTGGTCAATGTGTGGAAATAAGTTTCTTAATTCTAAATTTGAGGTTCATATTATTTGAAAATCGTTTGAAAATTTGGGAAATCATTCAAAAACTCATTTCATAACTCATTGGCACATAGGGGATTCCAATCAAAGAATAAATCCTAATAGAAGGCATACAACATATTTTCATATAAAGTGGTTTCATACATATCTATTGTGTACAAATAATTTCAATTCTTTATCGTATATAAAATACATTGCTAGATCAAAAAATTTATCAGTTTCTATTAAGCTTATTAGCCTATTCGAGAAGAATGAGTTAATCTAAGCCCTACTTATCAAGGAATAAGTGCTAAATAGCCTTGCTTTACCTAATTCTATTTACATTAGTCCTATTACTTTATGTAGGTATCCTTTGCTAAGACATACTCAAGGTTAGGCAATTCAAACACTTTCTTTAACCTTGGAGATGAAGGACGTTTATATTCATTTTAAACTATTCAAATACTATTTTATTTAACGTTAGGGTTATATGCTTCTTTGTTTCAATGTGAAATGTTAGTAAAGAGTGCAAACAAAGTAACAATAGTGTATTTCCTTAATAAATCTTAATTTGAGTTTGCATACGAACAAAAACTACATAAGTATGTATTGAGACTTAGACTAGGTTAATATGTGGATGCTAGGTTAGATTGGGAAATTATGTGATTCATGAAGGTACTATAGGTGGTTTTAGAATTAGAAAAATTCATACTTGAATTTGTTGGCTTCTAACAACTTCTTTCTCCAACATTTGAGCTCCCACAAGCTTAAAACCCTAGTCCAAAGTAGTGGATTGTTTTGGGCAACCTTTGAAGCTCACCCTAAGCTCTTAAATTCTCCAAAACCTCTTCAATCTCAAACCCAAGAGCCCTTCATCCCTTCTTGGACACATTCACCTAGATTGAAGACATGGAGCTCAGCATGTAAGGATTTCTTATGGGCAGCCATGAAAGCTCCACTTGAAGCTTTCAATTCTTGAAGAGCAATCTCAGGATCAAGCAAGGGAGCCCACACCATTAAAGGAACCACCAAACTTCTAAAGATTGTACCCGTTGGAGTGTTTTGCTTCCCCCTAGGCTAACTTAATGGAGGACTTGGATAATTGTGGGATCATGCTTCATCCACCTACTTCAAACACCGAAGAGGTATAATGTTAATTCAACCTCAATCTCTCATTTTGATCCACTTTCTAACCTTACACCCTTTGTTGGAGAGATTAAGGATGCATATTGCCTTATTAGGATATGCCTTCATCGAATCTACCCACATTGAATCAGTAGCTCACTTGCAACCCATATACTTTTCAATGCATCATCTTAACTCTTCCCCATTGGTTATTGCTAACCCTAACACTTATTCTATCATGTGTGTGTTGAATCGATCCCTAATAGGATAATAAACCATTGTAAAAGAATAAGTGGGAGCTAGTGAGTCATTGGATTGTGAATGTAAGCTTGACTCTCCCTTACCACTGCAAACCCTAAAGGAGTGCACAACCCAATCTAGGGGCAACTATGCGTATCTCCTCCTAGTGATCTAGAGCCTATTAATACTTGTATGTAGGCAAAAGTACACTCCTCAATCATACCATTCTTGATGAGATATCCTCTGACATGGGCCACTTTCATTGATCAAGAACCCCATGTATGGCACTTGACATGTATGTAGTCAATGGGAGATATACGATACTAAGTCTTTTATATGCAATCATGGCAAAGCAAACTAATGCGTAAATATAATTGGGATAATGCTCAATACAGTATGTATATTGGTTACTTGTGCAAAGCATGTTTGAACTGGACAAGCATTGTTTTAGTTGCAAGCATTTAGGGACAGTCACACAAAACTTGTTGCAGAAACTTCTCTATTGCACTTGGGAGTGAAACCTATAACTCATCTCAAAGAGGGAATCATCCCCTTCAATTTGGATAAAAAATCTCCCTAATCGGAGCTACAGTGTAGAAATATGACCATTTTTGTGTACTGAGGTTTGTATGGATATCCTAATAAGAAACCTGACAAACCAAGATTTGAATGCATTATGAATCAAGTGCATCAGAGAATCCCCGCACCAAGACAACAGAGATTCAATTATAGAATTCTCTCATTATTTTCTATCATAAAGCTTCATAGCTCATCTCAAAGAGAGCTTTGTTCCCTTTGACTTAAATCAAAAATCTCCTTGATCGGAGTTTCGTACTAGAAGTAACCCGCATTTTACTAATGATGGGTCAAATGGACTGCACTCATGTGGTAGGATAGAACATCAAATGCAAGGCTCGTGAGGAGGTCCAAAGGGAGATTAGGAACTCTAAAGACTCAATGAATAACAAACAAAAATTAATACAATATTATAATAGCGAGATGCAAAATAAAGTGCCCGATATGGACCCTTATAGCATGCTCAATCACACCCTTTGTCAGTTTGAAATCCGCCACATGGAAAGGCACAATGACATGGTTGTTAATCATTGTCTGATGCTCTCAAAAATAGATCTTGCAATAAAAAAAATGGTCCTTTTGAACTCTGAAACTTAATAGAACTTGGAACATCTCACCACTCTTATAGCCCAATTAGTCTCAACCTTGACACAAGACAAGGCAAACGAGTCCAAGTGTGAATCATGATGGCCTCCACCATTACACTCATTTCATGGCCCATAGGGCATTCTTGGAGCTAAGGGAATTCCCTCTTGTTCCACATTTGAGATTGGCAGGGCCTCCCATAGTTAGGATGAACCTCTCTTGAGCTCTCCCATCATCCATGCAACCAATCCCCCTATGAGACCCCTGCCCCACACTAGTATAAACTCCCCCACTATCCCTAGGAGCCCTAATGGGACTTATTTGACTTAGCCCCACTCTCCCCCACTCTCCCTAGGAGCCCTAATGGGACTTATTTGACTTAGTCCCATCATGGACATCATGGTATTGAAATGGCCAATATGGCAATAATGGGCAGTATGGGTTCAATGCACAACATGGCATGTATGGATAGCATGGTATGTATGGGCAGCATGGTATACATGGATAGTAAGGATATCATGGGCAACAAGGCCCTCATGAGCTCATCGACAAGATTATTCTTACCAAGTACAATGGGCAATCACCATCCCCATCAAACTTAGAAGAATGGACTTCCAAACTAGAGTCCTACTTCAATATTTACCCACAAACTCATGATCAAAAATTCATTTTTCCTCTCTCCATCTAGATAAAGTTTTTGTATCCCCTAGTTCATTAATTGGGAAGACTTTAATATACATATGGTTCAAGTCTTTGTATCCCATAGTGGGTGGTTGTGGTAAGAGGATGGCATTAGCTTACCCAATGTAATCTCACAGTATAGGAGTATACAAATTAGTTCATGAACTTGACCATGTATGTTGAGAGTATTAGTGATGATGCAAAATTGCACAAATTTATCTACGGATCTTGTCAGATGATGTGATGTCTCAAAAGCCTTCCACCTTATTCAATGCAATTTAATTGGCTGAAAGATATACAAGGAAGTATCATAAAATGAGAATCTTGATAAAGTTTTTGTATAGCCCTGCACTCGATTGAGTTTAGGCCCTATTGGGGTGTTTTTAGAGGCAACCATGTGCCTGGTAGTAGCACCAAAATACCTACTGACCCCCCCCCCTTCCATGCTAAAAGAAAACAATGAACTTTTGGAATAGTACTTGACTCTCATGGTGAGGGTAAATATGTTGAAAATAGACCCCAAATTGCATAAACTCCAAATGATCCAAGTGGTTAAATTTTCATATTTCTAGATGTTATGAAGGCATGGAAAGAAGATGGCCTATGTTTTAAATGTTGCGATAAGCACACAATAGACCATGCCTTAAAATACCCTTATAAGACAACAAATGGCAAGATTCTTAGCATGTATGTCATGGGAGATTAAAATAATGATGAAGAGAAATTACATGTTGAAAATGAGAAGTATGCAAAGGACTTAGACCATGAGCAGTTCTATGATCCAGTGGATGGGTTTCCCTTTTTACCTAAGTGATTGCCCATCTCATGATCTTGGTTTAATTACCCCTCCTACACCCCACCCAACTACCATTTCCCTTTGCTCCATCTCTATGAACGCATGGATAGGCTCTAGGAGTACCAACACTTTGCACATTTAAGGAATCATTAATGGAATGCATGTATTTATCTTTGTGGATAGTGTTAGTACACACAATTTTGTCAATAAATCAGCCATTGATAGATTGAAATGCACCCCTATGGAATTATAGCACCCCCTAAAGATTCAAGTAGCAAATGGTGAAGAAGCAATGAATACACATGTATGCTCCAAGGTTCCCCCGTGTTTGGCTCAAAATTATGTGGCATCAATTGATCTAATTGCATTAGACATGGGCCTCATTGATGTTCTCTTGGGATATGACTGGTTAAAATACTTGGGTAAAGTTGCTATGGACTTCTCTCAGCTCTACATGGAGTTTATGATGCATGGACAACTCCTCAGCTTAGAGGGAGTTTATGATGCATGGATAGCACCTCGGCTTAGAGGGAGTTTGTGATAATGTTGATTTTAAACTAATTATAGAAAAGCAACTCAAAAGGGAGTTTAAGAAATGCTCACAATTCTTTGTCTTGCACATGAATAATGAAAATTCAAATCAGTCCTTCAAAGTATCTACAAATTCAGCCTTGAAAGCCTTACTAGAGGAGTATAATGATTTGTTTTAGATGCCTACAACCCTTTCCCCTAAGAGGGCATGTGGACCGCCTACTCAATCTAGAGACTCATTCTAAGCCAATGAACAAGCCACCTTACAGACTCCCCAAGTTTGAACACGAAGAAGCTGCAAATTATGTTAGAGAGTTACTTGAGATTGGACTTATTGAATCAAGTTCCTCCCCTTATGCATCCCTAGTTCTACTAGTTAAGAAGAAAGATTGCTCTTTTTGCATGTCCATTGACTAGAGGGATTTGAATAAGATTACAATCAAGAACCAGTATCATATCCCATGGATTGATGACCTCTTGGATGAGTTGAAAGGGGCATGGTAATTTCACTAAGATTGATCTACACTCTGGCTACCATCCAAGACGCATGTGGGAGAGTGATGAGGTTAAAATAGCTTTTAGAACAACTGATTGTGGGCTTGATCATTTTCTAGTGATACCTTTTAGATTGACTAATGCCTCTGCCACATTTCAGAGGCTCATGAATAAATCTTGCTATTCTCATTTATAGAAAATATGAGAGGAGCACTTGGCACATGTCAGAAGGGTGTTTGATATCTTGAGAGAGGATATACTATTTACTAAGGAAAGTAAGTGCATCTTTATGTAGACATCAAAGAAGTACTTGGGCACATTACTAGTGAAAATGGCATACACACTAATTCTAAAAATGTGAAATATGTTAAGGAATAGCCCACATCATCTAGCACTACCTCATTACGTGGTTTCCTTAGCTTCTCCTCATTTTATAGACGCTTCATCAAGCATTATGCCACCATTTTAGGCCCTTTGACTGATCAATTAAAGAAAGAAGGAATCATTCTTTTCAGATGCTAATTGGTGATTGTATCTTTAACTAGTTGAAGGAAATGCTTACTTTAGCCCCCATCCTTGTATGCCTTGACTTCTCAAAAGAGTTTACCATTCAGTATGTTTCTAGTGACCAAGGTATTGGTGTTGTCTTGCTCCAAGAGCAGGGTGTGATTCCTTTTGAGAGACGTAAGCTTGATGAAAAGGAGATACAAATGAATTCTTATGACCATGAGATGTTGGTCATCCTTGATGCTATTAAGAAACAACACCATTAACTATATGGCAATAGGTTTCAAGTGAGAGGTAACCATTTAGTCCTCTAGTACTTCTTAACTCAATATACCTTGACTCCTAAGCAAAGGCAATGGGTGGAAACTTTGCAGAATTACGATTTAGATATCTCCCAACACTAGGGACAGAGATAATATAGTGATTGATTCACTATTAGAAATGTGGACATGTAGAGTGCCTTTCATTTCAAATTTGCATAGTGATTGAATCAAGGAGCTTCAGAAGATCCATTTACTGAATAAGGACTTTAGAAATATATTTCAAAAATTATAGCATGGCATAATGGATGAAAACTCTTAATATCAACTCAAAGATGGCCTTATTTGGTCACATGGCAAGATTGTCATCCCCCATACTTCTCCCTTCACATGGAAGATAATTGAAGAGTGCATTATTGCCCCACTATTGGTCATTTGGGTGTTTTCAAGACATATGATTGGATTGCCACGAGCTTTCACTAGAAGTGTCTATGGAGGGATATCAAGGATTTTGTGGCCAGTTGTCTTCCATGCTAACAAAATAAGGATAGCACACTTAGACCTATTGGTCTCTTACAACTCTTATGTATTCCTAAAGGAAAATGGACACATATCACTATGGATTTCATTACTAGCCTCCCCATCACCAAGAAAGGATGGAACAATATATATGTGATAGTTGACCACCTCTAAGGATACCCATTTTATCCCGAGTAAAACCTAGTACGCTACATCTCAAGTGGCCACTTAGTTTATGGAACAGTATTTAAGTTGCATGGGTTAGCACAAGTCATAGTGCATGATTAGATGCCAAGTTTATGAGAAAACTTTCGGCAAGTGGTTTTCACATTTATGGGCACCAAGCTTGCTCCATCCACGACATACCACCCAAAGACTAATGGTTAGACTGAAAGGATAAATGAATGGCTTGAGACCTACCTACGGCCTTTTTGCCATGATGTACAAAATAGTTGGGATATGTGGCTCTACTTGACTGAATTTTCATATAACGAATCCACCCACTCTAGCATTGGGGTTTCTCCTTTTGAGGCACTATACAAGTATAAGGTTTCTCTATTTATGGTCCTATACAATGACAAGATCAGCCCTCCAATTAAAGAGGAGCTAAAGGGCATGTAGGCATTACTTTAGTAATGCAAAGTGAATCTTTAGAAGGCACAAGATCACATGAAGCTTTACATTGATGAGAAAAGAAGGAATTTGGAATTCCAAGAGGGAGAGTTGGTTCTCTTGAAATTGCATGTCCCGTTACTCCACTCTCAAGGAGGAGGGCAACAATAACAAGCTTGCCCACCATTTCTATGGCCCCTACGATATCCTCAAGAGAGTTGGTAACTTGGCATACCAATTAGAGCTCCCCCCCACCACAAAGATTCACAATGTGTTTCATGTTAGCTAGTTGAAGCTCTTCATTTGAACCTTAGTGGACTATGTGGAAGAGTTACCTCCCATAGATGAAGAAGGTATCATTTAGCATATCCCTAAGGCAATCATTTGGTAGCAAGATAAACACTTGCAATCTTGATCCATCAAGGAAAACCTCATCAAATGGCAAGGCCCACCCTTGGAAAATGTTTCTTGGCACCCAACCACCATTGTGAAGAGTTTCCTCACCACCAAGGCCCAATGCATAGAAGATTAAATGGAAATGCCCTGTTTTGATCCCACGTTGCCTACTAATTGCACATTATTTTAAAATAGTTTTATAAATGCCTCAATTGCAGCCATGTGATTCCTAAATGGGTTGAAAGTGCTTGTCATAAGCTCCACTTTGACATGCAACATGCTCCATTTGGAGCATCCAATAAAAAATTATGACAGATTTATCTCAACAAGCTTGTGGTGGACCATGTGCTATTTATAGTCTTCACCAAATCTTCTCATTGTAATGTGGATTAGAGTAGTACTCTACACCCCCACTCCCTAATCATTCTGTCAATTTTCACCATTTTTATTTTTTTTTTGAGGGTGAAAACATTCACGGTGAGATGGAATGTAACGAGTGAGATACATGGAAACTAGGGATTAGATACCTAGTCATAGTAATCAGGGTAGAAAAGGTGTAAGAGACCCAATTTAGGGCATCGACATATAATCAAGAAGTGACTCTCCACCTTACTCTTTAGCTTCCACGGCATCTCTTTCTCTTTCCTCTTTCCTATCTTTTTCTCTCATCTCCTAGTATGTCTCTCTCTCCTTCCATTCTCTCTCTCTTCTACTCATTGTACTCTCTCCTTTCAGTCTCATTCATTACATTGGGTAGCATACATTTGAATGTCTATTACTTTATTGATGGTTATATGATGCTATTTTAATGACCACTTGATGCTTTGATGCTTTGGAAAGGCTCTATTAATGAAGGGTTTCTTGCTATTATACCCTATGGATATCAATCTTATAGGTTGGAGACTTATGTATTGAATGCATACAAGTTCAAATCAAGAACAAAATTGAGGTAATGGACATAGGGCATTCCTCTCACATAATTGGTATGCACATTACGTGCAATTACTCTGAGGAACCTCTCTACTTGCCCTAGAAGGAGTACATCCACAAAGTACTTAAGTGATTCCATATGCAAGGTGCTAAGCCTATTGGCTACTCATTACCTTCTTGTGTGAAGGTAATTTGAGTAGATTGTCTATATCTAGACGATGAAAAGACCAAGATGGCTAAGATCCCATATGCCTTCACAGTGTCTAGCTTGGTGTATGCCACATGTATGCCACGATAGCCACTAGATCTACATATAGCATTTGTAGTGGGATTTGTGACTTAGTACATGGTGATACTTGGCATGTGACATTGGGACACCATTAAGGATATCATGAGATACCTTAAGGGCACTATAGATATGTGTATTTACTATGGCAGCTAGAGACTAGATTCATATGCTACACATACTCTCATTATGCAGGACATGGAGATAGTATGAAAAGTCCACCTCTAGCTATATATTCCCTTTTGCTAGAGATGTTGTTTCTTGGATATCTAGGGTGGAAAAATGCATAGTCTTGTCTACTAATGAAACTCATATTATAGCCACAATTGAGGCCTACAAGGAGGCCCTATGGTTAGGCCATCTGATGTTGCAGATCTTAATATAACTATGACTCCTACATTGCATATAACCTAGTCTTTCATGCAAACACCAAGCACATTAATTTCCATTATCACTATATTAGAGAGTTGATTGAGAACAAGTGGATAGAGCTTGCCAAGATCTCCATAGATGAGAATCCTACATATCTGCTAATTAAAAGTCTCCTTAATGAAGCATTATGCCACCCTTGGTGTAGGATGAGATGACATCAATTTCTCATCTTATTGTACTCATATGTATACATTGTACTTTGTCACATTTTTTATTATTCTCTCCTCACTAAGATGTATTCGGATTTAAGTGGTAGGTTATTAGCAAGATTAAAGGTTTCTTGTGCCTAACCACCTACACCTACTTTGTACACAATGCTTACACATATATACATTATAAGATGTAGCCGTCTATTATTGTCACTTAATTATTTATTCTTTCTATGACAATATAATAAGGGAAGGTAAGTTACACATTGTGCATGTTGGAGTTTGCACATACCTTCTAGCTCTCTCTCTTGCTTGAATCTCCATAGAACTTACTTCCTCGTGCTTCCACTTGTGCTATCAACTTTCAGTAGTGTATGGCTTGCATGTTTAGTAAAACATTACAAGTGAAGGTGGAGGTGCTTAATGTGTGACAAACTGTTATAAGGTCTAAGATACACGTTTGACTTTCTTATATACTTAAAATATATATGGTCTATATTATGCTGGCACAGAGAGAGAACAGATGAGAGAAAAGAAAGTTGTAGAGAGAGAGAGAGAGAGAGAGAGAGAGATTGACAACACATTAAGGATTGGAAGATGGGCCAGTCCCACCCTTGTGGAGTTATATTATTGACAAGGAGCAAGCTCCTCCATTACACATAAATCAGTTCTTACTTGTAGATCTTGGAAACAAGATCATGATTCCTTGCATGGTATACAACTAGCTAACACTTGCACAACTTGGAATTTGGCACCTTTTGATCCTTCTTGAGCCTCCTTCTCTCCTATACAATATGTGTAGGGCTCTCCTCTTAGCGCTAGATTTCAGCAAAGCTTCTACAACACTTGCACCTTCTCTTCTCCTCTTGGAACTTGATTTTAGTAGAGCTTCCATAGCACTTGCACCTTCTCTTCTCCTCTTGGAACTTGATTTTAGCAGAGCTTCCGCAGCACTTGATTTTAATAGAGCTTCCGTAGCACTTGCACCTTCTCTTCTCCTCTTGGATGCATGTAGAGTGATGCTTTCTTCACCTCTCTCACACCCAAGGAGAGCCTCCTCTTTTATAGGATTTCAAGAGCTTCTTTTCTTGGAAAGAGACTTGAGTTGATCTTCATGCAAGATGTGGTTGTTCCAGGACCTACTCTACAGCACCAATTTCAAGATATATCTCTTTGTGTTGCTCGGATGAAAAAGCGTCGACACAAAAGTTGTAGATCTCGTTGTTTTCGATAACTCACATGGCCCGTTTTTAGAGATCATATTTCTACCATGAGATATTTTAAAAATGGATTCACCATGTATTTTTTTTTAAAGAACAGCTTCTCAAACTATACTCTTAACGTGTGGTCCATGCAACCACCTTAAGGAGAGATCATTAAATTTCCTTGGGTCTCAACCTTAAGATTGACTTCCACACAAAAGCTTGTGTCTTTTTACACCTTAGAAAGAGAAAATCACTTCTCTCCTCACTACAAGAGGATCACGTCTCTTGTCTTTCTTAGTGAGAGAATTACGTCTCTTGTCTTTCTTTATGAAAGAAAAGACCTTAAACCTTGACTTGTAAGGGAGAGGATGACCCCAAATGAATGCAATGCTCATTATACACAAGTAAATGTTCCCAAGCATCCCTAGATTCACACATAAATACATATACACATTGCTAATGCACTTTCTCTTCTTAGAACTTAATCCATCTTCATTTATGTGTAACTCCTTGATCCTTGTGTACACTATTACACTTGGCAAACACTTCTTTCCCCTTCATAACTTATATTGTATGTACCAGATATCCTTGTCACAGTGCTTTGATTACCTCGTTAAGTGATGCACTAGGAATATTGGTCTCTAAATGGTCTCATGGCCATGCTAGATCATCATCAACACTTAAAGAAAAGTGGGTCATTGATTTATTGACATAATTTTTTATAAAAATAGAGAATGTGTAATAAGCAATCAATTTAGTAACACAAACTTACTCCACTTATAATATGTACATTGTCATGAGGACATCCAAACCCTTGTCCACAATAGGCACTTCCAAAGGAGTGAGCCCCACATACATAAACAAGGCATACACATTAAGATTTGGTAGAACTTGTACTTAACAATTTGAGATAGCTATTGGTACCTTTCTGCCCTTAGATATTTTATGCAAGCCAAACTTGGTCCTTATGTAAACTCACATTCCAATAGCAATGAAAAAAAGAGTACTATTTAATGAATCTTTTTTTGTCCTTCAACATTTTATTGTGTCAAGTAGTGTTATTTTGTGTACATTTACATGTTTATACTTGCATGAATAAAAGCATGAAAAGTGCAAAGGATACACATTTGTAAAAGCACAAAATTTCACACTTACAGTACATAAGATAAACCCTATCAGGGGGTATTAAGTCAAAGGACTTAACACCCCCTAACCGTGAGGGTTCAAATAGAAGGATGCAAATATTGGGTTCAAATAAGAATAAGAGAAGAGAATATTTAACCAACTTGCAAATAAAGAAATTCTGATTGAAGCTTTCACAAAGCTCTTTGACTCATATGATGCACAACAAACCAAGTTCAATATTTGCACTCAATGTATGAGTGCAATACCCTATGTTGGGATGATTGCCTTAAATCTTTGAGACAAGAACTAATAAATAACCCTATAATAGGAAAAATCTCTTTTTAAATACACTTTATGAAATCACATAAGCTTCAAACCTCATAATAAAACCAAAAAAATATGTAGCATATAGTAGCTACCATCAATCAGTTAAGACACCAAGCAAGAGTAAGTGAATATTAAATTGGTGACATCTCTAGAGACCATATTTGAAAGGCATATTATGTAATATTTAAGAGCCTAATGCATCTTTTTCTTTTACTAAGAGGAATGATTTTGTCTGTGACATGCTCCTTGCTATTCACCTAGCTTTCTCAAATACTTATAGGTGCTTTGTGTAGACAACCATTTGATGGGATTAGGAATGTCATGGCAAGTGCCCTTCTTGTTCAATGTGTGTGTGTGTGTGTTTCAAAATAGCAAAGCTACAAAGCTAATGCATTGACAATTAAATGGAAAGCTCCATTATCAATGTACAACAAGCTAAATCTAGCAACATTAGAACCTGTATTTTCAAGGAATATATAGGGCATAACAAGGAAATTTTGTTCATGAAGAAAGATGCCGCATGTTACTTGCAAGAAAAATTAGAGGATTATTAGTAAGGACTAAATAATTAACCTTATGTTGCAAGTGTCTACAATAGTATCAATTTGCTATCCCTATCACCAACGTGAAATCGGTTTACCTTGTTCATGTCCATGGGGATATTCCAAGGGGGGTTAAGCTAGAGCTTGAAAAGTGTAGAACAACAACTATTTATAGAAGCAAATAGTAGTGAAAAAGTGGAACAAAGCAAGACTATAGCTTAATAGTACAAAGACATGCATATATAAAGGCCTTGGGCTGGGAACTCAAATGGATGTAGTTCTTATTTTTTAAGAAAAACCTCATAGTAATCCAAGCAGTTAGTTCCAAGGAGAAATAGTTAACTAGAGAAACCAACTAACCCCCCTTCCCCAATTTGGCATTGACATCCAAAACCTTTTGGGGGGGCCAACCAAAGGAACCAATTGATTTGAAGCTTGAACAACTATCAAGCTACACCCATGATAAGGTTATGGATTATTAGATTCTTTCAAGCTTGGCCGACTGGTCTTTTATGGCAAGGGTTTTCTAGTTTAATTAATAACTACTTTCATCTTTTCTTTGAGAGAAAATTTTAAGCTATAGTTTAGTTGTACTAATTGTACGTAAAGCCCATGAAAGTTTTCAAGTAGGTGACACATATAAGGGGTAAGGAGAGGTAAGAGCAAACTCATAGCAACAAATAATTGTCAAGAAAGGATGGTGGGATTTAATTAGTTGATTTAATTATTTAAATCTAGTTGCAATTTATAGATTACCCACCATAATGATTAAGGGGCTATGTAGAGGGACCTAAGAAAGGCCAAGCTAGCTAAAATCATTGCCAATGGGTGAAATTTTGTACCATATAATAAACAACTCACCATACCCTAATACCTCTTTGGTTGGAGGTTTTTCTTAAAAAATAGGAACCGCATCCAGTTCAGTTCTTAGCCAAAGACCTTTATATATATGTGCCTCTATATTTCTAAGCCATATTCTTGGTCGTGTCCCACTTTGGCACTGCTATTTAGCTTCTATAAAGAGATGTTGTTCCACACTTCTCAAGCTCTCACTTAACCAACTTGGAATATCCCCATGGACATGAACAAGGTAAACCTGTTTCATGTTGGTGACACAAATATCAACTAGATACTGTTGTAGAAACTTGCAACATAGGGTTGACTATTTAGTCCTTGTTAATAATCTTCTTATTCGACTTACAGGTAACAGGTGGTACCCTTCCTTCTGAATGAATTTTCCTTGTTATGCCTTGTATATTCCTTGAAAAGTTGGGTTCTAACGTTGTTAGTTTTAGCTTGTTATACATTGATAACTTTTCATTTATTCCAACTCCATTGAACATTGATTGAGTTAAATATGGCAAGCCTTAATAGTAATTATAAAATTGAGAACTTGCTACTATTACAGCTAGACTCAATCAGTTGGTTGAAGATTTATCACATCTCTCTCTCTCTTGCTTTGTGCGTGATATCTCCAAACTTTAGACTTTGATGGATAATATGGATAGTCTTGTGAAGGAAGATGAACTCAATCCTAGACCAAAATTTTTTTGGATTTTGACACCCCCACTCTCCTCAAGGTATAGATAGAAAATCTTTGGTTCCCCCTGATTACTCTGAAGAGGAAGATGAATTTCTAAATGCTATATGGAAGACCCCTAATGGGTCAAGAAACAAGATGAAGATTCTTATGTCAAGGTTTTCATCTACAAGTTGTTAACCATCAACTTTGGTCATATGCGGTATTCACTCTCACAACACCTATCCCTGTAGAAATGTGGTTGTTATTGCTAGGGGAAGATAATACAACTACTACTGAAAAATCATTCTCTTCTTTGGCATTCGAAGCCACTTCAACACTTTCAAAAAAATTATTTTGAATGGCCCTATTAAAATGTCCATGTTTGAGATAAGTAGATGCCCTTCCCCTTACAAAATTTGCGTTGCTACTAAATCCGCTAAGCTTAATGACCATAAGCTTGATGGAAATTTTACTTTCGAGTTTTCAATTTGCTCAGACCTTTCATTAAATGCTATTGTGATATCTCAGACCATCACGAGGAATGCAAAAATAATTCAATTCTTTGGTTTGTTCATGCATTATGGTTTATAATGCATAATGTGGATTAAAAAAATTTAGCAAAAAACTTGTGTGGTTTTATGATGTTAATCTTCAATTGAATTGAAGAAGAGGCATACAAAGTGATAAAAGACTCTTATATTTGCCTATTTTTTAGGAATGGTTTTGACTTCAACCAGAAATCTGATGGTCTCTAAAAAAAGTATCACCATTCTTCCAAATATGAAAGGTGAAGCAGTAAGGATTATATCTAGATGCTTTAATCCTTCTAAGCTACAATAAGGGAACCACAATACTCCATCAACAAGGAGTGTTAGTTCTATGGCAAGAAGGGGGAGTAGATGCCCCCAAAACCACTACAAGCCTAGACATTTTGGCAACATGCCTACATCCTTTTCTACTCAAACTTCTAGCAAATCTACCTTTCAAAGTCTTAAAAGAAAATGCATCCATCTTGATCATTTTAGTTCAACAGTTAAGAAGATTTTGTTTGATTAATGTAGGCCTTAGTGCGACAATGACATGGTCATCTTAAGCTAGTTAGAATTAGGCAATCCTAACCAATCTTTCATCCAACTTTTCTCAATGCCTTGCTTGCCAAGGTTTCTCCCAAGAAGTGCTTTAAAGAGTTCTTCTTCCTAATCAAGGAAGCAATCTTTGGTTGTAGGTTTTTACCTTCACTCAAGCGTATGGTTTATAAACCAAAAACTACTTTTACTATTTACTTTACTTCATGTAATTTCCATAAATATCATCATGGCTTTTATTTTATGGAATCTAACCATGTTGGCACAACTTGTCTTGATATTGTACCCGAGGAGACAATTGGCTAAAGACTTAAATCATATACCTTCCAGGCCATACCATCTTATTGAAGTCAAGCATTCACTTACAAGTGGCTTTAAACATTTCCTCAAGATTCTTGAGTTAGAAGAACACATTTATCTTGATAGGTTTGAATCCTTTCTCAATAATAAGTTGGCAAGCTTTTCCCTCCTTGAGAAGATGTCCTTTGATGATGATAGTTGTAGAAATGATTTGAATCAACTTCCCAATTATTTTTACATTTCTGGGACCGACAAAGCTTCTAATAACCCTTCTTTCTTTTGTAAAAAATTTATTGGCCTCTCCTTTGCTAAAAGAAAGTTTAACACTGCGGACTTCATACACATTGAAGTTAATTTGAATGACATTGTACATGCTATTCCACAATTTGATATTTTTCTCTTTGCAGACATAACCAAGTGTTATGAGAACATCCTACATCATGGGGAATTTGGATTGGTAAGCAAGATAGTCAGGTATTAAAGAAAAGGTCTACTAACCACATTACTTGTTCACTCAGTAAATTTCTCAAGATTAATTCATGGATTATTGATAATACATATATTATGCTTTTTGGTATCATCAAAAGACAATGCCATGTTATTGCTATGGGGTCTGCTTGCTCCCCTTTGTGGTGTAATTTGTATATTTTCCTCTTCGAGTAGTACCAATTTTGCAAAACTCTTGCTCATTGTGGAATGTATGATATACTAAAACATTTTTCACATACATTTTTCTTTTATGATGACCTTCTATTGGTCAATGCCCCAAATCTTTTGATCTTCTTATGCCAAAATTCCTCGGAGAGTCCTCTATTTTATCAATCTACACATGTGTGTCTCTCCAATTCGACTTAATAGATAACACATTCTACTTCTTCTATTTTGGGCATTTTGTCTATGTATAAAAATTTTATTAACCTATTGATCCATTTCCCACTTAATTCCTTGAGAATTGTTGCATTTGATAAGAAAAAGAAACTACCCTTTCCCTATATCTAGTATATCCATAGAAGGAGTAACATACCCTAAAATTGGTTCCACAAAGTAATTCTCTCCTAGGTTGGACCTATCTTATATTTCAATAATTTAGCCCTTAAAGCACGTATTCAGCTTTGCATTCTTGTGATGAATTGCAAACAATGGTTTGAAAAAAGCACATCTTTGGCAGCTGGTATGCAAGTACCTTAAATTGGATTTTCCCATGTTAAAGCTAGATATGTTCTAGCTCCTTTCCATGATTTTCAACTAACCTTCATGGTTATCTTGGGACCAATGATTTGGTCAGTGATGGTCCCTTGGCATAACACCACTTGATCATATCCCCAAATGATATGAGTTGATTGGCTAGTCATAATGGCAATGTAATTGATACATGGCAGTATTATGATGCATTAGATTCCCGAGGGGTCCACTAGGGTTTACCGTATGGTACCACATGAGTGTAAGGGAGGGGGGTTATATAAGGGAAGAAAGGTACATTTTATAAGGTAAGGTCCCTTAAATAGGGGGTAGATAAGGGGTATTTTCATATATTTCTTGCACGCAGGTGACATCTCCTTATTTCTACTAGTGAATCCCTCGTATAGATTGCACTTATGGCATCTTATCCTTTCTCCATGACTATAGATCTTCATTTTATTCAGCAACTACTTTTCCTTTTGGTGAATTTAGCCTCTACCACATTGGAAATTTTTTGAATTTGGACATTTGCATAACATTATGATGTAATAGATTGCATATACCTTTAGTCCATGATTGCATCACTAATTTTTTTCTAGTAGCAACCTTATTCTTCCTTTCCCAAAATCTCATTTATTCTAGCTATATTAACTCTCTAAGCTTAATCTCTACGGTATTTTTTAATGTGCATTTCTTGGCCAAATATGTTTTTGGTAAGTCATTACCCCAGTTTCTTTGGAAATGATTGATTAATCCTAGACTAGTTTCGTGTTAGCCTAGAAATAAATTATAGTGCTCATTTTTCTGTCTTAGCAATTTTTGTTTATCTTTGATTCTTACTTACAGGTTTTACCAAGCAACAATTTAATTTCATATAAAGGTAGTACTTATACTACCCTAGTCCTTGTATTGGTCCTACAAGTAATATAGACCTCACCACTTGCCCAGTGGAGTTAGATTTTGTCTTATAAAACTAAAGTCATAGTCCTATAAAGTCATGGTTTGAATATAATGTATTTTAAACATACCCTTAGTTCTAGGGTGGTTTACCTTCCCCCCCCTTCTTAACCTATGACCTAACCCTTTTTCCCTCTCTTTGCTACCCTAGTAGCCCATCATGCATTGCTCCCAGCATTTGATAGATCTAAGCTCTCTCTTCAATTCGATTACATCATTTCCCCCCCTCCTCGTTGCTATGTGCCGTCCAATTAGTCCTCAATGATTATGCTTCTCTAAGTAGCGACTTTTCCCATTACTTACTCTTGTTTTTAATTTGAATTTGAATAGGCCTTAACTTTGCTTTGCAGATGATTTCATCTTCTTCAGACTAGTTTCTCTAGCTAATTTTGTGGGCCTTTATGCTTCGATTAATTTAGAACATGGCAAATTATGTGCTTATTTTTTAAATATGGGTTCTAGTTAATCTTGTTACCTTGGTATTTATAGGTACATATAGTATTCTTTAGTTATTATCACTTTGTGACATTTATTATACACATTGGAGTAGCTTGCCTTTTTCTAGGGATCATATTTATTGGTTATCTCCCACTTGTAATTTAAAATAATCATTATTTAGGGCAATGATAGTACATCCATGATCACATCCTTGATCATTTTACTTAGCCCTTCTTTTAGAAGTATTTTTCTTTCTTAGTTGATTATAATTAAGGCATCTTGGTGTTTAGTCTATTTAATCTCTAGAACTACAATTTGCAGTAGTACATTGCTATCTACATTCTATTTATGCTAGATTTTTCTTAATTTAGAGTTTTACTTGGCCCTTTTGTAAGGCTCTTTAATTTCTTAGATGTTCTATACCTTTGTGGTTATTTCTTTTCATCCTTTTTCTATAGTTTTAGCATTTTAGTATTTTTCTACAATTTTTTTTGTTATTTATATGCAATCTATTCTTTATAAATATGGGGTTGGTAACAACCTTTACCTAATACATTTTTCATTGATTGTAGGTTTCTTGTTATCCCTCCCTTTTATCCCTTATCCATGCCATCTACATGTTAACTTGCCTATCATGAGATATAATAGGTCGTTATTTGTTCAAAGTTTTGAACCGATTGGGGCCTTTAGTTGGCCCCTAAGGTTTTGGTTCAAAAGGCCAAATTGAAAGAAAATGGGAATTACTTGGTAACCATTCTTCCTTTGAGATTGACCACTTGGAGTACTAAACATCCCCTAGTACCTCGCCAATTGGAGGTTCTTATCCCAAGGCCTTTTCGCATTACATCAAACATCTCTTTCACTTTTAGTAATCCAAGCAATCGGTCCCTAAGGAGAAATAGTTACTAGAGAAACCAAGTAACTCAGCCTCCCCAACTTGGCCTTGAGAATTGAAACCTTTTGAGGGGGGGCATCTAAAGGACCCAACTAGTTTGAAGCTTGAACAAATATCAAGCTACACCCATGAAAGTTATCAAGTAGGTGACATAGATAAGGGGTTAGAAGGAGAGGCAAGAGCAAAGTCATAGCAACAAATCATTGTTAAGAAAGAATGGTGAGATTTAATCAGCTTATTTGATATTGGTCAAGAAAGGGCATAGTGTACGTGCATGACTACATGCTAATGGTGAAATGCAGTGGAGATGTATTAATATATGTGTGCCCTAGGTAATGTGCAAAAAGGTGCACTAATGTGCATTTTCACTAGTGCATGTGCTAGTGCACACTATTGTGCACTAGGAGCATTAGAGTGTCTAAGTGGTGGGATACTTGATGTGCAAGCTATGTTGGGTTGAGTTGATAGGGTAGCATAGGATAAGTCATGTTAATACGTATGAGTACTAAGTGATGTGTACTAGCACACGTACAGGGAATTGGGTAAGGTGTGTTTATGTGTGTGAGTACCAAGGGATGTATACTAGTACACATGCATGGCATGTAGTGTACTTTAGTCTAGCATATGTGGATGTAATGTATGATAATGCAATTTTTTGTGGTGCATTAGGATGTTGTCCAAGGGTGATGTAATTATGCATGCACTAGTGTAGTACACTACTGTGCAAAGATGGTTATGTATGTTTGGTAAAATACCTCCTTTAACCACATATACATGAATTTGGGAATTTACATAAAGTTTTGGAATTCATAATGTGATAAATATTTGGACACATGGTCAAATTATCTCCTTACTTAAAGATGAATTTTTCCCTAGACACTATATAAGAAATCCCCGCAAGTCCCACTCTCAAATATGGGGTTAAGATGTAGCCACTTGGTCAAAATATTTACTTCTTATTTGAAAGTGGAACTTGGGAGATTTCCAAATTTTCTAATATGTATTCTTTGTCCACGATACTCTATGAGCCCCCCTTTTCAAACACGATGAGAGTTAGGGACCTTGAGAGAAGGAGGCTTCTTGTGGTTGTGTGTTGTGCTTATGTGCACTAATAGGTGTAGGAGGGGTAAGTGTACAATAGCGTAATATACTAAGATGTACACTAATACACTATAATAGTGCATCAGAGGAGTGATGTGGATACAGGCTTACATGATAAAGCAAAGTGACTTAAGGTCAATGCAATAAGGTAGGTGCAATGTGCAGGAGAGATTATGTGTGCAAGTGTGGTACACCAATGCACTAGTGCATGTGCACTTATGCATGTGTGCAAGGGTAGTGCTTTGTTGCAATGTACTATGCTTGTTTATGGGTTTCCCTATGGTAAGTAGATGTAGGTTGGTAAGAATGATATACTAAGATACACTTCAAGATTGAACTTAGTATGCTACGTTAGTGCACTATTCACAAGTGGGACTATGTCCAAGTAGGGTATGGTTTATGTATAGTATGATGTGCAATTCTAAGTACAATACACTATGGTGGACTATGTGCAAGTATAGGTGCACATGCAAGTTCAAGTGCAGTCAAGCACACAAGTGCACATCATATGAATGCACATAGGTGTGCATGTGTGTGAGTATACTTGCATAATGATTGGTTTAGTGTAGGCTTACACATACTAGGTTTAAGACATCTAGGGGTGCAAGTACAGGTGCACATGTATGTTCACATGCACGTACTAGTGTGTGTCAATATGTGCCGATGACAATGCAAATGCACAAAACTGCACTCAAGTGCAGAAAAGTGTGCTAAGTGAGGCCAATTGCAAGATTGACGAACAGTGGTCCTAGAGTGGGTGAGGGTGTCGGCACACATGCATACAAGAGTACATAAGTGTACATACATATGCCAATGCACATGGTAGTGCAAGTGCCGATGTCAATACCAATCCATAGGTGTGAACACTAGTGCATTTCACCCCGAACAAATTCACTATATGTATACCATCTATATCACATGCACTCAAGGTCTATTTATAAATATCCCTGTATGTGAGTTTTTTCTTGATAAAACATAACCCTTTTCTATTCAATTTGTAAGTAACCCCTTTACATGGGACCCTTCTATATGTAAAAAATGTATAAAAATGAAATGCTTAAAATCCCTTATGTTGAACCCATGTGATACATACATATATTAATGTTTGATCTCCTCAAGATTGCACCACAAGGTATCACCTTCCTCCCTCCTACTTCCCTTTGACCCTCCCTTGCAAACAAGGTGGGTGTTGGGGTTGGCATTGAGGGAAAAGAAACTCTTACAAGCATATCTAGGTGTGGCCCAGTGATGTGCACTTGAAGTTGGTAGTGCAAAGGGGGTGCACAATAGGGCTAGTGAACTTAATTCAATAGTGAGTGCACACTGGTGTATGTATATGGTGCATGTGGTTATGCAAGGTTGTTTGGAGGGCGAGTAGACTAAGTGGAATTGTGCACAAGGATAGTGCACTAGTGCACAAGGTCATGCAAAGTGTATGTAGGTGTAGTTCACTAAGGATACTACACTAAAGGATGCAAGGTGAGGGCTTAGTACACAATAGTGCACTAGGAGCAAGAGTGGAATAGTGTGGTAGTTTCCTTTGGGTGATGGTTTATGTACAAGTATGTGTGCACTAGTAATATACTCTAGGCTTAGTGTAGTATAATGAGGCTAGTGTACTATGGTTGGACTAGTGCACTATGATGTGCAAGGGTATTAGTGGTGAGTTCTCTCAATGAATGGGTTTAGTGCAAGTGTAAGGTTCTAATGAACATGTGTATTTATCAGCACCACTAGTTTTGTGTGTATGTGCACATGCATATGTGAACGTGGATGCAACAAGTGCCCATGCAAGGCCTCACCATCTTCCCTTATTCCACCTCAACCTTGCCTTGTAAATAGGGTGGTTGAAAAGGAATAAAAAGGGGCTCCTTGTGTGTGTATTAGGGTTAGCTAATATTATGTAGTAACTTATTATAAGTGCACGAGAGTGTGCTATAATGGGAGTGTGGTTAGGAGTAGTACACTAATGCAAAGTGCAATGCACTATGGTGTGTCCTAAGGTACATGGTGAGTGCATGGATGTGCAAAGGCTATCATGCAAGCATAAGCATGCTTATTGGTTTGTGTGCGATGTAAGGTGGACGTCTAGGTGCACCTAGGAACACACAAGTGCATGGTATGTCTGTTAAACGATGTGGATCTAGGACATGACACAAGCTATGGTGGATCAAAGATGTAAACCAAGTTCATAATGACATGGACAAGTAGAGATAAACTATTACACAAGTGAATTAGGTTCCAAGATAGATTAGCTTGGACTCATAAACACAATCTTGTGTAGAATTGACAATGACAGACACTTAACTGAAAGTACAAAGCATCATGATATTGTGTTCATTTCATAGTCAAGTACAATGCTTTATAGTCTTTGAGTTGTTCCACTCTCCTCACTATGCATATGGGATTCAGGACAGCTTCTCTTGGAGCATACATCATTTGTCTATTTCTCAACACCCCCCCTCAAATGATGAGTCCCTACACTTGCTGGCTTTTGCCCCCCCTACATGATAGCATGGCCCGGAAGACTAGCTCATAGGCAGCCTAGTCAAGTTAAAGCTTGAGACTTTACATCTTGGCAAGGGTTTTACAAATCAAATCCACTAAGGAAAAGAAAGATCCACTATGGAAAAAACATATGAAAGATACAATGAAAGTTCTTCAAAACAATCTGTCAGAGTTGTTGATGGTAGCGGAAGCATATTCTTCTTCTTCTTCTTCTTCCATGAATTGGTTCTGGTGATTATCACTTTGCAATTGTTGGGCTCTTTTCTTGTGGAAACATTCACTAGCTACATGGCCTGTCTTACCACAATAGTGACATGTAATCCGATCCTTGTTGTTGTTGTTGATGAATCCTCGACCTCTTCCTTTAGGTCCAGCAACTCCTTTGGTGTACAAAAGATTGTCCCTAGATGATGAGACATTGTCTTTTGCATTCTTGGTTTTTACTTTGCCTTCTTCATCGAGTAGTGAGTGCTCAATATCTTTAAGTGTGAGGCTTGGAACATTACTCAAAGTGGACACAAGATTTTCATATGGATCCTTGTTTACACTTGCAAGCAGTACAGCTATTGCTTATCTTCCTCAATATTCTTTTTAAGAGATGCAAGCTAAGTTTTTAAACTCTTAAACTTATTAATGTGTATGGTCATAGAAGCACTATCTTTGATATCCAATTTATAAAACTGCATGAGAAGTTTTACCTTTGAATTCTTTGCTTGAGTACCAAACATTTTATCAAGTTCCTCCCAGGCGATTTTAGCATTTCTAATGCCAGATATATGATGTAACACATCATCACTTAATCCCCAGGCAATGATGCCTAGTGCCTTATTATTCATCTTCTTCCATTCTTTGGATTTGAATTGGTCTTCTTCAAAAAACCCGTCTTCATCATCTTCCTTCTTGTTATCTGTATCATCTTTAAACAGGTCCCATAAGTCCTTCCGCATCAGGTGATACATGGTCTTTTCCTTCCAGGCATGAAATCCTTCACCGTTGAATTTAGCTATTTGCTCAATCTCTGCCATGTTGCTAAACTTTAATTAACCAGCAAAAGATTGTATTTTAATGTGTCAAGAGACACAAGAGAATCAGTGTCAAATTGACACTAGTTGAGTGTTAATAGATACTAGTCGGTACTTGATTTTCTTTCTCTCAGGAACTTCGTGGATGGCTTCTGAGCTTCCTTGGACACTTCCAGACTAGAAATGACCTTCAGAGAGTATTCCTCAGTGATTAAAATCACTGTTGATGATGGTAATGAGAAAAGGAACAAGGTTGCCAAGCTTTCCAAATTTCTGGATATGGCTTCCTCTAGGGTTTCAGACAGCCGACTGTTCTTTCAGTTCGTGCAGCTCAAGGAGTTGACCATTGCCCAAGATATTGCATGGGGAGTAGGCTTGCATAGTGAGCTTCAAAAGCCCTATGCTCACAGGGTCCATTGCGAACTGTACGATTGGCGCCAGCAGTACGACCGTGGATAGGCGCAGATAGGACAGTGTGTTTCAATTTGTGTAATGCTGGAGCTAGGAAGCAGTAATGCCATCAATTGAAGCGCTAGGATGAAGCATCTTGAGCAAGGGAAGATACCTCCAGAAGGAATCACCTGAAAATATGGCCTGTAGAGAGAGATCCAAGAGCTCCAAGGTGGGTAGGTGCAGTCTGGCTATGGCTACCACAAGGTCCAACTGAGATTTGAAGTTGAAACAGAATATATGAGCTGAATGTGGGCTGGTTAGAGATCACTAGAGATGAAGGGAGACTAGAGATTCAGAGTGTGAGCTGTGCCATGCCCAACTGTGCTCTGATACCATGTTAAACGATGTGGATCTAGGACATGACACAAGCTATGGTGGATCAAAGATGTAAACCAAGTTCATAATGACATGGACAAGTAGAGATAAACTATTACACAAGTGAATTAGGTTCCAAGATAGATTAGCTTGGACTCATAAACACAATCTTGTGTAGAATTGACAATGCTAGACACTTAACTGAAAGTACAAAGCATAATGATATTGTGTTCATTTCATAGTCAAGTACAATGCTTTATAGTCTTTGAGTTGTTCCACTCTCCTCACTATGCATATGGGATTCAGGACAGCTTCTCTTGGAGCATACATCATTTGTCTATTTCTCAACAATGTCAGTGCAAGTAGATATGCAACAGGGTGCAAAAGGGTATACACAAGGGCACAAGGGTGTGTTGAGAAATGTGCAATCACATCCACCATAGCCTCTTTGTTTGGAAAAAAAAAAGACAAAGAAACAGACTACAAATAAACCCTTAGACTAGGTCATGTATGCATGGTTTATTAAAACCACGGTTTTTGAATACCATGGTCCCTTTCCACTTATCTCCGCCTACCAATACCACCTACTGTAAGCCTATAAAAGGCACTCATCCCCACACTCATTCCATCAGTCATTATTAATCAGTTGTACTTGCATTATGCTTGGATAATATTAGTTAGTCTTCTTTGTCAATTCTTCTACCTCATTATGATTGTCTATTTGCTCATCAGTGATCCTCCATAGCATGCATTCTCAATATTTTAACAGGGTGCACATAGACACACAAGAGTGTGCACGAGTGGATACACGTACACTAGGGTGCAACGTCTATTTGCTCATTTACTATGAGTGGTGGGATAGCATTTGGGCACTATGAGGTGCCTTGTTTCTTGCCCCTTCAACCCATCGGCCCTCTCTTGCAAACAAGGTGGGTGCCTAACCAAACATAGAAAAGGAAGGTGGGATCGGTTGAGAGCCTTCATGAGTGCGTAGTGTCATGTGCATGCATAGTGGTGTGAAGTAAAGGATATGAAAGATTCAACTTCTTATAGTGCAATGCAAGTGTACAATCACATGAGTGCACAAAGTACCTGTGTTTGTGCAAGTGTGTGTGTGTGTGTGTGTGTTGGGGGGGGGGGGGGGGGGGCGTGGGGGCAATGCACGTGGCAGTGCACTAGTGTGAAATTTTGCACTCAAAGAAGATTTGGTGTCCAAAAAACAATCTTGCTTTGACTCTAATGAATGCAACACATGTAGTGTAGCTCACCCATAGCTTGTTATATGGCCTTATCCCTTCCCATTGTCTCTTGTTTCAATACAGTCAATCCGCTAATAGGAAAATGAAACCCACTCAAAATTAAATTCCTTTCATGAACCTTGATTAAAATATTACATGTACAATGGTTGATTAAGTATTTTCCTCATCTCTTCTTATTGTGGTTCTTCCTCTCTTATGGTGGTTTCTTCCCTTCACTTGGTAGCTCTTCTTTCTCCTCAACTACTCCTTCCTTACGATCATATTGTGGGTATGGTGGTTGAAACCCAAAGAATGTCAAAGGATGATGAGAAGAAGAGGGAACACATGGATTTAGGTAGGAGAAGAAGAGATTGAAGAGTGAACATAAAATAGAGGGGTTGAAGATGAAATGGTAGTTGCAATCTCTGGCACAATCTAGTAGTAGGTAGGGTAGTCTATAGCAAGCATCAACTCTTGATGGAGATGATGAAGGAAAAATAAAATGATTTTTTAAATGAATATTTCTCTTTTGTTACTACCTCATATGAAGAAAATGAGAGACTTGATTTATGTATAGCAAGACTAGAAAGAAGTGGCCATGGCTAGAAATGTGTGTTGATAGCATAGTTTATCGAATGGGAAATCAATTCAAGATGTGAAGAATCAGTTACTTCTCTTACTACTAATGATGGTGGTTAGGGTGGTGATTTTTTTGTATATATGGTTGTTCCACTATTCATCTTGATGAATGAGATGATATGGAAGAGGTAGAAGTCTCTAGAGGTGACCATAAATAGAGGTCTGATGCTAATGGCACCGTTTGGGTTACATGGACAAATAGCATAGGTAGTAGAAAATTGATGATTTTCTATGTTGTATGTACAAGGCATGGGAAACAAGGGAGCTTGTGGGAAGTAGAGAGTGGCCTATCTTACTATTGCATAGATGGATAGCAAAAAACGTGATTTCTATTGGTACCTAGACAAAACATGGATAATAGGATAAAGGTTGTTGATGGTGCCCATCTATCATTTTTGGCAAAGGGCTATCTTAACATGTTGGTCTAAGCTTCCATTCATGGGCAACAAGTTGATTGCTAATGATGCCTTGATCAATTGTGATCTCTATAAGAGAATTAGTCATGGGCAACAAAATTCATGTTTGGCAAGGAACCTTCCTCTCAATCTTGACCATTAGAGAAGTCAAACAACAAGGATCAATTCTAGGAATAGGATGAGAAAGAGGATTATTGAAAGCCTTACCAAAATCAAAAACTAATGCTTAAAAAAAGGCTATTCTCTCCATTATTGTTTGCATTTCTATATTATTACTATATATTCATCTCCCTGATATGGTGAATCTCATACAAAAAGCAATAGTATGGGAGCCTAGAAGATCCACTTATAGTAAGCTTGGGTGGCCTTCCTTCAAGCATGAAAGATGCTCCTACTAAGCTTCATAATCTAGAATGGGCTCCTTTCATTTTCAACTCTCTATGGCCTTAGCATACAAGTAACAAGTATGAGTGTAGGCATGCAATAGTACTCAAGAGAAAGAAGTAGGCTTCACTCACAAACACAATATTAGTGAGTTTGGGAATCTCCCAATTCCCATTTTTTGAATACTAAAATGGTGGCACCTGGTGTCAAAAAGTTTTCTGTTCATGATATAAATCATAGAGTTCTTATGTTTGTAGAAGAACTTCATTAAGATCCACATGAGAAACTTTCTTACATAATTCAGTCATTATTTCCCAACATCTGACTTAGATATCATTTAATCTCATAAGTTCCTTTGTAACTTGACATGCAATTTTCAATTTGTATCATGTAAATTGACAAAAATTAAGTCTATGGGGACCCTCAACTTGATCAACATGAGAAAATCGACAGTCTACAGGTTATGTCACATTGGTTCATGAGGAGTATTTGCTTGGAGATCAAGAAGTGTGTCTAAAAGTCCACTTAGTTTGTATGGGACCTGGAATAATGGACTTGTGTGACTTGTAAGTGACCTAAATGGTCAAACTTTTGTGTAGAAGCTAAAGGAAGAGCAACCCACATTTTTCGGTGCAATTTTCAGGCCTGCATACCTATGGCAGATGGAGGGAGAGTTGAAGGCTATGGTGCATGCTCCAAAGCATGCAAACTCGGAGCAAATTGAAGAAAGAGTGGAGATACAAACAAAAAAGGTGAGAGTCTTTCTGGCCCATCCATTTGGTATCACGAAAATGAGTGGTATGGCAGTCCATAAAAGGGGAAAAATAGAAATAAAGTATTCAACCTACTCTAATGTGTCTTATTCCATTCTCATACCGTATTCAGGGTCCATTAAAGCCCCTCTTGTGCCCAAGTACTTGAGTGACTTTGGGGGCAAGCAAAGGGGAGATTTTGGAGGTGTATGGGCTGTTTTGGACTGCTAAAACTTGTCATAAACAGGGCAGCCCACTGTTCTTGTCCTCTTGAAGGGAAATCAAGTGATCTATGTGGTTGCAAGTGATGATATTGACCTCTAAACATCAGGGCTTCATTTGAGAGTGATTAGAGAGGCTTACGCTTGAGATTATGTGTATTTTTGGAGCTTTTTTATGCACTGGAAATTACTGTTTTAAAATAGGACTGAAGTGAATTAAATGCTTTGACAATGCATTTCATGAGTTTTTGATCTATGACTTGAAAGTAGTGGAGTCTACCACTCAAATACTTGTATCTTGGAGTTGTTGTTCATTGGCATTCATGAAATAGAAACCATTTGAGCTTGCATTTGAAATATGTATTTGGATTAAATCTGAGATAAAATCTCTATATGTATTGGTCTGTTAACCTCATACGCATTTGATATAATCAAGTCAAAGTCTTTAATTCCATTCATGTAAGCTAAGTATATGAAAAAGCTTGAGGTCTTCTTCTCCAACTGAATCATCTCTCAAACCCAAGACCTATCAAACCCCATTCCTTTCTCCCTCTCCTAACCTTGAATCCTTCACTCCTCTTCTGCTCTAAACCCCGGTGGTAGACCTTCGACCCCCAACACAACGATAGTGGTGAACCCGACGTGAAGGTCGGCTTGCAGAAGAGAAAGTATAATGGGAGAATCATCAAGTTCAGGAGAATATGCCTTGCAGCAGTTGGTTTGTCTGATGTAAGAGAGCCAACAACAACAATTGCAATTTCAACAGCAGATGCAACTGCAGCAACAGTGGAGACAACATGAAGAGCGGAATGATGCCGCTGCCATTAAAGCTTTGGAAGCAGTTGGGCAAACAAGCAATTTAATGGGCAAAATGTGTCCTCTTTTATCCGCCTCTATACTGACAAGATGGTCTTCTTTGGAGTTCCTCATCATGCTTGGAGCCGATACTTTGCTCGTTTGGCCGTTCATGGCCTCCAAGACCGAATTCATGGTCTTTTTCAAAAAGATGCGAGATGGTTTGCATTCAAGAAGGCTCTTCGAGAAGAATTCTTTCTTGAAGATTCTGGCCTCATGACGAAGAAAATCTTCACTAAATGGGTTGAAAGGCCCAATAAGGGACTAACTGCCACTGCTCTTCACCGCAAATTTGAAAGCAAAATTGCTCAACTAGATCCTGATGATCAGCAGAGTATGGAAAGCCAGAAGATTGAATTGTTTCTGAAGGCTACGAATCCTTTTCTTCAAGAGAAGCTAACTGATCGGCTTGAAGTTCCTGACTCTGAGACGGGATTGAAGATTGCTTGGGGTGATGTCACTGAAGCAGTTAACATGATTGCTCAGAGAGAACGGATGCGCTTAAGGTGGGGGTCTACCTCTACACCATCTGAGTCCGTAAAAGAGCCTGTTCCTGTATCTCAACCTCTTGTCTCTATGGCCGAGCAACCAAGAAATCCTGTTGTTCCACCTCCAAAGAAGGATGTTATGGACGAGCTAATCAACAGCATGCGGGATCTCCATCTTAATCTAACAGAGATTAATTCCAAGGTGGAAAGGCTTGATGTAAAAGTGGAAGAAAGAGGACGGACAACTACCCAAAGACCTGTGCGAGAAGGCTTCAAAAGACGATGTATCTGGTGTGATAGCCTACAGCATGATAAGAGGGAGTGCAGTGCATTCTGTGAAGCTAAGGTGCAAAAATTAGTCTTTTGGAAGGATGGTAAAATTCATGCAACCGAAACTGGGCTTCCTCTTGAGCCAAATTTCGGTAATGGTGGCATGAAGAAAAGACTGGAGGATTTGGCAACAAGAACAGCCTATGCAATTGTTGATGCAGCTACCTATGGGTTGCAAATTGATCCAAGTAATGAAATTGTTAAAGCATGTAAAGTTGAAGAAAAATCTAAAGTGTGGATGTAGGCCTTAGATCACATGGAGCGAGGCAAGGCATCCAAAGATGATTTAACTATTGCCAGTCAATGCATCTGAGGAAGAACTAGATGGACCGAGTCGGTTGATTCATTTTCAGCTTTCGCTCGGTTGGCTGAAATCAATAATCAAGAAGCTATGGTAGAAGAAAAGAGAAGAAGAGATGAAGATGTTGCCGGTCCCTCCTCTTCGAGGCCAACCAAACGTGTAACAAGAAGTATACCGGATCAGTAGAAGGCTCTGCTGAAAATCCACCACCACCGCCAGAGCATGATATGGAAAATGCCCCACAAGCAAAGAAGACAAAAGGAAAGAGAAAAGGTAAACATACCGGCTACAAGCTGCAGTCTGACATAGAGACTGCGATGGATCTCAAGCAAATCCTAGAAGAAAGGATTCTTGGAAGAAAAATTGAATTTACATTGGGTGAAATTCTCAGAATTGCAAAATGAGGATTTCATGATGTAATAATTGATGTAATTAAACGGAAAAGATAATATGTTGGTGAAGAAATTGAAGAATCTATGCATGATTTTTTGCAAGCACTTCATGTGTATTTGCAGGATGAGGAGAAGCTGAATACTCAAGGGATTCGATTGGAGGCAATCAAAGAATTGATTGCAGCCATAGAAGCCAAAGATGAAGACATCTATGAAGCAGAAATTGAAGAAGCTATTGCAGAGAATGTTATGGTGGGGTCTTCTCAATCCAAAGAGCAGCCCATGCAAAAGAAAGAAGCTCGTCTTCACAACATGCAAGAAGAGATTGATGCTCATTTTATTCCAAGTAGTCACTACTCCCGTACCCATTGGGCAAGGGTGACCACCAAAACCGTTGTCAAGATTGGAGAAAGAGAGACTCCATGCATTGCCCTTATAGACCATGGCTCAGAGATCAACATTATGTTAAGTCTCTATGAGAATGACGGATGGCCCATAGATGTGGACCCGGGATGGTGCATGAAAGCAGCCAATAATTCTTCTGGCGATCTCGATGCGGCATGTCCTTATGTATGGGTTACTATTGGTAATGTAAAAGATGAATTTCATTTCTTTGTTCAAGATTCCTATAGCTATCCTATCATTCTTAGTCAACCTTTTATTTCTGAGTCTCGTTTGGAGACAAAGGCCCTTGATGATGGATCATCATATGCTCAAATAAGAAGTAAAGATAATGACAAAGCCGTCCGATTTCTGACTATATGTGTAAATCATCACCGAAATAGAGATTGATTGAGAGATCATCCTGTGCCTCCTAATGCCCGAGAATTTAAGGGTTTTCGGGTTGCACTGCTGTAAGTGGAGGCTATGGCAGTGCTTCATGTCATAAAAATTTGCCTCCACATGTAAAGGGGGCTATGCTAAAAGCTGACTTGCAGGTATTTACGACTAACAATGTGGGCTGTTATAAACAAATTTCAGCCATGAATAGGGCTGAGAGAAAGCATTTATGTTATGTGGAACGGGAGCTGAAGTAAGTTTATTTATAATGATACATTGGCTAAAATACATGCAGCTGTTCATGCAAAGAATCAGGCTGAAAATCAGTCCATGCAGGTATGCACATTGGATATTTATGACATAATTCAAGAATTTGCTGATCATGAAGCTTTAGGACAGCCAAACAGGGATGAGGCAAGAGTAGAAACGAAGTACAAGACAATTGACAAGAAGGTCAAGCCGGTGACAACTCCACTACCTCCTGAAAGTGAGGGACTAGCTGAAAGGGCATCCAAACAGCCAAGTCTTCATGACCCCAAAGATATTAGTCACCAATTTATAGCTCAAAGCTTACAGGAGCTAAAAATTGGTGAAGACTCTTTTCTCTTGCCAGCTGAAAAGCAAGCCTTTATGCAAATATTAAAGAAACATGGAAAATATTTTTCATTTCAACCTCATGAAATTGGCTGTGTGGATCCAAGTGTTGTGGCACCAATAATGATTTTCACGGTCCTACACGTCCCTTGGAATCTTAAACCAATTCCGGTACCAAGGGCTCATTTGCCTAAGTTACTAGAGCTTTTAAATGAAAAGATAAATATGCGAATATTTGAGCCATCTTTAGCTCCGTATTCTAACCGATGGTTTACCATGCCTAAGAAGAATGGATCTTTGCAATTCATTCAGGATTTACAGCCTGTTAATAAAGTCACTATTAGAAATGTTGGTTCGGACCCAATTGTTGATAAATTTGCTGAGGCCTTTGCAGGAAGAGCAATTTATTCCATGGGTGATTTATATTCGGACTATGACCAATTTCAGCTTGCTTTAGAGAGCCAAGACATTACCACAATGAAGACGCCTCTTGGTTTAGTTTGCATGTGTATTCTACCTCAAGGAGCTACAAATTCAGTAGCTCACATGATGAATGATATGCATAAAGTATTGAGAGATTATATTCCCCAACTAACTCTTCCTTTCCTTGATGATGTACCGATCAAAGGATGTGAAATTCATGAGAAGAATGAAGAGCTCAATGAGCTTGGATGCCGCAAGTTTGTTTCCAATCATATTAATGATTGTGCTCAAATCTTGTCTAAATTAGAAGAAGTTCATCTTACTCTTTCAGGTGCTAAATCTATTTTTGGAGTCGAAGAAGTTCTTGTGGTTAGGCATATGTGTAGCCCATATGGCCGAAAGCCTTTTCCAATCAAGATTGATGCTATCAGAAAAATACTGCAAATATGCACAAATGTTTCGGAGGCCAGAAGAGCATGTGTTTTCTATCTTATTTGGATCCCACACTTCGCTCATGTTGCTGAAAATCTTTATCAACTGTTAAGAAAAGGCCAAAGGTTTATGTGGGAAAAAGAGCATACTCAAGCTATTCGAAAATTGAAGAAATTGTTGATTTCAGTCCCCCACCTTGAAGAGGGCTAATTATTCTAATGGACAGCCTATCATACTCATGGTAGACACAAGTCCTATTGGGATAGGATGGGCAGTTGGTCAAGATGATCTTGAGGGCAACAGATATGCAATCCGCTTTGGAGTGAAGGTTCTTAATGAACGTCAAAGAAGGTATGCTCAAATTAAATGAGAACTTTGGGGAGTTGCAACTGCATTAAAGTGTGATCGAGAGTATTTCATGGGCGCACATGTAGTTGAAACAGATTGTCTTCCAATCTTGGGCATGATTGCCAACTATTCCACTCCCAACATAGCTATGCTAAGATGGATAGCCTACATTAAATCCTTAAATCCTGATTTGAAGCATATTGCAGGAAGATATAATCCAGTTGCTCACATGCTTTCGTGTGCCAGATATAAAGATGAAGAAGAGATTATGGATGAGGAAGAAACAGAGTCTATATTTGCTGAAAATGATGCTGAAATTGCAAGTTTAAATTTGAAAACAGCAAGTACAGCTATTCCTAATGATGGTACAACTATCATAAATGCAGGTATATCATTAATTACGACAAGTACAACAGGTTCAGCTGCTGTAACAGAATTTACAGCAGCAAAGATAGAAGAAACAACCATGGAAGGACGGTGGGCAGCTGAAAGACAGCATGCTCAATATTTTGTTTTAGTTTGTTCTCATTTTAAAAAAGAATATTATGTAGATGATTGGCTAAAAATTGGCCAATTCCTGAGCACTATGACAAAGAAAGAAGATTGGACTAATGAAGAGTTCAAGAGAATCAGGAGAAAGGCTTATGGCTTCTTTCTCAAAGATGGCTACCTTTGGAGGCATGCGAAGAAGAAAGGAGGAGCGCATGCTCATGTCCTAGGAGATAAGAAGACTCAAAGATAGGTCATGCAAGAATTTCATGAAAGCCTATTGGCTAGCCATAGAGCATATGGGGCACTTTTGCCAAAATAAAAGAGAAATTTTGGTGGCAAAACATGTATAAAGACATTGAGCATTTTGTTGAAACTTGTCATTTTTGTCAAATTTACTCTATGGTTAAGCATAGAGATGGGCTTCAGCCTACCTTTCCTTTATCTATTCATTACAAATGGGTTGTTGATTTAGTAACCATGCCTACAGGAATTTGGAACATGAGATATCTAGTGCTTGCTAGAGAAGATCTCACAAATCAAGTGGAAGGAAAAGCCTTGACAACAAAGTCCACTCAAGCTGTTTGTAGATTTTTACTTGAAGAAGTGTTTTGCAAGTATGGCTGTGTTGCCAAAGTAACTACTGATAGAGGAGAATTGGATGTCGATAAGGCTCGCCATTTCTTTGCTCAATTGGGAATCAAGCTATCTCTTACATCATCCTACAATCTTGAAGGCAATGGTAAGAGTGAAAGAGGTCATCAACCAATTCTCAAAGCATTGGCAAGAAGATGAGAGAATGGCCTAAAATGCTTCCATTCACATTATGGGCTAATAGAACTACCCATAGTGCAGTAACAAGTTATATGCTGGCTAAACTAATATATGGGCGGCCACCTATTATGCCTATTGAGGAGTCTATTATCACATGGAGTATCTTTCCTTGGGATGAAGGTATAAATAGAGAAGAGCTGTTGATTTTGCGCATAAGGCAGCTTGAAAGAAGGCTAGAAGATGTCAAGGCAGCCATTGAAAGGCTGAAGGCAGCAAGATTGAAGAATAAGAAGAGATTTGACAAGCATCATCGACTCCGTCCAAGAGCTATTCAAGAGAATGATTGGGTACTTGTCTATGATAGCAGCCTGGACAATCAATATAGTGCTCGTAGGAAGCTAGCCAAGCGATGGTTTGGACCATATGTGTTGAAGGGGATCCATGATAATGCTACTTACACTTTGGTTGAAATGGATGGATCCATGATCAAGATACCAATAGCCAGCAAACGTATCAAATTCTTCAAACAAAGAGAGTCTTCTACTTATGAGCTTGATGACTTGGATGTGAGCCATCTACTTCAAGACAAGGAGGATGAAGAAGACTTAGAGCAAGAAGATGAAGATATGTCAGAAGAAGAGCATTCTTAACCTGCAATTTCATGAAATAGCACATGCCGGAGGATGTACAGGTTAGGAGGGGGTGAATGTCAAAAAGTTTTCTGTTCATGATATAAATCATAGAGTTCTTATGTTTGCAGAAGAACTTCATTAAGATCCACATGAGAAACTTTCTTACATAATTCAGTCATTATTTTCCAACATCTGACTTAGATATCATTTAATCTCATAAGTTCCTTTGTAACTTGGCATGCAATTTTCAGTTTGCATCATGTAAATTGACAAAAATTAAGTCTATGGGGACCCTCAACTTGATCAAGAGAAAATTGACAATCTACAGGTTATGTCACATTGGTTCATGAGGAGTATTTCCTTGGAAATCAAGAAGTGTGTCTAAAGCTCCGGGGGGGGGGGGGGGGGGGGGGGGTTCACTCATGAATATATGTATATATAACGTGAGTTCAAAATAAGGGTTTTTAAAACACCATTTTTATATATTTTTTACATACAGAAGGGTGTCATATAAAGGAGTTACTTACAAGTTGAATAGAAAAGGGTTGTGTTTTATTCAAGAAAAAATCACAGATTAGGATATTTATAAATAGGCCATGAACGCACGTTATATAGAGAATATATATACAGTGAACCCCCCGAGGTCTAAAGGTCCACTTGGTTTGTATGGGACCTGGAATAATGGACTTGTGTGACTTGTAAGTGACCTAAATGGTCAAACTTTTGTGTGGAAGCTGAAGGAAGAGCAGCCCGCATTTTTCGGCGCAATTTTCAGGCCTGCATACCTATGGCAGATGGAGGGAGAGCTGAAGGCTATGGTGCATACTCCAAAGCATGCAAACTCAGAGCAAACTGATGAGAGTCTTTCTGGCCCATCCATTTGGTATCACAAAAATGAGTGGTATGACAGTCCATAAAAGGGAGAAAACAGAGATAAAGTATTCAGTCTACTCTAATGTACGTCTTCTTCCATTCTCATACCGTATTCAGGGTCCATTGAAGCCCCTCTTGTGTCCAAGTACTTGAGTGACTTTGGGGGCAAGAAAAGGGGAGATTTTGGAGGTGTATGGGCTGTTTTGGACTACTAAAACCTGTCATAAATAGGGCAGCCCACTGTTCTTGTCCTCTTGAAGGGAAATCAAGTGATCTATGTGGTTGTAAGTGATGGTATTGACCTCTAAACATCAGGGCTTCATTTGAGAGTGATTAGAGAGGCTTACGCTTGAGATTATGTGCATTTTTGGAGCTTGTTTATGCGCTGGAAATTACTGCTTTAAAATAGGGGTGAAGTGAATTAAATGCTTTGACAATGCATTTCATGAGTTTTTGATCTATGACTTGAAAGTAGTGGAGTCCACCACTTAAATACTTGTATCTTGGAGTTGTTGTTCATTGGCATTCATGAAATAGAAACCGTTTGAGCTTGCATTTGAAATATGTATTTGGATTAAATCTGAGATAAAATCTCTATATGTATTGGTCTGTTAACTTCATACTCATTTGATGTAATCAAGTCAAAGTCTTTAATTCCATTCATGTAAGCTAAGTATATGAAAAAGCTTGAGGTCTTCTTCTCCAACTAAATCATCTCTCAAACCCAATACCTATCAAACCCCATTCCTTTCTCCCTCTCCTAACCTTGAATCCTTTACTCCTCTTCTGCTCTAAACCCCGGTGGTAGACCTTTGACCCCCAACATGATGACACCGGATAACATGTCCATAAGTTTCTCAAGACCATATGATGTGACCTATCATTAGAAAGCACTTGAAAAATGGAATCTATTGAGCTATAAAGTGCTTGATTTTGAGATATAGTGTTCAAGCTATGAAAAATCCAAAGATTTGACCACGTGTCCCAAACTTATGGAAATTTTCCATATTCCCCAATATAGTGTTCACATGACATGGTTCCCCACCTACACTCACACACACACACACACTCTCTCTCTCTCTCTCCCTCTCTCTCTCTCTCTCTCTCTCTCTCTCTCTCTCTCTCTCTCTCTCTCTCTCTCTCTCTCTAATGAAAATCAAGAAGGCAAGTACCAATAGTCCATGTGACATGTTTTGGTAGTCCCAACAGTCCATGACATGTTTTAGTAGTCCCAATAGTCCTTTTCTTTGACAAAAGCTGTCAAAAGATACGACAAAGATAGGACCTAAAGTTTATACTTGATATTCTAATCAAGATATTGGACTACATGCCTTCTTTTTGGCATCCATGAGTTTAAGCTCTCCTAATTCTCATTCTTGACCTTCTATTTTATTTTCTTTCTCTACACAATTTGTGCACTTTTATTATTTTCCATAGCATCTACAAGGTGTCCTTATATAATCTATAGCAAACGTATATATGAAACTTGGAAGCCAAAAAACTTTTATTGTAAATCATAGATTACCATACCATCATCATGTAAGGGCTTCCACAAGGTGATAAAAGCAAAACAAGAGGATGTAAAATATCATTCAAGGAAGGAATGTATTACTACTTTAAAAGCTACATCTTAAGAATGTTTACTCAACTTCAATATGTTTATATATACTTGCCTCCAACTAAATGTATTTCTTTATAAATGCATGGTAGCTTGCAATATAAGTAATAAATATATTTTTTATTCTATTAGTGTAAATAATAAAATAGACTACAAACATATTTCCATCAACAAGTTTTGAGTGATAGTCTATGGAGAGATTGAGTGGCACTTTCCAATACGTTAGAAGATATTAGAGACACATTGAAGTTCTTGACAAGACAATACAAGTTCTAGATATAAGTTCTTGTGATAGCTCTTGCATAACTTGGTTTCTGATAACACTTGCAAAACCTAGCTGTGAATATTTGACTCACAAAATAAAGATATAAGATCAAGTTCAATAGTGTAAATATGTTATAAGTTTTTTACCAGAAAATACAACTTCTAAATATATGTTCAAGTTTAATCATATACACTAATGAAAAAGATTTGATTTGTATAAGTTATATATCTTTTGCTATTGTATTTTTTAAACCAAGAATATATAAACCATTGAGAATTTGGTCTTGCTCATTAGCACTTCTTATGAAGAAACATGTGAAAAAAACTTCATCTACTTCAATATGATTCTAAAACTAAAAATATATTTGATTTATATACCCAAATTATTTTATTACATCATGAGTTACAATATGTGTGTGTATATAAATATATATATAATAATAATCTATCATTTGATTATATTAGATATTAGCAAAAGTAGTTAAATAATATAAGTTTTTGTCATTTTTTAATCTTGCTTTAGCCTTAAAAATTCTAAGAATAGCAAATGAGCTTCGAAAACTCTGAAATTTTTTTAAAAATTTTCAAAGCGTAAGATATGTATGGAATTTTTTTTCAAATATTTTTTACAATAATAAGGTGTCGTTAAAAGTAAAGATCATAGCATTATTACATAGTTATTCTTAGTAGTGACCATTACGCTAAAGCTGAAAAATCTTTGAAAAATTAGACATTTTAGATATAGTTTAAAAAATATTAAGAGAAAAATAAAACTTTTCTATATGGCGTGATTAGGAAGGTTAGTACCATCTAGTAACCCCTTGATCGTAATGTATGGTCGAGTTTTTTTTTAAATTTTTATCATTTTTAAAGTCTATTTTTAACTTAAAATATTATAAAAATAGAAAATAAGCTTAAATTTATTTTAAATATTTTTTAATTATAAGATATTTTTTTATTTTTACTTTTTTTTATAAGTCTAAAGTCTCATGAAAAATAAAGATTATAGCATTATTACATAGAATCTAATGGTGAGTATTATCCTAAAGTTGAAAAATCAAAGATTTTAATTTTAGTTTAACCATGGCTCAAATCCCCTACTCGTATTATATCATTTTGTTTATTTTCCATGGCTTTTTCAATATACTCTTAATTAATATGGCATGATTCAAAGATTGTTAGCTAGTTTTGGGTGTCACTTAATAGAAAGATCGTTATAGGTATTTTGGGTATCTTAAGCATAATAAGGCTTGGATTTTTCCGGCTAGTCATTTTCTATTCTTTCTATATATCATTAGATAATTTGGATCCAAAAGTGACTATCTTTTTTAAGAGATGTTGATTTAGTATATCTTTGTTACATAAAACTCTATTTTCTTTAACACTAGTCTTGTAGTAGAAAAGTCACTTTTGTGGCAATTTGGATCCTCAAAAATTTTACTTCTCAATTAGAATTTTTTGAAAAAATATTATTAAAAAATATAATCAACACAATATAATAGTTGACAACAATAAAAACAATCAATACAATTCAAGAAGTGCACCTTTTTATGTCTATCTATAAGAGCATTTTTGTAGAAAATAGAAAAAAATTTAATGTTTGTTATCAAAACCATCTCAAAATTCTTCTTATCAAGCTAATTTTTTCATGAAAAATAATTTTATATGTGTAGTATATATTTTCATTAAGACATATAGAATTGAATAAATTTTGACTTTTTTTTTAAGAGCTCCAAATAACATTGCTGAGTGTTGTTTTTATAAATGTTTAAGCACTTTTTAAAATCCAATTTTTATAGATATTAAATTTTTAGTTGAAAATTATTACAAATATTTTACTTTACTATCTTATAATGTTGGTAAAGTCCCATCTAGTTTTGGTATCATATACATATGTTTCAAATATAGTGAAATAGAACCTAAGCCCTTAAAGTGGCTGAGAGGAGCTGCTTTTGGAGCAAATTACGAGACTAATGTTAAGAGCTTTAAAAATATACAAGAGGTGCACAATATTTACATATTTTTGGGATAACTTATTCTTTTTTATTTTTTTACTAATTATTTTATTAGCTTACTAACTTATTTTTATTTAAGAGGGACTATCTATTTGAAGAGTTATTGAATATAATGTATCTTTGCTAAATAATATATTCTATCCTTTTGAGCTATAGAAAGGGATAAGCAGAGACAGAGCAGAGACAGAGGCTCTACAGAAGGTTTACAGAGGGTTACAGAAGGTCATCAAAACCTCATAACACATACTAAAACCATTCCAAACTATCAAAAACTATTTAATAAGCTTTCAAAAGATTTCAACCTTCATCAATCATCAATCCATGCTTCATACAAAAGAAAATCAGAACAAAACAGAAGCTATACAGAATCAATTTAAGATATGTTGAATAATTATATTTATTATCATGGATTTTTTATAAGAATTTGACTAGTAATGCTTATTTAGTCAACTCCATTGACTAGTTATCAAAAGTTCATATTATTGTATAGGATTGTTAATTATTCATTTATCTAACTCCATTGACTTATCAAAAGTTCATGTTACTTCATATAGATAACTTTGTATAATATCATTTAATACTCTTTAAACCATTTTCAAAAAATAAATATGATCATGAATGCTATAAAGTAAAGGAGATCTAAAATCACAAGGATTATTTTGATGGACTTTTTTTTGTGAAATGTGGGATATTTTATATTTGAAGAAAGATATACAAGGATAAGGCATCAATAGTATAGTGATGCTTCCAATCCTGAAATCAATCTACATTATAAGTAGAGTTTTAAGAGGAAGAATTAGAGTAAAATCCTTTCTATTTTTTTCTACAGATCAAAGAAAATGATCTTAACATATTGTTAAGGATAGGATAACATAGGCAATACCATCTTGTGACATCAAGCAACCATTCAAGTATTGAAATCTAATAGTGTTAAGAATCGCAGTTGAAAATTTCAAAATTTGATAGGACTATAAAGAATCACATGAGATTCTCATAGTACTAAAGTGGATATGATGAATACTAATACTTTTATCTATTTCTAGTTTTTTAAAATTTTAATAGACTAAAAACTAAATAAAAAATTAAAAGAAGAAGAAGATCTATTGATAGTAGTAGGATTATTTTAATCAATGTTTCTATCTCCCAGAAATCAAAGCTCTTTCTTTCTTCTAATCATCATATATTACCCTTGTCTTTTCCATCAATGCTTGCTTAAAAGTTGAGATGACAACACACTATAATGAAGATTTTCTATTTTCAAGTGCCAAGATCAAAGTGATATTTTAGGTTCACGTTCATCCTTAGTATATCTAGCTCTACCAGTTTGTGTCATCATTGTGAGTCTCTTTTAACCATTTTCTTATTAATCAAATTGAAGAGATGGAAGAAAAGGCTTTGATTTGATTAAAACAAAATCTTATCAAATGGATGACTTGGGGAACAAAGTAAAGATATGGCTCAAATGTCACAACCTAGTCAAGTTTGTCAAATACTAACAAGCTAATCTCATTTCAAGTCCATGAAGGCCCTTATCTCTATAACTAAGTTGAAAAGTATGTGGCATTGGTCTTTTGGGCAAGACTCTTTTGATTGTTGGTCATCTCTGAAGGATTTGTGAAAGGAGACAAAGAGAGACCAAAGCAGATTGGTAGTAAGAATTAGATGTGATTTTGGTAAGAAAATTTATGAGAGAGTATAATCTACTCTAAGAACTAAGAAACAACAAGAAGAGAGGAGAACAATGGTTTAAATGATTGTTGGTAAAAAATAAGCATGTTTTTTGTGAAAAAATGTAATATTATTATATTTAACCATTCAAAAAGAAAAAATAATAGTTGAAAAGTGACCCCTGACATGAGTTAGCATCCTTAGGCATCTAATGGTCGACCTCTTAGATAAATAATATATTATCTCATGAATCATATCTAAATGTCCAAACTTGGAGGTTTCATTATTCTAAAACCTCTGTGTGATAATGCCTACCAAGCCTTACGGGTCCACATCGCAGCAACCCACACAAGTAACATGGCCCACGAGAATGCAACACTGCATCGTGCAACTTAATCATTTTCTTTTACAAGTGTCTTTTTTTTTTGAAGCGTTTTGGCCCTAATGAGAAGGCCTTTTGTACATAACCCTAATGATTTCCTTGAGCAAGCTTGAAGTAAGAAGTTTCAAAAATATGATTGCAATTTTACTATTCTCAACCCCTAAAACAACATGCCAAACATCTCTACCTCCTTTATTCTCTCTACTCCTAAAGTGTACATGATTACTATTACCACTCTTGTGCAACCCCTTTGTAAGCGAGGATTGTGGCATAGAGGGAGATTGCCATGTAAATGGATAGTACTCAATGCATGAAATGGTAGGGGAGATACTAGAGCCCCTAATAATAGTACAAGCAATAACAATGTAAAATGAGATACCAATAGAATATGTGTGACATAAGCCTATCACTAAGTTCATGGTAGCCATTTGTTTATAAGATGTTAACCATAGATCATATACTCAAACAATTCTATAATATGGATGCACCTAAAGAAATGACATATTTGTCAAGAAAAAACAACTTAGTAGGGAGTTTCTTTTTGCAAAATTGCATCCAAAACAAGATGTGATTCTACAACTCTATGAACCAACTACATAAACAAAAACTACATATAGTTGGTTCTAATCTCATAAAAAATGCCTAATGCACACTCATACATAGCCAAATATTAGTCCATGTTTGATAGGATATCATACATGGATTGTAGACTTTATTTGCATATGTTAGTATTTACATTGGTAGCTTTTCTTCCACACATTGGTATATGTATCACTAATCTCTTCAGTATTGTGCAACATATATTTTGACTTTTATTTTGTTGCACATGCTGACATACACACCAAGATACTTGCACCAAAGCTTTTATCAACACCTATTTTGATGGTAGGGCTTAACATTTTTGAAAAAAATCATGCAAATTTACATCTTAAATATTGTCTTCTTAAGCATTTTTCCTATGCAAGGACATTGAAGTCCTAATTCAATACATAATATTACTATTCAAAGCTTCTTGTGCTATGGACTATGTTAAAGGGTGTTCCAACATAGATGTGGTTTTCTTCATCTAGATTTATATGTGAAGGGTTCTTTGTTAAGAACTTGAGCACCCAATTATCATAACATTCTTTTTCCTTTGCTACCACTTGTTTAAAGGATATTTTAAATATTGCTATTTTCCAAAAATCTCATTGTACACCACATTCCTTTATAGATTCATCCATCTCTGTACTCTTGCAACAACATACTATTCTTTGAAGATGATAGAGCCTTCACATACTAATGAAATGAATGCCAAATGTCCTCATCTAAAGGTTATCCTTCAGCAATAAATTGATATCTTGTAGCACAACTTGGCATAAGTTACTCGTGTTCTTCCAAGCAAGAAGCACAATAAAACCTATCTCTTCAAGGTGAAGATTATCACATTTCGCATATTCTTTTTGTGGGAACTTTGATGCACAACAAACCTTTTGGAGAAGTGTATTAGTCATAGGTTGCTCCATGTAAATCTCATCATATAAGTCCCCATGAAGAAAATTCATTTTGACATCCATCTTCTGATAAAGATCCAAATCAAGCTGAACAACAAAAGCCAGTACCAAGTGTAGGGTGTTCATATTCACACTAAGAGAAAATAATTCATCAAAGTCTACATTGTGCTCCTACTTGAAACCCTTAGCAACCAATCTAGCCTCATATGTTGGCTTGGGGCATCCAAGGATACTTTTCAACTTGTATATCCACTTCCATGGCAAAGCACACTTTTCACTAAGCAAAGGAACCAAATCCTATATATGATTTTTCTATAGTGATTCATACTCTGACTACATGGCCCTCTCCTAAGAGTGACTATCACAATTGTGCATGGGCTCACCATAAGTAAGAGACTCACCAATATTTGTCACCATAGTATAATCCATAAAGGGATCAAACCGCAAAAATTATCATATATCTCTAGTATACTATCTCAAAATAGGCCATGGGGCCTATACATCCTATGAAGCATCAAGGATCTTGGCAATTGGAGCATCAATCCCATTGTTATAAGCTGTCTAGCTAGTTGTACAATAGTAGGAGGCTCCTTCTAAATTATCATCCTACTTACCTGAATGATATGCTCAAGCTTTTTATGCATTTTCTCCTCATTTAAAAAAAGCATCATGAGTACGAACATCCTTCTAAGCCTGCAGATCCCATAAGCTATAGTCCATCTCACCTACATCTCCATAATCAAGAAAGATACATTTCCTGACCTTAGGATCCAACTTATTGCGCTTGTCCTTGGGAACATGGCAAAAAGACTAACGACTAAAGATATGAAAATGAGCATATGAGGAAGGTTTTCTAGACCATGCCTTCTCTGCAATTTGATAGTCAAGAGTAGTACATAGTGACAGATTTATCAACAAGTATACAATAGTAGTAATTGCCTTAGTCCACAAATTTTGTGATAAGTCTACCTAGCTAAGCATACTAGGGACTTGCTCCTAAATTATTCTATTCATGCACTCAATCATACGATTCTAGGGTGGGGTGTACAAAGCCATCAACTACTGCTTAATACCTCTCTCATCACAAAACTTCTCAAAGGCTTTAAAGACATACTCGCCCCCATTATCTAACATTAGGAATTTCAACCTATACCAAATTTGTTTTCAACCAAAGCAAGCTTGATAGGATATGCTATCAATGAAGATAACGAAATAATTCATACTACCTGATGACTTGCACGACATGGGACCACATACATGCAAATGAACAAGAGCCAAAGGCTCACCTATGCGTATCATACCACGCATTTTATTACATATCTTCCTACCATATAAACAATGATCACAAGACTCAAAGCATTTCTAATTAAGAGATAAAAGATACTACAAATGGGTAAGTATTTTCATTCCTTTTATAAGGACATATACCCAAGGCAATGATGCCAAAGAGATATGTGTGATACTGCATCCACTGCCAAAATATGGTCAACTGATCCAAATACAAGCAAGGGGCAAAGAGTATTGAACTTAGCACCATATGCAATGTCAAGTTCATATGTGTAATCTTCCATGAGAAATCACCACAAAAAAAATCTACATAACCTACATCGTTTGAAGTGCCAATAGAGATAAGGCTCTTCATGAGAGCTAGTACATGATGTACATCATGAAGAATAAATGTGCTACCTGAAATAAACTACAACATGATATCACCAATATCAATGATCTCTAATGCTAGGTCATTATCCAAATGGGCAAATCGAGTCATATTGCGATAGGAGTGAAACCACTCTCTATGAGGGGTCACATGAAAGAAAGCCCCTAAATCTATTAGCCAACACTGAGTAATAGAAAGACTTTTGGCATGCAAAAATTACAAGGTCCCCATAAGAGAGAGCAATATTCCTTTTACACTCATGAGACCCCAAAGGCGTCTTTCTATCTTGAATATCTCCCAAATGTGATGGATATTATCCATGATATATAAAAATTACACGATGCATAATATAGAATTTGAGCAAGAAATAGAGAGTATAAAACAAAGAATAGAATAACACAAATTTCCTTAACCCAAATCAAATTGCTATAAAGATGGCTTTGTCCACATGTGCACTTCCACTATGAAGCCTAGATAGTGATCTAGAATATAGTTCATATGTAAAGAGCTTACAACTAATTGGAAAAACTGTGACTAGGTGAAAGATAGATGATCATGGTTTTGAGGGGTTCTCCCTTTTATAGCTCATGAAGGTGGTCAATTTTTCTTATCCAAACTATCATATTATGAATGTCTGAGCAATACTCCTTTTACCAAACTAGCTTAACTATGCCTAATTCAAAGGCTAGACCCACAAAAGGTCACCTTTTTGCCATCTGGTCACACAAACCTCATCTAACCGACAAGTCAAGACCTAACCAATGTCCCTACTCACACATGGCTTCTCCTCATAATGGGAGCCTTACAACTTTCAACACCATGGATCATTGGTGGCACCTTATGAGGGTGGGGCATTGAGTATTTTCCTCTAACAAAGTAAAAATTTAAGTCTTGTGAAGTATAACTTAGTCCCTTACACTAATGAAGAAGGCTTTCAAATTGTATGGTATACAATCAAAAACCAAGGTTAACTATGGTCTTCAAGCTTGGAAATCACACCTTTTTTTTGGGAGATCTATCGCAGCCACATGTCTTTATAAATTAACTTTTCTTACATTTAAATGTGGATATCAACATAGGCATGTGGTATTTCTTACTGTATGAGTCTTCAAACTGCTAAGATGAGATCATATACATGAAAGTTATGAAATCAAAAAGCTTGAGGTTTCATTTATCTTGTTGCAACTTGTGAGATTTTTTAGTTGAGTTCATATCAAATTCTCTTCCATAGATTGAAAAGTTGGACATGATTAGTAGATGGATTATAAAATAAATAGAAACTACCAAAACATGGTAGAGGCTCTCTTTGCATCTTTTAATAGATTTGACATTTATAGATAAGACTAGACTGATTCGGGCAAAGGTTATGTAAGAAGTCCTAAATGCTTTTCGAAATGTGTCATGAAGGCTTGCGACCGTGTAAGGTTTGAAGCGTGAAGAAAAGCTTGATTTTGGAAGACCACGGTTAGTGTGCAAATTTCAGCCATGGATGCTATCATACTATGTATAGCTCCCTAATCTTCGTCTTGGCTCCACTCATGGATGCTATCATGCTATGCATAGCTCCCTAAAAGCTTCGTCTTGGCTCCACTCATGACGATGATTTATGCTCCGACTAAGTAATTACGTTTTAAAGGACGAGTTACAAGTTCGAGCACAGAAGTTGCCATGCCAGTAACATACTCCATCGTGATGACCTATTCCATGGCAATGTGCGCTACGTCCATGGTCCTACTTAGCTGTACGAAAGCAACAAATAAAACGTCAACGTTTTGAAATAATGACACATCCCGCATCGTAATAAGTGACAACATATTTTATGTTGATCCTAATAAGCCACGTCTGTACTTGTCAAATTAAGAAAAGAAAGTAAACCAGCTTGAGTCTTGAGGTCTCGTAAGCGTGACCACCGTAAGGCACCCATGCGCAGGCTGATCACACGCTATACATGTTGAATCCGGGTGCTTAATATCAAATGTTGCTGATGATTCATAAGGGGAGCAGGGAAGCCATCAGTCAATTGGGTCATGAATCGACCGTTGAGAAGTACGCGATACGATATATATTACTCACAGCGGAAGTTGCAGGATGCCCGGATTGCAGTAATTTGAGCTAGAAAATCTCAAGCGTGGCAAGCTGAAAGTCATAAAAAAGAAAGGCATAAAAATAGAAAATGAAACAAGTTGAGACGCGATGTGAAATGCCTGTGGAGTGTGGACCGAGTCCCAGGATTACGATTGGCGTATATGATGTGGCCCGAGCCACACAAAGCATTGGCATTTGACACGTGTATTCGCACACACTGAGTATAAATATGCAAGTGCAGGATTCCAGTGAGCAACGATAAGCCACTCCACTCTCTCATTCAACTGAACTATAGTGTAGTCTGTGAGTGTAGGGGACCTTACGGTGGTCACGCGTACAATACCTCAAGGCTCAAGCACTAGTTGAAGGATCCCTCTCACTCTCTCTCTCTCTCTCTCTCTCTCTCTCTCTCTCAATACACACACAAACATTTACATGGCGGCGGCAGCTGGTGATCTCGCAAGCGCTAGTCAGCGGCTTCACGTGGGGAATATTAGGGCCGTAGGCACTGGTCGTTATGTGTTAATATGGCTCACAGTAACATCAATATTACTATCGACGGCACCAGATATAACCAGTCGAACTGGTGTCGCCGCGACGTCGTCAGAGGCGCAGCCCGTCTTCCCGCCCAGCCTAGAGTTTTACGTTCACGCCCTGGCCGTCTCCACGGCCGTCCTCACCACCCCGGTCAACTACAACGTCACCGGCAGCTTCGGCCAGACGGCTATCTTCGACTACAACATCACCTCCACCCCGGACCCGGCGTCCTGGCAGCTGGGCACCATCCGGGGCTTCGAAGCCTACAATAGTCTCAACCCGGCCGCCCACAGCATCCTCATCCTCAACACCATCGTCTACAACAACGGCACTTACAACGGCACCTTCTGCCTCCATGGCCAGGCCAACATCAACCTCACCTCCTACGACATCCCCGTCGTCGGCGGCACCGGCTCCTTCGCTGGCGCCTCCGGCTACTCCCACGTCACCAACCTCCTCACCCCCGGCGACGACCACGTCTTCCAGCACGTCGTCCACTTCTTCCAGTATGCCCGTGTTTGAGTATCTCATGTTTAAGCTGAATCACTACCCCATGTCTGCGATCATGCTTAGGCTTAATTACGCTTTCCATTCTTTCGCCGCCGCATTCCTTTTATCACACGCCCCCTTCGTCGACATAACGTACGAACTCCGTGTGTGTGTACAGTGCGACTAGTAATAAAGTCTGAGATCAAGGTTTCAAAGAAATAGTGCGATAACCATCTCATTTGTCCTTTTTCCCTTCGGGGAAATTTTAATCGTATTGAAAAGTGAAACGAAAGACGTTTGGGATTACAAAAATCGATGCTTCGATTAGGAGGAAATGCAGGCGTGGCATCTTAGCTTTAAGAAAGCACATGAGTATTGAGCCGTTAGCATCGTAGCTACATCTAAAGGATTAGCATGAGAGGAGCGAGCTTCTAACTTATGTTGCATAGTGCCACTCTACGACCCTGGGCAAAGGATATTTTTCTCTTCTTGCGTAATTTGAAAGGGCCCATTTTCAAGGAGGAATATAGTGCATCATCTTTACATAGCTTTTTGGTGCTTCTCTTCTCTTGAATGGAAATTTTCCTTTCTAACTCTTGAAGGAATGTTTTAGTGTCTGGTCTCAAGCCACTCTAATTTGCTCGACCCTTGCATCTTCTCTTTCTTTGTATGCTTTCTTGCTTCGATCCATTTCTCATATTGGTTGATCAATTTACCTTCTTCTGTTGTACCTCGCAACCATACCTCAAATTTAAAACTAATTACTGGGTCATATATATTATTTTCAAGCTGGCATTTCTTCCTACTAGTCCATTAATTCCAAAGGTGGAGGCCTTTTAGCCAGTTTCACATTGCTTAAGGTATATCATAACACACCCCTACTAATAGTTATTTCCAATGAAGCCCAAGTCCACCCCATAGCCATCTCACTGATGGCTCGAAGGGTTCAATTTATGTAATCATGTGTGTTCAAGGGTTGTTTATAAATATTCTTATTTGTAAGTTTTTCTTGAATAACATATGCTCCTTTTTATTCAATCCATAAATAAACCTTTATATTGTATTCTTCTCTATTAAAAAACCTATAAAAATAGTATTTCAAAAGAAAAATAAATTAAGCCCATGTGATACACATATATATTTATGGAGGAACCCCTTGACATTTCTCTACATGTGAGGATTAGAGCACATTATTAGCTATAGCCACACTCCAATTGCTAAGGGGTATTTGCGAAGTCAATAGAGAGAGAATGTATTTTCCATGAAAATGTTAAACAAATAAGGGATTTTTATATTAGACCCTAAACACATAATATGGAAGACTTACTTAGATAGATCTCTCTACATTGTCCTCACTCGAAACCCCCCACTTTAGCATGCTAAACAAAAGCTTTTTAAATTTTTAGAATGGTCCCATCGAAAAAGATAAGAAACATGGTATAAGAAGAGCTATTTGTGATATTTTCTAGATCATAGTATCTTCATTGATGCATATAAATACCCTATTTTAGAAACGCCTATATACAAACCACTACATAATATGTGACTTAAAATCTCAAAGTGTTGAATTGACCCCTAGCGGCTATACCTTATAGAACATGTAAGGTACCATATGTTTAAAAGAAAGAGTGTTTTATTTAGTAAAACTTATAACATTATATTTATAAAAGAAATTTTTAATTAAAATGTTAAAAAATCTATAAGTTTAGTAAAGTAAAAAGGGTCATTTTATGGCCTTATAGTATATAAAGAAAGGGTATTTCTTAATACCCTTTGAACACATATTATATAAATGATTTGTTGTAGGTAGACCCCCTAAGAATAGAGTATGCTCTTGTTTATAGCTTTTGCTTACACATCTCTCTCTCTCTCTCTCTCTCTCTCTCTCTCTCTCTCTCTCTCTCTCTCTCTCTCTCACCAAAGCAGAAATGTTTTTTGGATTCTAAAAAAATTATAAGTATATCAATGTATCTACCAATACAAGTGTCTATAGACTTGTGCTATTCCTTTTACTAGACAATCACCCTTAACTAACAAAAATTGAATCATCTCATATAGAAAAAATGAGAAATGGAGACAATACAACATGATAAGAGAATGGGTACAATCTCCCCTGTAGCATGAGTGAGCACATGTCTCATACACATGTTTATAGAACTATATTTCTTAGACTTTTGTACTCAAAAAATAATAAAAGCATCCTTTTGGCCTTTTTGGTTTTCCTTATATGAATGATTTGATTTTGTTTAATGATTCATAAGTCCTATCTAATAAATCTAATCTTACAAAAATAATAGTCTTGTCCTCGATCCAAAATTCAAAGATTACAACAATAATAAATAGTTTCACATATAAGCTCATTAAAAATATTACCATAATAGTAGCATCTAAATTTATAATAATCCCACATATACCAAATGTGCTTTACTAATAATATAAAAATCATTATATCTACATAACATTGTCTAATAACATGCTCATTAGGAATAGAAAACGCATTAAGTCCTTATCAGTACTGTTAGTTAACATAATATTACTACTTGTCACATGTAGACAGATGTGCAACAAATCACTATTATATGAAAAATATTTAATTAATAATGAAAGTCCAAAAATTAATAAATAAAATTTTATTTTTATAGCAATAAATTAAATATCACAACAACTTACGCCTAAACATACATCACACCTACAATAGAGTTGCATGTATGCACACAAATATAAATGCTCCACTTGTTTATATTTCAATAACTAGAAAATTTATTATTATAGAATTATATCTCAATCCTTACTTGTAATTTTGTAACCAATAGCTCCTTAAATTTTTTTAGAATTCCTACAAATATGTATATCAATCATTATCTATCAAAATAATTAAAGTATATAACATTCAATCAAGACATAAACTAACATAATGCACATGATATAGTATTCAACAAGATGCTAAACCAAAAATTAATCCAATTTGATATAATGATAAGATTTTTCAAACAATGTTATTTTTCTATTTATAAATACTTACATGTATACTTATAAATTTGAAAGTGAGATTTCGACTTCAAATACGACAGAATAATAAATAGAATCTAAGTTGTATGGACTATATAAAAAGGTAGGACTATAGCTATAATGCTCCAAGCCTTATCACATTAGTCATCCTCCTTAGATCTAGTATCTTAGGACCTAGTATTCTCCTTTTCTTGCATCTAGACTTCTTGATGGATCCAATGTCCTACTCTTTGTCTTCATCACCAGTACCTTAGACCTATACGTGTGAGACATCACATATTTTTGCAATAAGAAAATTTTTCAGTGCTTAAAATCACAAATACCTAATTTAGATTTTCTTATCATGTCTATGTATTTCTATTCATGGGATGTGAAAATACTATTTCTCTTTGTGACTGTTTCCTTCTCATACAGATTTACCCATGTATCTCACCTACTATATCAATTATGATATGATATCTTAGAGGGAGTGGGAGGTCTAGCTACAAGTTCAAATCTATATAAGCAATAACATCACAAGTTTATGAAGTGACTAGATACTTAAATCACTCCATACTCATAGCATATATACCTCTTTGATTTGAAGCATGGATTAAGATTTAGTCACATGGCCAAATCTTTACTCCTTATTTGAAAGTGAGACTTGGGAAATTCCCAAATTCTCTAATATGGTGTTAAATCATGATGGCTATCTCTCACCCAGCCTCTTGCATGCATCACAAATACCAAGATCTACGTATAGTGAGCTTATGTGGGCTTCCTTCAAGCTTGAAGGATATTCTTGCAAAGCTCCATGATCTATGAATGTTGTCCTTCCATTCTCAACCCTCTATAGCCTTGGCATGGAAGGAAAAAGCATTAGTATTGTCATGTGGTTTTTAGTGCACTAGAAGAAAGTAGTGCAGAAGTTGGCCTTTACAAGGAGTTTACCTATATGCCTATGAACACTAGTTGGAACACTAGTTGGTCTCTTTGCATGAGTAAAGTCGATTGGCAACTAGATGGGGAGATTTGATTAGTGGCTACTTGGTAAAGCTTTAGAATTTTTAATATTACTTGAAAATTTCATGTGATTCATGCTAAAGTTTAGATATCTATAGGATATATTACATAAGAGAAAGAAGTGAGTCCTTATATATACTTTCATATATACTCTTGGAAAGGATTAGGGAGAAGTTTTTATTCAAGAATTTGACATGCCACCCAATAGTACTATGAATAGGGCACGAAAATTAGGGATTTGTTCTTAACAATTTATGAAGGGAAAGGAAGAGTTTTATGCTTTTAATGAGAGCTCTCAATTAGCTTAAAACATGTGTTACAACACTTGACAAGAGAAAGGCTGAAAAGAAATGTGTCCTTTGATGTGTTTTTGGGACTAAAGTGCAATAGTTCATTACAATAGAGGAAATACATGTTGAATACTATAATCCATAGCCTCAATAGTTAGAGCTCTCTTGGTCCAAGTACCTTCTCTTATTTGTAGCTAATTTTGATGAGACATAACATAGACAAAGTTGAAGATTTCTTAATTTACTACTGAAGGTTTTAGTGCAAGAGTTTATTTTGGGTTGAAAGAAGTGTTTGTTGAAAGATCCAACATGGGGATTTTGGATTTGTGAAGGTTTCTTTATCTTGAATGAAACCTATGTATATATGGGTTTTGTTCCTAGCAATGGAGTCTATGTCTTAAGTTTGGGTCATATAAATAGCACTAAAATTGATGCATGCAAAGTATTATCTGAGATGTTATATCAGGCTGAGTTAGTGTCTAAGTGAATATATTATGAGCTATTGTCTCGATGCCTTTATAATAAACTACATTATTTCTTTTGTGAGGTTTTTTGTCTCTCTTCTCTTTGACTCTTTTCTATAGAGTCCCAATGATTTACACATTTTACTTAAGCCCCTTCCCTAACATTTTTTAAACTTGATGTAAAAGGCTATCTAAAGAGTTGTAGGATGGGTGATGCTATAGGATCTTTCATAGATTCTTCTAATGAAGTGAGATAATTACTAAAGATGTTTAATATGTATTGTAGTAGCAATAGTAGTAGTTGTACCATGAATGCATTGTCAGGGAAATTATTCGATAGTCAGAATAATGTTTCAACCTATCTAAATGTGTATACAAAAAATATGGATGTTTTTGGAATAGCTAAAATTAATTGGAGTCAATATTTTTGACTACTCACCATGCATAAAGTAAAGCTACACATCACCAAGACATATATGAAAGATGTAGGTTGAGATGAGTTTAAGCAAGCATTAAGGGAAGAATTTCCTATTGAGGACACATGCTTGGTTACTCAGAAGACTTTCATGGAATGGATTGCCAAACTTAATAAAGATCTTGTAGCTTATAGAGTTATTGTGCAAGTTTTAATGCAAGTTTAATCAATTGGACATTGTTGAGCACCAGGGTCTAGAGACTGAAAAGATAGAGTTATTTTTGCAAGATGTGTATTCTACTTTGTAGCTAAGCTTGGAACATCTCCTTGAAGATAAGACTCTAGAGTTGGGATTAAAAACAAAATAGCAAGAGGTTAAAGCTACAGCATGTATATTGGTTAAAAGAAAAAGACAAAGATAAATAATACATGTTGGGATTACGCCTTCAATCACCACTAGAGTAAGGCAATAGAACGTGCAGGTAAGCAACCTTTTGTTATAGCTGCTCCACCTACAAAAGATAATGTGATAGATAAACTACTAAAGAGTATGCATAATCTGCAATTAAAGGTTACAAAGGTTGATGAAAGGGGGTAGAATACAATTCCAAAGGCTCTAACTTGAGAGAGGTCTCTGGCATGCTCCATTTAGTGTAACAACCCTCTATACGAGTAGAAAGATTGTGATATGTATCAAGATGCATTGGAAAGGAATTTGACTTTTTGGAAAGAGGGTAAATTTCATTTTTAAGAGACATTACTTCCACTTGACTTAAATTTTGAAAAGGTGGGATGCAAAAATTAATTGAAGACATGGCTATTGAGAATGCATATGTAGTAGTTGAAACTACTACTTTTGGATTGCAAATTGAGAAAGCTCATGAATGTCAGAAAGCTAAAATATGGTCTCATGCTATACATACGACTGAAAATGGTAAGACCCCTAGAGTTGGATTGATTGATACAGGGAAGAGCATTCGTGAGATGATATTACTTGTGGAAAACTAGACTATCCTAGAGCTTCTACTAGACCTACTTTAGAGTATGTTATGGAATATACATCACAAGAGAAAAGATAGGATGTCAAGAAAAATGAAAAATATGGAGGGTATAAACTACAATCTGATATTGAGACTGCAACCGATTTAATGAAGATACCTAAAGAGTGCACCTTGAGCAATAATGTTGAGTTTATTTTGTGAGAAGTACTTGGAATTGCAAAATGACAATTCCATGAAGAAATCATTGAATTCATTAAAAGAAAATGATAATTTTCTACAAAACTAACAAATTCCATGGTTTAGAGTGAATAAAAGCTTGATTTATATAGCATACAAGTAGATCTTGAGCATGATACAAGTGTTACTATGGATTTTGTTGGAGTTGAAAATGTGATTCTTGATGGTGCTAAAGCTTTAAATGTAATGGCCAAAAAAAGCACTAAATTGTAGTAATATACAAAGGGAAGTGGAGATTTATTATAATGATAAAGAGGCTTTAAGAATGATACTTAAAAGAAACTAAACATGTAATCATTCATTCCATGTAACAACAAAAGCAGTTGCAAAGATTGGGGAGCTTGAAACCCATGTATTACACTTATTTATCATGGTACAAAGATCAATGTTATGGCAAGAAGCATATATGAGAATGGTGGATGGCTGATAGATGTTGATCATGGATGGGAAATGTGGACAATAAACAATGCTCCATGAGATTTATATCCTAAATTATTGAAGCTTCTCAATTCCCAAGGTCTTGGTAAAAATGTTAGGAGCTTGATCCTTTGTGCTGACATAAACTAAGTCAATATCACCAAAAAGAACCTGCTCCCAATTGAAATGGTAATGGACCTCTACATGTTTGGTCTACATATGATACACTAGGTTCCAAGCCAATTGAATACTACTAAGGTTATCATCGTAGATGATAACCTTCTTATCCACCTCCATCCCTCAGGGAGGTCACTTGTGAATATATGTGTGCATCACATGGGTTCAAAATAAGATATTCTTAAAATACAATTTTTAACCTTTTTTTTTTACATATAAAAGGGTGTAATATAAAGGGACTATTTATAGATTGAATAAAAAAGATTCACATATACGAATATTTATAAATAGGCCTTGAATACATATGATGTAGAGGATATACATATGGTGAACTCCCCAATCTCCATCCCCAAATCACTAAGTTTCTTGTGTAACCAAGCTACCTCACATGGTGTAATTTCCATACATTTATACTCTAACTCTGTACTAGATAAGCTAACTATTGGATGTCTATTGCTACTCCATATAATAGGAGCACTGAAAAATGAAAACATGAAACCACTGGTAGAGCTCCCGTTTGAAATACTACAAGATCAGTGTACATTTGTGTAACTATGCATGTCCAATGGTATGCACTACAAGGATATGGAGGTATAGCGATGGCGATTTGCGACGTGAAATAGCGGCATCGCTATTTGTGTCGCTATTAGCATCGCATTTGTGACGCAAATAGCGACGGTACTCAAATGAAAAAAACACAGGCCGAAACCCGAGCGCGTTATTTTATGTGCATTCACGAAAGAAAGAGCAAAAGGGAGAGTGAGAGGGAGAGCAAACATCTTGCATTTGAGAGGGAAAGGGAGAGAAAGAGAGAAAGAGGGAGAAAAAAGGCTTCTCACCACTGCTGCCACCATTCGCAAAGAAGAGAAGGAGGTGTATGGAGGGCGAAGAGGAGCCGCGGTCGCGAAGAGGAGCCACCAAACCCTGCTTCGAGACTTTACGGTGAGTGCATTGTCCATTCGAGAGAGGGAGAGGGAGAGGGAGGGAGAGGAAATGAGAGAGGGAGAGGAAGAGAGAAAAGGAAATGAGAGGGAGAGGAAGAGGGAGACGGAGGGAGAGGAAAGAGAGGGAAACATTCGACATAATAGGGAAAGAGAGAGGGAGAGGAAGAGATAAAAAACATTAAACATAATAGGGAAAGAGAGAAAGAGAGGGAGAGGAAGGAAAAAACATTAAACATAATAGGGAAAGAGAGAAAGAGAGGGAGAGGGGGAGGGAGGGAGAGGAAATGAGAGAGGGAGAGGAAGAGAGAAAAGGAAATGAGAGAGGGAAAGGAGAGAGAAAAAACATTAAACATAATAGGGAAAGAGAGAAAGATAGGGTGAGGGTGAGGGAGGGAGAGGAGAGAGGAGAGAGGAGAGAGAGAGAGAAAGAAATGAGAGAGGAGAGAGGAGAGAGAGAAAAGAGAGAAAAAACATTAAACATAATAGAGAAAGAGAGAAAGAGAGGGTGAGGGTGAGGGAGGGAGAGGAAATGAGAGAGGGAGAGGAAGAGAGTAAAAGGAAATGAAAGAGGGAGAGGAGAGAGAAAAATGAGAGGAGAGAGAAAAAGAGAGAAAAAACATTAAACATAATAGGGAAAGAGAGAAAGAGAGGGAGAGGGTGAGGGAGGGAGTGGAAATGAGAGAGGGAGAGGAAGAGGAAGAGAGAAAAGGAAATGAGAGAGAGAGAGGAGAGAGAAAAAGACAAAAAAAGAGAGAAAAAGCATTAAACCTAATAGGGAAAGAGGGAAAAAGAGAAAGAGAGGGAGAGGGAGAGGGTGAGGGAGGGAGAGGAAGAGAGAAAAGAAAATGAGGGAGAGGAGAGAGAAAAAACATTAAACATAATAGGGAAAGAGAGAAAGAGAGGGTTAGGGTGAGGGAGGGAGAGGAAATGAGAGAGGGAGAGGAGAGAGAAAAAGAGAGAAAAATATTAAACCTAATAGGGAAAGAGAGAAAGAGAGGGTGAGGGTGAGGGAGAGAGAGGAAATGAGAGAGGGAGAGAAAGAGAGAAAAGAAAATGAGAGAGGGAGAGGAGAGAGAAAAAACATTAAACATAATAGGGAAAGAGAGAAAGAGAGGTTGAGGGTGAGGGAGGGAGAGTAAATAAGAGAGGGAGAAGAAGAGAGAAAAGGAAATGAGAGAGGGAGAGGAGATAAGAGAAAAAATAATAAACATAATAGAGAAAGAGAGAAAGAGAGGGAGAGGGAGAGGGAGGGAGAGGAAATGAGAGAGGGAGAGGATATAAGAGAAAAACATTAAACATAATAGGGAAAGAGAGAAAGAGAGGAAGAGGAAGAGGGAGAGGGAGCGAGAGGAAATGAAAGAGAGAGAGAGAGAGAGAGAGAGAGAGAGGAAGAGAAAAGGAAAGAAAAAACGAGAGAGAGAGGGAGAAAACATTAAATATAATATGGAAAGAGAGAAAGAGAGGGAGAGGGAGAGGGAGAGAGAGGTTGTTGCTTTCTTGTTTGTTGTTGTAGTAGTAGTTTTTTTTCTTTTCTTATTTATTATTGTTTAGTTTTCTTGTTTTTTGTTGTTGTAGTAGTAATAGTAGTAGTAGTTTTTTCTTATTTTCTTGTTTATTGTAGTAGTAGTAGTAGTAGTTGTTGTTGTTATTGTTTTTTTTCTTCTCTTCTTGTTTATTATAGTGGTAGTGGTAGTCGTAGTTCTAGTCGTAGTCGTGGTCGTGGTCGTGGTCGTTGTAGTAGTAGTAGTTGTTATTGTTGTTGTTGTTGTTGTTGTTTTTTCTTGTTTTTTTGTTTATTATACTGGTAGTGGTAGTGATAGTGGTAGTGCTAGTGCTAGTGGTAGTCATGGTCGTGGTCGTGGTTGTCGTCGTCGTCGTCGTAGTCATAGTCATGGTCGTAGTCGTAGTCGTAGTCATGATCGTGGTCATGGTCGTAGTCATAGTCGTGGTCATAGTCATCGTCGTAGTCGTAGTCATGATCGTGGTCGTAGTCGTAGTCATGGTCATGGTTGTGGTCGTAGTTGTAGTCGTGGTTGTCGTCATAGTCATAGTTGTGGTCGTGGTCGTGGTCGTAGTCATAGTCATAGTCTTGGTTGCGGTCGTGTAGATCGTGGTTGTGGTTGTGGTCGTGGTCATGGTCGTGATCGTTAAAGAAAATGAGAGGGGGGAAGGAAGAGAAAAAAGAAGAAGGAGCGAGAGAGAGAGGGAATAAACATACAACATAATAAAGAAAGAGAAAAAGAGAGAGAGATGGAAGGAGAGGAATTGATAAAAAACAAAGAGAGAGTGGTGGCGAGGTCTGGTGAGGTCCGGTGCAACACCACGAGACGGGAAACACTCCGACATATATACGTTAATTTGTGGGTGGATGGGTGGAGACTTTACATACGTTAATTTTTGCTAAGTTACAAGAGAAGAAATCCCTTCTCAAACAATTTAAGAAAGAAAAAAAGAATAATAACAAAAACAAATTGTTTGTCGTAACGTAGACAAAATGGAAAACGATGAAGGTCTTGTTATTCAAAATCGCAAGGCATATCTTAATTAGCATGTCCCATGTCCTTGCTCTCAATGCAAGCTGGCAATTAGACAAAAACGTTGATTGTCTATAGAACACGTATGACACTTCGGTGAGTTTCAATCTGAGATCATTGATCAGGCAATCTTGGATTTTCAGCAAACGATAAGAAAAGTTAATATCAATCATGCATTGTACTCGCAAGCTAATTGAATACCATATACAAGAAGATTGGGTATGGTTGGCAAATTTTCTATCCAACCAAGGAGGTGACGTCTCGTCCCAAGGAGGAGTGCACCCTTTATGGCCAATTAGAAGAGTTTGTGGGCGTGCGATAGATGGAGTGCCTGAGCCAATCCACCACTTGGAAGGTACTACCCAATCTATACCATCAATACTAGAGGAGACAGGCAGCCTTCTAGACCTATCTACAATCTTGAAGCCTGAGATGGAGGCAATGATTGATGCATTGATTTCCATAGATGTTGAGACTTCTGATCGACTTAGAGAGGAAGCATCCATACCATTATATGATGGGTGCCGAGTATCCTGCCTGAAGACAGTGCTTTTGCTATTTGGAGTGTAGCCATTTCTCATAATGCTTTCTCATTTGTGGCAGTTTGTACTACCGATGGCGATCACAGGATGCTTTACTTCAGAAATATGCAAGGCCATTTACAGGTTGTCGACTTTAGTGCAATGAATTTCACAGAAGGAGATTAAGATATTCTCTATTGAATCCGTGAGGCGGAGAGCAATGGAGATGGTCTGTCTCTTTGAGAAATACATGCCTACCAGCATGCTCATGATACAAATCCACCTTCTTGCACATCTTGTAGATGAAGTGGAGATTGCTGGGCCTGTCCATACGCGATGGATGTTCTTCTTGGAGCACTTCATGAAAACCCTGAAAGACTTTGTGCGACAAAGAGCTCGGCTAGAAGGTAGCATGGCTGAAGGTTGGTTAGTGTCTGAGGCGCTAGTGCATATTTCACAATGGCTATCAACGGTGGATCCAGACGACAAAATGCTATGGTCTTGCTGAAGGATGATGATAGACTAACCGGAGATGTGGTGGTTGGAAATGGGGTAGAAAAAATAATGGATGCTGCAATGGAGGAGAAGGTGAATTGTTTTTGTATGTTGCACCATGCCTCTATGGAGACATGGCTCACCAGGTACCAGAAAGCTAGGTAAGATCGAGAGGAAGCGCGATCTGAATTTCGATGTGGTACGTGCTATCGACCAATTCGATATCGCGAGGGCATGGAGGAGATGCTGCGGTGTCAAAGGATTCTGAAAGCAAAGTCGCGACCACATAGGACTTTGAATAATTTCAGGATAGAAGGTCAATTTAGCATATCAAAGTCAATTTGAAAGCTCTATTTCTGCATCATTTTTAGTCTCTAAATCTGTAAATAATCAGGGTACATTCATGCACAACATTAGTAATATGAGGAGCTTCTAATGCAAGTTTGTAAGTTTGCATCAATGTATTTCTGCCTTTCAAAACATCAATAGGCTAACTTCATCTTCAAAGGAAAACTGCATAATACGAAGAGAATTTTGTTGGTGGGTAAACTCAACATGATCTTGCAAGTGATCAAATCCAAGCCCTTCAAGTGAGATGACAAAGGCTAAGCTTTCATCTCCTGCTACTCACAGTTCTATTCTAACTGAAGCTCAGCCCATGGGTATGGGCTGCTTCCAGCTGCTCTTAGGAAAGAAAAGAACCCAAAGTGATCAATGATTGAAAGAGCTCTGACATGATCCTGTTAATCATAGAGAAATGGGAAAGGAAACAACCTTGCATAAACATGATTCAATGCTAAATTCTGTGGATATACATTTAAGGCCAGACTTCACATCAAAGCTCAGATTCTTGACTATGCATGTACATCGATTCATTAAGATCCCTGATCTGCATACACTGGTCTGCATGAGGATTTAACCCTTTGTATCGATATCAGCTGCCCTAATCAACTTCAGTAGTCAAGTATTCTTCTTCATTTTTGCCGATACTCATTCAGTGCACCAACTGGTCGTGTCATGCTATTCAAGCTTATTGGTTCACTGTCTAAGGTACCAACAGAAGTCTGATTTCCAACAGATGGATTCCACTTGCTCTATTGCCCTGCATGCTTTTGATTGCTAGACTCAATATTGGATAATTGTGCTTTGGAAAGTAAGTCTCTTAACACATTTGCTGCAGCAATTAGTCGTAGAACAGGCACTTTACTGAGTTGGACACACATTTGTGCATACATAGGACAAAATGTAGGCTCAAGTACAGCCTTATCAAACACAAGTAATATCACACCCTTTAATATGTCAGCGGAATCAATGCCAGCATTAAGCAGTTGATCCAACAATACTTCAAACTTTTCCGAAATTAGTTTGTTCAGAATCCCTTTGACAGTCCTCAGGACCTTCTCTTTCTCAGACATTGCACCCCTCCTTGCTGTCCAGGGATTTGAGGCTCGAACAATTGCTGGCGCAGGGCGGGATTCAACACCAGAAACAACAGGCATAAAATCTTCATTGCAAATGTTGATTCGGAATCAATGCTGGGTAGCCGGTTTAATTATCCTGAATGGATTTGGTGGAGGACAGCAATCGCGAAATTCAAGACTGGCAACGATTTGGTGATCAAAACAAACATGTAACGAACTTTCAAGCTCCTTGCTCCTCAGCGTATCCTCCAACCCCTTTAATCACCTCATCCACTGCTTGCACATCGCTCTCTCCAACCAGCAGTCCGTGGTCTAGACAAGCAACTACGCTCAGTAATTGCAGCTTCATCGTCCTTGGGGGGCATAGGGCTGTCAATGGTATATTTACTTCATCAACAGCAGCTCGAGTTGGCCAGAATCTGCCTCTGGGAGCCTCACGGTATGATCGTTTGGTGGCCTCTCAAAGTACAAAAGCTCTTCACTCCGTCTGGTCAGAAGGGTAGCAGCAAGCGACCGAGGCCTACGACTCACAGGAGGACAATAGTACTGCTCCTCCTCCGTTTAATCCAGCGAGCAGCTGCACGAAATTATCGAAACAGCAGAGATTGTGCCGCAGGGTACACTTTTCTTCCTGGCTAGGGAATCTACTACTTCATCTTTGGCTTCATCATGAGTAGTGGATTGCATAATGATAGATCTCTTAGGGAAATTCACCAAGCCAGCAATGTAAGGAAGCTGAGATAGAACTTGCAGTTGTCGCAGTCGAATCGAGACGAGACTCTGCAACCCTCCCCAATCCTCTCTCTTGCACACGATTTCAGCACTCAGTCATCCTATTCCTCCCGGACTCCCACGAATCAAACGCTTAAACTCCCCCTTCTCTTCCACAGTCGATTTTCTCCGAGTATAGGATGCCTTCTGATTTTTTAGTTTTTCGGCGTAATGCTCTCCCTGAAGTCGTAGAATATCCTCTTCCTCCTTCTCTGTTTTCCTTTTCATCCTGTTCCGCCCAAAGCACTTTTCAAAAACACAAAAGCTTCTCTTTTTCCCCCCAAAGCACGGCTCCTTTCCCCTAAAGCACGGCTCCTTTGTCCCCGAAAAAGCCCCTATCCACATATCTTTAGAAGGTGAGGAAGACATCGTTTCCAGAATTCCATCTCCTTTTTGCAAAGCCCACAACTCCTCCATCTATCTCAGCATAAATCATGTTGTTAATGAACCAAGGCGGTCTCCTCACAGTAAATAGGACATTGCCTGATGCATCCATAATAGAAACAGTGAATGGCCACCTTCGGTGTAGAAATTGATGAAGCAGCCAATGGCTTGATTCAATTATGTACCCAACCATCATTAATCCTTCTCAAGGGTCCATGATAACATATCGATTTGCTTGTTCAAAACCAACCAAAAGATTGGCCCACTCAATATTTCGTGTAACTATAATATCACTTCTTGCAAGTAAAGGTGCAACTTTTGCTTCTTGGGGGGGGTTTTTGGCTGCAAAATTCCCACCAAAGGTTGACTTGGTATGGTTGTCCCAGGCCGAATTGACGATGGAACGGTTTGCCAGTCTCTCCAAACTCTAAGAAACCTCTCTTTCCTCAAACGATCTGCAATGCGCCTCTGTCTCCAAAATGCTGCCACATTTACCATAAATATTAATAAGTGTGCCATTAACAAAAACATCTGAAGTGAAGCCCTTCATGTGAGCATCTATACTCATACGCAGAGAATAAATGTAATCACAACAACTAAGTGTGCATAAAGTATTAAATCGCACACACAACTTTCGGGTGGTTTTCACATCTCGAATGCGCAGCAATACGACATCCACCCCCTCTAATCCTAAGCATCCTCCGGATGGGCCAACTACCCATGATCATTATCATCAAGATCTACAAACAGATCAATCTCTTCGTTATGCATTTCCGGTAGATCAACAAGATTATCAGCCACATCATCTGTCTCTTCCATTGGAGTTTCTTGTCGTTGCTCTTCTCTTGAAAATTCCTCCAATGCATAATCCTCATCATCTCTTTTCTTGAAAATCTTGATTCCTTTTCCAGCAATAGGCACTCTAAGCACTGTCCCATCCAATTCAGTCAGCTCATATGTTGCATTATCAAAGACATGTCTGACTATGTATGGCCCAAACCATCTTTTCACCATCTTCCGAAGTGCAGTATGCTGATTTTCAAGGCTGCTATCAAATACCAATACCCAATCTCCCTCTTCTATTGCTCTTGGCCGTAAGCGATGCCTGCTGTCAAACCTGTCCTTATTCCTTAGTCTAGCAACCTTCAACCTGTCAATAGCTAGCTGAATATCCTCAGGTCTCCTCTCCAACTGTCGAATCCGAAGAGCTAAGAGCTCTTCTCTCGACAAATCCTCCTGCCAAGGTAAAACTGACCAAGTCAAAGCACAAGTCTCAATCGGCATAACAGGTTTCTGACCATACATCAACTCTGCAGGCATATATCCTGTGGTAACACTATGAGTCGTACGATCATCCCATAAAGCAAATGGTAGAAGTCTTGGCCATTCTCCAATCCGTCCTCTGCATGCTTTGGCTAATGCTTTCACTATCGGCGGATGCCCTCTTTCACTCTTTCCATTTCCCTCTGGATTGTATGCTGTGGTTAGAGCCAACTTGATTCCTAGCTGAGAGAAAAACTCCCTAGCTTCATCTGCATCTAATTCACCACGATCCGCAGTGATCTTACCCACACAACCATACCTGCAGAAAATTTCCTCCAATAAGAACTTACACACTGCACTAGTGGTCTTTGTTCTCAAAGATCTGCCCTCAACATGATTAGTAAGATCCTCTCTAGCCAAAACAATGTATCTCATCTGCCATAGACCCATAGGCATGGTAACCAAATCAACTACCCACTTATAATGAATACATAGCGGATAGGTCGGATGAAGCTCATCTCTATGGCGCACTACTGAATACATCTGGCAGTCTCTGCAAGTCTCAACAAAGTGAGAAACATCTCTATACATGCCTTTCCACCAATATTTCTCCTTGATTTTCTCATAAGTAGCCCATACTCCTCTATGACCAGCCCAAGGACTCTCATGAAACTCCCTCATCACCTGTAACTGTGTCTCTCTATCGCAGACAACCCGCAAAGGTAATCCGCCTCTTTTCTTCGGATGCTTCCAAAGAAATCCGTCCTTGAGAAAATAACCATAAGCTTTCCTTCTGATCTTCTTGAACTCTTCATCTGTCCATTCATCTCTTTTGCTTAGTGTACTAAGGTACCTGCCAATCTGCAACCAATCTCCAACATAAAGTTCTTCTATGAAAGCCACAATATCATAGACATGACAAACATGATCAACCATAGTGGCTGAAATTTCTGCATCATCCTCTTCTGCAAGTAGAGTCTCCTCATCATCATATCTAGCTCTAGATAACATATCTGCCACTGGATTATCCTTCCCTGCTATGTGTTTAAATTCCGGATTTAATGACTTGATGTATGCAATCCATCTCAACATAGCTATATCCGGAGTAGAGCAACTCGTGATCATACCAATCAATGGCAAGCAATCTGTCTCTACCACAACTAAAGCTCCAATAAAGTACTCCTTGTCACATTTGAGAGCCGTGACAATCCCCAATAACTCCCTCTTGATTTGCGGATATCTCCTCTGTCTCTCGTTTAGGACTTTCGCCCCAAACCGAATAGCATACCTATTTCCATCTGCATCATCTTGACCCACAGCCCAACCTATGCCAATTGGACTAGTGTCAACTGTCAATACAATAGGCCTATCACAATTATAATCCGATTTCCTGAGAGTAGGAGCATTCTGCAATAACTTCTTCAATTTCCGCATGGCTTTAGTGTGGCTCTCATCCCAATAAAATTTCTGCCCCTTTCGAAGCAGCTGATATAAACAATCTGCTATGTGTGCAAAATGAGGTATCCAAATCATATAAAACACACAAGCACCAATGAATCTCCATACCTCTGAAGTAGTAGAACAATACTCTGCAATCTTGCCTATAGCATTCACCTTATCAGGTGAGGGTTTCTTGCCATAATATCCACACATATGCCCAACAATGACAACCTCATTCACTCCAAAAACAGATTTTTGCCCTGAAAGTGTCAAGTTCACTTCTTCTAACCTGGTCAAAATCTTCTCACATGCTGAAATATGATCAGCCACAAAGTATCTGCATCCCTGTTCATTTAGGCTCTCATTCTTCTCTTCTTCTGCACACCCCTTAATGGGCACATCATCCAAGAAAGGCATAGTAAGCTGAGGTATGTAATCACGAAGGACCTTATGCATGGCATTCATCATATGCGCAACAGAATTAGTGGCACCTTGAGGCAAGGTACACATCCTGACAAGCCCAATAGGAGTTCTCATGGTGGTTATGTCCCTGCTTTCCAAAGCCAGTTGAAACTGATCATATCCTGAATACAAATCACCCAAAGAATAGATGGCACGTCCAGCAAATGCCTCTGCAAACTCATCCACAACTGGACCTATACCAACATTCCTGATAGTAACTCTGTTCACTGGCTGCATGTCCTGAATAAATCGGAGAGTACCATTCTTCTTTGGAACTGTAAACCACCTGTTTGAGTATGGTGCAGATGAAGGCTCAAGGATTCCTATCCTGATTTTCTCATTCAATAAATCAATCAGCTTTGGCAAGTGTGCTTTAGGCACTGGAATAGGTCGGAGATTCCATGGAATATGAGGAATAGTAAAAATGACCATAGGAGCAACAATATCAGGATTCACACAACCAATCTCATGTGGGAAAAAAGCAAATCCCCTTCCATGACGCTCAAGCATATCCTGAAAGCATTGCTTCTCTATGGGTAACAAGAAATCACCATTTCCAATTTTCAATTCAGCAAGTGTCTCTGCTGAAAATTTATGACCAATATGCTCCGGATTCCTCAAAATTTGCTATTTAGCAGCCCTCTCTATTTGCTGATCACTGTCAGGTGGAAGCGGTACAGCAATCGGCTTCACCTTCTTATCCACAGTTTTGTATTTTGTGTCAACCCTGGCTTCATTATGCTCTTCTGCATTACATAAACCTTGCTGTAAATCAGCAATTCTGCACTCCAATGGCTGAATATTCTCAGCCCTCTGCTCTATGGACTACATAGAAACAGCCCCAAACTCTGAATGCTGAAATATTTCAGCAGTAAACTCTGTTGGCTGAAAATTTTCAGCCCTCTGTCTCTCTGAAAGCTGATTATAACCAGCTGGAAACTCTATTTGCTGAATTTCTTCAGCACTCAATACTCTTTGCTGAGTTACCTCAGCCTCTGACTCAATCTGTGACATAAAATCTGCAATTTCATGAAACATGTCCAGGGATTGCACTAATACATTACCATGACAATTCAGCATATCAGTTTTCAGCATATCTCCCATCTCTGTCATCGTATCTGCACAAATCACACTGTCATACATACCATCTATGTGCTCATCATCCTCCAAAATTCTTGCATTTTTTAAATTTTTCTCCTTCCTGCATATAAACTGCCTGGCAGCTCTAGGCAACCTAGAAGTCTTCTGATAGCTCATCGAACTGTTTGCTGAAATCCCAACATAACCGGAGGAGAAAACACTGCTGCTGCCAGGAGGCGAGAACTCCAATCTCCTCTCCTCTGTACCACCGTCGTCTCGCGAAACGGCGGTACCTAATGAAAACCCGAATCCCTCACAGTGGGTAAGGGTGCATCTCTGAGAGTATCCCTGTTTCTAACATGATTCACACATAGAGTCATAAACTGAACTGCTCTCATACCATCTTTACTGCGAATCCGTGCATAAGCAGATCCATCATCCATGACCTTTGTTTCCATGCGCATCTCTGTAATGAATGGCTGTCCAAGAATTATAGGATAAGAGCATGAATCCTGCACAAAGAAATGAAAATCCTCCTCTACATCACCAATAGAAACCCTGACACTAGGGCAAGCAGCATATAAATCACCTGCAGTGTTATTGGCGGCTCTCATACGCCACCTATGCTCTACATCCATAGGCCATCTGTTACTCTCATAAACTCCACGTACTATGAGATTAATCTCTGAACCATGATCAACCAATGCAACATAAGGCACCTGTTTTTCACCAACCTTTACCATCGTCTCTGTAGTTGCCCTAGCCCAATGGCTCCGTGAAAAGTGACTACGCGGTATCAAAATAGGCTCATCAATTTCAGCATAATGCATAGGCTGAACCCTCTTCTCTACCTACGGCAAAACAGAAGCATTATCAACCATAACCTCATCATCATCCTCGTCCAACTCTCCAATCAAAACTCCCTGTGTGTCAGTGGTAACTGATCCTGAAACTCTCTTTTTGAGATGCCCAAAATCTCAGAAATAGTGAAAGTCACCTCACTGCCAAGTATCTTATCATTAAATATTTTCTTCATGTCTGTAGATGTCTCAATATCGGACATCAATCTGAATCCTGGCTGCTTTCTCTCTCTAGGCTCTTGCCTCTTTTCTCTCTTTTGAGCATCCTCCATCTGTCGATCTGGCCCTGGTCTTGAAGACGGTCCTGCAGTAGGTGGAGTAACAAACTCACCCCCTCTAGTCTTCTTAGTTGCACTTGGATTTTCTTCATCCCTCTTATGTTTCTCCTCAACAAATACATCTGCACCATGAGACTTAGCCAAATAAGCATAAATAGAGTACCTGTCAACAGGCGAGTCCCAACCTGTCTCTGATCTGATGCTAGAGCCTGCACTAGTCAAAACAGTTTGCTGAATTTTCCCCTTGTTTGCAGTCTCCATAGCATAAGTCCATAGTGCGGACTGAGTCTCTAATCCCTTCTCAATCTGTACTCCATATGCAGAAGCATCACCTCTAGCTGTCACATAAGAAGTACGCGCAGCCATGTCCTCCACTAACTTCTTCATTCCACCTTTACCAAAGTTGGTAGCAAGTGGAGCTCCTGTCTCAGTCAACCAAATCTTACCATCTTTCCCCCAATATACCAAATTCTGCCTCCTTGCATCCTGGAAAGAGTCACAATCCCTGCAATGCTGATGCTCCGTACTATCACACCAAATACATCTCCGATCTCTCCTAGGTGCACTAGGAGCACTCCTAGGTGCAGTAGGAGCACTAGAAGAAGTAGTAGGCACAGTTGAAGCAAACTGCTCCTTCAACTTACCCACCAACTCCGCTTTGACTGACTCAAGTGTCAAATCTGTGATGCCTTTGATTATGTCATCAATAGAGGTAGGCACCGATGGAGCGGATGGTTTTGGAGCAGAAGGTGTAGGCATCGGTCGTGGAACAGGAGGAATAGGTGGAGTAGAAACAGTAGGCACTGGCATAGGCCAAGAAACTGGCTGAGGAGGAGAAGAAATAACAGGGATAGAAGTAGGCATAGGAGCTGATGATGGTGTAGGTGTCATGGAACCATTCTGTAAGCGAGTCTTCCATATCCTCCTTTTGGTCAAAGTCGAGACTGCATCCTGAGCATCCTGCCAATCAGTTTTAAGACCCATAGGCTTCGTACGATCTTCAAGAAGCTCACCCAATTCTTGAAGAGCAGGATTTGCAGCTTGCAAGAAAAGCTCAACTTTTTCAACATCCAATGCTCTTTGTTCAATAGCATCAAGCTGACTATACCTCTCTTCGAATTCTCGAATCAACTCCGAAGCAGCAAGACCCTTGTTTGGCATGTAGACCCACTCTCGGAATGACCGCCGAGTAGCCATACCAAAGTCCTCAAGGAAGTATTCTTCTTTTAGAGCCTTCTTAAAATCTTGTCAATGTGTATTTTGAATAAAAAGATCAGTCACCTTTGTCCTCAAAGCAGGTGTGACAAGACGAAGGAAGTACTTACTCATAAGTCCAACAGGAACTCCAAAAAACCCCATCTTGATCTCATATGTCTTCAAATATGCTGAAACATTACGCCCGTCAAATAGCTTCTTCTCATTCTCAACTGCTTCAATAGCCTTAGTCGCGCTGTTTGCATTCTCCTGCTCCGAATAGAGTTGCCTTTGCTGAGACAACTGCTGTTGATGCAATTGTTGTTGCTGCTGCATATACAATTGTGTTTGCTGATTTTGGAGCTGCATATACATGGACATATTCTGCAAAATCTGTTTTAGATCCTCCATTGAAGTACTTGACGCAGCAGTCATTGATGGAGCTGAAGTAGAGGCAGCTGGAATTGTAGAAGAAGCTGAAATAGAGGCTGAACTATCTCCCATCCTGAAATTTCTGCGACGCTTTCACGTCAGGTTCACCAAAGATGTCAAAGGATTCTGAAAGCAAAGTCGCGACCACAAAGGACTTTGAATAATTTCAGGATAGAAGGTCAATTTAGCATATCAAAGTCAATTTGAAAGCTCTATTTCTGCATCATTTTTAGTCTCTAAATCTGTAAATAATCAGGGTACATTCATGCACAACATTAGTAATATGAGGAGCTTCTAATGCAAGTTTGTAAGTTTGCATCAATGTATTTCTGCCTTTCAAAACATCAATAGGCTAACTTCATCTTCAAAGGCAAACTGCATAATACGAAGAGAATTTTGTTGGTGGGTAAACTCAACATGATCTTGCAAGTGATCAAATCCAAGCCCTTCAAGTGAGATGACAAAGGCTAAGCTTTCATCTCCTGCTACTCACAGTTCTATTCTAACTGAAGCTCAGCCCATGGGTATGGGCTGCTTCCAGCTGCTCTTAGGAAAGAAAAGAACCCAAAGTGATCAATGATTGAAAGAGCTCTGACATGATCCTGTTAATCATAGAGAAATGGGAAAGGAAACAACCTTGCATAAACATGATTCAATGCTAAATTCTGTGGATATACATTTAAGGCCAGACTTCACATCAAAGCTCAGATTCTTGACTATGCATGTACATCGATTCATTAAGATCCCTGATCTGCATACACTGGTCTGCATGAGGATTTAACCCTTTGTATCGATATCAGCTGCCCTAATCAACTTCAGTAGTCAAGTATTCTTCTTCATTTTTGCCGATACTCATTCAGTGCACCAACTGGTCGTGTCATGCTGTTCAAGCTTATTGGTTCACTGTCTAAGGTACCAACAGAAGTCTGATTTCCAACAGATGGATTCCACTTGCTCTATTGCCCTGCATGCTTTTGATTGCTAGACTCAATATTGGATAATTGTGCTTTGGAAAGTAAGTCTCTTAACACATTTGCTGCAGCAATTAGTCGTAGAACAGGCACTTTACTGAGTTGGACACACATTTGTGCATACATAGGACAAAATGTAGGCTCAAGTACAGCCTTATCAAACACAAGTAATATCACACCCTTTAATATGTCAGCGGAATCAATGCCAGCATTAAGCAGTTGATCCAACAATACTTCAAACTTTTCCGGAATTAGTTTGTTCAGAATCCCTTTGACAGTCCTCAGGACCTTCTCTTTCTCAGACATTGCACCCCTCCTTGCTGTCCAGGGATTTGAGGCTCGAACAATTGCTGGCGCAGGGCGGGATTCAACCCCAGAAACAACAGGCATAAAATCTTCATTGCAAATGTTGATTCGGAATCAATGCTGGGTAGCCGGTTTAATTATCTTGAATGGATTTGGTGGAGGACAGCAATCGCGAAATTCAAGACTGGCAACGATTTGGTGATCAAAGCAAACATGTAACGAACTTTCAAGCTCCTTGCTCCTCAGCGTATCCTCCAACCCCTTTAATCACCTCATCCACTGCTTGCACATCGCTCTCTCCAACCAGCAGTCCGTGGTCTAGACAAGCAACTACGCTCAGTAATTGCAGCTTCATCGTCCTTGGGGGGCATAGGGCTGTCAATGGTATATTTACTTCGTCAACAGCAGCTCGAGTTGGCCAGAATCTGCCTCTGGGAGCCTCACGGTATGATCGTTTGGTGGCCTCTCAAAGTACAAAACCTCTTCACTCCGTCTGGTCAGAAGGGTAGTAGCAAGCGGCCGAGGCCTACGACTCACAGGAGGACAATAGTACTGCTCCTCCTCCGTTTAATCCAGCGAGCAGCTGCACGGAATTATCGAAACAGCAGAGATTGTGCCGCAGGGTACACTTTTCTTCCTGGCTAGGGAATCTACTACTTTATCTTTGGCTTCATCATGAGTAGTGGATTGCATAATGATAGATCTCTTAGGGAAATTCACCAAGCCAGCAATGTAAGGAAGCTGAGATAGAACTTGCAGTTGTCGCAGTCGAATCGAGACGAGACTCTGCAACCCTGCCCAATCCTCTCTCTTGCACACGACTTCAGCACTCAGTCATCCTATTCCTCCCGGACTCCCACGAATCAAACGCTTAAACTCCCCCTTCTCTTCCACAGTCGATTTTCTCCGAGTACAGGATGCCTTCTGATTTTTTAGTTTTTCGGCGTAATGCTCTCCCTGAAGTCGTAGAATATCCTCTTCCTCCTTCTCTGTTTTCCTTTTCATCCTGTTCCGCCCAAAGCACTTTTCAAAAACACAAAAGCTTCTCTTTTTCCCCCCAAAGCACGGCTCCTTTCCCCTAAAGCACGGTTCCTTTGTCCCCGAAAAAGCCCCTATCCACATATCTTTAGAAGGTGAGGAAGACATCGTTTCCAGAATTCCATCTCCTTTTTGCAAAGCCCACAACTCCTCCATCTATCTTAGCATAAATCGTGCTGTTAATGAACCAAGGCGGTCTCCTCACAGTAAATAGGACATTGCCTGATGCATCCATAATAGAAACAGTGAATGGCCGCCTTCGGTGTAGAAATTGACGAAGCAGCCAATGGCTTGATTCAATTATGTACCCAACCATCATTAATCCTTCTTGAGGGTCCATGATAACATATCGATTTGCTTGTTCAAAACCAACCAAAAGATTGGCCCACTCAATATTTCGTGTAACTATAATATCACTTCTTGCAAGTAAAGGTGCAACTTTTGCTTCTTGGGGGGGTTTTTGGCTGCAAAATTCCCACCAAAGGTTGACTTGGTATGGTTCTCCCAGGCCGAATTGACGATGGAACGGTTTGCCAGTCTCTCCAAACTCTAAGAAACCTCTCTTTCCTCAAACGATCTGCAATGCGCCTCTGTCTCCAAAATGCTGCCACATTTACCATAAATATTAATAAGTGTGCCATTAACAAAAACATCTAAAGTGAAGCCCTTCATGTGAGCATCTATACTCATACGCAGAGAATAAATGTAATCACAACAACTAAGTGTGCATAAAGTATTAAATCGCACACACAACTTTCGGGTGGTTTTCACATCTCGAATGCGCAGCAATACGACAGCGGTTTATGTCAACATGATGGTTGCATGGAGCTTTGACCATAGCGTCTCGCAAAGAGGCGGAGGTCTCAACCGAAGAGTGGGAATTCTCGAGGGGATGTAGTCCAAAGGTGATGACGTCTTTAGGATTTGTTGTATCTATATTTTATATGCGAAAACTAATTTAAGTGTTTCAATAAACAATACAAAATATATAGTGTAGCGTGGTCATGGGGACGGCATTTTCGCATGGAGCGTATTGACAAAATGTGCTCCACAACAGACTGTGGTATCATGGCAAGGTTCGAGCAAGAGAGCCGACGACGAGCAACGGATCAAAACATGGTTATAGATGAGATGGAGTATTTTGGAAACTTGTAAAGTATTGTTACGGTGGATTACCGTAGCTTTTCCATGATACTATTCGATGTGCAATGGTTCAAAGTGGTACTTGAAGGAGCTAAAGCAATAGTTCGCGACGATGTCCATTTGGATTTCTTGAAATAGATTCCAAAAAAAAATGGACGGATTTGCACGACACCTTTGTGTTGTCGGTCCATTGTGAACAGGTGCATGAACTCATTTGTTTGTTAATTGTATTACGACATGGTACATGTCACAATAGTTTAATCTCTCTTGTACGTATTTGTGAACAAGTAATCTTCTATCCAAACCCCCAACAACCTCGATGGTAGTATGCTATACCTTCAGCTCCCCGAAGTGCGAGAGTATATGATCAAAGCGATGTTGCGAGCATAGATAAGGATAATATGCAAATAGAGGGGTCAATAAGGGGTGGAGGCCACCGAAAGATTGGATGATGCCAGGAGACATATTTCACGGTGGATTCCGTGAGGTTTTACGGTGGATTCTGTAAACTTTGATGACCGGGGCTCATACACAAAGTGGATTCTTTGTGCGAGAACTTGATGGGGACGCCTGTCCTTTTCGGGCGTTTCATTAATTTAGTGTGTACATGGGTGATTCCATAGCGGGTGATTCCGCAAAATGCATATTAAATTAATAAACGTTTATGAGTTTAGAGTGCGCACTCGTAATAAATTAAGGTTAGGATTTATTTCTAACCAGCTGATTTATTTATGTAGCTGAAGACTATTAGGTATTCACTTTTGTCGGTTTAATTGTATTATTTTACTAACGATTGTGAATGCTTCAGTTGATGTGTAGAGATAGCAGCAGTGGCGGAGGAAAGCATTGGAGTCTAGCGAGTATTCGACCTATGGATTATATTTTGATAGGCGCCACGCCTATATTTTGTCATGTCTATTGAGGCATCGATTATTTATCATTATTTTGTATGCGCCTATGCGCACGGATATGTTATTTCTATTTGGACATTGTATTGGGCGTGCCAGACTCTTTGGGCACCATCCATTAGCTTTATCTCCTATTTTTGTAAAAGCAAACTCAAAAGCTAAAAGCTTGATATATTTTTGTAAATTGGGCTATTATTGAGCATGAAGATGAAATATACATAAAAAATACATGCTTTGTGAAGCGCTCACACAAGGCATGGGGGGAGATTGAACCCAATTGGTCTCTTGCTCTTGTCGTTCATGCTTTTTACCTTGTAACTTGTGCAAAAAGTAGAGTTCATTGTTCTTGGGGACCTTTTGGGATTCACTACGTGAGCATACAGCGACCGATCTGCGCACCAGTGGCATATTTCACGGTGGATTCCGTGAGGTTTTACGGTGGATTCCGTAAACTTTGATGACCGGGGCTCATACACAGAGTGGATTCTTTGTGTGAGAAGTTGATGGGGACGCCTGTCCTTTTCGGGCGTTTCATTAATTTAGTGTGTACATGGGTGATTCCATAGCGGGTGATTCCGCAAAATGCATATTAAATTAATAAACGTTTATGAGTTTAGAGTGCGCACTCGTAATAAATTAAGGTTAGGATTTATTTTTAACCAGTTGATTTATTTATGTAGCTAAAAACTGTTAGGTATTCACTTTTGTCGGTTTAATTGTATTATTTTACTAACGATTGTGAATGCTTCAGTTGATGTGTAGAGATAGCAGCAGTGGCGGAGGAAAGCATTGGAGTCTAGCGAGTATTCGATCTATGGATTATATTTTGATAGGCGCCACGCCTATATTTTGTCATGTCTATTGAGCAATCGATTATTTATCATTATTTTGTATGCGCCTATGCGCACGGATATGTTATTTCTATTTGGACATTGTATTGGGCGTGCCAGACTCTTTGGGCACCGTCCATTAGCTTTATCTCCTATTTTTGTAAAAGAAAACTCAAAAGCTAAAAGCTTGATATATTTTTGTAAATTGGGCTTTTATTGAGCATGAAGATGGAATATACATAAAAAATACATGCTTTGTGAAGCGCTCACACAAGGCATGGGGCGAGATTGAACCCAATTGGTCTCTTGCTCTTGTCGTTCATGCTTTTTACCTTGTAACTTGTGCAAAAAGTAGAGTTCATTGTTCTTGGGGACCTTCTGGGATTCACTACGTGAGAATACAGCGACCGATCTGCGCACCAGTGGCATATTTCACGGTGGATTCCGTGCCATGGTGGATTCCGTGAGATTTTACAGTGGATTCCGTAAACTTTGATGACCGGGGCTCATACACAAAGTGGATTCTTTGTGCTAGAAGTTGATGGGGATGCCTGTCCTTTTCGGGCGTTTCATTAATTTAGTGTGTACATGGGTGATTCCATAGCGGGTGATTCCGCAAAATGCATATTAAATTAATAAACGTTTATGAGTTTAGAGTGCGCACTCGTAATAAATTAAGGTTAGGATTTATTTCTAACCAGTTGATTTATTTATGTAGCTGAAGACTGCTAGGTATTCACTTTTGTCGGTTTAATTGTATTATTTTACTAACGATTGTGAATGCTTGAGTTGATGTGTAGAGATAGCAGCAGTGGCGGAGGAAAGCATTGGAGTCTAGCGAGTATTCGATCTATGGATTATATTTTGATAGGCGCAACGCCTATATTTTGTCATGTCTATTGAGGCATCGATTATTTATCATTATTTTGTATGCGCCTATGCGCATGGATATGTTATTTCTATTTGGACATTGTATTGGGCGTGCCAGACTCTTTGGGCACCATTCATTAACTTTATCTCCTATTTTTGTAAAAGCAAACTCAAAAGCTAAAAGCTTGATATATTTTTTTAAATTGGGCTATTATTGAGCATGAAGATGGAATATACATAAAAAATACATGCTTTGTGAAGCGCTCACACAAGGCATGGGGGGAGATTGAATCCAATTGGTCTCTTGCTCTTGTCGTTCATGCTTTTTCCCTTGTAACTTGTGCAAAAAGTAGAGTTCATTGTTCTTGGGGACCTTCTGGGATTCACTACGTGAGCATACATCGACCGATCTGCGCACCAGTGGCATATTTCACGGTGGATTCCGTGGCACGGAGGATTCCGTGAGGTTTTACGGTGGATTCCGTAAACTTTGATGACCGGGGCTCATACACAAAGTGGATTCTTTGTGCGAGAAGTTGATGGGGACGCCTGTCCTTTTCGGGCGTTTCATTAATTTAGTGTGTACATGCGTGATTCCATAGCGGGTGATTCCGCAAAATGCATATTAAATTAATAAACGTTTATGAGTTTAGAGTGCGCACTCGTAATAAATTAAGGTTAGGATTTATTTCTAACCAGTTGATTTATTTATGTAGCTGAAGACTGTAAGCTATTCACTTTTGTCGGTTTTAATTGTATTATTTTACTAACGATTGTGAATGCTTCAGTTGATGTGTAGAGATAGCAGCAGTGGCGGAGGAAAGCATTGGAGTCTAGCGAGTATTCGATCTATGGATTATATTTTGATAGGCGCCACGCCTATATTTTGTCATGTCTATTGAGGCATCGATTATTTATCATTATTTTGTATGCGCCTATGCGTACGGATATGTTATTTCTATTTGGACATTGTATTGGGCGTGCCAGACTCTTTGGGCACCGTCCATTAGCTTTATCTCCTATTTCTGTAAAAGCAAACTCAAAAGCTAAAAGCTTGATATATTTTTGTAAATTGGGCTATTATTGAGCATGAAGATGGAATATACATAAAAAATATATGCTTTGTGAAGCGCTCACACAAGGCATGGGGCGAGATTGAACCCAATTGGTCTCTTGCTCTTGTCGTTCATGCTTTTTACCTTGTAACTTGTGCAAAAAGTAGAGTTCATTGTTCTTGGGGACCTTCTGGGATTCACTACGTGAGAATACAGCGACCGATCTGCGCACCAGTGGCATATTTCACGGTGGATTCCGTGCCATGGTGGATTCCGTGAGATTTTACAGTGGATTCCGTAAACTTTGATGACCGGGGCTCATACACAAAGTGGATTCTTTGTGCTAGAAGTTGATGGGGATGCCTGTCCTTTTCGGGCGTTTCATTAATTTAGTGTGTACATGGGTGATTCCATAGCGGGTGATTCCGCAAAATGCATATTAAATTAATAAACGTTTATGAGTTTAGAGTGCGCACTCGTAATAAATTAAGGTTAGGATTTTTTTCTAACCAATTGATTTATTTATGTAGCTGAAGACTGCTAGGTATTCACTTTTGTCGGTTTAATTGTATTATTTTACTAACGATTGTGAATGCTTGAGTTGATGTGTAGAGATAGCAGCAGTGGCGGAGGAAAGCATTGGAGTCTAGCGAGTATTCGATCTATGGATTATATTTTGATAGGCGCAACGCCTATATTTTGTCATGTCTATTGAGGCATCGATTATTTATCATTATTTTGTATGCGCCTATGCGCATGGATATGTTATTTCTATTTGGACATTGTATTGGGCGTGCCAGACTCTTTGGGCACCATTCATTAACTTTATCTCCTATTTTTGTAAAAGCAAACTCAAAAGCTAAAAGCTTGATATATTTTTTTAAATTGGGCTATTATTGAGCATGAAGATGGAATATACATAAAAAATACATGCTTTGTGAAGCGCTCACACAAGGCATGGGGGGAGATTGAATCCAATTGGTCTCTTGCTCTTGTCGTTCATGCTTTTTCCCTTGTAACTTGTGCAAAAAGTAGAGTTCATTGTTCTTGGGGACCTTCTGGGATTCACTACGTGAGCATACATCGACCGATCTGCGCACCAGTGGCATATTTCACGGTGGATTCCGTGGCACGGAGGATTCCGTGAGGTTTTACGGTGGATTCCGTAAACTTTGATGACCGGGGCTCATACACAAAGTGGATTCTTTGTGCGAGAAGTTGATGGGGACGCCTGTCCTTTTCGGGCGTTTCATTAATTTAGTGTGTACATGCGTGATTCCATAGCGGGTGATTCCGCAAAATGCATATTAAATTAATAAACGTTTATGAGTTTAGAGTGCGCACTCGTAATAAATTAAGGTTAGGATTTATTTCTAACCAGTTGATTTATTTATGTAGCTGAAGACTGTAAGCTATTCACTTTTGTCGGTTTTAATTGTATTATTTTACTAACGATTGTGAATGCTTCAGTTGATGTGTAGAGATAGCAGCAGTGGCGGAGGAAAGCATTGGAGTCTAGCGAGTATTCGATCTATGGATTATATTTTGATAGGCGCCACGCCTATATTTTGTCATGTCTATTGAGGCATCGATTATTTATCATTATTTTGTATGCGCCTATGCGTACGGATATGTTATTTCTATTTGGACATTGTATTGGGCGTGCCAGACTCTTTGGGCACCGTCCATTAGCTTTATCTCCTATTTCTGTAAAAGCAAACTCAAAAGCTAAAAGCTTGATATATTTTTGTAAATTGGGCTATTATTGAGCATGAAGATGGAATATACATAAAAAATATATGCTTTGTGAAGCGCTCACACAAGGCATGGGGCGAGATTGAACCCAATTGGTCTCTTGCTCTTGTCGTTCATGCTTTTTACCTTGTAACTTGTGCAAAAAGTAGAGTTCATTGTTCTTGGGGACCTTCTGGGATTCACTACGTGAGAATACAGCGACCGATCTGCGCACCAGTGGCATATTTCACGGTGGATTCCGTGCCATGGTGGATTCCGTGAGATTTTACAGTGGATTCCGTAAACTTTGATGACCGGGGCTCATACACAAAGTGGATTCTTTGTGCTAGAAGTTGATGGGGATGCCTGTCCTTTTCGGGCGTTTCATTAATTTAGTGTGTACATGGGTGATTCCATAGCGGGTGATTCCGCAAAATGCATATTAAATTAATAAACGTTTATGAGTTTAGAGTGCGCACTCGTAATAAATTAAGGTTAGGATTTATTTCTAACCAGTTGATTTATTTATGTAGCTGAAGACTGCTAGGTATTCACTTTTGTCGGTTTAATTGTATTATTTTACTAACGATTGTGAATGCTTGAGTTGATGTGTAGAGATAGCAGCAGTGGCGGAGGAAAGCATTGGAGTCTAGCGAGTATTCGATCTATGGATTATATTTTGATAGGCGCCACGCCTATATTTTGTCATGTCTATTGAGGCATCGATTATTTATCATTATTTTGTATGCGCCTATGCGTACGGATATGTTATTTCTATTTGGACATTGTATTGGGCGTGCCAGACTCTTTGGGCACCGTCCATTAGCTTTATCTCTTATTTCTGTAAAAGCAAACTCAAAAGCTAAAAGCTTGATATATTTTTGTAAATTGGGCTATTATTGAGCATGAAGATGGAATATACATAAAAAATATATGCTTTGTGAAGCGCTCACACAAGGCATGGGGGGAGATTGAACCCAATTGGTCTCTTGCTCTTGTCGTTCATGCTTTTTACCTTGTAACTTGTGCAAAAAGTAGAGTTCATTGTTCTTGGGGACCTTCTGGGATTCACTACGTGAGCATACAGCGACCGATCTGCGCACCAGTGGCATATTTCACGGTGGATTCCGTGAGGTTTTACGGTGGATTCCGTAAACTTTGATGACCGGGGCTCATACACAAAGTGGATTCTTTGAGAAGTTGATGGGGACGCCTGTCCTTTTCGGGAGTTTCATTAATTTAGTGTGTACATGGGTGATTCCATAGCGGGTGATTCCGCAAAATCCATATTAAATTAATAAACATTTATGAGTTTAGAGTGCGCACTCGTAATAAATTAAGGTTAGGATTTTTTTCTAACCAGTTGATTTATTTATGTAGCTGAAGACTGCTAGGTATTCACTTTTGTCGGTTTAATTGTATTATTTTACTAACGATTGTGAATGCTTCAGTTGATGTGTAGAGATAGCAGCAGTGGCGGAGGAAAGCATTGGAGTCTAGCGAGTATTCGATCTATGGATTATATTTTGATAGGCGCCACGCCTATATTTTGTCATGTCTATTGAGGCATCGATTATTTATCATTATTTTATAGGCGCCTATGCGCACGGATATGTTATTTCTATTTGGACATTGTATTGGGCGTGCCAGACTCTTTGGGCACCGTCCATTAGCTTTATCTCCTATTTCTGTAAAAGCAAACTCAAAAGCTAAAAGCTTGATATATTTTTGTAAATTGGGCTATTATTGAGCATGAAGATGGAATATACATAAAAAATACATGCTTTGTGAAGCGCTCACACAAGGCATGGGGGGAGATTGAACCCAATTGGTCTCTTGCTCTTGTCGTTCATGCTTTTTACCTTGTAACTTGTGCAAAAAGTAGAGTTCATTGTTCTGGGGGACCTTCTGGGATTCACTACGTGAGCATACAGCGACCGATCTGCGCACCAGTGGCATATTTCACGGTGGATTCCGTGAGGTTTTACGGTGGATTCCGTAAACTTTGATGACCGGGGCTCATACACAAAGTGGATTCTTTGAGAAGTTGATGGGGACGCCTGTCCTTTTCGGGAGTTACATTAATTTAGTGTGTACATGGGTGATTCCATAGCGGGTGATTCCGCAAAATGCATATTAAATTAATAAACGTTTATGAGTTTAGAGTGCGCACTCGTAATAAATTAAGGTTAGGATTTTTTTCTAACCAGTTGATTTATTTATGTAGCTGAAGACTGCTAGGTATTCACTTTTGTCGGTTTAATTGTATTATTTTACTAACGATTGTGAATGCTTCAGTTGGTGTGTAGAGATAGCAGCAGTGGCGGAGGAAAGCATTGGAGTCTAGCGAGTATTCGACCTATGGATTATATTTTGATAGGCGCCACGCCTATATTTTGTCATGTCTATTGAGGCATCGATTATTTATCATTATTTTGTATGCGCCTATGCGCACGGATATGTTATTTCTATTTGGACATTGTATTGGGCGTGCAAGACTCTTTCGGCACCGTCCATTAGCTTTATCTCCTATTTCTGTAAAAGTAAACTCAAAAGCTAAAAGCTTGATATATTTTTGTAAATTGGGCTATTATTGAGCATGAAGATGGAATATACATAAAAAATACATGCTTTGTGAAGTGCTCACACAAGGCATGGGGGGAGATTGAACCCAATTGGTCTCTTGCTCTTGTCGTTCATGCTTTTTACCTTGTAACTTGTGCAAAAAGTAGAGTTCATTGTTCTTGGGGACCTTCTGGGATTCACTACGTGAGCATACAGCGACCGATCTACGCACCAGTGGCATATTTCACGGTGGATTCCGTGCCACGGTGGATTCCGTGAGGTTTTACGGTGGATTCCGTAAACTTTGATGACCAAGGCTCATACACAAAGTGGATTCTTTGAGAAGTTGATGGGGACGCCTGTCCTTTTCGGGCGTTTCATTAATTTAGTGTGTACATGGGTGATTCCATAGCGGGTGATTCTGCAAAATGCATATTAAATTAATAAACGTTTATGAGTTTAGAGTGCGCACTCGTAAAAAATTAAGGTTAGGATTTATTTCTAAATAGTTGATTTATTTATCTAGTTGAAGACTACTAGGTATTCACTTTTGTCGGTTTAATTGTATTATTTTACTAACGATTGTGAATGCTTCAGTTGATGTGTAGAGATAGCAGTCGTGGCGGAGGAAAGCATTGGAGTCTAGCGAGTATTCGATCTATGGATTATATTTTGATAGGCGCCACGCCTATATTTTGTCATGTCTATTGAGGCATCGATTATTTATCATTATTTTGTATGCGCCTATGCGCACGGATATGTTATTTCTATTTGGACATTGTATTGGGCGTGCCAGACTCTTTCGGCACCGTCCATTAGCTTTATCTCCTATTTTTGTAAAAGCAAAGTCAAAAGCTAAAAGCTTGATATATTTTTGTAAATTGGGCTATTATTGAGCATGAAGATGGAATATACATAAAAAATACATGCTTTGTGAAGCGCTCACACAAGGCATGGGGGGAGATTGAACCCAATTGGTCTCTTGCTCTTGTCGTTCATGCTTTTTACCTTGTAACTTGTGCAAAAAGTAGAGTTCATTGTTCTTGGGGACCTTCTGGGATTCACTACGTGAGCATACAGCGACCGATCTGCGCACCAGTGGCATATTTCACGGTGGATTCCGTGAGGTTTTATGGTGGATTCCGTAAACTTTGATGACCGGGGCTCATACACAAAGTGGATTCTTTGAGAAGTTCATAGGGACGCCTGTCCTTTTCGGGAGTTTCATTAATTTAGTGTGTACATGGGTGATTCCATAGCGGGTGATTCCGCAAAATGCATATTAAATTAATAAACGTTTATGAGTTTAGAGTGCGCACTCGTAATAAATTAAGGTTAGGATTTTTTTCTAACCAGTTGATTTATTTATGTAGCTGAAGACTGCTAAGTATTCACTTTTGTCGGTTTAATTGTATTATTTTACTAACGATTGTGAATGCTTCAGTTGATGTGTAGAGATAGCAGCAGTGGCGGAGGAAAGCATTGGAGTCTAGCGAGTATTCAATCTATGGATTATATTTTGATAGGCGCCACGCCTATATTTTGTCATGTCTATTGAGGCATCGATTATTTATCATTATTTTGTATGCGCCTATGCGCACGGATATGTTATTTCTATTTGAACATTGTATTGGGCGTGCTAGACTCTTTCGGCACCGTCCATTAGCTTTATCTCCTATTTCTGTAAAAGCAAACTCAAGAGCTAAGAGCTTGATATATTTTTGTAAATTGGGCTATTATTGAGCATGAAGATGGAATATACATAAAAAATACATGCTTTGTGAAGCGCTCACACAAGGCATGGGGGGAGATTGAACCCAATTGGTCTCTTGCTCTTGTCCTTCATGCTTTTTACTTTGAAACTTGTGCAAAAAGTAGAGTTCATTGTTCTTGGGGACCTTCTGGGATTCACTACGTGAGCATACAGCGACCGATCTGCGCACCAGTGGCATATTTTACGATGGATTCCGTGCCACGGTGGATTCCGTGATGTTTTACGATGGATTCCGTAAACTTTGATTACCAGGGCTCATACACAAAGTGGATTCTTTGTGCGAGAACTTGATGGGGACGCCTGTTCTTTTCGGGCATTTCATTAATTTAGTGTGTACATGGGTGATTCCATAGCGGGTGATTCCGCAAAATGCATATTAAATTAATAAACGTTTATGAGTTTAGAATGCGCACTCGTAATAAATTAAGGTTAGGATTTATTTCTAACCAGTTGATTTATTTATGTAGCTGAAGACTGCAAGGTATTCACTTTTGTCGGTTTAATTGTAATATTTTAGTAATGATTGTGAATGCTTCAGTTGATGTGTAGAGATAGCAGCAGTGGTGGAGGAAAGCATTGGAGTCTAGCGAGTATTCGATCTATGGATTATATTTTGATAGGCGTCACGCCTATATTTTGTCATGTCTATTGAGGCATCGATTATTTATCATTATTTTATATGCGCCTATGCGCACGGATATGTTATTTCTATTTGGACATTGTATTGGGGGATCCAGACTCTTTGGGCACCGTCCATTAGCTTTATCTCCTATTTTTGTAAAATCAAACTCAAAAGCTAAAAGCTTGATATATTTTTGTAAATTGCGCTATTATTGAGCATGAAGATGGAATATACATAAAAAATACATGCTTTGTGAAGCGCTCACACAAGGCATGGGGGGAGATTGAACCCAATTGGTCTCTTGCTCTTGTCGTTCATGCTTTTTACCTTGTAACTTGTGCAAAAAGTAGAGTTCATTGTTCTTGGGGACCTTCTAGGATTCACTACGTCGTGAGCATACGGCGACCGATTTGCGCACATGTGGCATATTTCACGGTGGATTCCATAAGGTTTTACGGTGAATTCCGTAAACTTTGATGACCGGGGCTCATACACAAAGTGGATTCTTTGTGCGAGAAGTTGATGGGGAGGCCTGTCCTTTTCGGGAGTTTCATTAATTTAGTGTGTACATGGGTGTTTCCATAGCGGGTGAATCCGCAAAATGCATATTAAATTAATAAATGTTTATGAGTTTAGAGTGCGCACTCGTAATAAATTAAGGTTAGGATTTATTTCTAACCAGCTGATTTATTTATGTAGCTGAAGACTGCTAGGTATTCACTTTTGTCGGTTTAATTGTATTATTTTACTAACGATTGTGAATGCTTCAGTTGATGTGTAGAGATAGCAGCAGTGGCGGAGGAAAGCATTGGAGTCTAGCGAGTATTCAATCTATGGATTATATTTTGATAGGCGCCACGCCTATATTTTGTCATGTCTATTGAGGCATCGATTATTTATCATTATTTTGTATGCGCCTATGCGCACGGATATGTTATTTCTATTTGGACATTGTATTGGGCGTGCCAGACTCTTTGGGCACTTTATCTCCTATTTTTGTAAAAGCAAAGTCAAAAGCTAAAAGCTTGATATATTTTTGTAAATTGGGCTATTATTGAGCATGAAGATGGAATATACATTAAAAATACATGCTTTGTGAAGCGCTCACACAAGGCATGGGGGAAGATTGAACCCAATTGGTCTCTTGCTCTTGTCGTTCATGCTTTTAACCTTGTAACTTGTGCAAAAAGTAGAGTTCATTGTTCTTGGGGACCTTCTGGGATTCACTACGTGAGCATACAGCGACCGATTTGCGCACATGTGGCATATTTCACGGTGGATTCCGTGCCACGGTAGATTCCTGAGGTTTTACGGTGGATTCCGTAAACTTTGATGACCGAGGCTCATACACAAAGTGGATTCTTTGTGCGAGAAGTTGATGGGGACGCCTGTCCTTTTCGGGCGTTTCATTAATTTAGTGTGTACATGGGTGATTCCATAGCGCGTGATTCTGCAAAATGCATATTAAATTAATAAACGTTTATGATTTTAGAGTGCGCACTCGTAATAAATTAAGGTTAGGATTGATTTCTAACCAGATGATTTATTTATGTAGCTGAAGACTGCTAGGTATTCACTTTTGTCGGTTTAATTGTATTATTTTACTAACGATTGTGAATGCTTGAGTTGATGTGTAAAGATAGCAGCAGTGGCGGAGGAAAGCATTGGAGTCAAGGGAGTATTCGATCTATGGATTATATTTTGATAGGCGCCACGCCTATATTTTGTCATGTCTATTGAGGCATCGATTATTTATCATTATTTTGTATGCGCCTATGCGCACGGATATGTTATTTCTATTTGGACATTGCATTGGGCGTGCCAGACTCTTTGGGCACCGTCCATTAGCTTTATCTCCTATTTTTGTAAAAGCAAAGTCAAAAGCTAAAAGCTTGATATATTTTTGTAAATTGGGCTATTATTGAGCATGAAGATGGAATATACATAAAAAATACATGCTTTGTGAAGCGCTCACACAAGGCATGGGGGGAGATTGAATCCAATCGGTCTCTTGCTCTTGTCGTTCATGCTTTTTCCCTTGTAACTTGTGCAAAAAGTAGAGTTCATTGTTCTTGGGGACCTTCTGGGATTCACTACGTCAGCATACATCGACCGATCTGCGTACCAGTCGCATATTTCACGGTGGATTCCGTGCCACGGAGGATTCAGTGAGGCTTTACGATGGATTCCGTAAACTTTGATGACCGGGGCTCATACACAAAGTGGATTCTTTGTGCGAGAAGTTGATGGGGACGCCTATCCTTTTCAGGCGTTTCATTAATTTAGTGTGTACATGGGTGATTCCATAGCGGGTGATTCCGCAAAATGCATATTAAATTAATAAATGTTTATGAGTTTAGAGTGCGCACTCGTAATAAATTAAGGTTAGGATTTATTTCTAACCAGTTGATTTATTTATGTAGCTGAAGACTGCAATGTATTCACTTTTGTCGGTTTAATTGTATTATTTTACTAACGATTGTGAATGCTTCAGTTGATGTGTAGAGATAGCAGCAGTGGTGGAGGAAAGCATTGGAGTCTGGCGAGTATTCGATCTATGGGTTATATTTTGATAGGCGCCACGCCTATATTTTGTCATGTCTATTGAGGCATCGATTATTTATCATTATTTTGTATGCGCCTATGCGCACGGATATGTTATTTCTATTTGGACATTGTACTGGGCGTGCCAGACTCTTTGGGCACCGTCCATGAGCTTTATCTCCTATTTTTGTAAAAGCAAACTCAAAAGCTAAAAGCTTGATATATTTTTGTAAATTGGGCTATTATTGAGCATGAAGATGGAATATACATTAAAAATACATGCTTTGTGAAGCGCTCACACAAGGCATGGGGGGAGATTGAACCCAATTGGTCTCTTGCTCTTGACGTTCATGCTTTTTACTTTGTAACTTGTGCAAAAAGTAGAGTTCATTGTTCTTGGGGACCTTCTAGGATTCACTACGTGAGCATACGGCGACCGATTTGCGCACATGTGGCATATTTCACGGTGGATTCCGTGCCACGGTGGATTCCGTGCCACGGTGGATTCCATGAGGTTTTACGGTGGATTCCGTAAACTTTGATGACCGAGGCTCACACACAAAGTGGATTCTTTGTGCGAGAAGTTGATGGGGAGGCCTGTCCTTTTCGGGAGTTTCATTAATTTAGTGTGTACATGGGTGTCTCCATAGCGGGTGAATCCGCAAAATGCATATTAAATTAATAAATGTTTATGAGTTTAGAGTGCGCACTCGTAATAAATTAAGGTTAGGATTTATTTCTAACCAGTTGATTTATTTATGTAGCTGAAGACTGCTAGGTATTCACTTTTGTCGGTTTAATTGTATTATTTTACTAACGATTGTGAATGCTTCAGTTGATGTGTAGAGATAGCAGCAGTGGCGGAGGAAAGCATTGGAGTCTAGCGAGTATTCGATCTATGGATTATATTTTGATAGGCGCCACGCCTATATTTTGTCATGTCTATTGAGGCATCGATTATTTATCATTATTTTGTATGCGCCTATGCGCACGGATATGTTATTTCTATTTGGACATTGTATTGGGCGTGCCAGACTCTTTGGGCACCGTCCATTAGCTTTATCTCCTATTTTTGTAAAAGCAAAGTCAAAAGCTAAAAGCTTGATATATTTTTGTAAATTGGGCTATTATTGAGCATGAAGATGGAATATACATTAAAAATACATGCTTTGTGAAGCGCTCACACAAGGCATGGGGGAAGATTGAACCCAATTGGTCTCTTGCTCTTGTCGTTCATGCTTTTTACCTTGTAACTTGTGCAAAAAGTAGAGTTCATTGTTCTTGGGGACCTTCTGGGATTCACTACGTGAGCATACAGCGACCGATTTGCGCACATGTGGCATATTTCACGGTGGATTCCGTGCCACGGTGGATTCCTGAGGTTTTACGGTGGATTCCGTAAACTTTGATGACCGAGGCTCATACACAAAGTGGATTCTTTGTGCGAGAAGTTGATGGGGACGCCTGTCCTTTTCGGGCGTTTCATTAATTTAGTGTGTACATGGGTGATTCCATAGCGCGTGATTCTGCAAAATGCATATTAAATTAATAAACGTTTATGATTTTAGAGTGCGCACTCGTAATAAATTAAGGTTAGGATTGATTTCTAACCAGATGATTTATTTATGTAGCTGAAGACTGCTAGGTATTCACTTTTGTCGGTTTAATTGTATTATTTTACTAACGATTGTGAATGCTTGAGTTGATGTGTAAAGATAGCAGCAGTGGCGGAGGAAAGCATTGGAGTCAAGGGAGTATTCGATCTATGGATTATATTTTGATAGGCGCCACGCCTATATTTTGTCATGTCTATTGAGGCATCGATTATTTATCATTATTTTGTATGCGCCTATGCGCACGGATATGTTATTTCTATTTGGACATTGCATTGGGCGTGCCAGACTCTTTGGGCACCGTCCATTAGCTTTATCTCCTATTTTTGTAAAAGCAAAGTCAAAAGCTAAAAGCTTGATATATTTTTGTAAATTGGGCTATTATTGAGCATGAAGATGGAATATACATAAAAAATACATGCTTTGTGAAGCGCTCACACAAGGCATGGGGGGAGATTGAATCCAATCGGTCTCTTGCTCTTGTCGTTCATGCTTTTTCCCTTGTAACTTGTGCAAAAAGTAGAGTTCATTGTTCTTGGGGACCTTCTGGGATTCACTACGTCAGCATACATCGACCGATCTGCATACCAGTCACATATTTCACGGTGGATTCCGTGCCACGGAGGATTCCGTGAGGCTTTACGATGGATTCCGTAAACTTTGATGACCGGGGCTCATACACAAAGTGGATTCTTTGTGCGAGAAGTTGATGGGGACGCCTATCCTTTTCAGGCGTTTCATTAATTTAGTGTGTACATGGGTGATTCCATAGCGGGTGATTCCGCAAAATGCATATTAAATTAATAAACGTTTATGAGTTTAGAGTGCGCACTCGTAATAAATTAAGGTTAGGATTTATTTCTAACCAGTTGATTTATTTATGTAGCTGAAGACTGCAATGTATGCACTTTTGTCGGTTTAATTGTATTATTTTACTAACGATTGTGAATGCTTCAGTTGATGTGTAGAGATAGCAGCAGTGGCGGAGGAAAGCATTGGAGTCTGGCGAGTATTCGATCTATGGATTATATTTTGATAGGCGCCACGCCTATATTTTGTCATGTCTATTGAGGCATCGATTATTTATCATTATTTTGTATGCGCCTATGCGCACGGATATGTTATTTCTATTTGGACATTGTACTGGGCGTGCCAGACTCTTTGGGCACCGTCCATGAGCTTTATCTCCTATTTTTGTAAAAGCAAACTGAAAAGCTAAAAGCTTGATATATTTCTTTAAATTGGGCTATTATTGAGCATGAAGATGGAATATACATTAAAAATACATGCTTTGTGAAGCGCTCACACAAGGCATGGGGGGAGATTGAACCCAATGGGTCTCTTGCTCTTGTCGTTCATGCTTTTTACCTTGTAACTTGTGAAAAAAGTAGAGTTCATTGTTCTTGGGGACCTTCTAGGATTCACTACGTGAGCATACGGCGACCGATTTGCGCACATGTGGCATATTTCACGGTGGATTCCGTTCCACGGTGGATTCCGTGCCACGGTGGATTCCGTGAGGTTTTACGGTGGATTCCGTAAACTTTGATGACCGAGGCTCACACACAAAGTGGATTCTTTGTGCGAGAAGTTGATGGGGACGCCTGTCCTTTTCGGGCGTTTCATTAATTTAGTGTGTACATGGGTGACTCCATAGCGCGTGATTCTGCAAAATGCATATTAAATTAATAAACGTTTATGATTTTAGAGTGCGCACTCGTAATAAATTAAGGTTAGGATTTATTTCTAACCAGTTGATTTATTTATGTAGCTGAAGACTGCTAGGTATTCACTTTTGTCGGTTTAATTGTATTATTTTACTAACGATTGTGAATGCTTGAGTTGATGTGTAAAAGATAGCAGCAGTGGCGGAGGAAAGCATTGGAGTCAAGTGAGTATTCGATCTATGGATTATATTTTGATAGGCGCCACGCCTATATTTTGTCATGTCTATTGAGGCATCGATTATTTATCATTATTTTGTATGCGCCTATGCGCACGGATATGTTATTTCTATTTGGACATTGCATTGGGCGTGCCAGACTCTTTGGGCACCGTCCATTAGCTTTATCTCCTATTTTTGTAAAAGCAAACTCAAAAGCTAAAAGCTTGATATATTTTTGTAAATTGGGCTATTATTGAGCATGAAGATGGAATATACATAAAAAATACATGCTTTGTAAAGCGCTCACACAAGGCATGGGGAGAGATTGAATCCAATCGGTCTCTTGCTGTTGTCGTTCATGCTTTTTCCCTTGTAACTTGTGCAAAAAGTAGAGTTCATTGTTCTTGGGGACCTTCTGGGATTCACTACGTCAGCATACATCGACCGATCTGCGTACCAGTCGCATATTTCACGGTGGATTCCGTGCCACGGAGGATTCCGTGAGGCTTTACGATGGATTCCGTAAACTTTGATGACCGGGGCTCATACACAAAGTGGATTCTTTGTGCGAGAAGTTGATGGGGACGCCTGTCCTTTTTAGGCGTTTCATTAATTTAGTGTGTACATGGGTGATTCCATAGAGGGTGATTTCGCAAAATGCATATTAAATTAATAAACGTTTATGATTTTAGAGTGCGCACTCGTAATAAATTAAGGTTAGGATTTATTTCTAACCAGTTGATTTATTTATGTAGCTGAAGACTGCAAGGTATTCACTTTTGTCGGTTTAATTGTATTATTTTACTAACGATTGTGAATGCTTCAGTTGATGTGTAGAGATAGCAGCAGTGGCAGAGGAAAGCATTGGAGTCTGGCGAGTATTCGATCTATGGATTATATTTTGATAGGCGCCACGCCTATATTTTGTCATGTCTATTGAGGCATCGATTATTTATCATTATTTTGTAGGCGCCTATGCGCACGGATATGTTATTTCTATTTGGACATTGTATTGGGCGTGCCAGACTCTTTGGGCACCGTCCATTAGCTTTATCTCCTATTTCTGTAAAAGCAAACTCAAAAGCTAAAAGCTTGATATATTTTTGTAAATTGGGCTATTATTGAGCATGAAGATGGAATATACATAAAAAATACATGCTTTGTGAAGCGCTCACACAAGGCATGGGGGGAGATTGAACCCAATTGGTCTCTTGCTCTTGTCGTTAATGCTTCTTACCTTGTAACTTGTGCAAAAAGTAGATTTCATTATTCTTGGGGACCTTCTGGGATTAACTACGTGAGCATACAGCGACCGATCTGCGCACTAGTGGCATATTTCACGGTGGATTCTGTGCCACAGTGGATTCCGTGAGGTTTTACGGTGGATTCCGTAAACTTTGATGACCGGGGCTCATACACAAAGTGGATTCTTTGTGCGAGAAGTTGATGGGGACGCCTGTCCTTTTCGGGCGTTTCATTAATTTAGTGTGTCCATAGCGGGTGATTCTGCAAAATGCATATTAAATTAATAAATGTTTATGAGTTTAGAGTGCGCACTCGTAATAAATTAAGGTTAGGATTTATTTCTAACCAGTTGATTTATTTATGTAGCTGAAGACTGCTAGGTATTCACTTTTGTCGGTTTAATTGTATTATTTTACTAACGATTGTGAATGATTGAGTTGATGTGTAAAGATAGCAGCAGTGGCGGAGGAAAGCATTGGAGTCTAGCGAGTATTCGATCTATGGATTATATTTTGATAGGCGCCACGCCTATATTTTGTCATGTCTATTGAGGCATCGATTATTTATCATTATTTTGTATGCGCCTATGCACACGGATATGTTATTTCTATTTGGACATTGTATTGGGCGTGCCAGACTCTTTGGGCACCGTCCATTAGCTTTATCTCCTATTTTTGTAAAAGCAAACTCAAAACCTAAAAGCTTGATATATTTTTGTAAATTAGGCTATTATTGAGCATGAAGATGGAATATACATAAAAAATACATGCTTTGTGAAGCGCTCACACAAGGCATGGGGGGAGATTGAACCCAATTGGTCTCTTGCTCTTGTCGTTAATGCTTTTTAGCTTGAAACTTGTGCAAAAACTAGAGTTCATTGTTCTTGGGGACCTTCTGGGATTCACTACGTGAGCATACAGCGACCGATCTGCGCACCAGTGGCATATTTCACGGTGGATTCCGTGCCACGGTGGATTCCCTGAGGTTTTACGGTGGATTCCGTAAACTTTGATGACCGGTGCTCATACACAAAGTGGATTCTTTGTGCACGAAGTTGATGGGGACGCCTGTCCTTTTCTAGCGTTTCATTAATTTAGTGTGTACATGGGTGATTCCATAGCGCGTGATTCTGCAAAATGCATATTAAATTAATAAACGTTTATGATTTTAGAGTGCGCACTCGTAATAAATTAAGGTTAGGATTTATTTCTAACCAGTTGATTTATTTATGTAGCTGAAGACTGCTAGGTATTCACTTTTGTCGGTTTAATTGTATTATTTTACTAACGATTGTGAATGCTTCAGTTGATGTGTAAAGATAGCAGCAGTGGCGGAGGAAAGTATTGGAGTCAAGCGAGTATTCGATCTATGGATTATATTTTGATAGGCGCCACGCCTATATTTTGTCATGTCTATTGAGGCATCGATTATTTATCATTATTTTGTATGCGCCTATGCGCACGGATATGTTATTTCTATTTGGACATTGTATTGGGCGTGCCAGACTCTTTGGGCACCGTCCATTAGCTTTATCTCCTATTTTTGTAAAAGCAAACTTAAAAGCTAAAAGCTTGATATATTTTTGTAAATTGGGCTATTATTGAGCATGAAGATGGAATATACATAAAAAATACATGCTTTGTGAAGCGCTCACACAAGGCATGGGGGGAGATTGAACCCAATTGGTCTCTTGCTCTTGTCGTTCATGCTTTTTACCTTGTAACTTGTGCAAAAAGTAGAGTTCATTGTTCTTGGGGACCTTCTGGGATTCACTACGTGAGCATACAGCGACCGATCTGCGCACGAGTGGCATATTTCACGGTGGATTCCGTGCCACGTTGGATTCCGTGAGGTTTTACGGTGGATTCCATAAACTTTAATGACTCGGGGCTCATACACAAAGTGGATTCTTTGTGCGAAAAGTTGATGGGGACGCATGTCCTTTTCGGGCGTTTCATTAATTTAGTGTGTACATGAGTGATTCCATAGCGGGTGATTCCGCAAAATGCATATTAAATTAATAAACGTTTATGAGTTTAGAGTGCGCACTCGTAATAAATGAAGGTTAGGATTTATTTCTAACCAGTTGATTTTTTATGTAGCTGAAGACTGCTAGGTATTCACTTTTGTCGGTTTAATTGTATTATTTTACTAACGATTGTGAATGCTTCAGTTGATGTGTAGAGATAGCAGCAGTGGCGGAGGAAAGCATTGGAGTCTAGCGAGTATTCGATCTATGGATTATATTTTGATAGGCGCCACGCCTATATTTTGTCATGTCTATTGAGGCATCGATTATTTGTCATTATTTTGTATGCGCCTATGCGCATGGATATGTTATTTCTATTTGGACATTGTATTGGGCGTGCCAGACTCTTTGGGCACCGTCCATTAGCTTTATCTCCTATTTTTGTAAAAGCAAACTCAAAAGCTAAAAGTTTGATATATTTTTGTAAATTGGGCTATTATTGAGCATGAAGATGGAATATACATAAAAAATACATGCTTTGTGAAGCGCTCACACAAGGCATGGGGGGAGATTAAACCCAATTGGTCTCTTGTTCTTGTCGTTCATGCTTTTTACCTTGTAACTTGTGCAAAAAGTAGAGTTCATTGATCTTGCGGACCTTCTGGGATTCACTACGTGAGCATACAGCGACCGATCTGCGCACCAGTGGCATATTTCACGGTGGATTCCGTGAGGTTTTACGGTGGATTCCGTAAACTTTGATGACCGGGGCTCATACACAAAGTGGATTCTTTGTACGAGAAGTTGATGGGGACGCCTGTCCTTTTCGGGAGTTTCATTAATTTAGTGTGTACATGGGTGATTCCATAGCGGGTGATTCCGCAAAATGCATATTAAATTAATAAACGTTTATGAGTTTAGAGTGCGCACTCGTAATAAATTAAGGTTAGGATTTATTTCTAACCAGTTGATTTATTTATGTAGCTGAAGACTGCAATGTATTCACTTTTGTCGGTTTAATTGTATTATTTTACTAACGATTGTGAATGCTTCAGTTGATGTGTAGAGATAGCAGCAGTGGCGGAGGAAAGCATTGGAGTCTGGCGAGTATTCGATCTATGGATTATATTTTGATAGGCGCCACGCCTATATTTTGTCATGTCTATTGAGGCATCGATTATTTATCATTATTTTGTATGCGCCTATGCGCACGGATATGTTATTTCTATTTGGACATTGTATTGGGCGTGCCAGACTCTTTGGGCACCGTCCATGAGCTTTATCTCCTATTTTTGTAAAAGCAAACTCAAAAGCTAAAAGCTTGATATATTTTTGTAAATTGGGCTATTATTGAGCATGAAGATGGAATATACATAAAAAATATATGCTTTGTGAAGTGCTCACACAAGGCATGGGGGGAGATTGAACCCAATTGGTCTCTTGCTCTTGTCGTTAATGCTTTTTACCTTGTAACTTGTGCAAAAAGTAGAGTTCATTGTTCTTGGGGACCTTCTGGGATTCACTACGTGAGCATACAGCGACCGATCTGCGCACTAATGGCATATTTCACGGTGGATTCCGTGCCACAGTGGATTCCGTGAGGTTTTACGGTGGATTCCGTAAACTTTGATGACCGGGGCTCATACACAAAGTGGATTCTTTGTGCGAGAAGTTGATGGGGACGCCTGTCCTTTTCGGGCGTTTCATTAATTTAGTGTGTACATGGGTGATTCCATAGCGGGTGATTCTGCAAAATGCATATTAAATTAATAAATGTTTATGAGTTTAGAGTGCGCACTCGTAATAAATTAAGGTTAGGATTTATTTCTAACAAGTTGATTTATTTATGTAGCTCAAGACTGCTAGGTATTCACTTTTGACGGTTTAATTGTATTATTTTACTAACGATTGTGAATGCTTCAGTTGATGTGTAGAGATAGCAGCAGTGGCGGAGGAAAGCATTGGAGTCTAGCGAGTATTCGATCTATGGATTATATTTTGATAGGCGCCACGCCTATATTTTGTCATGTCTATTGAGGCATCGATTATTTATCATTATTTTGTATGCGCCTATGCGCACGGATATGTTATTTCTATTTGAACATTGTATTGGGCGTGCTAGACTCTTTCGGCACCGTCCATTAGCTTTATCTCCTATTTCTGTAAAAGCAAACTCAAGAGCTAAAAGCTTGATATATTTTTGTAAATTGGGCTATTATTGAGCATGAAGATGGAATATACATAAAAAATACATGCTTTGTGAAGCGCTCACACAAGGCATGGGGGGAGATTGAACCCAATTGGTCTCTTGCTCTTGTCGTTCATGCTTCTTACCTTGTAACTTGTGCAAAAAGTAGAGTTCATTGTTCTTGGGGACCTTCTGGGATTCACTACGTGAGCATACAGCGACCGATCTGCGCACCAGTGGCATATTTCACGGTGGATTCCATGCCACGGTGGATTCCCTGAGGTTTTACGGTGGATTCCGTAAACTTTGATGACCGGTGCTCATACACAAAGTGGATTCTATGTGCACGAAGTTGATGGGGACGCCTGTCCTTTTCTGGCGTTTCATTAATTTAGTGTGTACATGGGTGATTCCATAGCGTGTGATTCTGCAAAATGCATATTAAATTAATAAACGTTTATGATTTTAGAGTGCGCACTCGTAATAAATTAAGGTTAGGATTTATTTCTAACCAGTTGATTTATTTATGTAGCTGAAGACTGCTAGGTATTCACTTTTGTCGGTTTAATTGTATTATTTTACTAACGATTGTGAATGCTTCAGTTGATGTGTAAAGATAGCAGCAGTGGCGGAGGAAAGTATTGGAGTCAAGCGAGTATTCGATCTATGGATTATATTTTGATAGGCGCCACGCCTATATTTTGTCATGTCTATTGAGGCATCGATTATTTATCATTATTTTGTATGCGCCTATGCGCACGGATATGTTATTTCTATTTGGACATTGTATTGGGCGTGCCAGACTCTTTGGGCACCGTCCATTAGCTTTATCTCCTATTTTTGTAAAAGCAAACTTAAAAGCTAAAATCTTGATATATTTTTGTAAATTGGGCTATTATTGAGCATGAAGATGGAATATACATAAAAAATACATGCTTTGTGAAGCGCTCACACAAGGCATGGGGGGAGATTGAACCCAATTGGTCTCTTGCTCTTGTCGTTCATGCTTTTTACCTTGTAACTTGTGCAAAAAGTAGAGTTCATTGTTCTTGGGGACCTTCTGGGATTCACTACGTGAGCATACAGCGACCGATCTGCGCACGAGTGGCATATTTCACGGTGGATTCCGTGCCACGTTGGATTCCGTGAGGTTTTACGGTGGATTCCATAAACTTTAATGACTCGGGGCTCATACACAAAGTGGATTCTTTGTGCGAGAAGTTGATGGGGACGCATGTCCTTTTCGGGCGTTTCATTAATTTAGTGTGTACATGGGTGATTCCATAGCGGGTGATTCCGCAAAATGCATATTAAATTAATAAACGTTTATGAGTTTAGAGTGCGCACTCGTAATAAATGAAGGTTAGGATTTATTTCTAACCAGTTGATTTTTTATGTAGCTGAAGACTGCTAGGTATTCACTTTTGTCGGTTTAATTGTATTATTTTACTAACGATTGTGAATGCTTCAGTTGATGTGTAAAGATAGCAGCAGTGGCGGAGGAAAGTATTGGAGTCAAGCGAGTATTCGATCTATGGATTATATTTTGATAGGCGCCACGCCTATACTTTGTCATGTCTATTGAGGCATCGATTATTTATCATTATTTTGTATGCGCCTATGCGCACGGATATGTTATTTCTATTTGGACATTGTATTGGGCGTGCCAGACTCTTTGGGCACCGTCCATTAGCTTTATCTCCTATTTTTGTAAAAGCAAACTTAAAAGCTAAAAGCTTGATATATTTTTGTAAATTGGGCTATTATTGAGCATGAAGATGGAATATACATAAAAAATACATGCTTTGTGAAGCGCTCACACAAGGCATGGGGGGAGATTGAACCCAATTGGTCTCTTGCTCTTGTCGTTCATGCTTTTTACCTTGTAACTTGTGCAAAAAGTAGAGTTCATTATTCTTGGGGACCTTCTGGGATTCACTACGTGAGCATACAGCGACCGATCTGCGCACCAGTGGCATATTTCACGGTGGATTCCGTGCCACGTTGGATTCCGTGAGGTTTTACGGTGGATTCCATAAACTTTAATGACTCGGGGCTCATACACAAAGTGGATTCTTTGTGCGAGAAGTTGATGGGGACGCATGTCCTTTTCGGGCGTTTCATTAATTTAGTGTGTACATGGGTGATTCCATAGCTTTGTGAAGCGCTCACACAAGGCATGGGGGGAGATTGAACCCAATTGGTCTCTTGCTCTTGTCGTTCATGCTTTTTACCTTGTAACTTGTGCAAAAAGTAGAGTTCATTGTTCTTGGGGACCTTCCGGGATTCACTACGTGAGCATATAGCGACCGATCTGCGCACCATTGGAGTATGTAGAGGAGCCAGCATCGGCTAACAATGATGGAAATACAAGTGTCCAAGAATTTCTTTGAGAACATGGTGGACTCATCCTTTTTATGGTGACATGTCTATCGATCTTCTAGTGGATGCGGAGTTGTGTCAAGAGATTGATATGGGACCATAGGATACTTCATAGTTGGAGCATCCACTTACTCAATTCGTTGACTAATCGCTTATAAGGATACATAAGATATGCATTTTAAGTGAGATCATTTTTTTAGGATTTATATTACCGTGCTTTGTATGATTTCAATTGATTATGCTAACATCATTTTTTGTATGTGTATGTGATCTTTTTGGATACTTAGATCATCAGGATGAGTCGAGGGATGAGCGATGAGGAGTTACAGGATATCTTCTATCCAAGTCCAAATCAAGTAAAATTAAACCATAAGCATTGCAATGTGCTTTACTAGCTTGAACCTTACTATCTCTTTGTCATTTTCTAGAGTGTGGAGCTTGAGGATGGAGCTTGCTTGAAGCTTGCACTTGGATCGTGGAGCTACCGGAGTGTGCGGCAAGAGAGGAGGTAACTCGATCGGCATGGAGGTAAGCTCGCTACACCTATAGATATAAATGGTGCATCGACTATGTGAGAGGTAGCCATTAGTGCTCGGCTTGGAAACGCTTGAAACAATAAGCGGTCCGTGGGTCTTGGTAGTTGAGCGAAAGCTCCCACAGATAGAAACTCTAAAAATCAAACACAATAAGACCATGCCTTACAACCCCCAAGTGAATGGGCAAGTAGAGAGTACCAATAAGTAGCTTGTGGGGATTTTATCTAAGACTGTATCCGAAGGTAAACGTGATTGGGATAAAAAGCTGTATATGGCTGTTTGAGCTTATAATACGACATTTAAAAGAGTTATAGACCACACCCCTTTTAAATTAGTATATGGAAAAGAGTGTGTTTTACCTTTGGAGATTGAGTTACCTACAGTAAGGTTCTCTTTAAACCATTATTTAGGTAAAGAAGCATTGCAAGAAAGGTTCACTTCCCTTGCACATCTTGATGATATTAGATTGTAAGCCTTGTTGCATCAGGAAAAAGAGAAGTGGATGAAAGTGCTTCACAACCTTCATACTACAAAGTACAAATTTACAAAGGTTCAATTGGTCCTATATTATGATGCCCATTCTGAGCTATTCCTAGGCAAGTTAGAACCCAAGTGGATGGCCCTTATAAGATTGTTTGTATAGAAAAGAATGGATCTACAACTCTTTTAGCAGATTTGCAAGGGATAGAGAGTTTTGCAAGTGAAGGCCTATTATGTGTAGATGCTAATGTTGGACTTGGTGCCTTTGCAGATCCTTCAGGATTGAACTTAAACTTGCAAAGGATACCAAGACTATTGAATGGAAAAAGCCATTCTTTATCTTGAGCATCCATATTTAGAGCAATATTACCACCAAGGCAAAGTGATCTAGTGAAGTAAGGGTTTTCACAGTACTGAGTGGTAAGATGGATCTTTTACGTGGGACATTCAAATCTATTGTCATCAATGTCCTCGAGTTTTTACTAGCATCTCCATTGAGTTTAGTGAGGAAGAAGGGATTGTACCTATCTTGTACCCCCTCTCTAGGTTAGACTTTGAGTATCATAAGTGTTGGGGTAAAGGCGCCTCCGTCGTGCCGTTGTTGGGGTAAAGGCACCTCTGCCGTGCCGCCCCGTGTATTACTACACTGACAGTACCCGCCACTGCACACTACAGGTGGCGGGTGCCCGTCACGTCACTTTATTCTTTACATTCATTTTTTAGTGACAAGTAAATAAAGGAAGGCCCGGTCACACATTGTGACTGTTGGAGTTCCCATTTATTGTCTCTCTCTTTCTTGCTCTTGCTCTCCCGCCATAGCTCGTGTGCAAGCTTCGATCCTTCTCACCTTTCAACTGGTATCAGAGCTTGGCTTCCTCTTGCTCGAGCTCGAGTCGGTGCTTCTCTACCTTTGCATCGACTCCCTTCACGCATTGGATCTCCATCCCGACAGCCATATCCGATCTCCCTGAGCCCCCGTCACTCCCCGGCTTCTCGAGCACCTTTCCGGCCTATTGAGGCACCTTCAAGGCATTGATACTGAGGTATTTGATCATTCTTTCAGGGTTTTATTTCAGTCTATAGGTTGCAAACAGCAAGGGCATCCATGGCTTCAAACCCTTGAAGCTTATTCCCCTCATATTGTGCCTTACACCTATCAAGGCTCAAAGAGGCTTGTCATAGGCCTTTGATAGGCCCTTCTTGAGCCCCCCATTACCCCCTTTTCAGCCCATGTGGAGCAGCAGCAAGTTTAGCACCAACAGGGTAGATTGCACCATTTTTTTCCAGGCTGTTAGCACTCGTCTACTTCAGCTCCACACTTGGCCATTGCTTCTTGCTCTCTACCTTGATCAAGAGGGCTATAGACTTCATGTTTGATGTCATTCAAGCTTTGGGCATTGGTCTTGATCATTCGGGGCTGATTTCTTTAGATTTGGGACTGTCATAAACTGTCATAACAGGCTGAAAACAGGGCAGCACCATTGGCATTAGCATTTGTTGCTTATACTCCATTCCGGTTGTGCTATTTGATGCCTGTATGCAGTCTACATGATGCCTAGTGCCTTGGGAATGTATGCACATGATTATGCCATGATTTTGGCCTGAAATATTGGCTGATTTGGGACTGTTATTTACTGTTATACAGTGCTGAAAACAGGGCAGCCACACTTGGCATTGGCATTTGATGCTTATACTCTACTCCGGTTATCTTGTTTGATGCCCGTATGCGGTCTACATGATGACTAATGTCTTGGGAATGTATGCATTCAATTTGCCCATGATTTGGCATTGTTTTTGGGCTGGAAATTGACAGTTTTGGACTGTTTAGAGCTGCTGTACATGAGCGGGCTGAAGCTCATTTGTCACATGTATTGCTTCTCTATCGATACCGGATGTATGCTATGGGTTATGTCATGATGTATTACACTTTGGGGATCGACTTCGAACTCATGATCGTGATTCCGGAATGCTTTTGAGCATCGCATTTGCTCCGTTGTTATTGGTTTGTCATTGGCAGTTTGGTCGACTTGACTGGCATTTGGGCCGCTTATGCCTATTGTCTGTACTTGATGGATAAGCTCTATGCATTACATGCTTTGGTCCGTGGTTGATGCCTCTTAGTTTGTCCATGCTTGACAGATATTTTGGAGCTCCGATTTGGATGTTTTGAGCACTTCCAACTCACAGGGATATTGACTTTGTCTTGCTGGATGTATTGACTTGACAGAGATCTTGCCATTGGGATTATGTCTTGCTTAGTGGTTGCTACATCAGTTGCTTCATGTATGTCATGCTCTTGGGAAGCGTATGACGCATTGACTTGGTCACTTGTCACTGGTACTTTGTCTTGGGTTGCTTGAGCCCTTAACTTGATTGTACGCCTTTTGTGCCAGTGGGAGCATCTTGCATGCTTACTTGACCTTGAGCACGGATTACATGCTATTGGAGCAGTCTATGTCATTGAGCAGTTATAGATGTATTGAGACTTTGGGATTATACTCCGACAATTGGATGTTGCATTGAGTATATGTCTTGGTTTACAGGATGCTTATGAGCTGAGCCTCAATTTTGGATCCGCTTTCTTTTGAGCAGACACCTATTTGTGTCAGGTTTTGGCAGTTGGTTCTACATTTTGCCTAGATTATCTGGGGTGTGCCTCTTACTGGCAGATGCTATTTGACATCTCTCAGTGTTATGCTCATGTATTTTCACTATCATTTGGCTTTTCTTTGTCCTCTTTATGCTGGCTTTGGACCTAGCATTGTTTAGTTGACATTAGATCCAGTTTTGGGACAGTTTGCTCTCATTATTGCAATTCTGAAATTTATTACAGCAAGCATTTATTGGTGGACTGAGCAGTATTTTTTATGCTGAAATATCCTGATTTGGTGTACCGCACCTAGTACTAAGTGGGCAGCATCTTTTGGCACACTTTTCTCGCCATTTGGAGCTCATTTCAGTGGATTTTGGGCATTTTCTGCAGTAAAACAGCCAGCAGTTTTACATTGTCTGTGCATTTTCAGCCTGCATTATGGCATCCTCTTCGACTAATAATGCCATATTTAACATCACAAAGTTGGATGGTACCAACTACTCTTATTGGAAGAGTCAAATTTAGCAGGTCTTGGTGCAGAAATCTCAGATTAAGCCACTTCGGTTGAGTGGGGAGCAGCCTGAAACTATGGACAATGACGACTGGCTTGAACTTGATGAGCTATGCAAGTCCACGATTGTATTGTCTCTCACTGAACAGGTACATTATAATGTATTTGAGGAAGCACAGAGTGCATGGGATCTATGGAATAATATCAAGAATCTTTATGATAAGAAAAGTCCGGCGAGTCAGATGTACTGGTTGAAGCAGCTTATGGATCTGCGCATGAAGGATAATGCGACTATGTCTGCTCACTTGAGCCAGTTCCATGCTATACTGAAGAACCTGACTTCGCAGGATATCACCTTTGGAGAGGAAGTAACTCCTCTTTTCTTGCTTGGGACTCTGAATGAGTCATGGGATGTATTCCACATTGCCCTATGTGCCTCTAGTGCTACTTTGAAAAACTGAATGATGTTGAGAGTGCTCTTCTGCAGGAAAGGGTTAATCGCAAAAACTTGGATGCCTCTCGTGTTTCACATGCTTTGACAGTTAGAGGCAGGAATGACAGGAATGATCGTGGTAATAACCGTGGTCGTGACTCGCAGAAGGGTCAGTCTAAATCTCATGGAAAGTCGCGTAGTAAGTCGCATGGGCGCAATGCTAATGTCACTTGTCATCATTGTGGGAAAAAGGGCCATATCAGACCACAGTGTCATGAGTTGCGCAATGAGAAGCGCAAGGATAAGGGCAAAGAGAAAGTGCAGGAGAAGTCCTCTGATCGCAGCATAGTACCTACGAAGTCCAGCGTCAAGATTGAAGAAATTAATGTCATGCAGACCGAGGATTCCGATGGTAGTGATGAGTTCATACTTGCAGCTAGTTCTTCTGATACTTCACACTTGATTGAGACACCTAGTATGTATGCACAGTGCTGGTTATTGGATTCAGGTGCGTCCTTCCATGTGACGCCTTACCGTGAGTGGTTTCACTCTTACCGTACTGTATCTGGATCAGTCAGACTTGGAGATGACAGGTCTCTTGATATTGTGGGCTGTGGAGATATTCAGTTGCAATTGTCCACTGGCAGTTCCTTTTTGCTTAGGGATGTACGTCATGTACCTACGCTTATGCGCAGTCTTATGCAGGACAATTGGATGATACAGGGTTTCATGTCTGTTTTGGGGATTCTGCCTGGAAGATTACCAAAGGCAGACTTGTGCTTGCTAGAGGAGCCAAGGCTGGCAGCCTCTATCCTCTTGTTGTATCTGGGTCTTCTGTAGACCATGTTTTGGCAGTGGGCTCTATCCCACATGTATCACTTTGGCATGCCCGTTTGGGACATATGTCTTTGAAGGAATTGCTCAAAAGCACGTGAGACATATTCTCCCCCATTGTCAGTCCTAAGGCATTTCAGCCTATACCCAGTCTGGTTCTCAACAAGAGCAAGCCAACGCTGAAAGACTGCCAAGACATCGGACTTTTGCTTTATGGGATAAGCCCACACTTTCCTAGAAAAATCATCAATGAAGGTAACAAAGTACTTCGCGCCACCCATAGACATACACGGCATGGGCCCACAAACATCTGAATGCACCAAAGCCAAGGGCTCACTCATACATGGCCTACCCGATTTCTTATGCATAGACCTATTCTGCTTACCATAAAGACAATGATCACACGAGTCAAAACGTGCATAGTCCAAAGGTGGAAGATACTACAAACCAGATAACATTTTCATTCCACAGGGGTATTAAGCGTCAGTTGACCGCCCCTTACACCCCCGCCCAGAATGGTTTGGCTGAGCGCATGAACAGGACTATTCAGGAGCGTGTCCGCTCTATGCTTAGCCATGCAGGCCTACCACAGAGCTTTTGGGCTGAGGCAGTAAGTACGGTAGTGCATGTCATAAACCGATCGCCTTCTAGTGGATTGGATTTCCAGGTTGCAGAGGTAGTTTGGGCTGGTAAACCAACCTCTTATGCGCATCTCCGTGTCTTTGGATGTGAGGCATTCTGCCATGTGCCCAAGGACAAGAGGAGTAAGTTGGATCCAAAGAGCATTAAATGCATCTTTCTTGGTTATGGTGATTCAGGAGAGATGGGCTATCGCCTATGGGATCCGCAGGCGCGGAAAATAGTACGCAGCCATGATGTAGTCTTCCATGAAGACAAGATGCACAGGCAGCCTGAGAAAGTGGTTGAGATCCGCAGAGTGATCTTTCAGGAGGAGCCTAGAGCTCCTGCACAGCCAGTTGGACAGCCTACAGCTGCAGCAGATGCTCATGGTCAGGGTGTTGGACAGGCAGCTGGGCAGGCAGCAGATCCTGCAGTGAGATGGTCTGCTAGAGACAGACGTCCACCTGATAGATTTCAGCCCTCTATGCATTATATTTTGGTTACAGATGCAGGAGAGCCTTTCACTTATGATGAGGCTATGTGCAAGGATGACAGTCACTCCTGGGAGAGGGCTATGCAGTCTGAGATCGGCTCCTTGCATAAGAATGAGACTTGGGATTTGGTTGCCTTGCCTAAGGGCAAGAAGGCTTTGCCATGCAAGTGGGTGTACAAGCTGAAAAGTACCCCTGGACATCCCAAGCCGGCATACAAGGCTAGATTAGTAGCAAAGGGTTTTAAGCAGGAGCATGGTGTAGACTTTGATGAGGTCTTTTCTCCTGTGGTTAAGATGACCACCCTGTGCTTGGTCTTGGCTTTGCTTGCTCAGCTTGACTTAGATCTATATCAGATGGATGTCAAGACGGCTTTCTTACATGGGGACTTGCATGATGAGATCTATATGGAGCAGCCTAAGGGCTTTGCAGAACCTGGCAGGGAGCACCTAGTGTGCAAGTTGAAGAAAAGTCTTTATGGCTTGAAGCAGGCACCTAGGGAATGGTATCATAAGTTTGATGCCTTTATGCAGTCACAGGGCTACATTAGGAGTGCTATGGATCCGTGTCTTTACACGAAGAAAGCCCGTGATGGTTCATTGCTTATTTTGGTACTCTATGTGGATGATATGCTGATAGCAGAGAAAGCTCATGATGAGCTAGATGCTCTTAAATCTCAGCTGAAGAAGAGCTTTGAGATGAAGGATTTGGGACAGGCCTCTCACATACTTGGTATGCACATTAGACGTGACAGGCATCAGGGACTCCTCTACTTGTCACAGAGGGAGTATATTCATAAAGTCCTTGAGCGCTTCCGCATGCAGGACGTAAAGCCTACTGGCTATCCATTGCCTTCTTATGTGAAGGTATCACAGGCCGATTGTCCGCAGACAGATGAGCAGAGGGCTGAGATGGCTCAGATCCCTTATGCTTCAGCCGTGGGCAGTTTGATGTATGCCATGATAGCCACTCGTCCAGATATTGCCTTTGTAGTTGGTGTTGTGGCACGCTATATGGCTACACCTGGTAGGAAACATTGGGATGCCGTGAAGGGTATCATGAGGTACCTGAAGGGCACAACAGATATGTGTATTTGCTATGGCAGCCAGGATACAGGGGTCGTGGGGTACACTGACTCCGATTATGCAGGACATGCAGATAGTAGGAAGTCCACTTCTGGCTATGTATTCACCTATGCTGGAGGTGCTGTCTCTTGGATGTCCAGGGTTCAGAAGTGTACGGCTTTGTCTACCACTGAGGCCGAGTATGTTGCAGCCACTGAGGCTTGCAAGGAGGCCATATGGCTAGGCCGTCTAGTCGCTGACCTTGGGATTGATGCTATACCTACACTACATTTTCTATGAGTGCCATTCAGTTGGCTAAGAATCTGGTCTTCCATTCGAAGACAAAACACATTGAGGTGAGGTATCACTTCATACGTGGTGTCGTGGAGGACAAGTCTGTTAACCTTGTCAAGATCTCCACTGATGAGAATCCTGCAGATCTGCTCACGAAAAGCTTCACTACTGAGCGCTTTGCCTTCCTCAGGAGATTGATGGGCGTTGGATGAGATGTTGCCTTTCCTCATCCCTTGTACCTATGTACAGTTGTACTGTCTTTTTCTTTTCTTTCTCTCTCACTGGGGCAGATTCGCCTTTAAGTGGGAGGTTGTTGGGGTAAAGGCGCCTCCGCCGTGCCGCCCCGTGTATTACTACACTAACAGTACCCGCCACTGCACACTGCAGGTGGTGGGCGCCCGTCACGTCACTTTATTCTTTACATTCATTTTTTAGTGACTAGTAAATAAAGGAAGGCCCGGTGACACATTGTGACTGTTGGAGTTCCCATTTCTTGTCTCTCTCTTTCTTGCTCTTGCTCTCCCGCCATAGCTCGTGTGCAAGCTTCGATCCTTCTCACCTTTCAATAAGTATGAGTAGGTTGATCATTATGGCAGGCAGGTTACATCAATGAAGCCTTGGTTTATACATTATATTTCATTGATTTTAAAAATGGGAATATATCTAGGCATCTCTTTTACTACTAACATGGTGGAATACAAGGCTTTGCTTATGGGATAAATCTAGCTAGACATGGTGGTATTCATCGATCGTAGGTAAAAGGCAACTCGTACTTAGTAATCAACCAATTGAATGGAACTTATAGTGTGAGGGATTCCATTCTAAGGATGTATCAATGTGCAGTCTCTCACATCCTTAAGATCTTTAAGGCAGTGTGACTTGCTAGCTGATTCTCCATCAATGCAATTGCTTTGTAGACCCTGGCTAATTATGCCTTTGTTGAAGATATATTTCTTAATTGTGGTCCTCCTGAGAGGCTTTTACAATTGTCTATTGATACCATCCTAAGGCTACTATAGGAACTGCTTGTTGTTGGCATGTCCTATTTTGGCTGCCAATGGTTAGTATGGATTATGAGCCAGGTAAAAATTAACCATCTTTCTATTCTTTCATGGATGCATTGGATCATTCAACGGTATATTCGTCAGACTTCCCTTGCCATATATGCAAGGGGTTGGATAACAATTTGATGCATTTAGTGTAGGGCCTAAGTAGCCCATCCCCTTAGTCTAGTTTTGTACTTCAGTAGGGTTTATGTGGAAACCAAGGGTTTGCTTTCAATAAAAATAGGTTTTTGAATGGTGTGCTTTATGGTTATATTCCATTAGGCCAAGAGGGCTGATTTCTTAAGATATAATGGTTAATTTCGTTAATCCAGGACGGTAATTCCTTTTGTAGTGAAATGTTATATTCAAGTTAGGCCAAGAGGGCCATATGTTTGTTTGGTGTAGGTGTGTTTGATAGTTTTTTTGTGTTTTAACACTAGCCAGCTTAGAAGGAAGAAGCAATTGGAGGGAGCCAATTGCTACTTGGAAGCTTCTTGTGGCCAGTCCAATCAATATCCTTCCTTTTCGAGTTCTTTGCCCTTAAGTAGATTATGTTATGTATATTTGGGAAAGTTTTCTTTCTTTGTTGGAGATCGGCATTCAAGGCATGAAGTCCCAGGATCAGGTTGGGTATGTCTAGAGAGGTTTGAGTAGTTGTGTGCCTCCTGTGAAGACATTGTCAGGCATGCAAAGAGTTGTTTTTAAGAGTAGTCCCAATGACCCTGTCTTTCTAGCCTGCTAGGGAGCTGATTCTAGATATCCATATTAGTTGTGACGCAGAGCTAGAAAAGCTTGATAAATAAAAGAGAAAAATGATTAGCATGTCTAAAATATATATAATATGAAGGTGTGTAAAAAGAGGCTCTAACCCCTACAACAAGAAAAAGTAAAGAAAGAAAAATTTTAAAGAGTTGATGTTCATCGCCTTGTGAAGGCCTAGTAGATTCTTGGGAACGAGTCTGATACCTTGTTTTCCTAGGGATAGCATCTAACCAGAAAGAAAATAAGGATGGTTGGAGCAAGAATAAAAGTAAATGGGAGTAAAAAGAGAAAATTTGTATTGCCTCTCATGAGAGCTTGGTAGGTTCTTGGGTACCAAGATTGAACCTGAGACCAATACCTTGTTCTCCATGGGTCACAATACGCTCAGCTTTCTCCATTTTACACATCCAAGTAAAAAGTAATGAAGAATAGAGACTGAGAATAAATTGAAAAATATAAATGAGCCAGGCTATAGAAGTACTCGCTCAATAGTTCATATTCCAATTCTCCTAGGTCAGGTAGGTGGGTTAGACCACCACTTAGGATATCTTCTTTGATGGCTCTTTTAGTTGGTCTATCTTGGAGCAGTTGGGGTAGGGCAAGAGTTGTTGTTCTATTTATATCTGTGAAGATTAGTTCGTGGGTTTGAGGAGCTCAATCACCCTATCCCATGGTTGCTAATGAGAGCGGGATTTTGAGCTTTAAAATTTTAAAGATGAAAGTGTGTCAAATTTTGTCATTTTGAAGCAGAAATGTGATCCCACTCAAAGCAACAAATGCAAATCCAATCATTTTAACCGAAAAAGAAGTCAAAAATGTGCTAGAATTTGTCATTTTGAAGTAAAAATGTGATCCGACTAAAAGCAATACATGCAAATCAGACCAATCTAAGCAGTTGTGAAAGATGGGATTCAAAAGCGCTTTTGAAGATGGACCTCACAACACTTGTGGATTTTAAGAAACAAAAAATGCCATGCAGTGCGCAAGTTGCAAATGGATAGATAGAAATTTATGGCTCACAAAATGAAGGCTAACAGATGTGAAAGTAGGGAGGCGGGAATTTGTCTCTTGGGGGTTCCCCTCCCCCAAATTCTCATGTGACGTGGGGAGAGTGGGAGCATTTTTTTAAAGGGAAGAAAAAAGAGAGGGCATAGAAAAAAAGACGCCATGCAATGGGGGGGGGGAGGGGGGGTGTGATGAAGCCTCAAAGCAACCCACCTAATTATTGAGATCATCAAACTTCTGCATTTTATAACTCTCAATCACCACCCTTGGCTCCAGCAATGATGGCATGTAATATGGGAATGGCAAATTTTAGTATTTCTCTCTCCTCCCTATTCCTTGTTTCCATGTGTATATTTGAAAGAGAGAGAGAGAGAGAATGACGATTTGATGGAACGGGTATGTGAAATGATTCCATGATGTAATGGCGTGTTGATTAATGGATTTGGTAGCACCAGCAATTGTGTAATGGCATCAATTGCTCTAATTTATTAAAAACGGATCCATCACATGTGCGGGTTTTAGTGTAAGTGCTAGTTTCTTTCATGAAATGTTGTACCTTCATTTCTATTATGGTAAAATGGTTGAAAATGCTTAAAAATAGTTGTTGATGTATCACAGTCCATAAAACCAACAAAGCCTCTATTTAATAAAAAATATGCCTCTATTTTAATAGAGGCTTTGTTGGTTTTAATAAAAATTTCACGTAAACAAATCTAGTTGTTGGTTTTAATAAAAAATAGAGCCTTTGTTGGTTTTAGTAGAGGCTTGTTGGTTTTAAAAATATGCTGATGTATCACAGTCCATACTAATTTTCCAAATTAGAAAACCAAAAAAAAAAATTATTCAAAAAAGAAGAAAAATCTTAGGGTTTTGAAAAAAAAGAAAAATAGGAAAAAATTAGTTTCAGTGTATATAAAATTACCAAAAAGTAGTAGTGTATCCATGGACGTATAATGAAGGTAGCATATAAGAATGGTATCAATCTACTTTTATTTATGTGTGAAAAGTGTATTTATTGCTTATTTACGTGAAATTTTGATGACAAACCTTTTTACACTTATACACAAAAATGATATAATTGAATTAGCTCTGATTTCTTTACATCATATGGCATATAGGTTGCAACTTATTTAAGTTTAAATAGGAATGGTAGCATGGGTTAGTCGGGTATTGTCCTTAGCAACGGCGCATTGCATTAGGGAAAAGCATGAAGAGAATGTTTTGCACATCATGTGGCTAGATATTATTTAAAACTTGTTTGAGCACGCTAGGACATTCCACATTGCACGTGCATTAAACATGGTGTCAATGATCAACTATTGGATGCATAGCACATGTCTTTTGCATTATTGATATACGATTGAGCGAAAGTGGTTTCTCTTGCTGTAGACTAGATTTGTTATCTCGAGGGACAATTATGTGAGGAAATAAATATATCTCATGGATCGTGCAATATCAAAAGAGTGGACTATGTTTTGTTGTTCTTTATGTGTGAGACGGTGGATCCTCGAGCTAATCCCTACTGTGTAAGAGAGCTGTAGGGGCCACAACATTCAGCTAGGGGATGCCCTATGTGTGTGTAAGTCAAGCTGAGGTAGTGGCCTATATATGGGGAGCTCCCTGTACTTGGGATCGAGATGGGAAAATTGTTGGACTATAGTTTGACACTTATGTCTACAAATGCATTATTTAGATAGATCAAATCGTATTATCTAGATACTCATGGCCACGACGCCGTGTGGGTTTTTTGGTGTGTATAGAAACCCGACCGCTAGCTGGAGTCTTAGAGCGAGTGTTAAGCCCATTTTTTGTCCCGACAAAACACCTATTTCTTTATATGCATTGCTTAAGATAAAATGTTATGTGAAGGACTTTGATGTTACTATTCTACATGAGAATTGTATTTTTCATTATTTTATTGTAGAAAAATTGATTAGGAGGTTGCAAGTAGAAATTAGTTCTTCATTGTAGAATATTTGATCTATATTTCAATACATTAGATATAATGAAACATGAGAAATCAGACATGATTTACTAGTGGTACTTCTCCACTCCTCTAACATTATTCTTGATATGCCTCTTTTAGATATCAATTTAATCCTAACATTATCTATCATAATCACACACTCACTCTTGAATTCAAAGGATAAACTATTCCTTTGGCTAGTGACCCTCGAACTAAACTTTTTTCACTAATTAATTATACACAAGTTAAGAGAGCACTTAGAAAATAACAAAAGGCATGCATGATTTTTGTAAATCAAGTAGAAACCCCTAAATCTTCTGCATTGATAGCTACAAAAAATATATTTTTAGATTTATATAAACATCGCTTTACGAATGACTATCCACTTGGATTGCCACCATGTTGAGGAGACCTAGATCACAAAATTAAACTTTTTCACAGGGTTTCTCTACCACATAAAGCTCCATATAGGAACAATCATTTGTCCCAAAGGGAAATCTAAAGGTAAGTAACTAAATTGTTAAATAAGGGTTTAATTTGTCCTAGTTCTTATTTTTTTAGTACGCCTAGCTTATTGGTTTTAAAAAAAATAAAACATATTAAATGTACATTGATTATAAAACTTTAAACAAGGTGATTATTAAAAATTAATACCCTATTCCAAGGGTCAATAATTTTCTTGATAAATTTAGGGGTTCAAAATTTTTAGCAAGATAGATCTAAAATCAAAATATCATCAAATTTTATGGATTCAAGTGATGTTTTTGAGATTGCTTTAAGGAATCTATTTGGACATTGCAATTTTATTTTTATACCTTTTGATCTCACTAATGCACCAACTACATTTGCACTCATGATGAATAGAACTTTTTCTTATTATCAAGGGTTTATAATTGTTTTGCTTAATGATATACTTGTTTTCAATAAGTCTGAAGAGGAACATAAGAAACATCTTAGTATTGTGTTCGATTTACTACATAAAAATCATATGTATGTCAATCTCGATAAGACTTCTTTCTTTCAAAATCAAATCAAATATTTGAGACACAAAGTTTCTGTTGAAGATATCATTGTGGATCATCCTAAGAAAACTCAAGCCATAAAGGATTAGCCTAATCCTAAGCATGTGCGTAAAGTTCGATCATTTCTTGGATTAACATGTCTATCGAAGTTTGTTTAAAAAATTTCATTAATTGCTTTGCTTGTAACTATATTATCACAAAAAAATGATTTTTTCATTGGGACCCTAGTCAAAAGAAATGCTTTAACACTTTGAGATATCTTTTGACCCACATATATATCCTTCAATTGCAAAACAAATTTCAATCCGTCTTTCTTATTGTCATTTATGGTAGTGTTTCAAAGATAGATGCAATTTTAAAGCTAAAATTACCATCCTATCGTCTATAAGAGTCATAAACAAAAATCTTCTAAATCAAACTACAAAACTTATGATTAAGGAATTACTAGCTATAATTCATGCTTTAGATATTTGAAAACATTACCTTATGGTATCTAAGGTTCTCACTAAAATAAATCAATGTGCCATAAAACATTTACTAAACCAATCTATTATTTTCAACTGACATATTAAATCGGCTTCTTTCATTCCAAATTTTCATCTAATGATTCAATACTATCAACCAGGTCATGTTAATGTGATTGCAGATGCATTGATTCCTAAGCTAACAACAGATATTGCATATCATCATTTTCTTGGTTTTCATAAAATTAAAAATATGTATTTAAATCGTTACACGTATGTGAAATGATATTTGCATTATCAAGGGAAATTGTGTGTTATTAAACCTTTTAGAAACATTGTCATGACTAAAATGCATATATCTCCTTATATGGGACATAGAACCATAGTTGCATACAAACAATATTTTTATTAGCCTAGAATGAAGCATAATATTCCAAAATTTGTGTCTCCATGCATCATGTATCAACGTATTAAGTGTTTTCTTTGTATTACTTTGGACACTGGTATTCTTTTGATACTTCGATGATATGTAGTCTTCATGGTTATATTATTTTGTGAGAGCCAAGCTCACTACACCCACGCACATTGCATTATCACATGCAACTTAACTTGTCACATTCACAACTATTTTATTAGTTGCATGCATGAATTTGTAATCAAAATAGTTTGGGCTAGGTCCAACTAGTCTAAGGCATAAGTATACAACAAGAAATGACTGACCTAGATCCCATAAAGTGGATAGGATGACCAAAAGAGCGCAAACCTTGGTCCACAATTATGAAAATCCTAAAACATAAAGTGGAGTACAAATCCTAATTCACAAGGGTACAAACTCTAAAATGCAAAAGGGATAAAAATCCTAAAATGCAAACGAGGCACCACCCTACACAAGGACCTAACCTAACCCTATTTTTGGTCTTTATAAGGGTGAGCAATCTCAATTTCCCTGTTGGTGTAGCCATGCTATAGAAGCTTTGTTGATTCAACTATTGAAGCTTCTCATTCACATCTTTTATTTTATAACGTCTTCATAAGTTGAGAGTAATAATGGAGAGAGTGTGTGAGTGAGAGGAGTATTTCAATGAAGAACTAGATTAAAGAAGCTATATGTCTTTTTGCCACTTTTCTTCTTCTCTATTAACTTCTCTTATCGTTGGTATACTTAATGGTGGGTGGAAAGGAGCAATGATATTGGATTGTCTTGCTTGGATCATAGAACCATCTTCTAGCCATCACAACATTCGACTATAACTCAAATATAAGAAAGTAGAATAGGTTAGTTCAGAACAACTCGAAGCTAGTCTTGTGATCTTGCTTTCTAGGGATCAAGAGGAAAATACATGGTTAAATAGAGTAGAGTATCAAGAAGGCAAGGTTAGTGATTGTCACCGAAGTGTGTTCCAACTTCTAAAAGAATAAAAGTATGTCTCATGTCACAATTGTTGTGTTTAGCTCGACATTTTAGCTATGTTACAGAGATCAAGGATTGCATACTACGAAACATATGCAGCTCATTTAGGAAGGCCAAATTAAAATGAACCGATCCATTGGATTGAGATTGGAAATTTTGGATTTATTAGAGGTGGAAGAAGTAGAAAACTCAAAAACTCTAAAGCATAGAAAACTATAAAAAGTCCTCTTTTCTTGATTGATAAGCGGACGAATTGAGCAATTCCTCATTCGAGTGGTTGCTAACATGACCTCCTTGTTCATTGATTTCCTAGCTATGATTTATTTACAATGAATGAGTTTGCTCTTTAGAATCGGCGAAGCTGAGCTTCCATGATGACTTGAAGAGGGTGGCGATGCCCTTCCCAAGTAGTAGCCCATACATTTGAGCTCTCATCAAAGAATCAGCATCGTGGAAGGTGTCGCCATAATCTAGCCGCAACTAAAGGTCTACATCAAGCCGCAAGGGGGGGCTTCGACATTCCAAGCCAACAAGGCATGATCCTCTGAACTTATATATTAGCAGTTGAAAGGCTTGTTGGGGTTGCTCGTCCTTACATAACCACAGCAGTAATGCATTGTGTCAAATCGGTGTGCAGACGACATAGTAAGGGTTGCACCCGCTGTCATGATAAGGTTGTTACCTACACTCGTTGCTGATTGCTTGGCTGCAGCTTGCAGTTAGACAGATTTCTGTCTTTGGGCTTATGCGGCCGTGTCGCTTCTATTGTCCTCTCTCAATCACAGCCGCGTGTGACGCTACGTTGTTTGCCGTCATGCTCACGGGTTGCCTTTTTGCGTTTCACTGTGACGCTTGCTTGCCTGCATCATCTTGCTCTTCACCGACATCTTCATCTTCTACGTCGCCCGGCGTGGCGTTGGCTGCCGTTCCGTGCTGCTGACCTGCCACCTGTGGCCTATGCGTTGACGTCATGGGCCTGGTTGACGTTGCAGCTACACTTTGACGGCAGCTGCGCCCTCGCTTGGATCGCATTTCTGCATCGAATACGACTGAGTTTAATGCTGGTGGCTGCCGGCAACGTTTCTCGTCTGGCGGCGCCGCCTCAGCTTTGGGGGCTTGCGTCGGCCCCCATTTCAGGTTCACCATTCGTCACATAAGCATGGATTTTACCAATACACACACAAACCCCACCACACCCTATTCGCTAACACGCCTCTCACACACCTCCTTCATTCACACACTGCGTACACTCAACAAAACACACCACTCACAAATAGTTCTCCATCTACTAAGTGGAGCTGATATCAGTGTATTGGTTATGCTTCGTCTCACTAGAAGTCTATGTTGTTTCATGTTCCACATACCAACTACTATTCTTGATGGAATACCAATATATATGAATGTCTATGAATCTCCAAAAGGTAAGAGTCCCAAGCATCTCTAGTGACTTAATATCATGACACAATGGAACAAATCCCTTCTCAATGAGATTTCTTATACATTTCAAAGATGTACTCTCCCAACTTATACTCACCACTTGCATCAACTGATCGCAAGTATGTGGAACCAAACCTGCACAAAACCATTACATTGGTAATGGGTCAACGACATGCATCAAACCATCCATCACAAACAATGCTACAACCATATCTTTTCCATTTCTCTCTGAGATTAAGCAAATCTCTTTGCACACATTTGACCTCATCATCCAATTCTTTAGTGGGCAAGCAATGGTATAAAAGGGCCTTGAAGCTTAGGCCAACATTTCCAATTACCTTCACCATGTTAAGAAAGTAAGCACTCCTCACCTTCGAATGAGGAATGTCCTCGACATAAAAGAACCAACGAAGGGCAATTGATGCCTCTTTCCTTGCTTGTATATTCCAACTTTGAAACCAAGGAACCTTCCCTAACATTCGCTTTGCACTTTTTAAGCATCATTCCATGAGTATCACTAGCTTGAGAGGAACAAGCAACCACATTGACACTAGCACTTCCTGATGCACCTCCCAAATTAGTAACATGTGCATCCATTGCATCCTGTGACCTCGTGGGAGCACTTACATGCGATCTACAATTTGCATATTTTACATCTTAAGACACACTGAAGCATTTATCAACCCTAAATCCCTTAAGCCCCAAGATGTGTGAACATGAATACAAGCAAGGTCACCATTCTATGGGTGGAAATTATATTTACGCTGCATAGTACACTGTCCATTCTTCAATTTCTGCAACTCTCACAAATTGCCACTCTTTTCCTTGCTTTCAAACCATGCCGACCTTGAAAACCAAGATCAAAGAGAGGATGGGATTGAGTACTCAACTATGAGCACACAATAGCCTTCACACACTACCCTATTTTCACACAGGCTAAGTGCACACTCACTAAGCTGAATTTCTACTCATGATCACTGAAGTCTAGATACTAGTTGCACATGTGCAAGTTGAGAGCTGACCATGTAGATTGCACACGCAAGAAAATGTAGAGAACTGAGCCCAAAACTGCCACCACCAAGGCACCGAAAAGAAATCATCAAACTGGGGTAGTCATGGCCTTTTTTTTTAATGGGCAAAATACATCAGTATGAAGTGGCATATCATACCAAGACATTTTCAAACGTCTGGTATGATGATTCATACATGTCTGAATCCAGCACGAGTAGAGGACATTTTCACACCAAGACATTTTCAAACATCTTGTATGATGATTCATACATATCTGAATCCAACACGAGTAGAGGACATTCTAGAATGGCTAGTACCTAATGCAATCAATTCCATCTCCTTTTCTCAACTCATGAATGGTACAACGAGGTCCAAATCCACCCTACGACACCTTTCATTGCACGAAGATGCCTTAACACTAACCTCTTTGCTGGAAATGCCTCCCTATCTAATCAAATCCGTGACATAAGAGTACTTGTATTTATATATTCCTCAATTATTGTGATACGAGAGACATGATAAGTAAAGTGCTAGTTATATGATTCATGTGCTTGAGATTTGTTTTTGCTTCCACTAGAACATGTGTTGTAATGCAGGTATGAAGAGCGTCTAGTGTGCTAAACGGATAGGGATCTAGCCACAATGATAAATGCCAGCTGAAAAATATGTGTATGGAAATTTGATCCGTCAAAATTTGAAATATTAAAATAAATATTTAAAGGATTAACATGGTACTCATGGCTTCATACAGAAAGAGATTGTTCATGGTGCAAGCTCACTGGATGTTGCTGATTTTGCAACATGTAAGCAGTACATTCATCAGGGTCTAAAATGGCTTGCAGAGACTTGGCACAAGCACAAAAACAGATTCTCTAATGAGACCTGGAGCAAGCATTTTAACCTCTCCTTGGGGTTGCATGCCAACAGCTCCACCTCTTAATCACTTCACTAGCTGCCCTATCAAAAGGGCTACGCAAACAGTTGGGCCTATTTTCTGCAATGATTTGTTGGTACCCACCCAGGAGGTACATGTCCATCAAGGAACAAACACTCATTCGTTAGCAAGGCTCTTGCTGCTTAGTGATCTTCCCTGGTGGTTTCAAAACTCTGCGCCTCAGCAATGGTTGCTTCTGCTATCAGGCAGATGGTCCAGCTACATATCAGTCAGCTCATTCATTCTCAAGTAGGCATCAATAGATGGATCTCGACCTAAAAAATCCCTCAGAATTTGAATAGCATCTTTTGTTGCACCAGGTCTGAGTACCTGTGGCAAACAGATAGAATTACACAATGTTAGGTTTGGAAACATCACAGACAATTTGGACATCACCGCAACTTAAACTCATTATCTATCACCCATTTTGTGTAAACATGTCCAAATAAATAAGGAAGACAACCTATCTGTAGACGGAAAGTTTACTGACACTAAAGTTTCACCCCATATTTCCTAACAAAATTTATGTGAATATGCTGTAATTGTGATGTTTGAAAATTCCAATTCGCACCCACCTTCTCTCTATAGTCCCTTCCATTGACCTTATTCAGAAGATTTCCTTTAAACTTTGTCTCAAACATATCAGCTGCAAACACCTGCATTTGTTCCAAGATCATTGAGACAGAAAACAAAAAAAACATCTTGCATTACATTTGAAATGAACAATACCTCGCTCCACAGGTGGCTATAACATATAGCATCATAACCACCTGAGAGAAAATGCAATGTAGATGCTGCAAGGTTAGTCCTCTCAGGCATTGGCATCCCCATGACAACCTTCAGTAAAAACAGGTCGGCTTAAAACTGCAACACCAGTTTGGTACATGCTGAAGTCTAGCATAATAACCTACATTTTTGAATACGTATCAGCAAACTTATAATGTAAGAATGCACTTTTACCTCAGGGTAAAGCTTTTTTATGACAGATCCAGTGTCTACTCTTTCCTCTGTATGCAAAATCTGATCGAACATTCCTGCCAAAAGAAGTCTGGTAAATGGCTTTTATTTACTTTCCACCAATTTTAATCAAATACAAATTTCCTTTAAATATTTGCAGGACCAGAAAAACACCCTCTTGATCATGTAAATCAGAATATAACAATGCTAGTTGAACCTGGTATGGAGTGCACAAGAAGGTTTCATTAAAGTTTCAACCTGGAGTCCTACCATTAAATGGAAACAACCTAATGAGCAATCCCTCCAAGCTACCAGGTCTTCAAAGGGCACTTATCCACACCTCTTCATCTAAAGGCGATAGACACTTCAGTTACTACAGCTTTCAGATTGAGGCATAGCAGAAGTAATGAAGATAAGAGGGACGTCGCATGGTTGGACAACAACAGTTACATGGTGTGTTTGTGCCAAGTCCAGGCTGTTTCTTGCTAGGATACTCCAGTTGGTCCCTGGTAGATTCACCAAGAATGAGAATCCCACTGCCATCAAGCACTATTGTTCATCTAGCCTGCAAGTTACCTTATTTTTGCAAAGGAAGCAAGCACTATTAATTCATTAAGTTTGGGCAGGCAGATGAATTGTAATTTCTAAAGTCAGAAAAAGCTGGGAAATTAAGACTTGGCTTTTGCGACACCTGAAAATCAGTTGTAGCAGCAAAGAAGGGAGTCATCGCACTTTTCTAAAGGTCATTGCAGCAAGAGAAGTGATCCTGGCATGCAAGATAGCGATCATGGCAGCTATAGCAGCAGCTGTGGGTGTCTGGACAACAGATGGGGCTCTCTCTCTCTCTCTCCGCAAGTATTGTATGCATGCACAAAAAGGTTGATTCTCTCTTCCGAGGCAGTGTGACAAATAGGACTATGGGACGTACCCACCCTAACTAAGCTAGAGGAGGCAACATTTAGTAGTTGCTCAGACACCTCCATGAGCAACACCGTCCAGACCATTACAAAAGGTAATTTTGACAAAGCTCCCGTACAATTGAAAAAGAGAAAAAGCTAAGTGGATTTTAGCAAAGGTTTTGCTTAGAGGAGAGAGAGAAAGCTTGGTGGATTTCGACAAGGCTTCCACACGAAGCTCAACGGATTTCAGCAGAGCTTTCGTGTGATTGACGAGGAGAGAAAAAGGTCAGTCAATTTCGACAAAGCTTTCACACAATTGAGGAGGAAAAGGTTGGTGGATTCCAATAGCGCTTTTGTGCCCCTACCCTTACTAGGAAAGGGAGGGGAACAGCTCACTCAGTTCAACTGGGATCAGTGATATAGTTGGCGGAGGCTACATAAAACAGATTTCGATGCATTGAGGATAGAAGCTGCAAATCTGACCACAAAACTCCTTCCTAACTCTATGATCCTGATGTCTTGAAAGCTCCAATGAATGCAGGGCTGCTGTGGTACTCCATATATGGGTGCAACAGAGTGAAGCATCCATAGCAGAAGTTTCTTTCAAGGGCTCTTGTCTGGAAAGAGATCCTTGACAATGAGTTTAGCCAATAATGCTTTGCTTTGATTGTCTAGTCCTATGGTCCCAAGCCCCCTCCAGATTTGGGTTGTATAATGGCAGCCCAAACCACCTTTCCTCTAGCTGCTCTCATATCTCCTCCTAACCAAATAAAGCTCCTACCGAAGCACTTCATCTAGCAATGCATGGCCTAGAGAAGGCCCAACAGAGGGTAATATACCACATGGTTGCAAGAAGAACCTAGTTGGCAATCACCATTCTCCCTACTAATGTGAGCCTTGGAGAGCTTCATTAAAGAAGCTTATATGATATGCCCAAAAGAAGAAGTGTCAACCACCGCTTTGAAGTAATATTGATACTCGCACAACCTCCAAGTTAATATATATCTCACTAGGATCCCACAACAAACCCAGGTGAAATCCTCGTATGTTCACTATTCGAGCTACCTACTATCACATACTTAAAATCCATAGGACTTGAGCCAATTCATTAAGGCACTTGCTACTATGCAAATATCTCCATGACCCCTATAAAGCCCCTAAAGTTTCTCTCATCCGTGTCTCAATAATTTATCATATATTTCTTGCAACCGAATGGCCTAAAATTAACTAAAATGGATAAAGCTCTTATTTTTTCCAATAACTCATTGATAAATACACAAATAGGAGTGACAATACTATTGCCACTCCCTCTCAAATCCTAGGTGGACTTGAATTTGAGCCTAAAAATGCTAACTTTTAGAAAATGATACTCTAGTAAGTTTGTCACAGGGGCATGAAAGTTTGGATGCTCTAATCTTGTCGATAACATTTGATTAAGATACTAATCAAATATGCAATTGTTTAGCACATGTGATACACCTAGCAATTGTTTCATGGTAACAGGCAAAGGATCTCGAGATTGCAGTGGGAGTCAAAGGCAAAAAATATAATCAGTTATGCATGACAGGTACTAGGTGGCAGCTGATATCAGATTTGGGCCTAGACTAATTTATTAGCCACTAATGCCAGTGGGGTGGTGACAGTAGAGACTAGGCATTAATTAATTAATTAATGCCAGTCTAAGGATAAATAATTGCTCACGCATACTCGAAAGACAAATTGGCCGAGCCAATTTAATTGTTGGCTGGTGAAATTAATTTTTTGAGCACTAGACTAGTTATTAAACTAGTTTTCAAAATTAATACTTTGAAAATTAATTTAATAATTTGCAAATGCTGAAAAATGGGAATAGAAGGCTACCACTTGCAAAACTCGCTCATGCAAGTGGGAAAAATGTTTTTAGGGATTGATAGAAGTCTATTCCAGGAGGCTGTTAGAGAGCAAGGAGAGGTTACTGATGTGATTTGCAATTGCCATGGATCAGTTTTATAGCACATGACAATAATTTGGAGCCCTCCAGGGGAGCAGATGATAGGAGTCCAAGGTCCTTCTGGTATAGATGATAGCATACAGAAGCAGATAGTAATCTTTCTAGTAGTCCTAAGCTATAGGTGATAGCTTCCATGGCTGTTTGAGTAGGGCAGAAACAATTATTCAACATTTCTCACAATGAAACTCTGAATTTCCACTCTCTACAACATTCTCTCTCATCCCCCAGTCATCTCTCAAGTTATATCAACATTTTGCAGCAGTTTGAGCCATCAGAGGATGAGATTTCAATTAATCTCTACTGTAAACCCTAATTTGCAGTAGAAATTAGGGTTTTGAAAGTCATCTCGGATGCATGCTTAGAGTTGAGGGTGTAGTACTTGAATTCCAACCACTCTAATTTAGGAATTTCAAGGAGATTCAAGAGGCCAGCCATTCCATATCAATTTTGGGGCTAAATCTGTCTTTCAAAGACCACGGTGAAGATCAAATTCCAAGCAAACCAAGGGGCAAATTAGTTTGGAGCCTTACTGGTCAATTTAAACAACAAGAGGCACTTGGATTAGCGGATAAGATCACAGAATCTTAGTTATACTCCTTCCATTTACAATATAAGATAAAGAAATACCACAAGGGACACCAATTTTGGGCCCAATCGGGTGTCCAATGTCCAAGATTAAAGTGGTAAATAGTCCATTTTCAATTAATGTGAATTTTTTGTCTGCTGTAATTAGTACTTGATCAAGAAATTACCACCCTCTCTAAGAAGAAAGGCTAATGTTAAGGTTCCATTGCCAAGATAACACCTAAACCCTTGATTTGGTGGGCCCAAGGTACCTGGTTGAAGGTCCATAGCTTTACTCTAGTGCTGAAATTGTATTCAGTTGAGCATTACAACAAGAATGTCTTCAAATAGTGAGATGGGATCAAGCAAGGATAATGCCTCTCAATCTGAAAATTCACAATGTTGGGAAAAATGCAATGCCTAATCTTGGACAAGGTACGCAACATGGACAGCACATTGAGAATGAGGGAATTGGACAAGAGGTGGGTCCTTTTAGGTCTCTTGAAGCTGATGACCAACAAGAGCAAGAGGAATTTCATGACCATTTTAAAGATCAGCTAATGATAACAACTAAAATGTTTATGCAATTGGCAAATGATCCTCAGTTTATGCGCTCTTTGAACCCTCAAAGGAGGGCAATAAAGGCAAGAAGAGAAAATCATCTTCGAGAGCTCGGGATAGCAAGATGCACCGAAGAAAAAGCCAATACAATAGTATGATGTTTCAAATGTGGATAGTGAGCATAAGCAAATGATATCAGTGGGACAATTGACGTATGTGCAAGGCCAAATTGGAAGTACCAATCGAATGCTTTTTGGATAGTAGGGCATGCATGCAATTATGGGACAGCCAAGTTACTTTGGTCATGGCACTAGTTTCCATGCTATGGTGGGTTAGGGACCACAAACAAAGAAGAATGACACAACTCCTTCTCGTATGTGGCAACCAATGCATGGTATGCAAGGCCCAATGTATCCGAGTATGGCTTGTAATATGCATAACCCCAGGTATAACAATCTTGGCATGATGTTGGGGCACAAGGTGGCAAGTTTGACACAACATATATGCAACCCACTGTGTTTGGGACTCATGGTATTAATACTAGTCATACAAATGCTCCATAGTGTTGGTCACAAGGAAAAATGTTGCTAGTAATGCATGCAATGGATGGGAAAACGTATCTTGGTATGAATGGCAGTATGCAAATTCCCATACACAGTTACATTACAATGGTCCAAAGTATGCAAAGAAGAATATTTCCTTATGCATCTAGAACTCCTAGCATGTTAGGTACACATGAGGGACTGGTTAATTGGATGCAATGTTGCATATTAGTTAAGTTAGAATTGTAGCAGTTTGAAAATATAAAGCATTGCAATGCTTAAGGGGAAGAAAGACCTACAACCTAGTGGAGGTTTCAAGACAAGTAAAGTTGCAGATAAAGTTTCCATATATGCTTCTTGGTGAAGCTTCAACATTGTTTTACCAATAGATGCAAAGTGGATGAAAAAGAATGACTTGGCAAACTATCCTCAATTGTTGCAACTTTACCGAGATGCCTTTCAATTAGAGCCTTCAGGCTCAATCAAGTTCAGCAAAGCGAAGGTCCGCAACATTGCCTAATGCTCAAGGGGAAGGTAGCACTTCCACTCCACTTGTGGACAGCTCTCATATATAGTCGATCTCGGATATATTCAGTATACATCCAAGGTACTATGCTAGTAGTATGTCTGCCATGGGGTCACTACTCAATGTACTAGTCAATCACTGTGAGATGTACGCTGATGAGTATGGTTATTACCTCTGCTCTAAGACTATACTTTTACATCAGTTTGGAATCAGTTCATGATCAGTTGAGCATGGGCTCTTGCCTCATTTTTTACATCAATTTCTGATCAAATTTTGCAATCAATTTGTGATCAGTTTGTGATCACATTTGCAACAGTTTGTGCTTTGATGAGCAAATGATCAGTTTAAGCTCACTTTTCAATGGTTTACAATTGGTTCCATGGACAGTAACATGTCAATAAATGCCGACAATTTCAGCCATGGTTTATGCTGAGAATATGTTTTACTATGGTTGTGAAGCCACAACACTTGAGAAACATGAGTTATGCATGCATCCTATGGTTTCTAACAACAATTTTGGGCTAATTCTTAGTATTATCTAATGTTTATGCTAGCTAGAAATTTTCAGCAAGATTTCCACCATATAGCATGGTTAGACAAAAGTGGCCAATGTTGTGACTGTGATACCTTATGAAAATTCCAGTGCAGAATGCTTTTCCTTTGGCATAATGTAGTGCAATTGAGGAAGATTCCAGGGATTTCAAGGGGAAGGTTTATCATGGGGATGTGAAAGTTTGAGATACTCTAATCTTTTCGATAACATTTGATAAAGATATTAATCAAATGTGCAAGGTTGTTTAGCACGTGATACGTATGGCAATTGTTTCATGTAACATGCCAAGAACCTCGAGGATGCAGTGGGTGTCAAAGAAAAAAGTTATAATAAGTTATATCTAACGCATACTAGGTGGTATCCGATGTGAGATTTTGGCCTAAACCAATTTATTGGCCACTAATATCAATGGTGACATTAGAAACTAGGCATTAATTAATTAATTAATGTCAGTCTAAGAGTCAATAACTGCTCGCAGATACTTGAAAGAGAAATTGGCATAGCCAATTCAATTATTGACTAGTGACATTAATTTTTTTTAGCACTGGAGTAATTATTAAATTAATTTTTAAAATTAATATTCTAAAATTACTTTAATAAGATGAAAATGCTGAAAAATGGAATTAGGAGGCCGCCACTTGGAAAAACTTGCCTATGCAAGTGAAAAAACTGTTTTTACGGACTGGTGGAAGTCTACTCTCACCATCGTGAGAGAAAAGAAGGTTGTTAGAGAGCAAGGAGAGATTGATGTGATTTGCAATCACCAAAGATCAGTTCTATGACATGTGACAGTAATTTTAAGCTCTCCAGCAACAGGTGACAACAACCCAAGGTCCTTCTGGTACAGGTGGCAGCATGGTTCTAAGCTATAGGTGAAAGCTTCCTGCTTGAGTAAGGCAACAACAGTTTTTCAACATTTCTCACGATGAAACTCTGAAATTTCTCTCTACAGCATTCTCATAGATGAAAGCTTCCATGGCTGTTTGAGTGAGACAGCAACAGTTTTTCAACATTTCTTACGATGAAACTCTGAAATTTCTCTCTACGGCATTCTCTCTCATCCCCCAGTCATCTCTCAAGTTATATCAGCATTTTCCAATAGTTTGAGCCATCAGAGGAAGAGATTTCAGCCAATCTCTGCTATAAACCCTAATTTACAGCAAAAATTAAGGTTTTGACAACCGCCTCAAGATGCATGCTCAAAATTGAGGACCTAAGACTTGAATTCCAGAAACTGAAATTGAGGAATTTCAGGGAGATTCAAGCGGTCAACCAGCCAATATCAGATGTAGGCCTGAATTTGTCTTTCAAGGAGTAGGGTGAAGGCCAATCCCCAAGCAAACCAAGGGCCAAATTGGTTTGGAGGCTTGCTAGTCAATTTTGACAACAAGAGGAATAACCATCCTCTCGAAGAAAGAAGGCTGGTTTCAAAGTCTATGTTTTGATAGTTCTTACAAAAATTGATTCGTTTTATTCTTGAAAGTCCTCAACCAGGAAAAAAAAAAGACAAGCACCTTCATGACATGTGACTGGACACTTATCTCATGCTACTTTACGTTCCCTCTTTCCAGTAAATCTACCTCTCTCCTATAAAAAGAGCTCATTTGCTCTCGTTCTAGAGAAAGCTTCCTTGCTGTAAAATCATGTACAATAGCTAAAGATAGCCCCAAAGTTGGTCACAACCAGCTTCCTTTTCATTCCCCAGCATTTCATCATCAAATCTAGCAGAAATTGCTCCTAGTACTGCTGTTTTTCAGGACAGAAGACCTGTGAATCCCTTTTCAACATTTATTCAAATATTCAAGCACACCTTTGGTATAGCAATTTATACATTCTTTTAGTTGACATATCATGAAATGAACAAAAATGCATCCCCATGCGATGCTCCAATCCTGCATATCTATGCTCAGTTTTGAAAAAAAGCATGAGCCGAAATGCTTATCGTACTTTGACAAGCATACAGTCTCTGAGATTGTGGAAAGTAAATACTATGCCTTAAGCTGTGAGAAGATCATTCACTCTAGAAATAACCTTAAAGTGCCGAAAACCACAATTTTCTCAGTTCTATAACAGCCAAAGGAGGACCAAATGCTCTATTCCAGTGCAAACCCTCAATTCTGCAAAAATTTCCATCATGTCCATGAATAAGGTAATTGTCTATATGCAATACAGAATTTATCATGAAGAGAAAAATGGCTTTGAGATCATTTCCAAAATGAATAAGGTAATTGTCTATATGCAATACAGAATTTATCATGAAGAGAAAAATGGCTTTGAGATCATTTCCAAAGGCTTGGAAAAATGCTACTCCAAGACCATCCACACTAGGTGATATTCCATCAGTGCAAGCATCCCAAGCATCACTTATTGAGCAGCAAAAGGTCTTTGAGATCCAGATGGCTCAGAAGAATCCCACTGTGAGGGCATTCCAACCAGGTGAGCTCCATCTACAACACTTTTTGATCATGTAATCTAGCTTCTAATTACTAATGACTACTCAAGCAAAAGGATTCCAAGGCATCCAACATAGGATGAACATGACTCCAGAATATTGGTCTGGCATTTTAAGCCTCTAGCATGGAGACAAAAGGAGACATAGTAGATCAGAAGATATTACACACAAAGTGATTCAATTCAACATTACACACGTCCAATACCAATAATTTTTCGTAGCTCCTTTTATAGAATCTTGCTGTTTCAAGTAGTGTAGCCTTTGTCTTTCAAAGACTTATGTATTGCCCTTGTTTACCATTTCTGAAGCTTTCTTTTGTCATTATCAACAATTTCTTTCTTTGCTGTGTCTATTCAATATTCCTTTCATTGCAAATTTCATGCAAGTTTTTTGCAACCCATTTTTGCCTCTTGGACCCTTTATTTGCCTTGACCCAAGTACCTTGTGCCATAGTCATGCATCACATGTCCCATGTAACAAAAAACCCTTTGCCAAGAAATATCATCATCATCAAACATTTGAAAACAAAGGAAGCAATCTGATTCGAACTTCATACCAAAAAATTTGATGAGAAAGAGAACTTTGGCAAGGTATTTGACCTTCTTGTTGGCCATTCAGAGGCCAAAATGGGTTGTACTAGTGCATGAGATTGATATTGTCAAGCTATGGAACTCAACCTAAATGGTTATGTGTGGCAACATGGCTAGATACACAATTTCCAAAGGCCTGACACATCTAGCTAGACTAGGCACAACCACTTTGTGGCGAGCCTGGGCTATGGTGGCCTTGAGCCATAACTCAGAGTTACCCACTTGGTCCTTGAAGCTTAGGTAACTCAAGAGTTAGCAGGTCCCTGCTTACCCACATCGGCTTCTATTGAAGCATAGTATATTTATTATGCTCTTCTTGAAGACTTTCAGAAAAGCAGATGTAGTTTAGTAGATCCTTCCCCAATTCACAAATTAAAATTTGCTCTGCTGGAATTTTGATTCCCCTTGCCACTTTTAAGCATTGCAGTGATTATTTTGTATTGGCAAAGTGCCCCAACCATGTTAGGGTTTGGCAACGGGCTTAGGAAACCTTGGGAGACCATTGTGTGCAGACTCCAGAAGGTCAATTCTGCTTAGCAAGGATTTTTAAATGCTTGAGGGTCATCCAGTTTTTTCATTGGTGTTTGAATTCAACAACATTTGAGTGATTGAGGAAGTATCAGGTTGAGGGACTGAATTGACAGATTGACTGATTGTCAGAGACAGTATTCCTTGCATTGTAATTGAAATATAGGATGTTCAAGGAATTGGAGACAGGTACAACAAGTTCTGATGGGGCTTATTTGCAGAGGCTTGATATGTCTCTCACACGTTTGGATATATATCAGACCAATATCTCCTATGTTACATCCCCCACCTTTAATTACAATCACCCAATCCATTCCTCAGTCAAAGAACTCAGCTGATGAATGGCCCCTTGCAATAAATAAAAGATCTGGTCGGGTATGAAAAGCCAAATGGGTGACCCAGTCAATTGCCACATCTGTGAAGCAGTTGTACCTGTGTGGGGCAGAACCTAAATAGGGCATTACCTGCTTCTTCCTAGCCATCAGGGCACCCTGTTTGACTATAAGCACCTCCTCAAATGGCTGCCCTGCTATTGGGCCACTTCCTTTTCATTATGGAGAGTTATGATCCTCCTTTCACCATGGAAATGCCTAAGCTCCTTTGAGAACAGGGACAGTGCCTAACCTCCTTTGGCATAGGCTGTTACTTGGCAACTTTTATGATAGGTTAACTGCCCACAGTTACCACTCTGCCTCACCACCCCATTTTGCCCACTTTCAAGGCACTTTTGTCTCATCATTTCTAAGGCCATTAGCATCCTATCTGAAAACATGAGTTCAGACCACCATCCAGGCTGCTACTTTTTGATTTCTGGGCAACGGGTTGTCATATTTCAAGGCTGTCAAGTGGTGCCAAGCAGCCTAGAAGATGCCACCATTGACAGCTTCATTGAACGTAAACCTGCATGCATCTGTGTCCTGGATGGCGCTTCTATCGTAAACAGCTCATAGGCATAAGCACAGCTAGCTCATGTAGGTTAACTGGCTCCCGTATGTGCACCAACATGCGGACCATTCTGCTTTATAGCTGAACACTATCAGCCCTTCAGATACCCCTCCAATTGGGAAAGCCACTGGAAACTCAACAACCTTCGTAGCAGCAATATGTAAATCAGCATTTCTCTACACAAGTACCGAGAAAAACTACCAAGTACACACCATCCAAATGATCCACATCACACAACCGCAGCATTCCCTTCCAATGTGTTCCATACCAACCAAATCAGGGTGGTTTCATACATTTAGTATGATACGTTCAGTACGTGAATATGTACGGTATGGAAAGTACACAGAAATTTTAAGAATAAAATATGTCGTTTCGTACGTTCATTAAAACAATACGTATAATATTTTATATAAAATCAGCCTACACATATAAAATGTGCAACTTAAAGATAGATCATGAAGAGGTCTAGGCATTGTGGAGAACAATGAGGAGAAAGGAGGAGAGGGAGAGGAAGAGGGATTTTGGAAAAGGAGAGGGTGTAATATGTATGAATGAAACTTGAAAGCTAGAGAGAGGGAGAACGATAGAGAGGAAGAGGGAGAGGGAGAGGGGTAGGGAGAGGAGAGGAAGAGGAAGAGGGACACGAAGAGGGAGAGGGATAGGGATAGGAGGAAGAAAAGGCAAGAGAAAGGGAGAGGGAGAGCAGGGTGATTGAAGAAGATATTGGCTTGAAAGTTGAGCTCAAGAGAGGGAGATTGATGAAGATGGAGGCTGATTTGTGTAGTGAGATGGGGGGAGGGGGCTTCCCTTCCATAAGGGTTGAGGTGACAGAAATGACATTTACCCTTACATACCCATGAAAATATGATTTCGTAATGTCTTTAAAGCAGGAAAAGATCTCTTCTTTTCTTTGAGAATGCTGCATATATCATCTGGTATAGGTGTTTTGGGATCCTGCAACAATAAAAGAAACGCCTACATGATTCTCATCCATTACTAATCGAATTATCATATAGATCTGTGGGAGAGGATGACAAATCCAGTATCATAACTTGCCTTGACAGAACAGCTCATCAACTTCAGAGTTTCTTTTTCATAGCACCTGCAAAACTTGGAAACAGATGATATTTTGTACTTTACTTCTAGAGAGCCCTCACAAAACTTATGTTTTACGAAGTTCCTGAACCCTCAGATGTTGCAAATGCAAACACAATCTTACCAGTTCTCTAGCATCTGGCTAGGTGCTTCCATAAAGTCTGTCTCAACTTGAAGACCAGAAAATTTTGCAAACGTTGCAGAACTGCAAATATGGTGCATCTGCACAAGAGCAATGATCCATTGCAAGGTGTTAAAACTTATACCTTATCTACTTCTGATGATGCTTCACACTACACAGAAAACACAAACTCATACCAGATGCCCAAATTCATGAAAAAAGGTAACTACATCTGAATGTCTTAGCAGTGTAGCTGTTTCAGATGTTGCCTTGGAGAGATTCATAAGCAGTGCTGCAACAGGCAGCTGTATGATACAAAGAACAATCAAACATTTATTATCCACAGCTAGATCAGCATCATTATCCATTGCATGTGATAGCATCCAGAATTCCTTTCCCATAACCAAACTACCTGCCGCTTTTGCTTTCCAACCTCACAACCAGGTTGAAGAGGCACAACACAAGCATGGCCATATTTTCCTTCCCTGTCCAGAAAAAAAGAAATCAACCTACTTCGCATCATTGTGTTGTCTTCAATATTCAGCTGTATCCCAAATAGCAGCAACACACACACTACCAAAACTGCTTACAATATTGTCCTACCAGGAAGAGGGTGCATTCAAAGGGGTTTACATTAAATGTAGCCCTTGTTTCCTAGAATATTTGTGCATACTATATTGAAAAGGGTGAAGAGACTACACTTGTAGTCCTTCAAATCTCCCTTTCTATGTGGAACTGAAAGTTGACCAAAGATGTTACACATTACAAAACATGCACAGAAGGACTGACATGATTCTACATAAACAGAAATATGAGGAGAATAACTGAGCACTATAGCCTGCACAATTCCATGCAATGTTAAGCAGAATAAGTAGCAAGTGGTTAGTACTGCCAATGTGTCTAACTGGAAATTTAAATGAAGCATTTTGACTAGCAGGAAAAAGAAATGGACAAAAGCAGAGAAGAAAGAAAAATCGATCTCGGGGTGGTGTAGGGGCAACCAAGGTAGGGGAGGTGTAACACCACCAGGTTTTGGTGCCCTTGAGATATTAAAACCAATCATATTTTGCTCATAAGTTTTCAGATGCCATGAAGAAAGAATAGCCTGTACCTACCGAGCAAAGAGATCAAGATAAAAACAACCCAAGAGTTGCCCATCCACAGAATCAAAGACAGAAAATTGATGCACTTCTTCATCCCAGACATACTTTTTCTGATCTTCTTCAAATCTCAAACCTATAACAAAAGAACATGTTGTTAGACAGGGAGCATGCTGAAACAACTTCCATACAGCTGAGAATATAGACACAACGCTTTCATTCTGGACGTTCTGATTTAAATTTTACATAACTACCATGGGTAGAGACACAACCTTTTCATAGAACAGGTTCGCCTTGCAGTGGGAGTCACTCTAGCACTTTCCTCACATAAGAGCTCCATTGGGAGCTCCTCCAACTGCTTGGGGAGGTTTGGTTTATCATTACGAGTGCCACCCTCAAACCATGGTACTTAATCATCCAGCATGGCTGATTAGAAAGCAATTACGGATTTTCAGGATTTGGTCTACCAAGAGATGTGAAAATTCTATGGCTATTCAGTTTCACTGCATCAAAGCAGCTGAAGATCTTCCCTTGCAAACAGAAGTCACCCAAGGGTATAACACGCACCAGTGGAAAGATTACAAGATTCCACAATCAAGCAGAGAAGCCCCTAGGAAGTGTGTACTGGGACTTGAATTGCAGCATGCAGTGATGGTAAAGATGGCTTTTTACCTGATGCAAAAGCACAAATTCTCTCAAGATGGCAAGATCAAAGTTGCACCTTGTAGCGGCCGTAATCAAGTAAAGTGGAGTCATCAGCATCTCCACTGAGCAGGCCTATGCTTCAAATATGGATTATCATAGTCTTGCTGCAACAAAAGCCATATGGATGGTCATGAACTTTGATCTCTGCAGGTTCATGCTGCACAGCTGGGCAACACCATACTAACTCCTTGTTTTATTCATGCATTGTTGGAAGTGTTGCAACCTTAAGTAATATTGGCAATCAAATCATTGATGTTGCAGTCTCTATATGTAAACCCTAACTCTAATGTATCAAAGTATAGCCCTAATGTGTATCAATGGTGGGGTAAAGAGAAAAGTAAATGTCATGAGGACACAAATACATAACTTAGAACGCTTTGGACTCTTTTAAGTTGGAATATGTAAGGTTGTGCACATGTGACTTGCACATTTAAGATTAAGTCGAATGTTTGTCCCAATACAAGGCAATGTGAGACATTGGTAGAAATAGTGGCAAGTTATGATGAACAGATGCCAATCAATGCCTAGTGTCAATCATGGCTCCAAGCATTAAACGTGTCCTTGGAAAATGACTTTTCGTGTCATTGGAGCTAGAGAAATTAAACATTTAATGCTTAGAACTAACGTCACGAGGACATGAAATTTTGATGCTTTGCTTAGCATTTGATTAAAAGTTAATCAAATGCAAAGGTGACTTGTGCATGCAAGGTGCGACTTGATTATTTCACTATGTGGAACCCAAGAACCTCAAAATTTAATTGGTATCAAAGGAAAAAGTTGTAATAAGTTACATCTGACAAGTACTAGGTGGTACGCAATGTCAAATTTTGGCCCAGACCATTTTATTGGCCATTACTGTCAGTGGCAACATTAAGGACTAAGCATTAATTTATTAATTAATGCTAATCTAAGAGCTAATAACTGCTCATGGATACTTGGAAGACAAATTGGCCTAGCCAATTTAATCATTAGCTGGTGGAATATTTTTTTAGGCATTAGAATATTCATTAAATTAATATTCAAACTTAATATTTTAAAAATTAATTTAATGAGGTGGATAATGCTAAAAAATGGAAATAGGAGACTGCCATTTATCAAAGCTTGCCCATGCAAGTGGAAAAAACGTTTTTGTTCCAACCATTGTGAGAAAGAATGAGACTGTTAGAGAACAAGGAGATGCTACTCATATGATTTGCAGCCAAAGGAACCAATCCTACAACAAGCGACAGTAGTTTAGAGCCCTCCACGTACAGGTGACAATAGCCCAAGGTCTTTCAAGTGTAGATGAAAGCATACAGGAGGGAGCTGTCAGATGGGAGAGGATCGAGGTGCAGCTGAAGTGCAGTAGACAGTGTGAGAGTGAGAGACAGAGTTGAGCACGACACCCAATGCAATAGTACTGAATAGAGTGTAAGCTGAAAGTACAAATGATAACCCTTATACCTTAGAGTTATAAGGGGCTGTTCACACCCGAACACAGTAAGTGCCCGTAAGTGTGCACCACAAGCACATACAAAATAGTACACATAATCTGGGGGAAAAAACCTCTTCTACCGAGAGTAAAAAGTGCCCCAGTGTCCTAGTGATCACCCGCACACTCCCATATGAGCGTAGGCGTAAGTAAGGCGTGTGAGATACCCAACAAACCCCCCTGGAGTGAAGAGTGATCAAGTGTACAAGGATCATCCGCCACCAAAGGGCATCAAATTCAAAGCATCGCGAAATGCTTCAAATTTGTCTCGTGGAAGAGCTTTGGTGAAGATGTCTGCCACATTGCTGGTGGTAGGACAGTAGACAAGGCTGATATCACCTGCATGTAGCCTCTCTCTGACAAAGTGGTAGTGAATCTCTATGTGTTTCGTGCGAGCATGAAACACAGGGTTCCGTGCCACTGCAATGGCACTCTGACTGTCAGTATATAAAGGAGTAGGCTCCGTAACAGATACATCCAAATCAGCAAGTAAACGTCTAAGCCATACGCACTCAACTGCAGTAGTGAAGGCTGCCTTGTACTCAGCTTCACATGACGACGTGGCAACAGTGGATTGTTTCTTGCTAAGCCAAGAAATGCATGACGAGCCAAGAAAGAAACAATTGCCACTAGTGGAGTGACGAGTATCAAAATCACCAGCCCAATCAGAGTCACTGTAAGCATGTAACTGCAGTGGTCCCCCCTTGGCATAAAGCAATCCAAGAGCTCTAGTACCCTGCAAGTAACGAAACACACGCTTCACAGCTTGCCAATGCGACATACGAGGCTGATGCATGTACCTGCTCAAAACTGAAACGGCAAACTGTATGTCTGGCCGAGTGTGGCATAGATAGATGAGACATCCCACTGCTGGAGCATAAGTATGGATATCAAACAAATCACTGTCATCATGTAATGACAGTTTGAGCCCAGGTTCCATGGGTGTACAAACTGGCTTGCAATCCTGTAAGCCAAACTTCTCAAGAAGTTGCCCAATGTACCTTGACTGACATAATCCAATGCCTCTAGCATCATGTACAAACTGGATGCCCAAGTAATAGTGCAAAATACCCAAGTCAGACATGTCAAAAGTTTGCTGTAAATTATTTTTGAATGCTGAAATCTGATCAGCATGTGTTCCAGTGAGCAAAAGGTCATCTACATATAGACACAAAATCAGCATGGATCCCCCCTCTTTATGTACATAAAGGGTAGACTCAGATGGGCTGTTTACAAAGCCCTGACTAAGCAAGAAAGCATCTATCTTTGCGTACCAAGCTCGTGGAGCTTGTTTCAAACCATATAGAGCTTTTTTCAGCTTGCATACTAAATTTTCTGAGCCTTCAACTGCAAAACCAATGGGCTGCTGTACATACACTTCTTCCTGAAGTTCCCCATGTAAGAATGCAGTCTTTATATCCAGCTGATGCACTTTCCAACCAAAGTGTGCAGCCAAGGCAATCATAGACCGAATGGTCGTCATACGGGAGGTAGGAGCAAAGGTCTCCTCATAGTCAATGCCCTTTTTCTGTGCGTAGCCTTTAGCTACCAGCCGTGCCTTGTACTTATCTATGGATCCATCTGCATTCCTTTTCAATTTGTAGACCCATTTCGTACCAATGGCACGCTTGCCAACTGGCAAAGACACCAAATCCCAAGTATGATTCTTATGAATAGAATCCAATTCAGCTTGCATGGCTGCCATCCAATGCACACTATGTCGTGCATCCTCAAAACATTCAGGCTCCTCATTATCATGAGTACATGCTGCCATAACAAACTCCATGGAATGTGCTGAATCATGCAGTCGAGTTTGCCTTCGAGTACGACCAGCCAAGGGTGTTTCCAAATGACTATCTCTCATAGTCTGCGTGTACCATCTAGGCACCTGTCTTGCTTCCTGACTGTGTACAAGTTCCTGCTGAATTTCAGTTTCAGCAATGTGCTGATTTACTGCATGTTCCATAGGAGCAGCTGGCTGAACATTAGGTTCATTTGCTGAAGTACCAGCTGAATCACCAAATGTGATGGGCAGCAGCCCTTCAAAGACATCACGGGCAGCCTGATATGTATCAAAACCAGCCAAGGATAATTCTGATTTTTCATCAAATACAACATCCCTGCTGACAAAAACCTTCTTGGTCACGGGATCATAGAGTCTGTAGCCTTTGCTTTCGCTGCTATATCCCATAAAGATGCATTTTACAGCCTTGTTGTCCAACTTCTTTCGAAGTACCTGTGGAATATGGGCATATGCAAGACACCCAAAAGTACGGAAGTGGCCAACAGAAGGTTTGCGGCTGTGCCAAGCCTCAAAAGGTGTGACGGTTTTCAAGGCCTTGGTAGGGCATCTGTTCAAAATGTGGCAAGCGCACATGACGGCTTCCATCCAAAAACTATGAGGCAAACTCTTTGCCTTCAGCATACATCTGGCCATCTCCATGAGTGACCGATTTTTCCTCTCTGCTACCCCATTCTGCTGTGGAGTATATGCAGTAGTGTACTGATGGATAATGCCCTTCTGCTGCAAATAAGAATTCAGCATAGAGGACATGTATTCCCCCCCTCGGTCCGAACGGAGAGTCTTAATCTTGCAACCAGACTGAGTTTCCACAAGTGCACTGAAAGCCAAAAATGCATCATACACTTCTGACTTCTTTTTCAAGCAGTAGACCCAGCACAAACGTGTAAAGTCATCAATAAATGTTACAAAATAGTAACAACCACCCAATGACTGTGTCTGCATGGGCCCACAAACATCCGAATGCACAAGCTGTAATCTGGCTATTGCTCTAAAAGCAACATCACGGGGAAAAGAGAAACGATGCATTTTCCCCAAAATGCAACCCTCGCATAAATGCTCAGGAGGTCTCTCCAAGAGAGGTAATCCATCCAACATCTGAGTACGCTGTAATAGCATCAAGCTGCCATAGTTTACATGCCCCAAACGAGCATGCCATAACTCTGCCTCTAACATAGCAGGAGTAAGAGTGGATGTCAAATATGCAGACTGATCTACCGAAAGAGCATCCAACTCATATAACCCATGACACAGAGAACCTGTCAAGACCAATGTCATGTGTTCCTTGTCACGGACCATGCAACGGTCATCATCAAAGGTGACCTGCAAACCACAACGTGCCATAGAAGAAATGGAAAGCAGATTCTTCTTAATGCCAGGCACATACAAAGCATCCTGTAGGCGGAGAATAGAGCCATCAATGGCTGTAAGCTGAATCTCCCCAATACCACGAACAGGGTATGATGCATTATTAGCACACTGAACAGACTTCCCAACGGGAGGTGCACCAAGAGAAGCAAACAAATCTCTACGAGATGTGATATGCCGTGAGGCACCACTGTCAAAGAACCAAGTGTCAGCATCCTCTGTAGAGCTAAATGCTCTATCAGCCCAAGAGACATCATAACTGCAAGTGTAAAAACAATAGTCCCTGTCTGCAACAAAGGACGCGGACTCACTAGCAGTGGAAGGAGCTGCAGAAACAGACATCCCTGACTCCTTCTTCTTCTCTTTGGCGATGCGCTTCCTGCACTCAGTGATGTAGTGGCCAGGCTTCTTGCAGTAATGGCATTTTCCTTTCTTGGCTTGCATGCCCCCCTGTTTCTGACTTGTCTGTGAAGTGTTACTACTACCAGAACTCTGCGAAGCATTTTTCCCTTGGCTGTTTTTACCCTTCTGCCTTGACATAAAAGCCTGCTCAGAGGCTATACCATCCACACCACTGTTCCGTCTAGTTTGTTCCTCCTCTAGAAGCAAACTGACAAGCTGAATGAAAGTGATGGGCTCTTTCGAAATCCTCATAGTGAGGTTCAAGGCAGTATGAAAAGCCAAGTAAGAGGGAGGCAGTGAATTCAATGTTGTAGAAATCAGCTGCGCATCTGAGTAGTACTCATCCACATTCATGAGTTGCTCCCGCAAGTCCTGAATTTTGTTGAGATGATCCTGCATAGAATCACCCTCATTCATCTTTAGAGTCTCTAGCTCTTTCTTCAAGAAAGAGATGCGAGTCTCATTCTTTCCTGCAAACATCTGCTCCAATATCAACCAAGCTTCTTGTGAAGAAGCTGCTGAACGAATATGAGGAATGATAGAACGCTGAACTGCCAATGCAATCAGCGACATAGCCTGTGCATCCCTTGTATCCCAAGTTTTCTGAGCTGCAGTTCTTGGGGGAAGTGGCTGAGCGGGCTGAGGTGGAGGGGGCTGAGGTTGCCCTCTTGCACGTCCTCCTGGAGGAGGAGTAGCGGGAGCCACAACTCCCGGTCGTGCTTCCTCTCCACTGACATAATCCCACAAATTTTTTGCCACTAATACATTCTTCATCATAAAAGACCAAAGGGAATAATTGTTCCCATCCAATCGGTCTTCCTTGGACACATAGGTGAATACATCTCCTCCCTGATTTGCCATTATTTCCCAAAAGGCAATAGAGCAATGTCAATGCAGTACGGGCTGGAAATCTGCAAATTTCCAGAAATTGCAGCAAACACAAGTCTGCAATTAATGTGCAAAGGGTACTCTGTCACAAAAAACTGTCACTGATGCACGCTTCCCAAGGTGCAATTAGTGCTCAGCAGCACTAAAACATCAAAAGCCCCAAAATTTTCTGCCCAAAATTTCTATCACAAATGTCTGTTACAAAAGCCCCAAAATGTGCATTCAATGTGTCACAGACAGACACAGCACGTTTCCCAATGCTGAAAACTGAACCTGCTGTTCAGCACGTTTCCCAATGCTGAACCTGAACCTGTTGCACGAACTCCTGTGTAAAAGAAAAGTGCAGAATGTTACCTCTGCGTGTTGACGACGGGCACGATTCCCGAGGTAATGACTGCTGGGTACAGTCGGACTGACGCACAGGTACAGGCGTGCAGGTCCAGTGACACGCGCAGGCAGGACTGGGCGCGCGCTGGGCTGAGGAGGCGGCACCCAGGACTGGGTGGTGGAGACAGGTGGCGCGCTGGCAGCTGGAGCTGACGGCACAGGCTAGCTCAGCGCAGGGAGGCTGCGCAGGCAGACTGACAGGCGAAGGGGCACTCTGGGCAGACACAGGGCAGAGGACTCGCTGGGCAGGGGTGGCAGCACGCAGGTACAGGAGGCGCGCTGGGCAGAGGTGGCAGCACGCAGGTACAGGTGGCGCTCTGATTGTTGGAGCTGCACGCTGGGCAGAGGAGTCGTCTGGTGCTGCGCGCTGACGGACTGACAGGCGCAGGCAGGACTGGGCAGGAACAGGCGGCTGGGGCAGAATTGGCGGTGGCTGCAGACTGCAGACTGAAGACTGCTCTGAGCTGAGCTCTGATACCAAATGTCAGATGGGAGAGGATCGAGGTGCAGCTGAAGTGCAGTAGACAGTGTGAGAGTGAGAGACAGAGTTGAGCACGACACCCAATGCAATAGTACTGAATAGAGTGTAAGCTGAAAGTACAAATGATAACCCTTATACCTTAGAGTTATAAGGGGCTGTTCACACCCGAACACAGTAAGTGCCCGTAAGTGTGCACCACAAGCACATACAAAATAGTACACATAATCTGGGGGAAAAAACCTCTTCTACCGAGAGTAAAAAGTGCCCCAGTGTCCTAGTGATCACCCGCACACTCCCATATGAGCGTAGGCGTAAGTAAGGCGTGTGAGATACCCAACAGGAGCAATAGCCTTTCTAGTGATCCTAAGCTGTAGATGACAGCTCCCATGGCTATTTGAACTTTGAGCAAGGTAGCAACAATTTATCAGCCTTTCTCACAATGAAACTTTGAAAGTTCTCCATTATGTGATTCTCCTACATCTCTCAAGTTATCTAAGAAAATCCCAACAATTTGAGTCATCAGAGGTCGAGATATTGGACAATCTATATTGTAAACCCTAATTTACAGCAAAATTTAGGGTTTGACAACCACCTTGGAATGCATGCTCAGAATTGAAGGCCTAACACTTGAATTCCAGCAATTGAAATTAAAGGATTTCAAGAAGATCAAGAGGCCAACAAACCCATATCAGATTTAGGGCTTTTTCAAGAAGCAGGGTGAAGACCATTCCCAAGCAAGCCAAGGGGCAAATTGGTTTGAAGGCTTGTGAATCAATTTTGATAGCAATATGCACTTAGATTAATGGAGGAGATCAGAGAATCTTAGTCATACGCTATCAATTTGCAAATAAAAACTAAAGAAATACCGTAAGGGGCGCTATTTCTAGGGTCAAAAGGCTATCCATTGTCCAACATTAAATTGGTAAAGTGTACAATTCCAATTTATGTGAATTTTATGGTTGACGTAATTGTTGATTAATTAGGTTATTTACCACCCTATATGAGAAGAACGGCTAGTTTCATGATTCCATTGCCAGAATACAATCAAATCCCTTGAGTTGGTGGGCTTGAGGCACGTGATTGAAGATCAAAAGCTTGCTCTAATGCTCACACTATATTTAGTTGAGCATCACAACAAGAATGTCTTCAAATAATGAGATGGGATCAAGCATGGATGACGCCTCTTAGTCTGAAAAAGCACATAGTGAAGAGACAAAAGCAATATCTGATCTTGGACAAGGCACACAACAAGGACAACAAGCTAATAATGTTGCCTTAAATCAAAATGTGAGTCCTTGTAGGCCTTAGAAGTTGATAGCATGCAAGAGGGAGAGGAATTTGATGACTAGTTTAAAGTATAGCTGAGGACAACAACTGAAATGCTTGTGCAATTGGCAAAGGATCCTTGGCTTATACACTTTTTGAACCCCCTAAGGGAGGGCAGCAAAGAAAGAAGAGGAAATCATCTTCAAGAACTTCAAGACAGCAAGATGCACCAAAGAAATAACCAATACAATAGCATGATGTTCTAAATGTGAGAAGTGCACATAAGCAAATGATCCCAATGTGGCAATTGATGCATATGCAACGTCTACTTGGAAGTGCTAATTCAATGCTTTTTGGACAATAGGGCATGCATGCAATGACGGGGCCAAGGTACTTGGGTGGTGGCACCAGTTTCCATGCTATGTTGGATCAGGGATTACATACAGGGATGTCTAGCACAACTTCTCATGGTATGCAACAATCAATGTGTGGTGTGCAAGGCCCAATGTATATGGGTATAGCTGGTAAATGCATAACCCCATGTATGGAAATATTGGCATGATGTTACAGCACAAATATATGCAACCCACTATATTTGGGACTCATCGTATTAAAGTTGGTCATACAAATGCTCCATAAAGTACTAGTCATGAGAAAAAATGCACCTACTAATGCTTGCATGAGGACAACTGTAGCTAGTAATGCATGCAATTGTTTGGGAAAATCTATCTTGGTATGACTTGTAGTATGCAAATTCCCATGCACAATCACATTGCAATAGTCCAAAGTATGAAACAAAAATGTTTCTTAATGCATCTAGAGCTCCTAACATGTTACGTACACATGAGGGGCTAGTCAACTGAATGCAATGTTGCATATGAGTTAAGTTGGAATCGCGACAATGTGAAGTACAAAGGATCTCCATGTTCCAGAAAGACAAAACCCTACAACCTAGTGTAAGTTTTGAGGCAAGTTAAGTTAGAGATAAAGTCTCCATGTGCTTCTAGGTGAAGTTTTAGTTTTGTTTCACCTATGATGGATGCAACGGATGGAGGAGGGTGACCTGGCAAATCATCCTCAATGTTGCACTTTACCTTGATGTGTTTTAGTTAGAGCCGACTTTGAATTGGGCTCATTCATATTCAGGACAGCATAGAAGGTTCAAAGTATTACCTAATTGACAGATGACTCAGAAGAAGACTATGAAGCCAGAAGAAAAACAGTCGGGATGGGTGAGCACAAGTGATTTCTTTCACCTCCCAGCCTTGCCTAGTATATTGCTGGCCAGACCATCGTGATCCGATTGCCAGCCGTCAAACCTTGGTGAGTCCTACTATTCTTGGACTCTCTTTAGTTCTAGACTCCCCTTAACCCCGTTCGGGCGCCCAAGAGCCCGGACGGTCATCCTCGTGTGTGTTCCCATTGATTTACCTTAATGTCACTTTAATGTCACATTCAATGTTTGTGACCTTAATGTCACATTAAATATCACTTTAATGTCACATTAATGTCACATTTACTTCCCCTTAAGAATTGGTTTCGTTCTCGAATACGATACTTGGAAGGTCTAACTGTAAATTGGGAAACCTTTTCTTTAAAGTACTTACTCGCTCCCATGTTGAGCTTTCTTCTGAACAATCTTTCCACTTAACCAAACATTCTTGATAAATAGTATTCCTTGTTCGTCTATTACGAACATTTAATATTCTTTCTGGTTCATGTGGATTAGATTGGTCATTTAATAGCTCCTCAATATCATCATTTAAGATTAGATTATCCAAATCACCCAGCTTCTTCCTTAATTTACTTACATGAAAAACTGGATGTATTTTACTACCAGCAGGTAGTTGGAGCTTGTAAGCCAATTCTCCCACCTTTTTAAGTATTATGAAAGGACCACAATACCTTGGTAAAAGCTTTGGACATTGTCCCTTTTTCATAGTTATAGTTTGTTCAGGCACCCTAAGATAGACCAATTCTCCTTCTTCAAAGGAGATGTCTCTTCAGTGAGGATCTGCATATGCTCTAGCTCGATTTTGAGCTTTTTTAATATTTTCTTGAGCAAATTTTAACATACTATTCATATCCTCCAAAAAGTCTTTAGCTGCCTGAACCTTTTCCTTATGCAGTCCTACTGCAAAAGGAGCTCTGGGCTGAAACCCATACATTAACATAAATGGACTATATCCAGTGGAAGAGTGCTTGGCACTGTTATATGCAAACTCTGCTATCGGTAAATACTCTTCCCAATTAGTTTGCCTTTTACTTACATATGCCCTAAGCATATCTTCAAGGATTTGGTTAACCCTTTCGGTTTGCCCATCTGTTTGCGGATGATCCGCCGTACTCATGCTAAGTTTAGTATCCAATTTCCTAAATACCGCACGCCAAAATTGGCTATCAAATTTTTTGTCCCGATCAGAAACTATATTTGCCGGAAGGCCATACAATCGGTATATGTTCTCTACGAACAATCTAGCCAATTCTGGTGTTTTAACATCAGTTGAAGTTGAAATGAACCTAGCCATTTTGGTTAACCTATCCACAATCACCCACACAGAGTCGTGCCCCCTCTGTGTTCTGGGTAAAGCAACAATAAAGTCCATGGAGATACTCTCCCATTTTCCCGAAGGAATCTCTAGTGGATGGAGAAGTCCTCCCATTTTTAATCTTTCAGCTTTATTAACCTGGCATTTATTACATTTGACCACATAGTCAAGGACGTCCTTATTCATTCCAGGCCAATAGAACTGCCTTTTAATAAGACTATAAGTCTTATTAACTCCTGGATGTCCCGCGCTAGGGATATCATGACACTCAAAGAGTATCTGGCGCCTTATTTCTATATCTTTCGGGACACATACCCTACCCTTGTAGAGTAAATAACCATTATCAATGGTAAAATTCTTCCACTTGAATCCAGTTTGAGCAACCCCTGATGCTCCATTTCCTTGTTGAACATCGTCAGATATTCCTTCCTCAGTAGAAGCACTTTCATTTGGATCCCCATTTTTTATTGCTTCCCATATGTTGGAATATGCCGGATCAACCTGGCATTTCCCTTTTAAAGATTCAAGCAAGTTGGAAGTGAACTGAGTAAAACTCAATTCATTAATGATGGGCATTCTGCTGAGTGCATCAGCTACTATATTATACTTTCCTTTTCTATATCTTATCTCATAGTCGAACTCTTGGAGGAGTTCGGCCCATCTGGCTTTACGCCCATGTAAATCCGGTTGATCATTAAGCCACTTAATGCTTTCATGATCCGATAAAAATCAAAAGTTTGGCACCGTACAGATAGTGCCTCCATTTCTTCATTGCATGTACTATTGCATACAGCTCCCTCTTATAAACAGAATAATTCTGTTTTGCACGGTCTAATTTCTTGCTTTCAAAAGCAACTGGTCGACCTCCTTGTAATAAGACCGTGTCTATCGCCTTATCACTGGCATCAGCTTCAACCACAAACGGTTTATTGGGATCCACAATTAATAATACTGGAGCTGTAGCAATAGCTACCTTAAGTTTTTGAAAACTTTCATTTTGATCTGTTCCCCAATTAAAACTTTTTCCTGATACCAATGACTGATGACTCAGAAGAAGACTATGAAGCCAGAAGAAAAACAGTCGGGATGGGTGAGCACGAGTGATTTATTTCACCTCCCAGCCTTGCCTAGTATATTGCTGGCCAGACCATCGTGATCCAATTGCCAGCCGTCAAACCTTGGTGAGTCCTACTATTCTTGGACTCTCTTTAGTTCTAGGCTCCCCTTAACCCCGTTCGGGCGCCCAAGAGCCCGGACGGTCATCCTCGTGCGTGTTCCCCTTGATTTACCTTAATGTCACATTAAATGTCAATTTAATGTCACATTCAATGTTTGTGACCTTAATGTCACATTAAATATCACTTTAATGTCACATTAATGTCACACTAATGTTCAAGGGGAAGGTTGCACCTTTACTTCGCTTGTCACAAATAACTCAATTATGAAGTGGATCTCGAATGCACTTGATTTGCAGAGCCGACTTTGAATTGGGTTCATTCATGTTCAAGACAGCATAGAAGGTTCAAAGTATTACCTAATGCTCAAAGGGAAGGTTGCACCTTTACTTTGCTTGTAACAAACAACTCAATTATGTGTAGTGGATCTCGGATGCACTTGGTTTGCATCCAATGTACTATATGTTGACAGTATTTATGCCATTGGGATCACTATTCGGTGTACTAGTCACTATGAGTTAGTATGCTGATGTGTATGGTTTGCACCTAGAATATGAAACATATATACATTTGCAAGGTTACTAGCATGTATTGAATACATGGAACATATATTTAGATGTGTACATTTATAAGGCCAGTATAAGATACATGGATGGTATGCAATGTACATTTGCAAGCAATACAAAACAAGTATAACTCTATAAGTCACATGTGGTTTGGAGTTGATGTGTCCGATAATGTGCTACATCATTGCTATAAGGTGTTTTTTATGCTCAATCCATGCATTACTTTGCCTTTGTGGTAAGAACAGTGTTGAGATTTGGCATGTCATCACATACCTTATGGTTCTGACACTGGTTATGATTCATGTATGTGGATGGCAACTAGTTCAAGTGGCTGAAATTTCAAACATACAAAACGCTTGAGCATGGTTAAGCAATAAGTGCACATGTTGTTTGATTATAATGCCACCATGTATTTCCAGTACTGGCAATGGATGCTTTTGACAAATCGTTGAGCAATCGAGACCAGTTGCAAAGATCTCAAAGGGGAGGTCTATCATAAGAACATGAAATTTTAATGCTTTGCTGAGCATTTCACTAAAAGTTAATCAAATGTGCTAATGTGACTTGCACATGAGAAGTGCAAGTAAATTATTTCATACTGTGGGACCGAAGACCCCGAAATATTAATTGATGCAAAAGGCAAAAGCTATGATAAGTTATGTATGATAGATACTAGGTGGTATCAAGTGTCCGATTTTGCCCTCTACCATTTTATTGGCCACTAATGTTAGTGGTGGTGACATTAGAGACTAGACATTAATTAATGCCAATCTAAGGGCCAATAACTTAATGGCTAGTGGAATTATTTATTTGGACACTAGAATAATTGTTACATTCATTTTTAAAATTAATATTCTAAAAATTAATTTAATAAGATGGATAATGCTGAAAATTTGTATTCGAAGGCTAGCACTTGGCAAAACTTGCCTATACAAGTGGGAAAAACGTTTTTGGGGGTTGGTAAAAGTCTCTTCTAGCCATTGTGAGAGAGAATATCGCACTAAAGAAACGTGTTTCTCGGAGTTTGAAACTTACAAAACATTTCTTAAAGTAAGAAACATTTCTGACAGTAAGAAACGTGAAAAGGGTTTTTCTTTTGTGGGGGTGGTGGTGGGAACCCAAAAACATGGTTTTTTTACAAAAACCATTGGGCAAGAAACGTGAAAAGGGTTTTTCTTTTGTGGGGGTGGTGGTGGGTACAAAAACCATTGGGCAATGTTAAACATGATGAGGAAGATGAATAATGACTCGTGAGGGCTCAAGATTTTGGATGAGAGACTCTCTTTTTTAGAATTTTGTTTAGTTAGTGGACTATCTATGTAATATTGAGAGTTTATTATTGCATGACTTAAGTCTCATTTATAAGTTATTTATGATATATTATGATTCATTTTGGATTTTAACATCTTATCAATCTATTTTGAAATCAGAATCATGATGTTGCAACTTGACTCTGTCCAAAATGAACATGGCTATTTATATAAGTTAATAATGGATCATGAATGTATAACATAGTATTCTCAAGTAAATCTCATGAACTATTACTCGAGCTTGATTGGCCTTTCTTTATTTAAGAGAGAATTCCATAGAGGTTTACAACCCTTTCCCTAGTTAAAACTACAAAAAACCCCTATACAAAAAAACTTGTGTTTCCCCTCTTGGAAAAAACTTATGAAACACATTTTTGACATTTCGTTTCTAAATGTTTCTGACCTTTCTGGCTACTATGAGAAACGAGTCAGCTATTAGAGAGTAAAGAGATGCTATTGATGTGATTTGCAAACACCAAGGGCCAATGCTACAGCAGGCAACATGGAATCCTCTAGGTGCAGATGACAACAACCCAGGTCCTTCTAATGCAAGTGATAGCATATACAAGATGCCAGCAGCCTTTCTAATGACCTAAGCTATAAATGACAACTCACATGGTTGTTTCAACAGACCAACAAAAGTTTTTAAGCCTTTCTCGTGATGAAGCTCTAAAATTTCTCTCTATAGCATTTTTTCTTATCCTACAACCATCTCTCAAGTCATCTCATCAAAATCCAACCATTTGAGTCATCAGAGGTGGAGAAATTGAAAAATCTCTACTGTAAACCCCAATTCACAACAGAATTTAGGATTTAATGGCCACCTTGAGATATGTGCTCAAAACTGAAGGCCTAAGACTTGAATTCTAGTGGCCAAAATTAAAGAATTTCAAGGAGATTTAAGAGGCCAACCAGCCCCATATCAAATTTGCACCAATGCCTTTCTAGGAGCAATGTTAAGGCCAATCTCCAAGCAAGCCAAGGGGCAAATGGGTGGCCAAATTGCTTCAAATACTTGCTAGTCAATTTGATAGCAAGAGGCACTTGGATTAGCAGAGGACATCAAAAATCACAATTATACTCCATCCATTTGCAATAATAGCTAAAGATATACTACACGGAGCACGAGATTTGGAGCCAACGTGGTCTCCATTGTCCAAAATTACAGTGGTAAAGTGTGTATTTTCAATTTATGTGAATTTTATCCTTGATATAATTGTTAATTAATCAAGTCATTACCACGCTCTCCAAGGAGAACAGCAGATTTTAAGTAAGGCTAGTGAAAGTTTAAAGATTTCCAAGTTCATAGGGCTTAGCATTTTGAATTGTGGATAAGCAATGGCCAAGATGTGGACAATGCCAACCAATTCTTGAATTCCACAGTTAACTATTTCTGAAATTCATGAAAGAAGCCGGATTATGCAGTAGTTGTGTGCACTTGTCAAAAGGAGAGGGAACATGCATGCAAGGTTGGGACAACCTATGAAAGCCATTCTAGGTTAAGACAAACTGTGTAGAGAGAGTATGAATGCTGGCGATTGCTAATCTAGGACTTGCAGTAGTAGTAGAGGGTCAATCTAAAGCAACTGATAGCAAATCGCACACAAGACAGGACAAGGGCAGTACTGAGCAGTTTTCTTCTCTGCTTCAGTGAGAGGTGGCAACAGAAGAGGAGAGCTCAAGAGCAACATTGGTGTTTTACCCCCCTTCGAAGTTGTTGGCACCATTAGAGTTACCCTTTGAAAGTTTTGTTGTCGTACACATTTCTCTCCTCTCAACAAATTTGAAGATATAATTACAATTTTCCAGCCATCTTGGAAAGTGTGCCCACAAATTCGAACCTTGTGATCAGAGAGATTGCTCTAAATCTGACTATCTACAGAAGATCAAAAGAAGCTTTTCTGAAGATATGCTAGCATTTGCACTGAGGAAACACAATATATACGACCAAGACTGAAACACAAAGACTCGACCAGTGACAAGCAAAACGCAAATCCTAAGCACAAAACTCAAAGCTCAAACACAAAGACAAAAACAAAGAGAAGAAACTCTAATGTGAATGAATTTTGTAAATGAATGTAAGAGTGTGCAGAATGCCCAAGAGCAGAGCTAGATCCCAAGTGCTATGACCACCAATTGGAGTGTCAAAGATGAGGAAAACACCAAACGTTGATCACCAAGCAGTCAGAAGGCAAAGGTGACAGCAAGGATGATGCCTGGAGCACAGGGCGACGAGACAAAGTTGTAAATGCTAGAGCTTCCACCTCGAGGAGAAAGACCACAATCAATTGTTGCTTGCAAAGGGAAGGGCTAAACACAAGCTCCAAAAGGTCACTTGGAGAAGTGGATGGCTCCAACTTGACGCCTAGGATTGTAGAGTGGTAACAATAGTTGTCAAAAAGAAAGGGCTAGCAATGACGAGGATGCCGAACACAGCCACATATAGGGCACTAGATAGTGGGCGACAACAATGGATGAAGACGCCACGCACTAGAGGACCTATGGAAGCAGTGGTAGCAGTCGTGAAGGGTAGACCGCCACGTGAATGAAGGCTGATGGCTGAAATCTATGCAAAAAGAATGATGTTGAATGGTGGGAAACCTATCTATTTATAGATGATGAAGGGTGTCCCAAAAAATTAAGGTTTTGGGGAAGCAATAAAACTCTCTCAAAACATGCACCCATTTTGCATTTTTCATTAATTAAGTGTCTTTTGGGGCTGTTTAAGAATGCTAATCAAGTGTAAATCATGTTTTAGGGTACGGTATGATCCGTATAGTACGTATTCGTACGAATTCGTACATTTTTCTGGGCCTATTTGGGCCACATGGTCTCATGTCCTTGATCCCACTTCCCGCATTTCCTATGCCCCCGCCTTTACTCCTGCCTGTTTTGCTTGCCTCCATGGCACTTTTTGGTGGGCTGGGAAGCCTTGGATAGCTCATCCCACCCCCTTTTCTAGCCATGCACTCCCCCCCCCCCCCCCCCGCCCTCTTTGGATTCCTTCCAACTAGCAGCCCTCTCTTTGACCGTTGATCCCTCTTTGACTGTTTGAACTTTGACCCTTCTCTCATCTACAAAAGGTGCTCCTCTCCTCCATGCTTCCACACCAATTCAGCAAGCACTTACCATTCTCATCTTCCTCTCTTGGATCTTGATTCTTGAATAGACTTGTGATTTGTCATTCTCGAATCTCACCTCCCATCCCCTCTTTCCCGCACCCTATCGAAGCATTTGCCATTCTCAAGAGTCAAATCTCATCTCCCATCCCCTCTATCCCGCACTCTTTCAAAAGCATTTGCAATTCTCGTCTCCCATCCCCTCTCTCTCACTCTTGCTCTTTTAACTTTACACCAACCCTCGGGCCTCTCAAGTCTCCCTCCCTTTCAACTTTCAAGACTCAAGTTTCAAGAGTCGAGACTTAATCTCTCTCTCTCTCTCTCTCTCTCTCTCTCTCTCTGTGTGTGTGTGTGTGTGTGTGTGTGTGTGTGTGTGTGTGTGGGGCCTCTTTATCCATCGACACCATGACTCGTGAGAAGCACCAGGCCTTCAATGTGCATGTGATCCATGTGAAGAGGGACACAAAGAAGTCCAACTCCAACCATTGGACATGCAAGTATTGTGGGAAGTGCTATACAAGTGGTGCAACTCGGCTTCTCCAACATCTTTCCAAGACCGGGGGGCAAGTTGCTCCATACAAGGAGATCCCTCAAAACATCACGGAGGAGATTCTCGCCAAGTTGAGACGGGATCCACAAGAGGAGGAGGAAGTGGCTTATCGGCACCAACTCCTATGCCTACTAACGAGGAAGCATCAAATGTGGGCGTATCTTCAACCAATGTGGGAGAGGCCTCTACCATTGGTGGTAGGGGCTCCGCATCCACATCCGGCTCCAGTAAAAGACAAAGAATGAAGGCTCATGCAGTGCCGAAGAGACAATCCTCTCTCTCTCAAGCTCCCAACCATGTGCGTGGATCGGTTGCCTTAGAGAAAGGCAACGACTTGCAGACATTGAAATTGCACGCACAGTGATTGAGTGCAATCTTGCATTCAATGTCCTAAAACATCACGGAGGAGATTCTCGCAAAGTTGAGACGGGATCCACAAGAGGAGGAGGAAGTGGCTTATCGGCACCAACTCCTATGCCTACTAACGAGGAAGCATCAAATGTGAGCGTATCTTCAACCAATGCGGGAGAGGCCTCTACCATTGGTGGTAGGGGCTCCGCATCCACATCCGGCTCCAATAAAAGACAAAGAATGAAGGCTCATGCAGTGCCGAAGAGACAATCCTCTCTCTCTCAAGCTCCCAACCATGTGCGTGGATCGGTTGCCTTAGAGAAAGGCAACGACTTGCAGACATTGAAATTGCACGCACAGTGATTGAGTGCAATCTTGCATTCAATGTCCTAAAGCAAGAACAATGGAAGAAGATGATAAAAGCCATTGCCAATGTGGGTCCATGTGAAGGATGGACCGGTGTTACATACAATGACATGAGGACAAAAAAGATTGATGAAGAGAAAGAGAGAATTGATACAGCTCTTGATCCTATTCAAGCCGCATGGATAAAATATGGTTGCTCCATTCTCACCGACGAATACAGTGATTGTAAGAAACAGGGCATCATCAACATACTCGTCTCATGTCCACTCATCACTTACTTTTTGCGAGCCGTAGATATTTGCAAGAGGGGGAGGAAAACGACGGGCGCATTCCTTTGTTTTGTGACTTTTCCATACGAACGCATCCTATGTTCACTGAAACTCACATCCAACCTTACATCCCTATTTGTCCCTTTGAACTTCCCAGTTTTCCTTTTTACCAACTCCCGTTCCGATAGACCGTTCTCAAGTTATTAATTTTTAAAGTAATTCCCGTAAATTAAACGATTTTCCATGTGAACGTGTGTTTCTTGCTCCGGAACCCTGATCTAATGTGCCAGCCCTGTTCTATCCATTCCCCCTGATATTTTTCCTTCTTACTCTGTGTCATTCTGATGCACGGTTCATCCGTTATTAATTTTTACGGGTTTTCGGACCCTTTCCGTGCCTATTTTTCACAATTTTCCATGTGAACCTGTGCTATTTTTATTGAAACTCCAGTTTGATTTGACTGCCTTGTCCTGTCAGTCTTTCCTGCATAACCAAGGAACACACTCTTGACAACTTTAGGATCCAATTTATTCCTCTTTTCATCAAGAACATGCACATATGCAATGCTACCAAATACCTTCAAGTGTGAAATGTCAGGTTTATGACCATACAACCTCTCATATGGAGTTACATCATGAATCCCTGCTGTAGGAGTTCTATTGAGCACATAGACAACAGTCACCACTGCTTCAGCTCAATAACCATTTGGCAAACTCTTCTCATTTATCATAGCTCTTGCTGATTCCATAAGTACCCTATTTTTTCTTTCTGCTACACCATTTTGCTGAGGTATATAGCTGCAAGTTAACTGTCTTCTGATCCCATATTTAGCAAGGTACCTATCAAAGTAATTAGAGACACATTATCCACCACCATCTGATCTAAGACATGAAATTTTACATCTCAACTCATTTCAGCATGCTTCTTGAAGTCCTTGAATGCATCAAACACATTATCCTTATGTTTCAGTATGTAAAGCCAAGTATACCTGCTGCTGAAATCATCAATGAAGGATACATAGTAACGAGCACCACCAAATGAAGCATTATGAGATGGACCCCATACATTTGAATGTATCAATTGCAAGGGTTGTGAGCTATTCTGTACATGTCTCATTAATGGAAACCATGCTTGCTTTAGTACCATTATCATGTGCAAACATAGCCACTTTCAATTCTAGAATTGACGCATCAAGAGTAAACATTCGGTCATCTCTTCGGCCTCTAGCAATCAATTTGCAGCCATTACCATATTCTTCAACAAAGCATCCATCTCTATTAAATCTCACCTACAAATTCTGTTCTACTATCTGTCCAACTGACAAAAGATTCTTGGTTATTGTAGGTACATGTAGTACATCATGCATGCTCTTTTTCTTGCCATCAGACATCAACAACGGAACAATTTCTGTGTGCTGAATGTCATGTTGGATGTCATCCCCAGTAACACACATAACCACATTCGACAAACTATCATTGAGGTATAAATTGCAATGTCTTTTAAATTTGTTTCACTTTCTTTCATTATGATAATATCATGATTCATACTTGAAATTTGATTTATGCATAACTATCTATCTTCCTATTCTAATAATTAATTTCTCTCTAGTATCTATGATCTATCTCGATTCTCTCTTTCCCCCCAGGCCGAAAGGCCCCCAACCCCTGGGCCCCATCTCTCTTCATTCTTGAAACTTGAAACTTGAAACTTGAAAGGCTCAAGTTTCAACTCTCTCTAGACTCTTTCTCTCTCTAACCTCCAATTTCTAAGTATTGTTAGTAATAAGTATACTTCCTTGTAATTTGTAAATTGTGGTTGTAGGTGGGCCCCTCAAATGTGGTGCAAGTTGTTACCGACAATGCATCGAATTGTCGGCGCATGGGCCATTTGCTTGAGGCCAAGTTCCCTACGATTGTATGGAGTCCATGTGCAAGTCACTGTTTGGATTTTCATAGTTTGGAAACGCCATATAGGCATCTGCCTAGCCTCCTGATTGTGTACAAGCTCTTGCTCAATTTCAAATTCAGCACCTTACTGAATATTCAGATGGGCTATGGGCTGATTTTCTGCATTACCCAATGGAGCAGCTCGCTGAACATTAAGTTCACTTGGTGAAGATCCAACTGTATCACCGAAAGAAATGGGCAGCAACCCTTCAAATACATCATTGGCAGTCTGATATGTCTTAAAATCAGCAAGGGATAATTCTGATTTTCTTCAAAAACCACATCCCTACTAAGAAATACCTTCTTAGGAACAAGTTCATATAATCTATATCCTTTGCTCTCACTGTTGTATCCCACAAAAATACATTTAAAATCCTTGTTATCCAACTTCTTCCTAAGTACCTTGGGAATGTGTGCATATGCAAGACACCCAAAAGTACGAAAATGTCCAACATAAGGTTTCCGACTGTTCCAAGCCTCAAAAGGCATTGCAGTCTTTAATGCCTTGATGGGACACTTGTTCAAAACATGGCAAGCACACATAACTGCTTCCATCCAAAAATTATGGCAAGCTCTTTACTTTTAGTATATATCTGGCCATCTCCATGAGTGGCCGATTCTTTCTCTCTGCAACCCCATTCTGTTGTGGAGTATAAGCAGTAGTGTACTAATAAACAATGCCTTTCTGCTTTACAAAAGAATTCAGCATAGAGGACATGTATTCCCCCCCTCGGACCAAACGAAGAGTCTTCACCCTGCAACTAAATTGATTTTCAACAAGTGCTACAAAAGCCAAAAATGCATCATACACTTATTGACTTTTTAACCAAAGAGTAGACCCAACAGAAACAAGTAAAGTCATCAATGAAAGTGACAAAATAGTAGCAACCACCCAATGACTCTGTCTGCATAGAACCACATACATCTGAGTACACAATCTATAACTTGGTAGTTGCTCTAAAAGCAACATCACGGGGAAATGAAAAATGATGCATTTTTTCCAAAATACATCCGTCGCATATGTGCTCAGGAGGTCTCCCCAAGAGAGGTAAACCATCAGGCATCTGTGTACGCTACATAAGCATCAAGCTACCATAGTTTACATGCCCCATGCGAGCATGCCATAACTCCACCTGTGACATAGCACGAGTAAGAGTAGGCGCTAGATAGACTGAATGATCACCTGAAAAAGCATCCAGCTCATATAACCCATGACATAGAGTGCCAGTCAAAACCAAAGTCATGTGTTGCTTATCTCTCACCATGCATCTGTCATCATCGGAGGTAACTTGCAAACCACGCCTTGCCAAAGAAGAAATAGATAACAATTCTTCTTTAAGCCTGGCACAAACAAAGCATCCTGCAAGTGTAGAATAGAGCCATCAATGGTTGTCAACACAATTTTCCCAATACCTCTAACAAGGTATGATGCATTGTTGGCACACTGTTCAAACTTGCCAATGCAAATAAGTCTCTGCGAGATGTGATGTGCCTAGAAGCACCACTATCAAAAAACCATGTACTCGCATCCACAGTAGAGCTAAATGCTTTAGTAGCCCAAGAAGAGTCATAAGTGCATGTGTAAAAACAATAGTTACTATCTGCAACAAAGGACACGGACTCAGTGGCAATAGAAGGTGCATCAAAAACAAACATCCCTAACTCCTACTCCTTAGCTGATGTAGTGTCCTAGCTTCTTGCAATAGTGACACTTGCCCTTTTTGGCTTGCGTACCCCCTCTTTCTTATTGCCCTATGAAGTGCTTCACATCCCTAAGCTCTATAGAGCATTCTTTGCTTGGCTGCCCTTGCCCTTCTATCTTGCAATAAAAGCCCCCTCAGAGGCTATAACATCCACACCACTGTTCTTTATTGTCAACTCCCCCTCTTTCTTATTGCCCTATGAAGTGCTTGACGTCCCTAAGCTCTACAGAGCATTCTTTGCTTGGCTGCCCTTGCCCTTCTATCTTGCAATAAAAGCCCCCTCAGAGGCTATAACATCCACACCACTGTTCTTTATTGTCAACTCCTCCTCTAAGAGCAAAGTGACAGACTAAAGGAAAGTAAGTGGTTGTGGGAAAATCCTCATAGTGAGGTTCAAGGCTATATGAAAGGCCAAGTGCGAGGGCGGAAATGAATTCAAGGTAGTAGATATTAATTGCGCATTTGAGGAATACTCATCTACATTCATAAGCAGCTCACACAAGTCCTAATTTTTATTTAGATGATCCTACATAGAATCACCCTCATTCATCTTCACCGTCTCAAGCTCTTTCTTCAAGAAAGAGATGCGCGTCTCATTCTTTCTAGCAAAAATCTGCTCTAAGATCAACCAGGCTTCTCGTGAAGAAGCTACAGACCAAATGTGAGGGATGATAGACCGCTGAACTGCCAATGCAATCAGCAACAAAGCCTGTGCATCCCGTGTATGCCATGCCTTTGGTGTTGCTAATCTTTGGGGAAGTGGCTGAGCTAAAGCAAGCTGAACAAGCTAAGTTGCCCCTTGTCCACGTCCTCCTAGAGAAGGTGTTGGGAACAAAGGCCTCGTGCCTTTAAATGTGCTTGGATGTGAACACACCCTTAGCACTTGTACTTACACATATATATCTATCTAAAAACCTTAAGGTACACACTCATCATTGTACCTAAAAACGTGCACACTCTCTACTCTACTCTATCTTACTCTCTGTCTCTCACTACCCGTAACGACTAACTGTCTCGATCTCCGTGCCTAACCCATCACTACAAACTGGTATCAGAGCTACGGTTAAGGAGTTCGTACTTCTCAGAGTTCGAGCAGGGGCAAATAAGCAAGCGTACAGGTCGTGAGGTCGTTTTCTGACCTGGCAAGCAAGCAGGAGGCAATCGGTTGCAGCAATTGACAGTCGATTGCAGCAGCTGACGAACGACAAGCGACCCCAAACGACATGCTGCAGACAACAGCAGGACTAAATGACTGGTCCAGGGTGGACAAGCAGGCAGCAGTGTGCTGCAGTAGACGTGACGGGCAGCAATCGCGACCAGGCGTACGCGATCATGGCGACACGGCTTCACGGCTGTGCTGACGACCAACGGGGCGAGACCAATGGGCGCTGACGAGCGCGACCAACACGGACAGAACCGATAATGGGGCTCACGGTGCTCGACTGACGGGTCAACGGACCCGTCATCTATTTCTTTTTCTTTTTTCTTTTTTTGAAAAGTCCTCTCCCTTCTAACCAAGATTCACCCGCGCAAGCACAAAATCTCATATCTGTGCAAAATTGAGCCAGAAATTTGGGGCTTTTCCCGAATTTGGGGATTTGTCCAGATCTGGTGCGAGCAAGATGCAACAGTGATATCTATCTCAGAAATTGCAGGAATTTGTGACATTTTGTCCCCGACATTTGGGGCTTTTAATGTACATGCACAAATTGGGCTGAAATTTACCCAATTTCTCGACATTGATGCACATTGGACCCCGTGCAATTTGGGGCTTTTGCAGTTTGGGCGGCAAAATTTGTGCAGCATTTAGTCAGTTTATGTACATGCATGTCGAATTCCACGCAATTTGGACATCCACACTTGGTAAAATTTGGGGGTTTTGCTGAGATTGCTCTATTTTGGCAAAATTGGCCTACTCTATGCATGACAGAGAAAATGCAGATGTGTGGTTGACTCTTTGAGCACAAAAAGTTTGGGGCTTTTGACCGTTCGTGTCAAATTTTATGCCCGTGTGTACATGTACAACAAAATTTGCAGCTAAAATTTGGGATTTCTCATGTAATCTAAAGCATATTCCCTTGGAACAACTATAATCAGTTGTGGAATGCTGTAGCACATGGTTTGGTGCTTCTGAAAATTTGATTACAAATCTGAAATCTGTGCTTCTGCATGGTCATTTATTGCTGTTTGGTACTTATTTGTACCTTGGTCACTTGGGTGACAATTTTGGGCCTGCATTTGCTTTTTTTTTTTGTGTCACATTTGGGCTGAAAATCATGGCTGGCAACAATGACAGCAGTAATCTAATGCACATAAAGAAGCTTGAAGGCGCACATAACTTTGCGGTTTGGCAAAAGCAGTGCTACAATATCCTGTTGCAAAAGAAGCAAGCAAAGCCGATCAAAACCAAAGGGACCAAGCCCATGGACATGGAACAGGACGATTGGGATGAGTTAAATGAGCTTGCACGCTCAACCATCGAGCTATCGATTTCTGATGCCTTACTGTTTCACATTGAAGACTTGGATTCTGCATATGCTATATGGACTCAACTGGGAGAACTGTATGCACAAAAAAGTGCTGCAAGCAAAGTGTATTGGCTAAAAAAGCTTATGGATTTGCGTATGAAAGAAGATATAGCAATGTCTACTCACTTGAGTGAGTTTAACTCCATTTTCAGCCAGCTGGTTGCCTTGATGTTCATGATTGATGAGGAATTTAAAGCTACTTTCTTGCTTTGCACTCTACCAAAGAGTTGGGATACATTCAGGACTGCTATGAGCAATTCTAATGTGATCCTTTTGTATGTTGATGTAGAGAGTGCTCTACTTATGTAAGAAATGAATCGGTAGAACAATGCATCCAGCAAGTCTTCCGGTGCTTTGCATACTAGGGGCAGATCACAACAAAAGGGCAAATATGATAGCAAGGAACACAGTAAATCACGTCGCAAAGATGTTGAATGTCATCATTGTGGCAAGAAGGGTCACTTTAAACATGATTGCTACAAATGAAAGAAAGAGAAAGGAAAAGGCAAGAAGACAGATGATAGCAAGGAAGAGAAAAAGGACAGCTAGCCTAAAAAGAGCAGTGTTAAAATCGAATAGGTGAATGTAGTCACTCATGACAGTGATAGTGGGAGTGATGTACTCTTTGTCTCTTCACACTTTGGTGCACATGCTTTACTTGCAGATACAGATGATGACATGCATACCTTGATTCTCGATTCAGGTGCTTCCTTTCATGTCACCTCTCATCCTAAGTGGTTGTCTGCCTATATAGGGGGTCAATATGGTGTTGTCCATCTTGGGGACAACTATGCATGTAACATTTCAGGTATTGGCAGTGTGCAGTTACAGTTTCAGCATGTATCTGTCTTTATACTTCAGCATGTACGGCATGTACATACTGAAGTGTGCAGTTACAGTTTCAGCATGGCTCTGTCTTTACACTTCAGCATGTACGGCATGTACAGTTTCAACATGGCTCTATCTTTACACTTCAGCATATACGGCATGTACCTCAGCTCAAGGAGAGCTTGATTAGCACAGGGCAACTAGATGATGATGGTTTTCATAACACCTTTGGTGATGGAAAATGGAAGATCTATAAGGGATCAAGAGTGATTGCCAAACGTTGCAAAAGTGATACTTTGTATCCACTTCATGTATCTAGTGTGCGTGACCATGTTGTTGCCATGACCGAGCAGCCAAGTGTTTCTTTGTGGCATGGACGGTTGGGACACATGAGTCAAACAGGAATGAAAGTGCTTTCTCATTTGGGTTACTTGCCTTGTCTTCGTTATGCTAATTTTGAGCACTATGATCATTGTATTTATGGCAAACATGCACAGACGTCTCATACAAAGTCTCTTTCTTTGAAATCTTCTCCTCTAGAGTTAGTACATTCATATGTATATCAGATGCCACGATTATCTTTAGGCGAAAGAAATATTTTGTCACCTTTGTCGACGATGCTACACAAAAGGTATAGGTTTATCCTATTCATAGCAAGGATGAAGTGCTTGACAAGTTCAAAATATTTTTAGCATTGGCTGAAAATTAGACAGATAAGTCACTTAAGTGTCTTCGCTCTGACAATGGTGAGGAATATGTGTCCAAGGCCTTTCAGCATTTTGTGACAGCAAATGAATAAAGAGGGAGCTCACTGCCCCTTATAATCCGCCCCAAAATGGAGTTGCACAGCGTATGAATCGGACCATACAAGATAAGGTCCGTACAATGCTGTCTCATGCTGCATTATCCCATGGTTTTTGGGCAGAGGCTATTATGACAGCCATTCAGTTAATTAATCAGTTACCAAACAGGTCTTTTGGGGGGAAGGGAGGGGGGGGGCGGGGGGGGGGGAAGGGGAGAGTTCCCAAAGAAGCGTGGTCAGGCAAGCCACCTTCATATGCTCATCTGAAAGTGTTTGGCTACGAGACTTTTTTGCACATTCATAAATAAAAACGCAGCAAACTTAAGCCAAAGTCCTGTAAATGCATTTTCCTAGGATATGGTGACGAGGGTGAAATGGGGTATAAATTGTGGGATCCCGAGAAAAGGAAAGTAGTACGCAACAATGATGTTATCTTCTGGGAAGATCGCATGCATAAACAGCCCGAAAAGACTAAGAAGGTCCATAGGGTTGTATTCCAGGAAGAAATACCTTTTGGACAGCAAAATGTGCCCGCTGTACAGCAGCAAATACCTGCCGTAAATGAACCTATAAATGCAGGAAATGATGCTCGGAATGATCAGCCAGCTATTGCCCATCAAAATAAGCCACTACATGTGCAGGAACAGCCAAGACAGCAAGCTATTAATGTTGATTTGCAGGCTGAAATGCCAAGACAGCATGCTGAAAATGGAAATTTGCAGGAACAGCCAGCAAACAATGACCATTGGGTTAGGCGATCATCTAGGGCTACTAGACAACCTGACAGATTTGTTCCTCGTGCAAACAATGTGGCTGATTATGTCACGTTGACAGACTATGGTGAACCGTCTTTGCTTCAAGGAAGCAATGGACAAACAGGATAGCAAGAAATGGTATGAAGCCATGTTGTCAGAGATGGAATCTCTTGAGAAAAATGGCACTTGGGACTTGATACAATTGCCTAACAAGCAGAAAACACTTCCATGCAAATGGGTTTACAAGATGAAGGTCACTTCTGGTTCCTCACCAAAGTATAAAGTAAGATTGGTTGCAAAGGAGTACAAGCAAGAGCATGGAATTGACTTTGATGAGATTTTCTCTCCTGTAATCAAGATGACTACATTGAGAAACATTTTGCGCTTGGTTCTAGTTGAGGATATGGAACTCATACAGATGGATGTAAAGATTGCATTTTTACATGGTGATCTACATGAGGACATACATATGTAGCAATCTAAAGGGTTTGTTGAACAAGGGAAAGAAAAGATGGTATGTAAACTCAAAAGGAGTTTGTATGGGCTGAAACAAGCACCAAGAGAATGGTATCATAAGTTTGATACATTCATGCAGTCCCAAGGCTTTCAAAGAATTTAGTGGATCACTGCTTGTACACCAAGAAGGCAGTAGATGGCAGTCTTATTATCTTGGTTTTATATGTTGATGACATGTTGATTGCTAGCGGGGATACTCATGCCTTGGATTCACTGAAGCAAAGTCTTCATGGCAGTTTTGACATCAAGGATCTTGGTGATGCAAATCACATTCTTGGCATGTGAATACTCAAAGATAGGTCGACAGGCTTACTCTATCTATCTCAGCAAGAGTATATCTCCAAGGTTTTGCAACGTTTCAATATGGAGGGGGGGAAAACAACTTGGGTTCCATTGCCTCCATATGTGAAACTCGGTGCAGAGGACAGCCCTACATCTGATGATGAGAAGGCTGAAATGGCCAAGATACCATATGCTTCAGCTGTTGGCAGTTTGATGTATGCTATGGTTGCTACACGTCCTGACATTGCCTTTGCAGCGGGAGTGGTTAGCAGATACATGGCAACCCCTGGCAAGAAGCATTGGGATGCAGTGAAAGGTATTATGAGATACCTCAAAGGCACAAAGGGGTTGTGCATCTGCTTTGGAAAGCAGAAGGCATCTGTTGTTGGCTTTACGGAAGCAAACTATGCTGGTCATGGGGATTGTAGCAAGTCCACTTCTGGGTATGTGTTTACTTTCACAGGAGAAGCAGTCTCTTGGATCTCCAAGCAACAAAAGTGTGTTGCATTTTCTACAACAGAGGCAGAGTATGTGGCTACCACTGAGACATGCAAGGAGACTTTATGGCTTTCACGTCTGGTGGGAGAGCTTCACATCAGAAAGTTACATGTTCTCCATTGTGATAGTTAGAGTACTATCATGCTAGCATGGAATCTTGTCTTTCATGCAAAGACAAAGCACATACAGGTAAAGTACCACTTCATTAGAGATGTACTTGACAGTAAGAGCATTGAGCTTATCAAAGTGTATACAAATGATAATCCTGCAAACCTTCTCACGAAGGGTCTTCGATCAGAGCAGTTTGCTCATTACCGACAAATAATGGAAGTTGGATAGATATATGATTCTTTTCTCCTCTTAAGGCACATTGCCTTTAGGTGGAAGGTTGTTGGGAATAAAGGCCTCGTGCTTTTAAATGTACTCGTGTGCCATTTCGCCCCCGCCCCGTCAGACCGCACCCTCCTCGCCTACCCATCTTTTCCCCCCACCCCCGATAACTCGCCCTGTCTGCCCACCCCACCCCCCCCTACCCTCGGTGCGCTGCCTCCGTCCGTGATGTTTAATATCCCCTGCCAAAAAAAAAAAAAAACAGCAAATTCCCCCCCCCCACCATTGTTCCCCCCCACCCTCTAGTTGTTCCCTCTATCTGCAGCAACTTCTCCCCCCCCCCTCAGGTAGTACCGTGACGTGATTGGTAGTCTCTCCAAAGGGACGCACAATGGAAACCTCTGGTCAGACGCTGGCGCACTCAGTGAGTGCCCCCCAATCAAACACCTTGCGTGTCATCTTCTCTGAGGAGCAACTCTTAGCCGTCCGAGCTAAGGAGCTGGAGCTAAAGGAAACAGCAATTTATGGTCAGGTAGTAGGACACTCCCTAGCCAGGGCCCACCTTCGGGATTGGCTTCACTCCACCTGCGCATTGGCACAGTGCACAATGTGGAGGCGGTCCTAATGGGCCAAGGGATCTTCATGGTCAGACTCAGCTCGATAGACGCAGCTCGCGAGTTGCTTGCCAGTTCACCATATGCGTCCACGAAGGGGATCATATACATGATCCCTTGGTACAGTGGCTTTACAATGGAGGCATTTGTACTCCATAATAGGTTTCTTCGGCACCCAGTCACCCTTCTTTTCCCCGGCATGGCGATAGAGTATCGCCAGTTGGTGGAAGACTTTGGACGGCTCTTCGGCACTATCCTTCCCGTGTCCTTTGCGGATGCAGTGACAGCTGCAGGAGTCCCAACGGTACGGGTGGCAATGAAAGAGGTCTAGAATATCCCACAGTTTCTAGAGATTAAGCAGGCGAGCACTCCTTCAGGCAACAGGTCATTGTGACGGGGCAGCCAGGGCAGTACCTGCACTGCCACGACTTTGGGCATCAGGCAGCAGGTTGCACGCGTTTCGGAGCCAAGGTGGCTCCGCCGACAGGCCTGCAGGTGGACACTGATGGCTTCACACGGGTCCAGAGACGACAGAGAGGGAGACGGCAAGGGGGGCGCAGACAGCGTCTCAGACCCAGCCTTGACAGCAAGAAGCAAGTGGGTGTGCGACGCCCCTCGACAGAGCACTCCACAGCCCCCCCTGCCCACCCCACCCAATAGGACCGTAGCCCCCCGCATCCACCACCCGCGCCACAGACTACCTCTCCTGAGTCCCCACAGCCCCCACACCCACCTCCCTCCACATCCCATGCCCCCCCCACTGGCCCTGCCCCACAACCTCCCACTTCCAGGACCACTTGCCCCCCCCCCCCCCACACCCGCCATGTACTTCCGTCCATCTCACCATCCCTCAATCATCCTCCCCCCCCACCACCCCCCGTACCGAGCACCGCTCCTGAACCGCACCTGGTTCAGGCAATCCCCCCCCGACCCCACCCCCCCCCCCTTCCACAGGAGGTGATGAGCCACACACGCCTACATCCTCTTCGCACCAACAGTCCTCCCCCTCCCATACAACCACCAGCTCATCCACCCCTGCCGCCTGTCACACTTTCCCGAGACAGACACACCTGTTGCCACAGGAGTTCTTCCGCAGTGGCCCATGGTCCTACTTGAGAGTTGCAGAGCGCGGAGAGTTTCCACTACCTCTAGAGGTGGGGATCTTCATGGTTCATAAGTCAAGGAGGGGCAAGGTCCATCTACTAGCACCACTGGATGGACCAAACTACGCTTTTTTTCTAGAGGAAGAGTTGAAGAGTCAGGTGGCGGACCACACCTCCTAGTGGATGGGAGAAGAAGAACTAGCATTGTTTGCACAGCAGTGGCCTGGTTGCATGAAGGACATTAACTGGTAGTCTAGTGCCGAGATCCCTCACCTAAGCATTATCTTTCGAGCCCCTCCACAGTGGAGAGCTCCGAGGGATGTGATCGAGTGGCCCCTAGCACAGGCAGCCCATTTCTACTAGTGCACAGAGTCTCGACTCTGAGCATGGCTGATAGATGCATTGATAGTACCACCTGGAACTTCTATCACACCTATGGTCCGGCCGAGGGCCACCTTGGGGGAAGGAAGCTCGCCGTCCGGACCGGCGGCAAAGAGTACCTACATGCCTCATAACTCCTCGTCATCAACAGTCTCCACACCGAACAAATGCCTATTCGGGCAGTCACAGGTTTCCCCATGAGTTTACACCTTGCATCCTGGAATGTGAATAGCCTACACTACAGTGGGGCACGTGATTCCAAGAAATTGATTATTTGGCAAGAGTTGCAACCTGCCCTTGCCGGACGGATCGACATCTTACTTCTATAGGAGCACAAGCTCACCCCCACCCAGGCCCAGCGGATAAGGAAGGTACTCCCAAGCAGCTCGGACACTTACTGGGAGCATGCCATAGGTGCCCACGGTAGGAGTGGAGGCGTATGCACCTCTATTGCTCCGAGTCTTACCACTTGTGTTCGAGACCACGGGACGATAGTGGCAAGGAGGGTGCTATGGATCAGATTGGATATGGAACTCGTGCCTTGGAGTCCTTAATATCTATGCCCCTTCGGAGGTTAGGGCACGCAACAGGTTCTAGGTGGAGATCGCAGAAGTACTCCTAGAGGTGGACTCCTGGATTGTTGGAGGAGACTTCAACAACCTGGAGGCTTTGGAGGACCAGCAGGGCAGAGGGGGAAACTACCAGGGCATGGCCGAGGAGGAGCAGAAGGCATGGGAGGTGTTTCTACTGGCAGTAGGAGCACGCGATGCCTAGAGAGACCCTGCCTTTCACAGGAGGGAGAGGTCGCTGGACTTCTCTTGGGGATACAAGCGGCTAGGTAAAGTCCTGTTGGAGCGGTTGGACAGGTTTTATGTGGGAGAGTGGAGAGGCTCTCGAGGAGGCCAAATTGAACAGTTGGCGGGTACCACCTTGTCCAATCATTGCCCGGTTCTCCTAACACTAGATCACCAGCATTTGCCCTAGATACATGATCTTGTCGGATCCCTAACTTGATCTATAGGAGGGAGGAGGTGATGAGACAAATAGAGCAGATTTGGACCAGAGAGTGGGGCAGGAGGGGCCACATCGCAGAGGACGTTGCAGAGGCCCTAGTTGATCGAGCAAAATCTGCCAAGAGGCAGTCATACAAGCCAGGCAGTAGAGTTGGGAGGAGGAGAGAGCACTCCGGCGGGACCTTGCAGCCACGCAGAGATTATTACAAGAGGCACCAGGGGATCACACTCTCCACGCACAGGAGGTGCGTGCGCGAGCAGCCATTGCTGGCCTAGAGGACACGCGCTATGAGTTCTCTTTCCATACCTCAGCAGGTTTTTGGGCGCGGAAGGGGGACACGATGTGTAGGGAGTTTTTTCATGTGCACCATCCTTGCACCTCAGGAGAGCAGATACGCAGCCTCCGAGATCAGTATGGGCGGACCCGTTCTAGCACAGACAAGGTGATGGAGATTGCCACTGACTACTATAGTCGCCTCTTCCAGCAAGAGACAACCTCAATTAGAGGACAGCGATGTAGATAGCAGGTCTGGGATAACATCCTGTCCCTCGTCACAAAGGAGATGGGACGCTCCCTCCTAGCCCCCTTCACAGAGAAGAAACTACAAGAAGCTTTCAATACACAGGACGGGCAGAAATGCCCGGGAGAGGATCGCCTCTCTAAGGCTTTCTTCACTACCTTCTGGGAAGCCTTCAGGGGAAGACATGGCGGCTGGACCCTTTGGTCTTTTGGCAAGAGCTCAGGGAGTGGCGCCTCTGGATTTGGGAAGGAAGGCCACTTGATGAGCTGGAGTGGGATCCGGGAGAGTGACTTTGACCGGCCACTGTGGTTGCCAAGAAGCCACCGAGGTTCCTGGAGTACACCGCCAGGATTGGCAGACAAGTACTGATGTGGGAGGATATGGATTAGGCGCCGTCACGTAGCAGGCACTGGGCGGAGCACAGCATCACGAAGCCGTTCCGACGGACCTTCTGGCGCCGCCTATGGGACAGCTAGAGGCCGAGGAGGGTATTGTATTTTTTATGGTTGGTAGCACATGGAGGCTTGGCAGTGGGAAGCTGGCTTGCCTAGATGCAAGAGGGAGTTTGTAAGTGCTGCACACAGCAGTCTATGGAAACCCCAAAGCACTATCTTTGGTCGTGTGAGGCGACACAGCTCGTGTGGAGAGGAGTATGCCGCATCCTTCGCCGCATAGCACCCAGCCTTGGATGTATCTCTTGGGGTGCTTTCTGCTAGCAGGCGGTAAGCCAGGGCTGTCACCTTCCGTATGAGGCCGGAATGCACGATATGATATTCATTATTGAGGCAGGGTCGTGCGCAGTGGTGGGTTTAGAGGCTCTACCCATCCGCCAGGTACTGGAGCCCATAGCAAACCACTTTGAGGTATGGGAAATCATATGGAGTCTTACTGGTTGGCATATCTAGAAGGTGCGGTATCAGGTGGATTTTGACGGAGAGAGACTTTCAGTACAGGCGACCTTAGCAGAGCTCTAGACCTCCATCATCCACTCCCTTCGAGGCCGATGGGATCAGGTGCAGGGCGAGTCTAGGGCTCGTCAAGAGCTCCGAGGTCATTTCATGTGCACTTGGGGCGGCCAAGACCTGTTCTTCGTGATGCAGGCAGGCAACCCCAGATGGCGATACACCCCCCTCCATAGCTTCTTGCCCCTATTCCCCCCCAGACCGCCTTGAGAGACTTGTATATATGATGTATCTGTGACTTTCACCAGCTCCAGCTTGGTGCTCGTATGTGAACATACCCTTAGCACTTGTACTTACACATATATATCTATCTAGAAACCTAAAGTTACACACTCGTCATTGTACCTTAAAACATGCACTCTCTGCTCTGCTCTATCTCACTCTCTCTGTCTCTCACTGCGTGTAACGACTGACTATCTCAATCTCTGTGTCTAATCCGTCACTATAGAAGGAGCAGCAAGAGCCACAACTCCGGGCCTAATTTCTTTACTGCTGACATAATCCCAAAGATTCTTCGCAATCAGCATATTCGTCATCATGAAGGACCAAAGGGAATAGTTGTTACCATCCAACCTATCCTCCTTGGATACGTAAGTAAATACATCACCTCCCTGATTTGCCATGATAAATGATGCTGATTAGAGAGCAAAAGAGCAATGTCTCAAGCTCGACCAACATGGAAATCTCAGAATTTTCAAAAATTACAGCAAGTACTTTGTTATAATTAGAAAATTTAAGTACACTGTCAAAACTATATGAAATGCACGTTGTTCAAGGTGCAATAAAGCTCAGCAGCACTCAAAATGCACAAGCCCCAAAATTCCTTGTCTCAAAATACACAAAATCAGTCTATATCAGACTATCACAGATGTACATGTGTCAATCATTGAGCTGACTGCAAAAGCCCCAAATAACTGGCCCAAAATGGACAAAATTTCTGCTGTAATTGTGTCCCATACACATACTAGAGCTGAGAATGCCTGCCCGGGTAACAACCCCCTTCCCGAGAAGTGGATCTAAATTAAAAGTTGATTTTCTTTTAATTTCTTACCTCCAATTCAGAGCTATGGTGGCAGACCTGGCGGTGCAAGTAGCAACTGGAGGTCGAGAGCTAGACATTGAGACCAAACCTCTTCATCAAGAATGCCATTTTTCAACGCACGATTGGGAGAGTGATTGCACGCATGAATTGCAATTTTAAGAGCCTCTCCCCAAAACTGCTGTGAGAGATTAGCTATGGACAACATGCATCTGACTCTCTCACAAAGTGTGCGATTATATCTTTCAGCCATGCCATTCGATGCAGGGTTGTAAGGGGCTGTCAACTCCCTCTTAATGCCATGCATCTCACAAAATCTTTTAAACTCATTAGAGATATGCTCCCCCCCATTATCCGTTCTTACAGCTTTTAACTTAAGCCTTTTCTATGTGGTAACAAAGGCATGAAACCTTTTAAAAGTATCAAACACTTCATTTTTGCTCTTTAGTACATACACCCATGACTTTCTACTGAAATCATCAATAAAAGTAACAAAGTACCGTGCAGCCCCATGTGAATTAACAGGTATAGTGCACACATCTGAATGTACTAAATCAAGAGCATTGGACTTCTTAATAACACCAGAGTAATAAGAAGACTTCACATGTTTTCCATATATGCAATCATTACAAAAGTCGAGACTAGAGCCATTTACATCAAATCTCCCTAAAGAGGAGAGAACCTCAAGGCCTTTCTAGTTCATATGACCAAGTCTTTTATGCCAAAGTTCCATCAGGGGACGAACTTCAGCCAAAGCCAGGTAATGCTTTACAATGCAAATAATACAAAGTCCCCTTTTTGCTGCCTTTAACAATCAGCATAGAGCCCTTGTGGACCTTCCAAGATCCACCACGAAAGGTAGTAAAATACCCTCCTGCATCAAGCTACCCAACTGATAGTAGACTTTTCTTTATGCCATGTACATATCTGACATTATGCAAAATCAGCTCTTGGCCATTTTCAAGGGCCAAGTGAATGGTACCTACACCCTCTATTTCACATGCATAATTGTTTCCCAAGTAAACTTTGCCTAGACAATCTGAAGTGTATTCAAAAAATGACTCCAAAGAGGAAGTGACATCAAAGGAGGCACCGCTGTCCACTATCCATGACTGAGACAACCCATCATGGGCTGAAAGTAAGGCATCAATCAACTCCTTTTTAGTGAAGTGCATATCACCTACTACTACCATAATATCTACATCATTACATGAGGCTACAACAAGTATCTCTCCAGTGTCAGAGAGTTCTAAAATAACCACACTAGATGCAACATTTTCTTTTGCAACTTCTTTTGAGGGAGAGTTGTCATCATCTTTCTTGTCATCCTTCTTTTTCTTTCCTTGTTGTTTCTTTCTTTCTTACTCTTTCTTGTAGTAGCAACAATCGGGCTTTTTATACCCTTTACGTCCACATTGATAGCAAGTGACATCCTGTTGTTTGCCCTTGCTTTTACTCCTGCTTTTGCCTATATTTCTTACATTACCCCTTTTACCTGACCTGCCTCTCAGATGATAAGTTGAACCACTGTTTTCTCCATTGGAATCTCCTCATTGAGAATAGAGCCCCTAACACCATCAAAGGTTAAAGCAGGATTGTTGCTCAATGAAACAACCAAAGACTCCCAGCTATCAGGCAAAGTCATCAACAAGAAAATGGCCTTCAATTTATCATTGAAGGGCTGCAAACCAGAGTCCTGTAACTGGCTCAAAATCCCTATGAAAGCACTCAAATGCTGTTGCCCAACATATGTACTGCATACATATGTAACCAAGTACTTCTGATACACAAAAGAAACCAAGATTCTCTGCAATTTCTTCAATATTTCACAAGTGGGGAATGAATCTCACTGTTTACAGCACCAAGATTGCATCAGCAATGTTTCCAATGTACATTTCAAACATCATTTTTGCCAAAATTCTCAAATTTCAGCAAAACCCCCAAAATTTTACTGATAAATCTGAACCGATTGCATCATTACATAAACATGAGACCTTGGGCAAAATTGGCAAAGTTTGCCAAAATTTTGCAAAAGCCCCAAAAAATTCTCGAATCAATTGTGCATCAATGTCAACAAATTTGACTCTGCTAAGCAAAATTTCATTGATATGAGAAAAGCCCCAAAATTTTGGAACCAATGTGTACAATTTCTGCAATTTTCTAGTCAAATTGTCCTGTTATGTATAACTAGCATCAGATATGGGAAAACCCCCACATTTCTCGGCATAAAAAAGCATTGGTCTGAAGACCGTGCTTGCACATGCGAACCAGGGCTTAGAATAAGTCACTTCACCATAAAATTGAAAGATAATCTGCTGGTTGTCGCCTGACACATGACGTGGTTGACTGCGTCTGTCCCCATCGTGCTTCCATCAGGTCCGAACTGGTCACCCGTTGGTCCCCGTCATGTCTGCTGGTCATCACCTAGCACATCACGTCCAAACTAGTCGCCCACTGGTCCCCGTCGTATCTGCCAGTCGTCGTCTGGTACATCAGGTCCTGTGGACGCCAGTCTCGCTGGTCTACGTTGCTGTCGCTGGTCTCTATTTCTTCAGCTCGACCTATGTGACCTGTGTTGATCGCTTCTTCCTCGACTCTTTACTTCAGCTCGACCTACCTCACGCGTCGAGTGATGTCCGTTGGCTAGATCCTATGTCACGACCTATGACCCTCTTGGGAAGCCCAAATGCTGTAACCAAGGGCTCTAATACCAATTTGTTGCGTTGAAGTGCTTGCTAGAATGCAAGCCTGGAATGAGCAAAGATAGAGCTGAGAGCTGAGAGCATCGAGTAAGAGTGTACCAATGTGTTGCACGGTACACAAAGAATAAAAATGTATTTATATGTTAGGGTACAAGTAAAGGGTGTGTTCACACACGTAAGTTTATACATGTGGGAGTTTTCATGCGAAGGGGCTTTACACCCAACAGATACGAGAGAAAAATTTTGTGACTGAGAGTGGATTTCAAGAAGTAATCCCTATATTAACTCAACATTAGCCTTGGCATTGTGGATTCTCCATAGATGGATGTGATTAGGGTGAGCTAATCAAGGGTCCTGACATACGCTCTCGGTACCAACGACGAGATCTTTAAGTCCCTAAGATTCAAGGGCTTGTTGCATGCAATTTGACCCAGTGGTGAAATTTGACCAATTAAAACAAGTCTTATCCATGAAGGCATCCTTGGTTATTGCAACAACAGTGGTAGTGCTAGGAGATAGGAAATGTGTGTAATGGGGTAGGGGGGATAGGGTGAGGAAGTGAAGTACAGTTGGAAAGTAATCCTAGAGTTCCCACCATACATACGAGAAATGTGCATAGTGGACTTAAATATGGATATGGGTATGGTAACCACCTAAGGAGCCCAAGGTAGAGGGATAGGGACACATCAAGTAGAGAATGGAAATCCCTGTGTAGAAGTGATCCAAGGGATATATGACAACAATCCATAAGCAAAGGATGGATATCCTTGTGTCTTTGGTGGGGGCAAGGCGTGGGAGAGACCAGTATCCAGGATAGTGGCAGGGATGCCCATCACAACTATCCCAAAATGGAAGGATGTGGTAAAGTGGAGGTATGTGGAAGGTACAGTGTTCATTCCCCCTAACGATGCACCAAGAAGTGGAGGGAATGGAGGGTAGATAGATGGTGGGATGGAAAATGAGAAAGTGCTAGGAGCTTAGATGGAAGATCCAACCCCTTGTGTGCTTTGAGAAAAAGTAGAGTGTAATCCCAAGTTTTGGAAGGAAGATGTGAGTACATCAAAATGTGGAGAAGATAGGGATGCGATGGGAGGGAGTTGAGAAGTGTGGTTTATTTGCTCAAATGAAACAAATGATAGAGATATACCTGATGAAGGGTTTCTGGTTCGAGAGCCTCCTCTATTAACGTTAACATACTAAAAATCATCAGGATCCTGCACAACAAAAGAAGAAACAGAAGAGGATTTTGACTCATACAACTCGAAGGATTATATGATCCTAACATAAGGCTTAGCTAAGATAAAGGAGATGGACTCTCCAAGATCAGAGAGATGGCTACTCTCATCAATCGGCCCAAATGAAGTAGTAGCACTCGTTGGAGGAGTATAAACCTGATTGTATGTGATGCGCAAGTACTTCTCAAACTCCATCTGTAAGATGACCAAAACGTGAAGAAGAAGATGGTAAAGATAAAGGTGTGTCTACCTCCTCCTCGAGAACCAATGACCATAATGACTTCTCAAAGCCTGCAATGATGGAGAAGCCTAATAGGTATCATAAGATCCCCAAAAGAACGTGCTTAAAACATTATGAGTTAGAATCAAGTCGCATGTGAGTCTCGCACACAAAGTCTAGCATCCACAATCACCATAGGATACTTTTTAGAAGAGCATTGGCTCTGATACCATGTGAAGGTATGATAGGGTTTGCACTAAGGAAACATAGCATGTAGGACCAAGACTGAAACACAAAAACTCAAGCAGTGACAAGCAAAACTCAAACCCTAAACACAACGCAAAATGCAAAACACAAAACTCAAAACTCAAACACAGAGAGAGAAAACTTTAAAGTGAATGAATATTGTGAATGAATGTAAGAGCATATAGAATGCTCGAGGGTAGAGCAATGGTGTATCGCAGAGTGACATCTACTGGAGACGAATCCCAAGTGTTGTGACTACCAGTCAGAGTGCCAAAGACCAAGAAAACACCAAATGTTGATCACCAAGTAGTCAAAAGATAGAGGCAACAACAAGGATCATGCCTAGAGCAGAGGGCAGGAGCAAGACACTGTAAACAGAGCAATAAAGTTGCTGCCTAGAGGAGGAAGGCCACAACCAACTATCACCTATGAAGGGACGGGCCAAACGCAAGCTCCACAAGGTCACCTGAAGGAGTGGATGCTGCCACCTACCGCTTGGGACTGTAGAGTCCAAATGCAAGTAGCAAGAGGGGCTTGTGATGATGGGGATGCCGAACGCAACCACGTGTGGGGCACCGGACAATGGACGGCAACAATGGATGAAGACACTAGGCACTGGAGAAAATGTGGAAGGAGTGGCAGTGGTCATGAAGGGTAGGCTGCCACATGGGTAAAGGTAGATGGCGCAAATCTGAAAAACAAATACAAGGCTGAATGGTGGGCAGCTTGTCTATTTCTAGATATTGACAGGTGCCCTAAAAAATTAGGGTTTTGGGGGACCCCTAAAACTCTCTCGAGACGGACAACAATTTTGTGTTTATCATTAATTGTGCATGTTTTGCGGCCATTTAAGGATGGTAATCATCTGTAAAGTGTGTTTCAGCTCAACAGCTTTCACATCTATAATTGAAAAGACCTACGTGCAAGTATTGAAGACCCAATTTGCAGCCAAATGTGCGTCAAACCAAGCGGCAAGCTGCTGGTCATTTGTGATAGCCCCACATTCTTGAATTCATAGAGAGATTAGCCAATCAACAAAGGAAGAGGGGATTCTTGAAGAGTGATCCTCTAGAACCTGAGGCAAGGAATCCAATTTCAGTGTACTACAAGATTCAAGGAATAAAATCTAATGAAATACCGCAAGAAGCATCTGTTTTGGGGCCACTCGTGGCTCAGCTCTCCATCATCAATTGGTTCTCTTTGAATTTATTGCTTGTTGTAGTTGCTAGTTAATCGGGTCACATACCACCCTATCCAAGAAGGAAGGCTTGGTTCAAAAAGTATACAGAACTGCATTGTAATGTGCCCGCTCCTCAAATCGCGGAACACGTCTTAGCAGTCCACTGAGAGATATATCTAGAAGACGCCGCCCGACACTCCCAAGGAATGACACGGGGTTTGCCAACTAGGGTCTCTTGAGTCTGCCCTGCAACGGAACTAATCCGGCCATTCCCACTAGGATCGACCTGAAGTCCGGGTTCCTAGTCAACATTGTCTAAGATCATAGACCGACTTTTTCCTAACATTTCCTGTTAACATCTCCTTTGAGGAAAGCTCTCGGCTAACCGAGACCACCCTTCCGTAGGATAGTCCCATTGGTCACATCCACCACACTTCCCTCGAGGGTTATTTTAGTTATCTAATTACTTACCACGTTATGCTTGACACATAAAAACAGCTTCCTTAATTAACCCGTTAGTCACAGGTTCCTTTACGTAATTAAGGCCACAGACACGAAGACAGGTTAAAACAAGATCAAACACTTCCTTAACTTATCTTCGGATTAATGTGTGTCTCCTGCCCATACAGAAGAATTAAGCGCTCCTTTCTACCTCCGCAGAAAAATCCTTCCGTCTTCCGGCAATAAAACCCGAAGGTTTATCCTTCCAAGATTCCGCCTTGTAACTAGTATCAAAGCCTCGAGATCCCATCTCGAGTTTATCCCTTTAGGAAATTACCCATAGCTGAAGCAACCAGTATAATAACAATTTCTAGGGAAAACATCCCTTTCATTCCATGGTAATCAGTCATCTCAGACCCGGCCATGAAACCATCAAACACTCCCCACTTGGGTTAACATCCAAAACCGCATTAACAAATAGTTGAATGCACAACCTCTTGCTTCAAGGCATCGCAATCCCATTGCATGCACAATCAGAATTTTAACTGGATGTATCAAAAACACTTGCTTAAGGGATTTACAACCTTTTCAACCTGCCAAGCCTAACTTGGGTCAACAATCCATTTAGGGTTAGGTCACCAGCTTCAACTAAGCTAGGAGTATATCCATTTGCGATAGTCCACAGCAAGATCGATAAAACAATTCGCAGGCAATTATACACATTCCTAATGCACCAGATCACGTGTGACTTGCGTCTATGAAAGTCTAGTGTTTTGTCTAACGATGCAAGTATATCTCATGAACAGAAATTAACATTTCATGTGTTTCTTTTAGCCATGATTACGAAACATCAATTCTAAATGACTATTCATGCACTGGACTGGTTAAAAAGCTATCATTTTATGTGAAGTAAGGCAATAATCTTATCATTTTATGTGAGTAAATCTTATGCGAATTCCAACCTCTACCATTTCGCGCATGCAACTTAGTTCTTAGAGTAAACAAAACCCTATGCATGACATCAATGTTTTCTTCCCTTCCACGAGAAATACTTTCTAAGTTAATTTTTTTACGCTTAGAACCTGGGCTTGATTCGTGTGTGCTGCGCTGGTCGTTCCGCTCACCCCTCTGGCATTACCGGTGGCTTGGATGCCTACGCTTCCCGCGACTTTCTTCTTAGGAGCCATTCACCTCGCAGAGATTGGGCAGTCCGGATCTTAACGGTTTTGGTTTGACACGTGCAGTTGGGAAAGACCGCTGGATGGGGTTCGTTGCCGAGAGAGTGGTTTGGGTGACTTGTGGCGATTACTCTCTTCTTCTTCTTTTTCTCCTCTCCTCCTTTCTTTCTCTCTCTCTTCTTCTTCCCCTCTTCTCTCTCCTCCCTCTTCTCCTACTCTCTCTCTTCCTATTCTTCTTCTTCTCTCCTTCTCCCTCTCTCCTCTTCTCTCTCTTCTCTCTCCCACTTCTTCTTCTCTCCTTCTCCTTCTCTCCCTCTTCTCTCTCTTTTCTCTCCCTCTCCTTCTTTCCTTCTCCTTCTCTCCTCCTCTTCTCTCTCTCTCTTCCTCCTCTTCTCTCTCTTCCTTCTTTCTCTTCTCTCCTCGTTCTATCTCCTCAAATATAGAGGATTCATGGCCCATTATCCATGACCAGTATCTGATATGCTTAGCACTGAGAACAAACTCCTCAAATAACAACAATATGCTTAGCAGTATCTGATAAAGGGAAATTCACAATGATAATGAAAATGAAATAACATGTACAATGAACATTTACAAGTGACCAACCTCTCCATTCTGCTACTTACAGTGGACACCTGAAAGAGCTCTTGGGCCAGGTTGCAGGGCAATGCCTTTTGAGTGAGCCCATGAGGCACTGCTCCTCAACAATCACACATTGGGTAAGGCCGCATGGCTCCATTGTTGGCATGACACTCACAGGTGAGCCCTCAGGAAACTGCCCTTGGGTCATCCTTCAGCACAGCCACTTCACAGGCTGCCCATACATGGCTGATCATGCACGGTCTCTGCCCAAGGCCTTGCTACCCACGCAGCCGCCACCCTCAGCCCTGAAGCTAAGCTACCATGACCACCCACTCCAAACCTGCAGCCAAGAGAAAAGAATCTACCATAGCCAGAGGCATCCCCTGAGTTGCCCAGCTTGCGTCATGGATACAGTAGCTGGAGAATGTTACTCCAAGCTGCCTACCCAGCCACCATCAGGCAACAACCAGTGTCAACCTCCAAAAACAAGTATCACATAAGAGACTCTCACCACCTGCTTGCATGTACCCTCCATGCTCACTTATCCTGCTACTAGCATTCCATACTGCCCTATTCCAGAGTGAAGCAGACCCAGCAGGTTGGACCATCACAGTTCCACAAGCTTCTAGGGTTTTCTGCATGTTGTCACACCATGCAGAGAGTGGATTGTTACTCTGATGGCCAGCCTGCAAGGCCAATGGTCCCCACTCCCATTCTCTATTACTTACCAGAAATTTCTGGCTATTGGGTCATTGTCAAAGGCAGGAGAGAGCCACACTGTTAGTATTTTCTAGATTTCAAGAAGACTTATGGAGCAATTCATCAAGCAGCTGGCAACTTCACATACTTTCATATTTCTTTTGGCTCAAACTCATGTTGGTTTTCCAACTAGTTGCTGTCTTTTTCAGATAGATGGCAAGTTGCAACTAGCACCAAAGAGATCAGCCAGTCCTGTTCACGTTATTTAATTACCCGCTTGACAGATTTTTCAATAGAGATGTGTCAAAGACATCTTTCTAGGCCCATATGCTCATTGGCAATGTCAGGCTCTAGCAAGATTTGCAGTGTACCAGATTGTCAGAGGTCAAGCTTCAGCTTAAGCTTGGCATTCTAGATCCTTCATGAAACACAGAAGCAAGCCTTCGCTGGCTTGAATCATACTGTTATAGGGAATTGGGAAAGCATTTTCAAGATCAGCAGACATGCTGAGACATATACCTGTTCTGGTAAGGGCATCAGCAGGGCTTCCTTCTAAAAGAAGCTGCCCCTACTAGGCATTACCACATTTCAGTAACCGTTTGTATCTAATTTCTGAAAGAAGAATATGTATGGATAGAGAAGATACACACAATGTAAAAAACAAGAAAAGAAACATGAAAAAGTGACCATTATCTCTGTTAGGCAGCAATTAATGATATATTTACAAGAGAGTATGATTTTAGTACCGAGAAGATGTTCATAAATTCTCAGCAATCCAGACATAACAACTTCTATTGGAAAATAATTCTTGACATCATTCATGTCAAGCTTGAATAGCCTTCTTTCTGCTTTTTGCATGTAATAAAGGACATCTTCCAATCCAATAACTGTATCCCCTTCTTCTTCTTCCTATAAGCACCATATTAGGAATACAAAATGAGATATTAAGAGCTTGCCTTCCAGTGAACCCTATTGCAGTTCAAAGGGTTAAAAGATTCACCTTCAAATCTTGTAATAACTTCATTTCCTTTTTTGCAGTCGGTGTTACATGTTGTAGCATTTGGTTGTGAAAGTCATTTACCTGAAAATATATTTATTCTCTACATGTTACTCAGATGACACCTGAAAAACTTTTAGAGAATACAAACACTTTTCAAAAATAGCACTATGTCAAATAATAAGCATATCATATGCAACAAAGCGTGACAAAAACATGTGCTCAATGACCAGCAATGACCAAGTTTGCAACAAATATGTCTGGGCCTTCCGAAGTACTTCCCAACTTCAAAAGATCACAAGGTGTGAATGCTTTTCATGTTCTTATTTTTGTCTTCAACATCGAAGCTTTGATGCTGGAATGTTTTATACCAATTTTGAAACTTGCAGTCTGCAATGTGAGTGCATTGGAGCACTGAACCTTCCCTCCCCTCTAGCTCCAAATACATCAATTGGCACAGCTGCTTTCCCCCATTAGGAAAAACTATATGGGGTTTGTATGCACTTCAGGAGTGCCCAGAAGATTCTGAGCTTTCAGAACTAGTTCCTAGTCCAGTGTGAATGTTTGGCAAAATGTTTTGCGATACAGGTTCTGCAAAACTACAGGCATTTCACCCAGTGTCCTATGTATTTGTGGACATCTATGCGATGTCCTATGTCATGTTCTACTACAAAAGCTTGACTGTAAGAGACATTTGTGGCACTGACAGTTATATATCACATACCCTCTAGATGACTGATTTAAAGAGAGGGTAGATTGGGAAGGATAAGTTTCCAGCAGAATCGGGAGTAAAGCTTTAGTGGCACAGTATACTATTCAGGAAGAGTCACTAATAGTGTGTGTCATGTTCCACAATTGCTGGCATACTTTCCATTTATTCCAGGGCACAAAAAAAAGGGTAGGAAATGGTATTACTCAACGAAAGAAAGCACAATAACATCAAAGCATGAGTGGGGTGAAAACGGGCTCAACAACAAAGCTGGAGCTAGAGCAAACAGGACAAGGCCTCTCAGCAGGATAAGGGGGTGGGAAAAAGACCAAGGTGGGGAGGTGAATCCAACTGCCATCTCATGGCATAAACAACAGGCTATACTCACTCGAAGAAGAAGAGTCATCTGAGCTCCCAGATGTGGCATGAGATACCTCACAACAATTGACCTCAACATCCATGTAGGCTGCAGCTGATGGACCTCAAGAACTAAGCTAGAATGGTGTATGCCAAGGTCCAATCCCCGCAGAATATCAGCTGACAATAAATCTGCCAAAGATCTCTTGAACCTCTGAGCCAGAAACTAAAACCTAACAAATACTTACTGGGGCCACTAGCACAACCATTCCATGTGCAACCGCTCTCTGTAATGAAAATGCCATCATGTACACCCCCCATTGATAGACTACAAATAATGCCTAAACGCAATGCTCCAAGAGTATCCAAACGTTGTCTGCACCATCTCCAAGACAACCCCTCTTGCTGCATCTGAGCCAACCAGCTATCCTAAGCCAACCCTCATCATCAAAAAATACGAGGAGGCCCCCCTTGACAGCCAATTGTTTTCCATGCATCTATAGGAGTGCCAAAAAGGCTTTATAATATTGCACCTAGCCCAATGCCTGCACTTGGCAGGCTTCCAATCGCCATCTTCCTGCATCAAAGTATTCCTGTCAACCTTAGCACCATTAGAAGAAACTCATTGAATACTGTGGAACAAGGAAGCCTGTCTCCACCACTTGCCCGGGTCCTCAACAGGCTAATGCAGAGTCCTCTTTCCAAAATCCAAGGACCTGGCACCCCTGCACACTCTCCCAAACGATAAGCTTCCAAGTCTGTCCTCCTAAAGTGAGCACTCTAACAACTAGCTTTCCTAAAGAGATGTCAATCTAGGAGTAAGGCCTTCAACCTTGCCTTTTATATTAGGGAGGATTAGATTATGTTTCCATAAACTTTCCATTTATGTTTCATATTACAGTTCAGTAAGTAGTTGTGCATCTTGGCCTATATAAACAAGGACCTTCTACCTTCTATTTTCGCCAATTTATCAAAGAAATACTCACCTGAGTTGTTCCCCTCCTTTGGTGTTCACATTCTTACTATTACACATCTCTCTTATAAAAATGTGAGTCTTACACTGCTGGATGAAATTCCAAGAGATATTCTACTTTTTTGCCATGCTGTTGATAGGTTGGTCTTTGTAGTTACCAATTTTACAGAGAGCAGTAAAAGCCCTTGCACATGCTTATAGGCATGTCACTCAGACATGCACACAAAGCAAAATATGCAGGTATTGATGGCACAAAGACAGACCCATAGAAACAGGATAGTGCATCTCCGGCTAACTCATGGCAGTACTTAAACATCTCATCAGACACAAAGCACAGACCAGCTAAAATTAACTTCAGTCATTGGATATTTATAAGCAGACCATTTATAAAGTGCTCTTTAGCATTATTTGAGACCTTGAGAGACAGCAATTACTCTGAAAACCTCAACTGTAAACTCGATGCAGATTGGTAGGCTTAAATTCTGTCAAGCAAACCGATGAAAATAAAAAAGCAAGTACATGTTCACAACTAGGTACTGTAACTCACCTTTTGAGGATTCCTAGCCATGCGTATGTCGAGAGCATATTCTGCCCAGTTTTGGTAACCAAGCAGGCGAGCCAACTTCTGCCTCAGATCTAGCTATACATAATTACCACAATCAACAACACCAATACATGCGATCAGTACTTTCTATCTTGTGATTCAGCATTTGACCACAGAAGACATAAGTAGTGAGAGGACACGCGCAGCAGCTTTGGTTGTTGGGGGGATGGGGACATAGTGACAAAAGAAAATCCTTAAGCAGCAGGATGCGCAGAAACTTTATTTGCTCCCCACACCAATCTTGTATTTAGAGACAAGCTGACTGTAATGAATTAGTTGAGACAACAAATAGTTCAAGGCCAACAAGCAACATTTGGCTTCTAATTCTCCAACTTCCCCACCTCATCAATCACGTAAAGTCATATTAGCTGCAAAAAAGATCAACCAAACACCATATACTAGAAGCTTGTGCCATGCTACATCCACCTAAAATAAAAGTTATGTATCTTCAACTGCCTTATATTCAGAAAACCATCATGCTAAAAGCTTGTGCCATGCTACATCCACCTAAAATAAAAGTTATGTATCTTCAACTGCCTTATATTCAGAAAACCATCACGCTAAAAGCATGTTGCAGAAAAAACCTCTTCAGCATAGGAAACACATTTTTGTGCTGCTTACACAAGTTTGATTATAAACCAAGGATAGAATTTAAATCCATGCCCGTAGTGTAAAGAGGAAGTAGATAAGACACTGAACCCAGATATCACTTGGTTTCTAATTCTTGAGGTCCCTGCCAGCCTTTCTGAGGAAACTTGTGCTAGAAAGCAGTCAACCAGAGCTATAGAATAGGAAAACCTGCACCAGGCTAACACACACACTCTTAAGGCATCTATCTAGAACAATCAAATGAATGCAATCTATGTTTCAACTGTCCCATGTAACTATAAAACTTTTGGTATTCATAGTAACCAACAGCCTTGTTTCAAAAAATCATCACATTGGTGATACTGAAACGTTTGAAGGATCCTGTTCTCTATGAAGATGTTTCCTGTTTCAAATCTTTCATTAAAGTTTAAAATGAAATTTGATAATGAACAGAGCTTTATCTGTCCCACAACTAATAAGTTCACCATGTAAACTCTAAGAATGCACATTAAGTGGACACCAAATCAGTAGCAAACTCTTAGTTATGAGCATTATGTAAGCACTAAGACAATACAAACTCTTGGTTAATGAGCGTTATTAATGCCAAGAAGACAGTCTTAGAGAGGGCAACAGCTTTTGGTATCAGGACAGCAGCTTCCACAACAGTCATGGGAGTTGGAATTATTGGGCCCTGCGTGAGTTGAATTGTCCAAGAGAAAGGGAGACTTGCTAATTGTCTCGACTGTCCTAAGTGATTGATAATGTGGCTAGGAAGCCCATACCAAGTGATAAAGGGCATCAATAGGCAGCCCATGAGATGGCCAAAGTCAGTCCATGGTATGGGTTGATAAATCTAGGAAACTACCAGTTGACTTCAATGGGCACATAAGACAACTAAAGGTCTCTTATTTACATACACTCACCAATGTACAAAAAAAGCACTTCAATATACTTTGTGGTAGTATGGAATACTAGATTCCATGCAATGGCCAAACCACACTAGTAGAATTGGTCATAGTGGCCATTAAAGTGACCTAGTATTAATGCACTAGGAACACTTTAGGGTTAGGGCAACTCAGTGCTAACATTATTCATAGAACTCAAGGCCCTATTCTACACATTATTCATAGAACTCAAGGCCCTATTCTACACCTTATTGTGTGACTATCACTCTTGGACCCTTGGTCCGTAGGTCAGCATTGTGAGGTGTAACTGGGTTTAGAGTAAATTTACAAGCCCGGGACCCGAGGAAATCACGCGATATCAAAGGCAAAAGTTGTTGTAACACTAGGGAAGTGGCATTTAATGGTACCTAATGCTAATCTGATGGTCAAAGATGGCGCAGAGACACTCGGAAATGGAAGTTGCCTAGCCAATTTAATTATTGGCCAATCGGATTCTTCTTCAGGGCACCGAAATAATTCTTAGATTAACTTTCAGTATTTAAAGACTGAAAATTAATATTTAAGTATGGATAATGCTGGAAAAACCATTTGGAAAGGCTGCCACTTGTCAAAAATGCCCATGCAAGACTGAGAAACGCCTTTAGAGGCTGGAGAGAGGCATTTTTAGTGTATTCAGTCTATGAGAGAGAGGGAGGAGATGTTGCGAGTCTGATTTGCAGCCATTGGAGGATCTTTTAAGGCAGCCAGGGGTAGGAGAAGACCAATCAACAGTAAGTGACAACATCTACATGCTATTGAGATAGGGCAACACCAGTAAATGCCTCATTTTCTTCAGCTCTTTGCATCTACAAGCTGTTGAGACAGAGGGGCAGCAATAAATGACAGATTTTCTTCAGTTCTTCACGAAGAAAGTCTAAATTTTCTCTCTCCTCAGCATTCTCTCTCATCTCCCAGCCTTTCTACAACCTTGCTCCAAAGATTACAACATTGAGATCACCAGAGGCTGAGAATTTCAAAGTTCTTTGCTGTAAACCCTAATCTACAACAAAAATTAGGGTTTAGCAACAGCCTCGGGAAGTGTGCCAGAAATTGGAAGCTCCGAGACTTGGATTCAATAGAGCTGAAGCTGTTTTTAGCCTATTTAAGTGTAGGGATCAGCAAGTAATTGAATTTGGGGCATTTTTCCATCTCCATCAAAGCAGGTGAAGGCCAATTGATTACCCGAATCAAGGGGCAAATTGGATTAAAGACTTGCTAGTCATTTTGAATAGCAAGGGAGTGTGCATTTCAGTTTTGTGAATTTGATAATTGCTGTAAATAGTGCTTAATCATGTTATTTACCACCCTATCCGAGGAGGAAGGCTGGTTACGTGGTTTCATTGCTAGCATACCACTCAATCCCTTGATTTGGTGGGCTCGAGGCACTTGATTGCAAGCCAAAGCTTTGTGCTAATGCTGATTTTTAATCTCACCTAAGAAATTACAGCAATATGTCTTCATACAGTGAGATGGACTCAAGCAATGATGATGCCTCTCAGTATGAACATTCACATGGGAATGAAGGAAATGCAATGCCTGACCTTGGATAAGGCTCAGACCATGGACAGCAAGCTAAAAATGTTGTTGTTGGGCAAGATGCACGGCCTTCAAGGCATAAGGAGGCTGATGACCAGCAAAGTGAAAAGGAATTTGATAACCAGTTCAAGAATTAAATGAGGACAACAGCAAATCTCTTTGCTGAATTGGCAAAGGATCCTCGGGACAGCAAGATGCTCTGAAGATAATGCCAAACCCTTTAATTGAAGCCCCCAAAGATGCTAATGAAATAAAATAGTTGGTACCTATGGGGTCAGCAATGCAAATGCAAGGCCATCACGGAAGTGCCAATACAATGGATTTTGGATAGCCGGGCATGCATATTATGATGGGGCAGCTACAATATTTTGGTGGAAGCACAATTTTTCATGCTATGGTTGGACAAGGACCACATACGGGCCATCACGGAAGTGCCAATACAATGGATTTTGGATAGCCGGGCATGCATATTATGATGGGGCAGCTACGATATTTTGGTGGAAGCACAATTTTTCATGCTATGGTTGGACAAGGACCACATACGGGAATGTATGGCACAAATCCCTATGGTATGCAGCAACCAATGCAATGTGTGCAAGGCCCAATGTATTCGAGTATGGCTGGAAATATGCAAAACCCTATGTATAGCAATATTGGCTTGATGCCTGAAGCACAAAGTAGCATGTTTGGTATTGTATCTGCACCCTCAAATACTTATGGGGCTCAAGGAATGAATGCTGGTCATGCGTGAATGTTGAAGGAAAACATGACTTCAAATCCTGTGCTTGTGTTGCCCGATCTAAGGAAGTCATTCATAGTTCAATGTGATGCTTGTGGTAACAGCATTGGGGCTATTCTTATACACGACTGCAAAGTTGTGGCTTACGAGAGTCGAATTCTCCACGGTGTAGAAAAGAATTGTAGGTCTATGAGAAAGAGCTCTTGGCTGTAATTCGTGCACTGTCTATGTGGAAACATTATTTGTTGGGGGCTGATTTTACAGTGCAGAAGACAGACCATCAAACTTGACAAACTTGTCAAAGAAGCATATGAGATGAGCAAATTTTCTCTCTATGTTTCATTTTCAGATTATACATAATGATGGTGAAAAGAATGTTGTGCCTGATGCACTATCACGTAAGCGTAAGCCACACATTTCAACCGTTAGCATAGTTTATCACATTGAGTTGAATGCCATGAAATAGCAATATGCTGTTGATTCGGACTTTGATAATATTTATGATCAGCCTTGCAATGGCCAAAGGTATGGACACTTTGTGCTAAGAGATGGATTTCTGATGATGCATGGAGAACTGTCACAAAGTAGTTAAGGCCTAGAGTTATCACTGAAAGTCATGCTTCTCTGTATCATAGTTGTCAGGTACGAAAAGTACGGTACGGTACGATAAGATACGCTACTAAATGGTACCTTAAGATTTTATAAGGTACGGACGATATTAGTACAAAAAAAAAATTAACTTCATTATTTTGAACTATAGATGATAGAACAGATGTTAGGAGTCTAAATAGCAATGCTATTGGAGTATATAAGATGAATACTTGAGGGTAATACGCCAAAACCTCTATGGCATATGCCGCATGCGCAACATGCACTACTGTAAAATATTACACGGCGCAGCGAACAGAATCTGAGAAAGAGATAGAGAGTACACAACAGATAAGAGGAGAATCAGTAAATTCTTTAACTTCAAACAACTGATACAAAGATGGCTCTGTCCACCCGTGCGCTTCCACTGAGTGAAGCTTAGATGGCGATCTAGACAGAAGATAGGTGAAGAGTTTAAGGCTAGCTGGAACAACAACTCTGACTGGGTGAAAGATTAGTGTCAGATGGCTGCGAAGGGGTTTAGCTTTTATAGCTCGCGAAGGTCGTTAGGTCGGCCTGCTGACCGACCTACCATATGAGCCTCCACTAGTCGGCCAGGGAATATTCCAGGGAATATTCCCTTTACCATCGGGCCGGGGGCGCTGCCCCCGGACCCCCGCCAGGGGGGCCGCTGGCCCCCCTGGGACCCCCCAGCCAGGGGCCGCTTCCGCGGCCCCCGGACCCCACAATAGGGGCCCCTTTTAACTCCCTTACCACGCAACTCAATGCAATGTGCCTCGAGTTGCTACCAGCTTAACCACTCCGTCTAACCCAAAGATTAGACCCACAACAGTCACCTCTTTTGCCATCCGGTCACATAGACCTCATCTGATATACAAGTCAGGACTCAACCAATGTCCGGGCTCACATTTGGCTTCTCCTCATAATGGGGGCCTTACAACTTTGAGCACCATGGATCATTGGTAGCACCTAATGAGGGTGGGGCATTGATCATATCTAACACCCCCCCTCAATGTCCACCCATAGGTGAACTATCTCCTCGGCCCAATGCCGAGTCTCTGAAGATGAACTTGAAGCAGATCCTTCGTAAGTGCTTTGGTGAAGATATCTGCTCCATTCTCCTCTGTTGGACAGTAGACCAATTCCACTATCCCATCCTCCATCAAATCACGCACATAGTGATACTGGATCTCTATATGTTTGGTGCGTGCATGAAACACTGGATTTTTGGCAATGGCGATGCAACTCTGATTGTCACATCTCAGCACAGTTGGTTCTTCATCCTGCACTCCCATATGCCATAGAATCCTTCTCAACCATACGGCCTCACATGCAGCAAAACAAGCTGCCTTGTACTCTGCTTCGGTAGAAGACAATGCCACTGTTGGTTGCTTCTTACTAATCCAAGAGAAAATTCCTGAACCCAAAGAGAAACAATAACCAGAAACTGACTTCCTGGAATCAATGTCTCCTGCCCAATCTGAGTCACAGTTCCCCACAAGAGAAGTTCCGAAACTGTATGTGATACCATAGTCAAGAGTTTTCTTCAAGTATCTGAGCACCCGCATCCCAGCCTTCCAATGACTCTCATGAGGTTTGTTTGAGAACCTGCTCAAAACACCAACAGCAAAACTGATATCTGGTCTGGTGTTACACAAGTAGATTAGACTGCCGACCAACCTCCTATACCTCCCAATGTCTGCTAGTGCTGATGTATCCTCAACGGATAACTTTACATTCACCTCCATAGGTGTAGCTATCTCCTTGCACTCGGTCATACCAAATGCCTTCAAGATCTCCCATGCATACTTCTTCTGAGAGATGAAGATCTTTCCTGGCTCTTGCCAGACTTCAATCCCCAAACAATAGTGCAGCAAGCCCAAGTCTGTCATTTCAAACTCAAAACTCAAAGCCTTTCGAGTTTGGTTGATCATATCTTCATAGTCACCTGTAATAAGAAGGTCGTCCACATATAGGACAATCACTACAGACTTTTTACCATCCCTGTAAACATACAAGTTAGCATCTGAGGCACATCTTTTGAAGTTTAGGTTTAAAAAGAACCTATCTATCCGCTGGTACCATGCTCTGGGGGCTTGTTTCAGCCCATACAATGCCTTCTTCAGTTTACACACTTTGTTCTCAGAATGGGGGGCCTCAAACCCTGGTGGCTGAGCCACGTACACCTCCTCCTTGAGGTCACCATTTAAGAACGCTGACTTAACATCCATTTGGTACACTGGCCACTTCTTGTGGGCAGCCACTGCAAGTACCGTGCGAATAGTGGTCATTCTGGCAGTTGGGGCAAATGACTCTTGAAAATCAAACCCTTCAACTTGTGAAAATCCTTGGGCAACCAGTCTAGCTTTGTACTTTTCTAAGGTACCATCAGCCTTGTACTTTACCTTCCAGATCCACTTGGTGCCAATAATCTTCCGCTTTGCTGGCCGATCCACTAGCTCCCAAGTGTCATTCTTCATTATGCTGTCATACTCCGCCTGCATAGCAGCCTTCCATGATGGATCTGCAAGTGCTTCTTCTAAGTCAGTTGGCTCCTTTACTTCTCTCATAATCTCAACCATCAAGGCCATGTTGACTATGTGAGCAGAAGCCCTCCTTTGCTCCTCTATTCTCTGAGACCTCCTTGGTCCGTCTGCCTTCTCCTCAACAGATGCAGGCATAGGATTATTGTGGTCATAGAGCTGCTTCACCCAGCGCGGCAATGGCTTTTCCGGTGGGGTGATGTCAGGTTGGTGAACTTTTTCCTCATCATCTGAAGATGATGCTTCCTCCTCCTTAAGGATAGGGATAGCTCTCGGGACAGGTTCATAGTGGACTACTTCTTCGCTTGATGATAAAGTGGAAGACCTTGCCTTCTCCTCCTCCACTGTATGCGGCTCCTCCTTGAACACCACATCACGGCTCGCGATGATCTTCTTTGCCTCTTGGTCATATAACTTGTAAGCCTTCTGCTCATCACTATAACCCAAGAAGATACATTTTCTGCTTTTTGGTTGTAACTTGTTTCTCTTCTCATCTGGAACATGTGCATAACATTCACATCCAAAAATTCTGAAATGTGAAACAGATGGTTTATTACCAGTGTAAGCCTCATGAGGTGTTTTTCCCTTGAGAGCCTTTGTGTAGCTCCGATTTAGAATGTAGACTGCAGTATTAACAGCTTCAGCCCAAAAATGGTTAGGCAATCCCTTGCCCTTTAGCATGCATCTTGCCATCTCCACAATGGTACGATTCCTGCGTTCCACAACACCATTCTGCTGAGGTGTGTGAGGCGTCGTCAATCGACGCTTGATCCCTTTGCTCTTGCAAAAGCCTTCAAACTCCTTTGAGTTGAACTCACCACCACCATCTGTTCTAAATTTCTTCACACTTTTCCCTGTTTCATTCTCAACAAGTATTAGCCATTCTTTAAACTTACCAAAAGCTTGAGCCTTATCACGAAGGAAGTACACCCACATCTTCCTACTGTAGTCGTCGACAATCAACATAAAATAAGAAGATCCCCCCAAGGCCTGTGTAGGCATCTTACCACACAAGTCAGCATGCACCAACTCTAGAGGAGCATGTGCTCTATTCTTGCTTTCTTGTGGAAATGCCTTTCTCTGTTGCTTGCCCATCATACAAGCTTCACATGGTTCCTTCAATTCAGTTATTGTAGGTAGGTGAGCAACCATACCTTGCTTTTGCATCTCCTTCAATACTGCAAATCCGATGTGTCCAAACCTTTCATGCCAAAGCTTACTTGTGCCCACTCCAGCGGTGGCTGTAAGAGCACTTAGCTCATACAGGTTGTTTCTCCTTTCTCCTTTGCCAACAATTGTGCCAGCACTATCAATAATTTCTGCACCTGTCTTCTTGAACCTTACTTCATGACCAAGATCAGTTATGGCAGCAACTGATAAGAGATTTCTTCTGATTTCGGGAACATACAACACATTTGAAAGCTTTTTGACTTCACCATTTGCAGCAACAAAAGAAATAGTACCTGTGCCCGCAGCAGGGCATTTAGCATCATTTCCAACCGTCACAGTGATGGATTCTTGTAGAGGCTGCATAGAACTGTATAGACCTTTCTTGTTGGTCATGTGACGGGAGGCCCCACTATCCAACACCCAAGAGTCAGTGGTAGATTCTTCTTGCGCCGAGGAGCACACTTCCTCAATGGTCGCCATGAATAATTCCAACTCTGCTTCAGCCGTATTGGCTGTCTCTTTCCCTTTAGTTTTAAGGGTACCATTCTTTTCATCTGCCTTCTTGACACGACAATCTGCAATTGCATGTCCTTTCTTCTTACAGTAGAAGCACTCTCCTTGAAACTTCTTCTTGCCGCCCTTTTTCTTTTTGTCACCATCATTTTTGGTGGAGGAAACACCTTTGCCTTTTGCATTGGCAGAGAATGCAGCATCTCCATTGTTGCTTCCTTCTCGGGCTTTCAGCCTCAACTCCTCCTCCATTAATAATGCACAAAACTCCTCAAAAGTCAAAGCTTGAGGTCTCACCTGAGTATTAAGGGCAGTTACTAGTCCATCAAACTTTTGTGGACAAATCCGAAGACACCTCCGAGCTAGCTCTTCGCTAGTCTTTTGTATCCCAGCGCCAGCCATCTGGTCGCGCAGATTCTTAATCCGAGTGATGAATGCTTCAACCGTCTCTCCTTCAGCAAACTTCTCCGCTGCTAGTTGATTCTCCAAGTTTTGAATCCTTGTTTGGTTTCGTGTTTCATACTGACTCCTTAGTACATTCCAAGCCTCTGACGCTTTGGTTGTATGCTGAATCAGAGTCAAAACACTGTCAGAACAGCTTGTAACTAAGGCACACAATGCATCTGCATTCCTTCGTTTCCAAGCTCGTAGAAGATCTGCATTCGGAGGAATCATCACACTAGGATTTGATGGGTCGGGGGTAGGCTGTGGTTCTGCGTCAGTCCCCAGCACAGTCTCCAGAAGCTCATAAGAATCAAGGATAGTTGTAATTTTGAACTTCCACAAGGTGTAGTTTGTACCATCTAACTTGCCTTCGCTGAAGGTTGGTGGACGAATCCTCAGTGTTTGAATAGCCGGTACAGCAGCACCACCTCCTGCACCGCTTCCTGATGCGCCAGAACTGCTTCCCGGAGTCGACATCGTTTCTCTTTGCTGTTGAAGCCTTTGCCTCTTGCACGCTCTCCGATCTCTAGAGCCCCCTGGGCTCTGATACCATGTAAAATATTACACGGCGCAGCGAACAGAATCTGAGAAAGAGATAGAGAGTACACAACAGATAAGAGGAGAATCAGTAAATTCTTTAACTTCAAACAACTGATACAAAGATGGCTCTGTCCACCCGTGCGCTTCCACTGAGTGAAGCTTAGATGGCGATCTAGACAGAAGATAGGTGAAGAGTTTAAGGCTAGCTGGAACAACAACTCTGACTGGGTGAAAGATTAGTGTCAGATGGCTGCGAAGGGGTTTAGCTTTTATAGCTCGCGAAGGTCGTTAGGTCGGCCTGCTGACCGACCTACCATATGAGCCTCCACTAGTCGGCCAGGGAATATTCCAAGGAATATTCCCTTTACCATCGGGCCGGGGGCGCTGCCCCCGGACCCCCGCCAGGGGGGCCGCTGGCCCCCCTGGGACCCCCCAGCCAGGGGCCGCTTCCGCGGCCCCCGGACCCCACAATAGGGGCCCCTTTTAACTCCCTTACCACGCAACTCAATGCAATGTGCCTCGAGTTGCTACCAGCTTAACCACTCCGTCTAACCCAAAGATTAGACCCACAACAGTCACCTCTTTTGCCATCCGGTCACATAGACCTCATCTGATATACAAGTCAGGACTCAACCAATGTCCGGGCTCACATTTGGCTTCTCCTCATAATGGGGGCCTTACAACTTTGAGCACCATGGATCATTGGTAGCACCTAATGAGGGTGGGGCATTGATCATATCTAACAACTACAACTTACAAGTACATACATAGGAGTGGATACATCATACATGAATGATCATACAAATAAGAGGCATGTATACTTGAGAGAGAGAAGGTTGAGAGAGAGGGAGAGGAGAGAGAGAGAGAGAGAGAGAGAGAGAGAGAGATAAAATGACATGAGATGCTTTATTAACGTCTACAAGAGGCCAAAATGACCTGTGAGACCAACAGTTACCAAACAAACCACCACAGGTTTTGGCAAAAGATTTATGAATTTTGTTATGGTTTTGTTTGGCATTGCTAAAGCTAAAGTAGCTACGGATGGTACATTCACTAATTTGTGTACTCTCAGAAGGTACATTAGGCCAAGCTATCCTCTGGCCTAGTTTTATTAGCAATGTGTACTAATGCTTTGGGTTGGGTGGTGCAAAATGAGCTGTGAACAAAGGTAAAATCAATAGGATTAAGCTACTTGATGATTCTCAAATGGTGCTGAATTTATTTATTGATGACACTAACATATTGTGAAAAATGATGGGACACCAATTAGAAACGTTTGGAACTGCTTGAATACCTTATGTATGGCATTTGGCTCTAGGATAAATCATAACAAAACATGTATGAGAAGTCTAATCAAGCTTCCACCCCCCTTTCTTGGTTGATCGATCAAGGCTACAAAATCACCACCACCACCACAACAACAACAGTCAACAACCCAAACCACCACCAACAACAACCATGCAAGAAAAAAAAACTGCTTGTTTTTTTGTACGAATTTGTACAGTACAGTACGGTACGAACCGTATAGTACGAACCAGTTCGTACTACGTACAAGTGCAACTATGCTCTGTATACAGCACACAGAGGTATTGATACCATGGTCAAGGTAGTGGAGTATTTTTTTATTGGCTAGCTTTGAGGCATGATGTAGAACAATTTGCTAAGGCATGCATCGCATGCCAAAAGGTAAAGCATGATAGACAAAAGATGTCGGGTTTGTTGCAGCCCTTGGCTATTCCAAATAGGCCTTGGCAAAGCATTGCAATGGACTTTATTTTTTAGCTTCCTGAGACACCTACACGGAATGATGGAATATGGACTATCATTTGCAGGTTTAGCAAACAAGCCCATTTCATTCCGCTGAGGAAGAAAATACACGCTCATCATAGGGCACAATTGTTTTTGCAACACATCTTTAAGTATCATGGTATGCCAAAGTCAACATTTGTGATCGAGGCCCCGGATGACTAGTTTATTTTGGAAGGGCTTGTTTGAGAATATGGATACTACACTGAAATTCGCATCATCCTTCCATGCGCAGATAGATGGTCAGTCAAGGGAAGCAAATTCCACAGTGTTAGATCTTTTGAGGTGCTATGTTTCAAACCACAAGACACAATGGAAGCAGTATTTGCCCTTGGTTGAGTTTGCTTACAACAACACAATGCATAGTTCTATGGACAAAGCTCCATTTGAGGTTGTTGAGGGTGGCAAGAAGGCACCACCTATTCTACAAACTAAGGATAAGATCTTTAAGGCTGATCGTTATGTGGAAAACTTGGATGCAGCCTATGCAAAGATAAAATATGCACTTCAAAGATCGCAAGAAAAGCAAAAGAGGGCAGATGATTGCCACGAACGTTCTTTGCAATTTGAAGAGGGTGATTATGTATTGTTGCGTTTTGAAAAGGCAAGGCTGAAAAAGATGAAAGGAAGAGAAAGATTGTATCCGAAGTTATGAGATACTATGGGCCCTTCCAAGCACGTGCGCCTGTTAGGACCTGACGCTGGTCACCCCTGTCGCCAACGCTCAGTGCTTCCTCGTTGGTCCTTCGCTGGACCTACCGCAAGCTACCTGCGTGTTGCCTGAGCTAGGAGTCTGCAACTGTCTTCAGCATGACCTGTTCACGAGCTGCCTGTACTATCAGTTGCCCTTAGTCTCAGGAAACGTGCAGAACCTTGTGCTCTGAAACTAGTTGTTGAGAGTGTGCAACAGCTAGAGAAGTGAGCAAGTGAGTGAGAGTGATAGGGAGAGAGAGAGAGAGAGAGAGAGAGAGAGAGTACAATACGATTTTGAGTGTACCAACAATGTGTTGGTACACAAAGAATAAAATGTATTTATACTTAGGGCACGTAAGGGTGCATTCACATGTACAATTGAATAATACCCTACAGAGGTGAATAAAAGGACCTTTACACCCCAACAGTATGCTGAATACCATATTGTTGGGACAACACTCGTGCATTATCCCTAAAAACAGCCAATGCTTCCATCCCTCCAAAATAGGACCCTCGAGCTAAAAGAAGCAATCAATTGCTGAATACATTCCAAAAACTGATTTTAAAGTAGAAAAGATTGGCTGAAATGAAGAGGCAAACGAGCAAGGAAAGCCTTAAAGGCATGAACAGGTTTGTGGGTCAATTCCAAAACCAAAGGATAGTGGTCTAACAAGACATGCTGTCGCTCCATCCACATATCAATGACTGCAAGAAGAAAAGAATCACTCTGACAAATGTAGATCCTATCAAGTCTAGCCCAGGTGTTTGGATGCTGAAGAGAATGATAAGTATATCCAGGCTGTGAAGGATGCATCCAAGATCACATGTCTTGTTTCAAAGACACAACTGCCAGAGCATCCAAAGCATGTCGCTCAAGACCATCCATGACCGAGAGCAGTAAAGTCGCCTGATCCACAAATACACATGCATTAAAATCAACCATCACAAAGCCTTGACGAGAGCCATGGCAAGGCAATGCAGGTCATCCCAAAGTTGATGACGTTCCAGAGCAATAGAAGGAGCATACACGTCCACTAGCCACAAAACCTCTCCCTCATATAGGATTTCCAGTACCAGAAATCTGTTACGAGGGTCCTGAGAAACCAAAGATGGTTGCAGGGAAGATTTGACAACCAACATAACTCTAAATTTATGTGGAGCTCGACCACTAAAGAAAACTGTATAATCCTTATATACATAAGAAAATCCTGCCAAAGCATGTTGTTTATGCTTCACAACATTAAAAACATCCCAATTTCTAGCTAACACAACTGATACTACTTACTACCCGAAGAAATGCCTCTAACATTCCATAAAGCAAGTCTCATGATAAATCACAGAAAAGAAAACTACTGAATCACCACTTTCCCTTTCCTTTTAACATCAATGGCTTTAGCAGCCTGAAATCTCTCCATCTCACTTCGGATCACATCTACAAGATCTGCCCTCTGCAAACTATCAATCGAAGCATGAGTAGGAAACTACTATTGCTGAGAACGGAAAAAATCCCGAGGAGACACAAGCCTCCCACGCACGTCAAAGCATAAAGCAGAATCAAAAGCCCATTTATCCTCCGCACAAGAAGACATGAAGATTGAGGATTTCGTATAAAACCCCTTATCTTTGCATTGAAAAGTCTGAGTGATAGGATGCAGAGCTAGGTGGGCAGAAGTCAAACGAGAATCCTTTCTAGCATTATATCTAACCATAGTGACCCAAGAATCATCCTAAGGAGGCAAGTTCCGACCAACCGAAAGCCATGCACATTCAATACCACCTTGGAAAACATCCGTCTTTCCATCATCATATCCATGCTGGACAAGAGGCATAAGATCAGCTTCTGGTTGCTGAACCATCTGCTAGGGATGATGCTCTTGCATATCCATGTCAAGATCCACAGGACATTGCAAAAGCTCAAGGCTTCTATCACATTCTGAAATGAAATGGCCCGATTGGCCACATCTAAAACAGTGTCCAAGAAATGTGCCCCATTTCAGCTCATAAACCAAAGTTTGCAAGGCAGGAACCTCAAAACGAATTTTGGTCAGGCAAGGTTTCCTTGTATTCCAAAGCATACGGGCCATGTTCCTATTGCACGAGACCAACCGAGGCTCCACCAACACCTCACCAAGTGTTTTCAAAACCGAAGGAAGAAGTCGCCAAAGATGTGCACGAAAATCAACCACCTCCACCCAAATTGGACATGCTTGCCAAAGTACCTCCTAAAACTCAACCATAGGCTTCCATGGGACGATATGTACTAGCCAACCATCCATGGACAAAGAAATACGTTGCAGAATGTGAGCACGCACTTTTGGGGAACGAAAAAGGACCTCAAAAAACCTCCTCACTCCATCATAGATCTCTTCAACAAGAGGGGCCTGCACTTGCCCTGAAGCATCATCTTGACACACCTCAACACTGACAAGCATGGACTCAGCCAAGCACAAATCCTAGTAATCAAAGGAGTCCTTCCCTTAAAGTAAAAGATGGCTGCCCTCTCATGGAAAGCAGCAATCCGCTATAAGACGAGGTCAGTTCCCATGACAGCAACCACATGATCCCCTCCCGGTAAAGAGCTCTCTGTACCCTTCATCGGAATGAACATAATCCGACATAAGATTGTTGACAATGGCCAGCACAAACTGAAGAGACCCATCAGTCTGTGTACATGAAGCATGAACATCTCTCTCTCTCTCTCTCTCTCTCTCTCTCTCTCTCTCTCTCTCTCTCTCTCTCTCTCTCTCTCTGTAAAAGGTAATTGTATTAATTACGAAAAAAAATACAAGTTTACTTGATTACAAGATACATGATGACACTAAGCCATCATGTGTAAAGGCTCCAATACCAAACTACAAAAGAGTTACACAAGTCATGACAAAGCCGCGGAGAAAATTGCCATATGCCAAGGAAGTAAGTCCTCCCGAGGGAGTAAGCCCGAGTGCCGAATGAGATCTATCTGCCAATGCAAGAGACCTTTAAGCCTCACAATATGTGCCGGGATATTAGAGGCTGAATCAAAAAGAAAGGCATTCCGAGTGGTCCAATTTGTCAGAAGTGGAGCAGCGGTGGAAGCATAAACATGTGCTGAAATAAACTGCTGAAACACAAGACAAAAAGAGAAAAGAAAAGAACACGATACAGATGAGAACTCAGATGTATGCACGGGAAATGGAATCCATATATCTGAACACAAGACAGTCGCATACAACAGTGAGTCACTGGCTGCGTGGGCACTGGCACTGGCTCTGGCTCTAGCTCCTCTCTCCACAGAGTCTGCAGATGGTGAAGATGATGATACTGACTGAGAAGGAGCACTGAGTATAAATAGGCTGAAAAAGTGGGGAGCAATAATGCTGGTCGGACAGCATTAATGCTGGCCGACTGGTGCATAAAATGCTCGACTGGCATAAAATGCCACACCAGAAAAAACCTAAAATACCTAATAAAAATGCCCAGCCCAGATCAAGTTCAGACTCACACACGAGCTGACAAAAACTCTGCTAACACAATTGTGCCAGCATCCCCAGTATCTAAGAAAATGAAACAAGATCTTCATATGCGGCTGTGCCGGTGCGGGGTATTTTGGTCGTACAAAAACCCAATCCAAAGGGCTTAGCGAGAAGCCAACCACTGCGCACCAAACCATTGACAAGAGCGACCAGATATTCTTAGCGAGAGGGCACGAAATAAATCGATGACGGGCCGATTCAACAGTAGTGGTGCAAAAGAAGCAGTGGCCATTAGAGATTCGACACTTGGAAAGGGCTGAAGCAAGCGGAAGGCCACCAATCATCACCCTCCAAAGAAAGACGTTGCATTTGAAAGGTGTCTTGTTCAACCAGCCCTCCATCACAGTTGTCTTCCACCATGACTGAGATTTCCGCAATCCCCATACAGTATTAGCTTTAGTAACCAACCATTGATAATCTTTAATCAGAAGATGATAGACCTGGTTAGCTGAGGCCTTTCCCAAATTCAACTGACCCGCAAGGTCCCAGTCCTGCCAAGGACAATCCAAAGCAAGGGCAGGAAAGGGTTGCCTACTCTGGAGCACTGACAAAAGCTGTTCCCATAAATCACGGTATCCACGGGGGATTCTGAAAAGCCTCCTGGCTGTTCGAAAGGATATGAAGACGTTGCGACTGGCAAGGGTGGCATCTGTAACTGAAGTCAAGCCCAAACGTGCTATCCGGTTAAATTTTGGTCTGAGCTCATGTTTGCCTTCCCAAGAAAGTAGTCGCAAAACTGCCAACAATTCCAGTTGAAAAGAGTTAGCATGTAAGTGGTCCTCCGTTGGATGCCAACGCGCCTTCTGGAGAACCAATTTCCAGGAGCACACCAAATGAACAAGCAGGGATGAGGAAGGAGTAGAAAACCGCGAGTCTACATTAAGAACATGCCACCACGAGCTCCGAATTTGTGTATTACCATGCCGAAGCCCGTGATCCTCAAGAAAATAACGAGCTATAAGGACCCACGGGTGCTGATCCACGCACATGGCATGAAAAAGAGACCAACGAAGTGTCAGCATATGAGTTTCAGCATCCAAAATAGCCCCACCACCCATGCGTTTGGGGGTACATGTATGCAACCAATAAATCCATGAAATACCTGGCTGCAAGGAATCCTTCTTCCATAACATGAAACGAATGTGCCGAGTGAGCGCATTCAAAGTAGTAGTAGTCCAAGGCAGCAATGGCAAGAAATATGTGAGCATCGGCAACATAATGGTCTGAGCCACCTTGAGACGAACATGGAAGGGCCAAGCCTGCGACCTCCAATACAGAAACTTAGCTGCCAGTTTCTGTGAAATCCAGTCGAGAAGTTGTTTTGGCCGAACATCAACACCCAAAGGGTACCCAAGATGCCTGACAATGGAACCGCGGGGAACAACCTGACCCTGCCAACCCAACGACTATAAATCAGACTCTGTGCAACTGAGAATGGCCGATTTGAAAGCATTGATATGAAGACCAGAAGCATGACCAAAGAGCGTCCAAACATCTAATGCTTTGCGAAGATTGTCCTTGTCAGCACGCAGAATCATAAAGTTGTCATCAGCCAAAGATTGAGTAATGAAGTGCTGTCCAAAAGAAAGGGACAATCCAACCAACTGAGTAGAAGCTGCCATGGAAGATAACATGGAAAGAACCGGATGAGTCGCAAGGGCAAAGAAGAGAGGACTCAAAGGGCAACCTTGTCTCACAGAGCGTGCAAGGACAAATGGCTCGGTGACACCACCATTTAGCATAACTCGCGAAGAAGCCGCAGAACTAATGGTGTAGATCAAGTGGGACATCCGAGTATCAAAGCCCATAGTAGACATAAGTTGTGCAATAAAAGACCAGTCTAAATAATCAAAAGCCTTCTCCAGATCCAATTGAATCAAAACCACTTGCTGATTCGAGTGCCTTGCATAGTCGATAGCCATTTGCACATTTAAGATATTGTGCAGAATGTTTCGGCCCTTAATGAAGCCATATTGAAGCGGATGCACAATGGCCGGAAGATGCTTGTGGAGCCGATTCGCCATCACTTTGGAAAAGATTTTATACATCGAACCCATTAAAGAAATTGGCCTCCAATGTTTCAACATTGACGGCGAAGGTACTTTAGGAAGCAACTTAATAAGACCTTCTTTCCATGAGGAAGGCATGAACCCCGTTTCCCAAACCTGCTGAAACATAGCCGTCAATGGTTTCACCAGTTGGGTAGCAGAAGTCTCAAAGAATTCATTGGTGAGACCATCGCAACCGGGACTTTTATCCTTGGGCAGGTGTAACAGAATATCAATAACCTCTGCCTCATAAATATCTGTCTCCAACGTAGTTTGCATATCAAATGGAACCTGATTGCGGACCAAATCATAGAAAATTGCCTCTACACTAGCGGATACACTATGCCTTTCATGTGAGCTTGTTGAGGCCTTTTTATGGTGATGTGCCTAAGGATGTATCTGCTGAAATTCAGTCCAATGTAGAGGAGCTGAATAAGACATTGGTATCTGAGCAAATTTTGGCACATAAAGAAAAAAGGTCAAAGGTAAAGCTTTCATAAGCTATTGGGTGAAGTTTCACAACTGTTCACCAATGGATGCTAAATGGATGGAAGAGGATGACTTGGCAGACCATCCTCAGTTATTGCAACTTTACCATGATGCCTTTTAGTTAGAGCCGACTTTGGATCGGGCTCTTTCATGTTCAGCAGGGCAAGGGTCCAGAGTACCACCTAATACTCAAGGGGGAGATAGCACTTCCACTCCTCCAGGAATGGACAGCTCTCGTGTATAGTGGATCTTGGATGTATTCAATATGCATCCAAGGTACTGTGCTGACAGTATGTCTGCCATGGGGTCACTATTCAGTGTACTAGTCACTGTGGTATGTATCCAGATGAATATGGTTTTCATTGCAGCTCTGAAACTGTACATTGCATCAAGTTATGATCATGAGAGAGTAATTACCGAGTGCTAGTTTTCAGTGTATGATCATTAGTTTCAGTGGTATTCAGCTGATTCTATGGACAGCAGCATGTGTATTGAATGCCATTGACAATTCTACCATGGTTTCGGCTCGATTTATGCTTTACTATGGTTGTGTAGTCAGCAATGTTGAGAAACAAGAGTTTGGGATGCATCTGATGAGTTTTTGGCAACAGTTCTGGACTATTGTTGAGCTTTATGCTATGTTTATGCTGGCTGGAAATTTTCAGCAAATGGTGGGCATATGAGATAGTTAGCCAACAGTGGCCAATGTTGTGTTGACTATGATGCCTTGTGAAAATTCCAGTTCAGTATTGTTTACTGTGATACATTACAGTGCAATCGAGGACGATTGCAAGGATTTCAAGGGGGTGGTCTGTCACGAGGACGTGAAAATTTGATGATTTGCTTATGTTTAATTGGCATCTAATTAAAGGATTAATCAAATGTGCAATTAAAAGATGCACATGTGAGGTGCAAGCTACTTTTTCACAGTTGAAGGCCGTAGGACCCCGTGAAAAAGATGGGTGTCAAAGGCAAAAGTTGTGACAAGTTACACTTGTTAGATTCTAGGTGAATTTTGGTGTCAATTTGCCCCTTGGACCATTAATTGGCCATCAAGTGTAAGTGGTGACACTAGGGACTAGGCATTAATTAATGGATTCATGCTTGTCCAAGGGTCAATTAATGCATGGGACTACTTTGGGTTGCAAATGGTCTAGCCAATTAATTTTTGGATGGGCAAGGTCAATTTTCTGGGCATGGATTAAGGGCTGAATTAATTTTTGGAATTAATTAATTTTGAAAATTAATTAAATGACTGGAAATTACTGAAAATGGATTAAGAAAGCTGCCACTTGGCAAAACTTTCCCATGCAAGTGGAGGAAAGGCTAAATAGGGCTGAAGGGAGAGGGAAATCTCGTTTTTTTTCATTTTGGAGCTGTTGAAAAGAGGTGTTGGACTGTTGATGCCAGCTTTTGGGGCCATTTCCCAGCCATTGGAGACCATTTTGGTGATGGAGATTGCATATTCTTGACCTTGGGAAGCTGGCATTTGTTGCTGATGCACTTTCTCCTGAAGATCACAGTCTCTGATGCTCCTATTATTGTTGGTGCATCCGTTTGGGGCTGGTACAACAGGGCAGCAGCTAATTTTGATCAGTTCTTCGCGACAAATCTCAGAATTTTCTCTCTCTACAACATTCTCTCATCTCCTTCGGCCTATGCTCAGCCATTCTCAGCCATTTGGAGGAGATTTCAGCCATTTTTGGTGGGCTAATCTATAATTTCTGCAGTAAACCCTAATTTACAGCAGAAATTAGGGTTTAGTAGCCACCTTGGGATCTGTGCCAGAGATTGAAAACTCAAGGGACTGAAGTCAAAAGCTGATAATTGAAGATTATCAAGGGAATTCAAGAGCCAGCCCATCCCAAATTGATTTGGGGCAGCATTTGGCCAGCCAAGGGTCAAATTGGAAAAGAAATCCTGGGTGAATCAAGGGGCAAATGACCCAAAAGGCTTGCTGGTCATTTATGACAGCAAGAGCAATTGGTTAGCAGGAGGAGATTGAAGAATCTCAAGTTGTACTTCTTCCAATTGAATGAAAGCTAAAGAAATACTGCAAGGAGCGCCAATTTTGGGGCCAACAGGGAGTCTACTGTCCAAAAAAATGTTATGGTAAAGTGTGTATTTCATTTTATGTGCATTTATTTATTGCTGTAATTAACTCTTAAATCAGGTTATCACCACCCATTCCAAGAAGGAAGGCTAGTTTCACACGCTGCAGGAGAGAGAAAACAGCAAACGCAAGCTGCAGGAGAGAGAAAGACTAAAAACACAGGAAAAACCAGTAATAGCAATCAGTATGCTGAAATCAGCTCCTAGCAGTGTGTGGTAGGTTGGAAACAGGCACCAGACTGTTATAGACAGCAATGGCCAGCTTGGACCGCGATGTCCTCCGCGTCCGGGGTGTGGGCAGCAAGCTGAAATACCTAAAATCTGCAAAAAGGATATTATTTTCTGAATGGAGAGTGATCAGCAATAGCCACTCTCCTGTAAACAGCTACAAACTGTAGGTGGAAGGCTGGAAACAGGCGCCAGACTGTAGATGACAGCAAGGGACAGTTGAGACTGCGATGTCCTCTGTGAAAGGGGTGTGGGTAGCAAGCTGAAAACCTATAAAACGAGATTTTGATGCAACGGAAGAAGAAGAGAAGTGGATACCGAACCCGCCACCGGTCTTTGCCGTCACTAGAGTGGAGGATCTTTGCCACTGTTTGAGCACATCCAACTCTAATACCATGTCAAAAGATGACGTACCAGCAAGACAGTAGGGTTTACCGATAGGAACACAGAGTGAGCTCGACAAACATGGAGAAGAGAAGAGAAAAGATAAGAAACTCAAATGAATGGAATGATGAAGTTCTGAATCATGAAGTGAATATGATACAAGGGAACAAGGGTGTTGAAGCACAAGGAAGATGATGAAGGCAGCCACGAACCACGAACCGCAATGTCCTCCTAAAGGGGTGTGAAGGTAGTGAAGAAGCTAGAGAGAAGAGGTGACCGACTCAATGAATCAACCGTAAAGAATGAGTGAGAGTGATAGGCACAGTCAGTCTAGGGTGGCGCCCCTTTTTGGGGCTGCAAACGCAAAAACGCAAACTACGGGTGAAGGGTGAAGGGTGAAGGGTGAAGGGTGAAGGGTTTCTTAACAAGAGAGAGACAAACAAATAGAGAAATAATACTTCCCCCTCTTATTCGTCATGAGATGCTAAAAGGTAGGCCATAATGAGGGTAGGATCAAGCAGACGGCACATCAAGCAAGTCGGAAGAGAGAAAGAGGGAGAATATGCTTCTTCTTTTATCCTTGTCCCCTTTCCTTCCTTAGGTAGATAGATGAGTTCCACCAGATCCTACCCTCAAATATGGTCGTGGTATAGTGTGGTGTGATTTGGTTGTTTTGGGGTTGTTGGGTTTTGAGTGACAACAAAACGGGTGTGGAAACGGTGAGGAGGAGAAAGGGATAGGAGGGGATGGCCAAGCAAACAGTAGAAATCATGCTATGCATCCACACATTAATCAAGTACATATCAACTGCAAAAAACAACCAGATCCTAAAGATTCAAAAGTTTATCAAATTGAAATACCTACAATTATATTTTCTACCTGCATTATAATTTGCTACACTACGCTATGAAAAAATATCCTACCTTTCTCTTACCACTTTTTCTAGTATAGGCACGTTCTCCTTCACACATCTTTGATACCGAGCAGCAGCAACAATAGACCTGGTTGCCCTAACCTGCGTTTATATAAAATTATGTCAGGAAAATAAAAGGATGATGATGTTTTAAATGTTCACAAGATGTATATGACTAAACTATGCATAGAATGCTAATTCTTTGGATAATACAGAAAAAATGCTCAATCAGTTAACCAACCTGCATTGACGTGTTTCAAGTTTATACTTTGTCTTAAAATGTTGTAAGGGTCAAGTTACAAGTTCGGAGCCAAACCTTTCTGCTTGTGTAGTCTCAAATGCCTCAATGCTATTACTATGCATAGACTGCTAATTCTTTGGATAATTCAGAAAAATTACTCAATCAGTTAACCCAACCTGCATTGACAAGTTTCAAGTTTATACTTTGTCTTAAAATGTTGTAAGGGTCAAGTTACAAGTTCGGAGTCAAACCTTTCTGCTTGTGTGGAGTCTCAAATGCCTCTAAAGCTATAACACCACCTTGCTTTAGAAAGGTGCACAACCATTTCAGCCCTTAATGCTTGCTACTGTTGCACTTGTTTAGCACCTACCCTCTTCCCATCTCAAACCCCTTTCCCCTCCTCATTTCATGGCCTCACTGCCTCAGCCTCCCACCTTGCTCCTTTGCTTATCAGCACCTCCCCCTCTTTCCTCCACCACGGCCGTCTTTCCTCCAGTCCATCACAGGCCCTACTCCCAAAAGGTGTCCTGGCCCAAGAATCCCTCACCTGTCTACCTTTTTGCCTATGATCTGCTTTTAGTCCGTGAAGCCTATGATCTGCTTTTAGTCCATCTTCACGAATTCTAGCATGTTTCAGCTCCTCGTGCTGTATATCTTCATAACTTAGCTCTTCTTTCCTAACATTGCTATCTTTCTACAATCTTCACTGCATTTCTGTTTCCTGTTCTTCCTAAATCCCTCAAATCCTCTACCGGAACCTGACTACCTGAAGTTTTGGACTTTGCTGCAAAGATCTAAATTCCTGAACTTCTGCATTCACTTGCAAGAACCTGAGTTTCTGATATCTGAATGCCATATACCCACATAAATACCCTCCACATCAATTTCAAAGATTGGTGTAACTGTAGGGTTGGCTTCAAGAAACTGCTCCTCCTCATCATCCAACACCTCAACTGCCAAATTAATTGTTTGGGCTATAACTGATCAACATTTCTCATTCAAAGGGATCTTACTAGTTGTATACAACCTGTTGCCCTATCATCACCTTTCTTATCAACCTCCACTCAGCAGTAAAACCTCCTTGCCACTCTTCTCTCTTCAAAGTGGTTTTCCTCTCCCCCTTCAGAAGGCAACTTCTGCTTGTAGGTCTCACTTCATGCACACACCATGGCAACATGTCCTCTTAACATCGCCGCATCCCATTCCTGACCAATTCCTCAACCTTGCTGTAATACTTAACAAGGAAAATCTCTGGAAATTGTGAGCCATGAAGAGGAATACTCTGCCTGTAATCTTCATTAAGATTGTGGTACACTCACCCTAATGCATTTTTGCTTCAAGGTTGGCTTCAATTAATCACAGAGGTTGCATTGTTTCAGAGGGGTATATTCATGGTAAGAGTCACCTCCTCTAATGCAGCCAGAGGGCTGAGCAAGCTGATTAACAGCTGGATATGGGTAATAGTAAAAGTTGCATTAGCTCCTGAAAGTACCCTGAAATCTATGGACACTGTGCAGCTGATGGCATGGACAAGGGCATGGACCATGTACAAGCTGCATTGCATACACTGGCCTATTTGAAGGTTCTGTGATTTAGCTTTACAGCAGTCATCAGCCATTTAAGCTCCACTACAAAGCATGTAGCTCAGAAATGGACCCAACATTTCTCTACCATGCTTATTGCATTAGAACTTAATTCTCTTACATATCCTTCGCACTTTAATTGTTAGCTGTTTTGAAAGAGCTTGTGCAATTTTGTCAGTATTTGTAAAGTTTGTAGTATGTAACCTTGTTATCTTAAACACTTACATCTACAAAATTGGGATGTCTCTCCATCAATTCACACCAAAAGTGCCTTTTTCATCATTACTGATTTTCACCAATGATAATCTTTTCAGATTTGCAATATGCAGACCATCAAGCGTAGACACATGTATATGTATTATTTCATTTGTGAATGTAAATTGATACTGAGGCAGCGAAGTCATGATATCATCAGCATCCTTTAAGTGTCATAATACCATCAGCATTCTGATGTGTCAAAAAACCATCAACATTCTCAAGTTCCATAATATCATAAGCATTCCTAAGTGCGCTTTCTGCTTGTCTAAATCGACAGAAAAGGTGTACATACTTACTATCATGTCCATCTTTAAGAATAAATCTAACCTTGCATTGTTCCATAATTGGCAGGTAATGTGATGGCTTCAGGGAAACTTTCAACATGCCACCCTCACTTGCATCCAAACTCTGCAATCACAGAGGATCTACTGTTAAAATTTCAGAACGAAATATTGAAGTGCTCAATTGAGAGACCCACAAATTGTCAATGCCTGGTCTCAGAAGTACAATCTATATCACACACTTACATATAAACCACAGAATGACATTTTATGAGAAGATAAATGTGACATTGTCACCTTAATAAAATCAGGATGCATGCCAGCTAGATCTTCTGCAGAAAACATGAGGACACTGTCATCCTCATTCACATTGTTCTGGAACATGGTGCAAAGTTCTCCTATTCTTGTCTTCAACCTCTCTACTTCATCCCTGATTTCAGACCTCAAATTCAGGCCTTGTCTCTCAAAATCTCTGACCTGTCAGGATACCTTGAAAGTTTTCACATGCTCCAAATTAACATTATTGGGGATTCATACTTGAAATTATGACTCAAAGTTACATGCTTTGTGATTATTTAGAGAGCAAAACATGCACATCAACGCACATCATGACACCATATTCCAATCAACATATGACTTAATCTGAATGGTAAACCCTCACTATTTGAGGCTATGAAAAGAGCATTATCTTTTTCAATTGGAAAATGGGACACGTGTCCTGCATACACTGCGCACTCTTATAACTTGAGATTGTAATCACATCAGCAAAGACATCAATATAGAAGGAGCTTCACACACCTGCCATGTTCACAGCTGACTAGACTCTCAATACTCCCCAATAAAATAAATTTACAACAGACGAATTTTGATTGCGTCTCTGACAAACCTCAGGCAGTGTTGCCACTCTCACATCACTCATTTAGATAATTAGGTTTGCATTGTGCAATAGGCAACAAGAGCCCATAATTCGCACAACAGAAACCCTCATCATACTATACATGAGTTTTCATCACCAACTTGCAAAGATGCAGAAAGCCAAGACATAATGTTCTACTGTGAGTTTCCAGGAAAGGGAATGCATGATGACCAAGTGCCCATAATGATCAGTCCAAAACATACCAACCGTCTAACATATCGCTCAGCTTCAGATGATAAACCCTGCTTAAGGCTTGCAGCTTTCACGACTTGGTAAACATTCCACCGCATGCTGCACCACGCAGAAAACATTTAGTGCATTTTTCAGATTTCCATGTGGAACACTACAATCTGCATAAGCAACTGCCATTAATCACACAAAGAATAGGTGTAGATCTTCACACAACTGCAAAACAAATCATTCTAACCTTGGCCTGCAAATTTTTTTAGATATGAAAAATAAAATGCATATGACTGGATACTCAAACAGCTATAAAACACAACCACATGAACTTACTCATATATCCAACGTCATGCGTCATTCATTATGAGCATGCTTGCTTGGTCATTACCAAACGTCTAATCTTGCATAATTGGTAAGACAACCCAATGCAATATACATATCTCAAAACAGTAGCACAAGATTGGCCAGAGAGCCTCCTATAACTGCATCTAGATGAACATACATGCAGGTGAGCACTTCCCCTTAAACATAATGACTGTCTGATACCATCACTGAAACTATTGTCTCCCAGACTTCCTGTCCAATCATGGAAAATGTTGTCTGAAAACCAATCACCAAATACTTGATCTCTAGGCCCATAAAGATCAGTCTCATCCATTATCAGATACAAGTATGTTCTTCTAATGCCAGTTCCATCTCTCGTACCATGTTCAGCCAATGATATGGTGTTCACATGTTAGGTCCAATCACTGACAGGGTCTCCTCATATTCCTTTGCACAAGAATATGGTCCATCATGTCCAACACCCGAATATTGTTAAACAAAACCTCTCTCGAGTGTTCCATCAAAGCCCTCCATATCATCATGTCCAATATAATTTTTTTTAACAAGACTACCCAGTCAAATATACATAAGTAAAAACAATCAATCTAATGTTTCTATGCTGAACAAAAGCTCAAAATTTTTATCATGTTTGAACCTCTCAGTCTGTCAGTGCTAGTCTGAAATCTAGTACTTGCTGGTTAGCAATTTGCTGGTGTTATGTGGCTCTCTACTAGCAATTCCACTTTTCCAACACCTATAACTATTAAATCAATGGACCTTGTCATGGGGACATATGTTTCTAATGCACATGTGAGTTTAAAATTCAAGTTTAGCATGCATTGTTGATTTTCTATGATCCTACTGCACATGCAAACTTCATCTCTACAGACATGGCAACCCATCTAGGCATCACGGAGGATGAGATGGGACCATCCCATGGGAGCGATTGGAATGGCATGCAAAGGCCATGCAAAGCCCATCACAACCCATATTAGGAAGCTTCGCTTGCACATTCAGAGAGTGGACAGCACCATTAGAGGGGGGTTCTTCATAGCACCATTAGAGGGTTGTGATGTATTGCCCAGTATGCCTTGGTGTCATCATGTACATGTAGTGATCGACTCCCATGACACAATTGTTACTCTTCAGCATAAGGGTAAGGACCATACATTGGATGTAAAATTGAAAGGGGAATCTCCCTATTGTAACTGCAACTGCCATCTTAAAAGTAATGAAAATCCTCTTTCAACGTACTTGATTTCTGTTAAGGATAAAGACAAAAATGAAAATGTTGGGAATGTGTCTAACTTGGATAAGGATCGCATTGCATTTCTATAAAACATATGCAAAGTGATTTCCTCGGTCACTTGTAGGCATAGTTGCCCGAAACGGTTTCAGGCTGCCCAAAACATTTCGGTCCCTAAACACATTTTGGGATAGGCATTTCGGCAAACAAAAGTTTTCACCCAATTTCGGATCATGAACATCATTTCGCCTTCATGTGCCTTCCAGCATGAGCATTTTTCCTTCTTTCTCCTATTGCCCACCCTCTTTCTCAGCTGATCACTCTCCCTATCTCCTTTTTGCTCCACATCCCAACCTGAAAACTCCACATTCCTCATCCTTCAGCTGCCCAATCCATTTCCTTTCCTGTCCATTCTATTTCTAGCTGTTTTTCCTCAAATTTGGTGCTGATTTTCACTGCTTCAGCAAGCAATCCCTCCCCTCTCTTCATTCTTCATTGTCCACACTGATTTGAGCAAGTTTTTCCCACTTTTGTTGCTGGTTTCCTCTATTTCCAGCAAGGTACAGCCCTGGTGAAGGACACATTTTGGAGCCACACGTGCATCGATAGCAACTATGGAGATAGCAGTGGCTCGAAGCGATGGGAATGCAACTATTGCCATGTCATATGCACGGGGAGTGTTACACAAGAGAAGAATCATCTTGCTCACATTAGTGGTAAGGATATTAATAATTGCCCTTATGTGCTTGATGATGTGTATGCCAGTTTAGAGCATTGGAGGCGGCAATGCCTTGTGGTTAGTGCACCACATGAGGATGATACTTCGTGGCCAAGTGCACACGTCCTATGGTTCCACCTCTATCCTCCTCCCATACATGGTAGTGCTCCAAAGAGGAATAGAGTGTGCATGGATGTTGGTAGCAGCACTTTTCCTAGTGCCAATGTCTCTTTGGATACAGATGCAAAGGCCACTCAGGCAAGTGCACGTGGTTATATTGAGGGTCACAAGTTGCTTCACGAAACCCTTTGTTGTTGGGTTTGACTCACGCCTACACTCACGGAGGAGCGTCAGTGATCTTCAGCAAGACATTGAGACACTTTTTACTCTCCATACGAGAGATTCCCCCCCCCCCCCCCAATATTTATTTCTTTTATTTTATGTGCCTATGTTACACAATTTGGGCACTTATGGTGTTTTACACTCTTCAGGTGTGAACACCCTCTTACAACCCTAAGGTTTAAGGGCTGTACTTTGTACTTGCACCTTACACTTCAAATTATTGCATTGGGTGTCATGCTATCACACTCTTCACTGTCAATTGTAATCTTAGCTGAGCTTCGATGATCTATCCTTCATCTTACATTTGGTATCAGAGCTAAGTTCAACTCAATCTTCTCTCTCTCTGCTCTACAACCAGCAACATTGGGTCCAGCTCTACTCTAGCTTCAACTTGATCAGCCTCAGGTCTACTCGCCAACGCCATCAGCAGCACCACCAACTGACGCCTGCTCCAAAGGTCGTCGCCTACTGCAGTGGTTGCTGCCAACTGACCAACACATGCACCATATACAACACCCAACTTGCATCTGAACCCACCAACTCCCTCTGGCTACCCTATTAGCACCACCATTGAGCAGTGCTTCACCTGCCCCAATCCGCCTACTAAGCCGCCTACTCAGCTATCTTTGCCACAGCCCTGTTTCTACTGAGCCGCCCACTCAACCATCTTCGCCACCAGCCCACCAAGACAGCTAGCAATTGAGCCACCAGCACCACCACCTGCTCCGCGAGGTCCTCCAAGTCCACCCGCCAAGTTCGAATCTACACAAACTATATCATAGGTAAAAAAGAAAAATTTATTAATTTTTTATTCAAATGTAATCCTCTGGAAGGGACTTTTGACGAAGCAAACAATCTCTGTTCCTACATGTATCTAGGGCACAATTATTCAAGAGATTTTGTGAATTGTGGGTCAAAAATCTGGGGCTTTTATAGTCAGCTCAAAGATTGGCAAATATGCATCTATGACACTTTGAAATAGACTCATTTCATCCATTTTGGGACAAGAAATTTTGGGGCTTTTGCATTTTTCAATGCTGTCGAGCATTTATTGCACCTTGGATAGCATGCATTTCAAACAGATTTGACAGAGTGTGATTAAATTTGCTAATTACAACAAAGTGATTGCTGTAATTTCTGGAAATTCTGAGATTTCCAGCTTGGTCCAGCTTGAGATATTACTCTTTTGCTCTCTGATCAGTGACATTTATCATGGCAAATCAGGGAGGTGATGTATTTACATATGTATCCAAGGAGGATAGGTTGGATAGCAACAACTATTCCCTATGGTCGTTTATGATGAAGAATGTGTTGATTGCAAAGAATCTTTGGGATTATGTGAGCGGTGAAGAAGTTAGGCCCAAAGTTGTGGCTCCTGCTACTCCTCCAGGAGGACATGGACAAAGAGCAACTCAGTCTATTGAACCTACTCCAGCTCAGCCGCTTCCCGAGAGATCAACGTGTAGATATCATAGCCTTTGAACAAGCTTTTATGGCTAGTGTCATGTCCCCCCTCTTGGATACTTGGAAGCTTTGATGGAGATAGAGATTGGGAGTGAGCAGCTGCCATTGACGACTGCTGTTGTGCTTCCTATGCTATTTGGAAAAACAGGATGTAGGAGATCTAGGACTCTTAGGTGGACTTGGCACTGGTTGAATGGTTTGCTCGAGGCTATTGGAAAATTGTGGAGACATCACATGCTTCACAGAGTAGCAAAAAACAAGGCATATGCAAGCCAAGAAGGGCAAGTGCCACTATTGCAAGAAGCCAAGATACTACATCACTAAATATAGAAAGCGCATAGCCAAGGGGAAGAAGAAGGAGTCAAGGATGTTTGTTTTTAATGTACCTTCTACTGCTACAGAGTCTGTGTCCTTTGGTGCAAGCCAGGACTATTGTTTTTACACATGCACTTATGACTCTTCTTGGGCTGATAGAGCATTTAGCTCTACTGAGGATGCGAGCACATGTTTTTTTGATAGTGGTGCTCCCAAGCACATCACATCTCGCAAAGATTTATTTTCTTCTGTTATTGCAATCACGATTGGCAAGTCTATACAGTGTGTCAATAATGCATCATATCCTCCTAGAGGCATTGGGGAGATTGTGTTGACAACCATTGATGGCTCTATTCTCCACTTACAGGATGCCTTGTTTGTGCTAGGCATAAAGAAGAATTTGTTATCTATTTCTTATGTGGCAACGTGTTGTTTGCAGGTAACCTTTGATGATGACAGATGTATGGTCAGAGATAAGGAACACATGACTTTGGTTTTAATTGACACTCTATATCATGGGTTATATGAGTTGGATGCTTGTTTAGTTGATCAGTCAGTCTATCTAGCATCCACTCTCACTCCTGCTATGTCACAGGTAGAGTTATGACATGCTCGCATAGGGCATGTAAAGTATGGTAGCTTAATATTTATACAACGTACACAGATGCTTGATGGTTTAACTCCCTTGGAGAGATGTCCTGAGCATATATGCGAGGGATGGATTTTAGAAAAAATGCATCGTTTTTCATTTACCCATGATCTTGCTTTTAGAGCAACTGTCAGATTATAGATCGTGCACTCAGATGTATGTGGCCATATGCAGACAAAGTCATTGGGTGGATGTTACTATTTTGTCACTTTCATTGATGACTTCACTTGTTTCTGCTGGGTCTACTCTTTGGTGGTTAGAAGTGTATGATGCATTGTTGGCTTTTACAGCACTTGCTGAAAATCAATCTGGCTACAGGGTAAAAAAAGATGCTCCATTCGGACCGAGGGGGGAAATACATATCTTCTATGCTGAATTCTTTTTTGAAGAAGAAAGACATTGTTCATCAGTATACTACTACTTATACTCCACAGCAGAATTAAGTTGCAGAAAGAAAGAATCGGTCACTCATGGAGATGGCCAGAAATATGCTGAAAGCAAAGAGCTTGCCACAATTTTTGGATGGAAGCAGTTATGTATGCTTGCCGTGTTTTGAACAGGTGTTCCACCAAGGCATTAAAGACGCCTTTTGAGACTTGGAACAGCCAAAAACCTTCTGTGGGACATTTTTGTACTTTTGGGTGTCTTGCATATGCACACATTCCCAAGGTACTCAAGAATAAGTTGGGTAACAAGGCTGTTAAATGCATTTTTGTGGGGTACAACAGTGAGAGCAAAGGATATAGATTAAATGATCCTATCTCTAAGAATGTATTTGTCAGAAGGGATGTGGTTTTCGAAGAAAAATCAGAATTATCCTTTGCTGGTTTTGAGACATATCAGGCTGCCAATCATGTATTTAAAGGGTTGCTCCCCATTTCTTTCGGTGATACAGATGGAGCTTCACCAAGTGAACTTAATGTTCAGCCAGCTGCTCCATTGGATAATGCAAAAAACCAGCCCACGACCGATCTGAATATTTAGCAAGGTGCTGAATTTGAAATTCAGCAAGAGCTTGTACATAGTCAAGAGGCTAGGCAGATGCCTATATGGTATTTACAAACTATGAAAGTTAGTTATTTGGATGCTCCTATTGCTGGTTGTGCTAGAAGGCAAGCTCGTATGCATGATGGTGCACATACCATAGAGTTTGTTATGGCAGCAGATACACTTGATGATGACGAGCCTAAATGTTTTGAGGATGCACAACATAGTGTGCATTGGATGGCAGCAATGCAAGCTGAGTTTGATTCCATCATAAAGAATCAATCATGGGATTTAGTGTCCTTGCTTGTTGGGAAGAAAGCCATTGGTACGAAGTGGGTCTATAAGCTGAAAAGGAATGCAGATGGATCCACTGACAAATATAAGGTCACACTTGTGCCCAAGGGCTACACACAAAAGAAAGGCATTGACTATGAGGAGACATTTGCTCCTACATCCCGCATGACTACCATTAGGTTTATGGTTGCTTTGGCTGCCCATTATGGATGGACTATGCATCAGCTTGATATAAAGACTACATTTTTACATGGGGAACTTCAAGAAGAAGTGTATGTATAGCAACCCATTGATTTTGCACTTGTGGGATCCAAACACTTGGTGTGAAAGCTGAAAAAGGCTTTATACGGCTTGAAGCAAGCTCCTTGAGCTTGGTATGCAAAGATTGATGCCTTTTTACTCTGCCAAGGGTTCATAAACAGCTCATCAAAGTCTACCTTTTACGTATGTAAAGAGGGGGGATCCTTACTGGTCATATGTCTATATGTTGATGATCTTTTGCTTACATGGACACATGCTAATCAGATTTCAGCATTCAAACAAAATTTGCAGCAAACTTTTGAGATGTCAGATTTGGGACCTTTGCACTATTACTTGGGCATTCAGTTCATTCATGATGCTAGAGGCATTGTTGCGAGAGTTGATGTCAGTGATGATTTTACAATTCGCGTTGGAAGAAGAGATTAAAAAAACCTTGCAACTCTTCTCAAGTGGGTGCTTCTCAAAGTTAAAATAGGGCAGACGGATCAAGAAGTATCGATGAGAATCAGTGACATCTGTGCGATACTTGAAGGTCTTGTGACGAATTCCTCTGCACACAAGTTGGACTTTGGCTCCTGTGAAATTGATTTTCATATATAAGAATTACTCATAGTCATGTTAATCTCAAAAATTTAAGCTATCTAAAGGTTAACATTACTCAAATATTGTCACAGTTGAGATACATTGGTAAACTTCTTGAGAGGTTTGGCTTACAGGATTGCAAGCCAATTTGTACACCAATGAAACCTTGACTGAAGTTGTCATTGCATGATGACAATGACTAGTTTGATATCCATACATATGCTCTAGCAGTTGGATGTCTTATCTACCTATGCAACACAAGGTTGGACATACAGTTTGCAATTTCAGCCCTGAGAAAATATATGCATCAGCCACACATGTCACGTTTGCAAGCTATCAAGTGTGTTTTCCATTACTTACAGGGTATTAGGACTCTTGGGTTACTTTATGCCAAGGGGGAACCATTGCACTTACATGCTTACAGTGATTCTGATTGGGCTGGTGATTATGATTCTTATCACTCCACTAGTGGCAATTGTTTCTTCCTTGGCTCATCTTACATCTTTTGGCTTAGCAAGAAACAATCCATTGTTGCCACATCGTCATGTGAAGCTGAATACAAGGCAGCTTTCACTACCACTGTTAAATGTGTATGGCTTAGACGCTTATTAGCTAATTTGGATGTATCTATCACAAAGCCTACTCCTTTGTTCACTGGCAAGCAGAGTGCCATTGCAGTGGCACAGAACCCAGTGTTTCATACACACACGAAACACATCAAGATTCACTATCACTTTGTCAAAGAGAGACTACATGCAGGTGATATCATCCTTGTCTACTATCCTACCACCAGTAATGTGGCAAACATCTTCACCAAAGCTCTTCCTTATGACAAATTTGAAGCATTTAACAACGCTTTAAATTCGATCTCCTTTGGTGGATGACCCTTGTATCTTGATCACTTCAGTCCAGGGGGGTTTGTTGGGTTGAACTCACACCAATGCTCACAGAGGAGTATCGATGATCTTCAATAGAATAGTGGGGCTCTTTTTACTCACCGTACAAGAGGTTTTTTCCCCCATATTTATTTCTTTTATTTTATGTGCATATGCTACATAGTTTGGACACTTATCATATTTTACACTCTTCGGGTGTGAACACCCTCTTACAAGCCTAAGATTTAAGAGTTGTACTTTGTACTTGCACCTTACACTTCAAATTATTGCATTAGGTGTCGTGCTATTACACTCTTCACTCTCAAATGTACTCTCACCTAAGCTTCCATCTATCCATCTCATATTTGCCACATATTGGGGGTGTGCAACCTAGTAGTAGCTCGTCAACAAGTGCATGTACCATTGGGATAGCAAGAGTTGCAAGAGAATCATTGGAAAGGGCCAGTATTACAGCAACCCTTCAAAAGCAAGCAAAGGTAGAGACTACTCATGAGATCAAGAGATTGTTTATACAATGCACCATCCCTTTCCATGTTGTACATACAAATAGATGGAAAAGGACCATTAGGGCCATCAATCAAATTAGATGTGAGTGGGAGGGCCCCTCCTATGAGGTTGTGCACATATGTGAGCTTGTTAGAGAAAAACAAGCTAGAGAGCTAGAGATACAACATTTAGAGACTTCTTGGCAGAAGTATAGGCACTATTTTATGTGATGGATGGACACATATGAGGAGGAGGAATGTGCATAATATCTTGGTGTCTTCTTTCAAAGGGACCATGTTCTTGTGTGCCATAGATACATCGGCAACAAGGACAATGATTACAAGTGAGTAAATCTATAGGTACATCAAGGTTGTCATTTTGGAGATTAGTGAAGAGAATGTAGTACAAGTCATCATTGACAATGGCAGTAACTCCATGGCGATGGGTGCTTTGTTAGAGAGTAAGTTCTCTAAGATCATGTGGACTCCATGCACATCAGTTTGTTTGGAATGTAGAGAATGCAGAGCAAGTCATCATTGACAATGACAATAACTGTGTGGTCTAGAGAGATAGAAGCATAGTAAAGTTTGTGACAAACACGCCTAGAGTGCATGCCATTTTTAGGGCAAATAATGATTTGGATCTTTTAAAGCCATCAACCACTCGCTTCGCTTACATATTTATTGTTGTGGAGAGTTTTGTTAGAGTCTGCCAAGGCCTCTTAAGGATAATTGTCTCTAGAGAGTGAGCTACATGCGATGAGAGGAAGCACGGTAAGGCTTTGACATTTATCAAAAATTTCATGGATGAGGCCTATTGGGAGGATGCAGCTACATTGGTAAAATTTTTAACTCCCACTTACACAGTTTTGAGGATCAATGATATGGAGGGTAGTACTCTAGGCCTTTTGTATAAGTACATGGATTGGATTGGAGAGGCACTCAATAGTAAGTCCAAAGAGCCAAACTCTACAATTTTGGATTTTCTAAGGTGCCATATTTTAGACTATAAGGAACAACTGAAACAATATTTTTCCTTGGTTGAGTTTGCATACAATAACATGGTGCATAGTTCTACTGGGAAGGTTCGTTTTGAGATTGTAGAGAGTGGAAAGAAAGTTCCATCAATCTTATATACAAAGAACACGGCATTTGAGACTAATACATATGTGGACAACATGGATGTAGCTTATCATAAAGTTAAACATGCACTTCAGAGATCACCCATAGTTTGTCAGGTATGAAAGGTAGGATATGCTACGGTACGATAAAATATGGTACTAAATGATACCTTAACATTTTATAAGGTATAGTACGATATTAGCACGAAAAAAAATATTAACTTGATTATTTTGGACTGAAGATAATAGAATAGATATTTCAATTCTAAATAATAATACTGTTAGAGTATATAAGATAAATACTTGAGAGTAACATGCCAAAACCTGATGTTGCATACGTAGCATGTGCTACTGCTACCTACAACTTACAACTACATAGATGGGAGTGGATACATCATACATGAATGATCATACAAATAAGATAAGTATGGGCTTGAGAGAGAAGGTTGAGAGAGAGAGAGAGAAGGTTGTGACGCGCACACATGAGGCTTGAGAGAAAAAGGGTGTGAGGAGAGAGAGAGAGAGAGAGAGAGAGAGAGAGAGAGAGAGAGGCTTGGGGGATAGAGAAATAAGAAAGAAAGAAGGAAAACAAAGAAAGAAAAAAGAAAAAAAGAAAGTTGTAGACTTAAAGGAGAGTGACCAAAAAGTGCCCATTTTTTTGTACTAAACCATACGAATACATACCGTACCATGCAGATCAGTTCGTACTATGCACGGAGACAACCCTATCATCCCTATAGACATGCATTAGAGTTTGCAAAGGGTGATTGGGTACTACTGCATTTTGAAAAGACTAGGCTGAAAAAGATGAAAGGTAAGGAGCACTTATATTCAAAGCTGAGTATGCAATATTATATACCCTTCCGAGTATTGGAAAAGATTAACAATGTAGCATCCACATTGGTGGATACAAAATGCCTTTCATGTGAGCTTATTGCAACCTTTTCATGGTAATGTGCCAAAGAATGTATCAACTAAAATTCAGCCAGAGGTTGAGGAGCTAGAACAGATTTTGATATCTGATCAAATTTTGCCACATAAAGAAAGGAAGACTAGAGGTAAGGTTTCCACAAGGTACTTCGTAAAGTTTCAAAACTACTCATCAATGGATGCCAAATGAATGGAAAAGGGTGACTTGGCAAACCACCCTTAATTGTTGCAACTTCACCTCGAGACATTCAACTAGATCCAAGTTTAGATCCAACTCTTTCACGTTGAGCAGCGCAAGTACCAAGAAGTCCAGAGCATTGCTTGAGGCTCAAGGGAGAGGTAGCACTTCCACTCCTCTAGTAACAGACAACCCATGTATATAGTGGATCTTGGATGTATTCAGCATGTATCCAAGGTACTGTTTGTTGACAACATATTTGCCATGAGTTTGCATCAATTATCAGTGGTTTTCGGCTGAGTTTTCCTAGACAATACTATTATGTAATGCCACTGACAGTTCAGCAATGGTTTATGCTCAGTTTATGCTTTACTAGAACAGCATTAGTCCATATCTCAATGCACTTCAACCTTTGACAATAGAAATTAAAGAAATACCACAAGGCGTGCTAGTTGTTGGGGCCAATCGGGTGTCGGCTGCCCAAGATTATTTGGTAAAGTTTTAATTATAAATTTGTCAATTTTATCACCTACTGTGAATTACCACCCTATTCCAAAAAGGAAGACTGGTTTCAGACCTGATTTTGGCAACCAGCCATAAGCACTACTGCTACTAGATAAGATGCAGTGACAATCAAGATGGAAGCATGCAGACCCAGATGCTGTAACATCTCTAAAGAATTACTACACCTTTGTGTCTCTGATCCTGACTAAGAATACACCACGCTCACCAAACCTGTCCACTTTGGACCTCAGCCCAGAATGCATACAAAAAAGGCACCTGGGAAAACACAAAACATAGCAGCACCAGCACTCAGATGCCCATAAAACAGCCTGCACATTCTGCAATATGACTTCAGCAAGCTGGGAATCAACCAGAAGCAAGCGACACAAAAACAGTGTCAAAGTGAAATAGCTTGCCAAAGCAATAGATCATCTGGATCAGCTTCATAACACCTCCCAAAGGCACCAAAACCTGGGGAAACTAACAAAAGGAAGCACGACTGCTCAGTCTCATAGCAAACAGCAATGCACTGCTAAAACACACCTTCTTCCCTCTCAAAGCACCTCGACTAATAAAAGGTATATGTTCCAGCTTTGCAATAGTCCACAGCAAACTCCAACCACCAGGTTGCAGCCAATAACAACAATCCAGGAGCAGATCAAAGAGTGCTCCCTCTAGCCTTTACAAGAAACCAAATAGAAAAAAGAAACTTTACATTAGCTGGAGTTAATGGAGTGAACAACAAGGAGGCACACTACAAGCAGAGACTCAAGAAATGTTGAAGTGCCAATGCATTGGCTCCGCACCCAAAACCACCAAACACTAGTTAAAGTGTCACGGGACGATAAATTTTAAGATGCTTTGTTGTTTAGCACATGTGATGCACATGGCAATTATTTCATGGTAACATGCCAAGGACCCCAAGGATGCAATGGGTGCCAAAGGCAAAACTTGAAATAAGTTATGCCTGACAGGTAGCAGGTGGTACCCGGTGTCAAATTTTGTCCTAGATCAATTTATTGGCCACTAATGTCCGTGGTGACATTCGAGACTAGGCATTAATTAATTAACCAATGCCAATCTAAGGGCTAATAACTACTTAAGGATAATTGGAAGACAAATTGGCCTCGCCAATTTAATTATTGGCGCGTGAAATTATTTTTTTGAGCACTAGAATAAGTATTAAATTACTTTAAATTAATAAGTTGGCTAATGCTTGGAAATGGGATTGAAAGGCTAACACTTGGCAAAACGTGCCCATGCAAATGAAGAAATGTTTCTAGGGATTGGCAAAAGTCTATTCTAGCCATTATGAGAGAGAAGGAGGTTGTCAGAGCAAGGAGAGGCTGCTAATGTGATTTGCAGCTACCAAAGCATCAGTCCTACAGTAAGTGACAACAATTTAGAGTGCTCCAAGAGCACATGACAGTAGCCCAAGGTGCTTCTGGTGCAGGTGATAGCATGCAAGAGGAGGCAACAGTCTTTCTCCTTATCCTAAGCTCTAGGTGATAGCTTTCATAGACGTTTGAGTAGTGCAGCAGTAGCTTTTCAACGTTTCTCACAATGAAACTCTCAAATTTTTCTCTCTATAGCATTCTCTCTCATACCCTAACCATCTCTCAAGTTATCTCAGCATTTTCCAACAATTTCATCTATCAAAGAAAGAGATTTCAATCAATCTCTGCTATAAACTCTAATTTACAGTAGATATTAGGGGTAACAAGCTAAGAATGAGGGGATTAGACTAGAGCTCGGTTCTTCTAGGTCTCTTGAAGTTGATGACCAGCAAGAGAAGGGGGAATTTGATGATTAGTGTAAAGATCAGCTGAGGACAATAGCTGAAATGGTAATGCAATTGGAAAACGATGCTGAGTGCATACGCTTTTTGAATCCCTTAAAGGAGGATAGTAATAGCAAGAAGAGAAAATCATCTTCAAGAGGTTTGGGACAGCAAGATACATCGAAGGAAGATCCAATACAACAGCATGATGTTCCAAACGTGAATAGTGAGCATAAGCAAATGATGCTAGTGGGGCAATTGATGTATATGCAAGGCCAACTTGGAAGTGCCAATCCAATGCCTTTTGGACAGTAGGGCATGCATACAATCATGGACCAACCATGATACTTCGGTGATGGCATTAGTTTCCATGCTATGGTGAACTTGGGCCCACATACAGGGATGTATGGCACAACTCCTTACGGTATGCAACAACCAATGTGTGGTGTGCAAGGCCTAGTGTATCTGGGTATGGTTGGTAATATGCATAACCCTATGTATAGCAATATTGGCATGATACTGGGGCACAAAGTGGCAAGTTTGGCAACGCATATATGTAGCCCACTATGTTTGAGACTCATATTATTAATGTTGGTCATGCAAATGCTCCATATAGTGTTGGTCATGAGAAAAAATGCTACTAGTAATGCATGCAATGTATGGAAAAATGTATCTTGGTATGGCTAGTAGTATACAAATTCCCATGCACAGTCACATTGCAATGGTCCAAAGTATGCAAACAAGAATGCTTCCTAATGCATCTACTGCTCTTAGCATATTAAGTGCACATGAGAGTCTAGTCACTTGGATGCAATGTTGCATATTAGTTAAGTTGGAACTATAGCAATGTTTCATATTAGTAAAGTTAAAGGTAAAGTTTTCATATGCTTCTTGGTGAAGCTTTAGCATTGTTTCACCAATAGATGCAAGTGGATGAAAAAGCACAACTTGGCACATAACATTTGATTAAATTATTAATCAAATATGCAAGGTTATTTAGCATATGATACACATGACAATTATTTCATGGTGACAAGCCAAGGACCTTGAGGATGCAGTGGGTTTCGAAGGCAAAAGTTGTAACAAGTTATACTTGATAGGTACTAGGTGGTACCCGATGTTAGATTTTGGCCTAGACCAATTTATTGGCCACTAATGTCAGTAGTGACATTAGAGACTAAGCATTAATTAATTAATTAATGTTAGTCTAAAAACTAATAACTACTTAGGGATACTTGGAAGATAGATTGGCCTAGCCAATTTAATTATTGGTTGGTGAAATTACTTTTGAGCACTAGAATAATTATTAAATTAATATTCTAAAATTTGATTTAATAAGCTGGATAATGCTGAAAAATGGGATTAGAAAGCTGCCACTTAACAAAACTTACCCATACAAGTGGAAAAAACGTTTTTAGGGACTGGTGGAAGTCTATTCCAAACATTGTGAGAGAGAAGGAGATTGTTCGAGAGCAAGGAAAGGTTACTGATGTGACTTACAGCTGCCAAGCATCAGTCCTACAATAAGTGACAACAATTTGGAGCCCTCCAAGAGGAAGTAATAGCATTCGGGTGCATGTGATAGCATACATGAGAAGGCAGCTACCTTTCTACTAGTCCTAAGCTCTAGGTGATAGCTTCCATTACTGCTTGAGCAAAGTAGCAATAGCTTTTCAACATTTCTCACAATGAAACTCTGAAATTTCTCTCTCTACAACATTCTCTCTCATTCCCCAACCATCTCTCAGGTTATCTCAGTATTTTCCAAGGGCCTAGGACTTGAATTCCAACAGCTGAAATTGAGGAATTTCAAAAAGATTTAAGAGGCCAAACAACCCATATCAAATTTGGGGCTGAATTTGTCTTTCAAGGGGCAAGGTTAAAGGCCAATCCTAGTAAACCAAGGGAAAAATTGGTTTGGAGGTCAATTTTGATAGCAAGAGGCACTTGGATTAGCTGAGGAGATCAAAAGATTTTAGTTGTACTCCATCCATTTGCAATAAAAGATAAAGAAATACCGCAAGAGACACCAATTTTAGAGTTACCAAGGTATCCAATGTCCAAGATTAAGTGATAATATTTGCATTTTCAATTTATGTGAATTTTATGCTTGTTATAATTGGTGTTAAATTAGGTTAATTACCACCCTATCCGAGAAGGAATGCTAGTTTCATAAAGACAATGAAGTATTCTAGTAGGAGCACAAGTCCAAAAACCCTAAAGTAACAAGCCAATGTCAAGGTGCACAAGATCTCAATGGCCCACTAAACTATCCATAGCACTTCTATATGGCAAAGATACACTACAAGTTTCAAACAAAGGTGACCAGTTACACAATTGACATATTCCAAACAAGTATTGCAAATGCGCTTCCTTTCCTTTAGCTAGGGAATGTCAATTGGGATGAGTCAATAATAACAAGAAATCGCATTCATTACATTGCGTGTGCTTTTTAGATAAAACGCACTAACACTCTCAAGCACATGTATAGATGGTTGAATACATGGTAGTTACTATACTATCCTAATATAGTTTGAGGATATGGTCAATCGTTGGTGCAATGGTACACAGTCATACACAAGGTATCAATATATGGTTTGAACCCATGTACACACAATGAGCTCCTTCCTTATGTGCCTAAGGTTACAAAATCGCCTTTAGTTCACATTAATCAGTTTGTAATTTGTATTTTCAACAAAAAGAGAGAGGTGTTTTCCATGAAGTACCTTCTTCATGATAAGTAGCCTTGTGGCTTTTTAGAAACAAAAAGAGAGAGGGGCCCTTCATAAAGTGCCTTCTTCCTAACGAGAAGCATTGTGGCTTCTTAGGTTATTTCCTAGCTCTCGCTTTGACTTTGTACATTCCAATATTTTCTAATCCATCAATCTTTACAAAAAAGGCAACAAAGTGCGAGTGAGAAAGAGAGAGAGAGAAAGAGAGAGATTCTCAAAATGTCTATGAGTGTGATAATTGATTTCAAAATACCACAATCTTTTCGTCTCTCACACTTGATTTGCCTCTTGGCTAAAGATCCTTCACTTCACTATTTGGCATCCCCCTAACTCTGAAGTGGAGGCTAACTCATTGCAAGCTGAGGTTTTGGCCACATCTAGATTGCTTGACGAGCATGATGAGCACATGAAACATGATAAGTTTAATAGGATGGCACAACTAGGTTTAAGGGCCATATGACATGCCGTCATTCAACCTCAAGTTTACTATTTCCACCATATTCGTCAGTGCTTTCACGTTACTTGAGATTACAAACTAATTTGGTGGAGGAACAGCTTTGGCAACATTTCCTTTTTCCTGCATTTCAGGCTTTATCCCAATAGTAGGATTAGGTTTTTAAGTGCTTGGATGATTTCACAAAACGATCAATCAACCAAGTTAAAGCTAAGTGGCATCATTTGTTGCTTCAATTGTGGAGGTCTAAGCTTCCATACCAGCCTAAGGAAAATCTTTAATATGAGGGCTTCTTATCGATGGTCTTGCCACATGGGATATACTACATAGTCGCAAGATCTCCAGTGGTAGATGTGTCTTCTATACTGCATATAATGAGACTCCTATTCATCCTTTTATTTCTTGCCAAGCTGCTAGATAAATGTCAGCTTTCATTTCCGGAGTATGGACTTCAATGACACGTCACCATATAATCATCCACTCTAGGGTTTTGGGCAAGAAACCATCCACAGCCACTTTAAAAATCAAGATTCAAAGAATCCTTGTCTTTTTCATTGTTTGCATTGGACTGGTCTTTGGCACGTCTAGCAGACCTGCAATGCATTATTTTTTGTTCAGCCTCAAAGTATCATTGGTCATGTGGGCCATATTCAAGGATTGTTATTACAGCAAGTTAGCTCCATGGTTTCCGCTGCCCACTCTAGTGGTGGCTATGATGGATTCTTCTATAGGATGCATAGAACTGTATAGACCTTTCTTATTGGTCATGTGACAGGAGGCCCCATTATCCAACACCCATGAGTCAATGGTAGATTCTTCTTGCACCGAGGAGCACACTTCCTCAATGGTCGGTGTGATCCCTAGAGAGGTGGCTGCTCCATGGATGGGTATCATCTGCTCCACCTCGGTTGAGCCCCCTTTGTGATCCCCTGCTTCTATCCTTGTTGGCTTGTGGCTCAACGTGTTGTTTCTACAAGTCTTTGAGTTTGTTTGGTTGGTCAGAAGGCCCTTTGTAAATATTTCAGTTCATTACTTCAAACTTCTTTGCAAAAAAAACTACGAGTGTAACTCAATTTAAATTCAGTTAACTGTTTAATTTGCATTCTGCATTCTCGACATCTCTGTTTTATCTGTTACTCTGTGAGCAAGAAAACATGTAACGGAGCAGGAAAACATGCAGGCTGCAAATTAAGCAGTTAACTGAATTTAATGAACTATACATCCTTTTGAAGTGTGTTTTTATAATACGAATTTTTAATAAAACCTTCGATACAAGACGTATAGCATTGAGCTCCAAATTTTAGGTTGCCTTGGATTCCTTGTGTACTTAAGGCTTATAACAAGGACATTTAAAACCTGCGACATAAAGTTAACCTGTGAAATTGAACTTCACAATATGTTCAGAAAGTGTGCTGTGACATAAAGTTAGCCTATGGACTTGAACTAATCTGCTTCTTATTCATTTGTTGTAGAATTTGTCCACATCACATGCAATGACACTTATCCCTATCCATAAGAATGTCCCAAAAAACAAACTGTAGCTGTGTTCTACTAGACCTGCACTTCACTTTATATGTATCAAGCATCTTCTCTGCATCCAGACTTGCTTGTCGAACCTCTTTGGACGTAGACACTAGTCTTGGAAACTTGCATGACTGTAATAATGGAAATTCTTCTGCTTCAAGCCTTGCTAGAGGAGCAATGATATTTTCATATGTTGCCTGCAAATTTGAAATTAGGAGCAAGTTGTGTCAATGTCAAAAAGGTTTGTGCTAAGGAATTGAACAACCTAAAAACTCATCCAACAAAAACCAGTAATAACCACAACCATTCTCAAGAAAAGGATGCAAGGGATATGTCGCAGATAGTATCTTTCAAGTACATTTGGCAAAGCTACAAAGAGAAAAACAAAAATATCATTCTATTAGTTAAAAGCTCAAAAGGGCAACAAAGTATTGTTTTTCATTTTTTTTACTTAAAACCCGCTGCTCCCATGCTGGCTGGCCACTGCTCTCTTAAAGAGCCACATTACACTAGTGGGGAGTGTCACGATATACGTGTCAAGATTGTGGGAGAGAAGGAAGGAGTCTCACTTGTAGCTTTCTTGCTTGCACAATGGGGGAATACACACACAGGTGGAGGCTGAAAACAGTTTTTCCTTCTTAGTTGTGTAAGCCAAAAGAACTCTCATACAAAGAAACAGAAGAACCCTATATATGGGTCTCAAACCAAACTCAAATAACTAAGGTGGCATACTAACTGAACCACGAACTAAAGTAGATAAGGATAGCTGTCATCTAGCTATTATTCATGGGCGGTGTACCAACCGCATCTGCAACTAACAAATGGGTGACATAAATGCACAACGGTCACCCTGGCGTATCACGAGTGGAGCTCGATATCTCAACACTCCCCCTCGAGCTCAATCCCAATTCTTGCACACCAAGCAGGTCCCTGAACTTGCGCAGCTTCTCTGCGCCCAATGCTTTCGTGAATATGTCAGCTACCTGATCCTCTGTGCTGACATAAACTAGATCAATAAGACCTAGTAAAACCCTCTCTCGCACATAGTGATAATGCACCTCAATGTGCTTTGTTCTAGCATGATATACTGGGTTATTTGCCAAGTGTATACTACTCATGTTGTCACAATAAATGACAACTGGCCCATCTGTAGGCTGATGCATATCATAAAGTAGCTTATGCAACCAAGCTACCTCACATGCAGCCATTGCTGCACCCCTGTACTCAGCCTCTGTGCTCGACAAGGCAATTGTAGGCTGTTTCTTGCTGCTCCAAGTAACTGCAGCACTCCCAAAAGAGAACACATATCCACTGGTAGATCGTCTATCAGAAATACTACCAGCCCAATCACCATCAGTGTATCCATGCAACTGTATCTGAACCCCAGTCTCATAAAATAGTCCATACTGCAATGTGGACTTCACATACCTGAGTATGCGTCTAGCTGCATCCAAATGCGGTTTCCTTGGAGCCTGCATAAACTGACTTACCAATCCAACAGCATAGCTCAAATCTAGCCTGGTAATAGTCATATAAATCAAACTTCCTACTATGCGTCTGTACATAGTAGGGTCTTCCAAAAGCTCACCTGCATCTGCGCTCAGCTTCACATTCTGCTACAAAGGAACTGAAATAGGCTTACAGCCTGTCATCCCATATTTGGACAGCATGTCCAATCCATACTGCCTCTGCAAGAGCCATATCCCACTTAGTGATCTAATCACCTCAATGCCCAAGAAATAACGCAGCTCTCCCAAATCCTTCATCTCAAACTTCTGCTTCAATAGTATTTTCACATGAAGGATATCTTCATCACTATCACCTGTGATAATCAAATCATCAACATAAATGACAAGTAGCATAATACCTTTCTCTGTTTTTCTCACATAAAGTGAGAAATCTGCCTTGGAAATCTGAAAGCCAATAGTAATAAGATACTATCCTATCTTGTCAGACCATGCTCTAGGGGCTTGCTTCAAGCCATACAAGGCTTTCTTCAACCTGCAACAAACTCAAGATGAACAGCATGCACATAACTTAGTGGCTGCTCCATATAGACCTCTTCTTGCAAATCACCATGCAAGAAGGCATTCTTTACATCCATCTGATGTAAAGACCATTCCTTTGATGCAGCCATAGCAATGACTGCTCTTACGGTTGCCATCCTTGCAACCGGACTGAATGTTTCTTCATAATCAATGCCATATGTTTGTGCATACCCCTTGACTACTAATCTTGCCTTATATCTGTTCACAGAACCATCTGCATTGTGTTTCACCTTATAAACCCACTTACAACCAATTGCATTCTTATCTTTAGGTAAAGGTACCAATTCCCATGTAGCATTTGCTTCCAAAGCATCTATTTCTTCATCCATGGCTTTCTCCCATTTTTCTTTTTCCATGGCTTGCTCAAAAGAAGTGGGTTCTGGTTCCTGTATCACTTTGACTATATAGGCATAGTGAATGGCTGTAAATCCATCATATTTCAGCCTATCCACAGGATACCTAGCTCTGGTAGACCTGCACAAAGTAGGCTCACTTTCAGATGCTCTCAAAACATCCCTGGTCTTCCTTACTCTAGTTGTAACAATAGAAGGAATACCCAACTCATCATCAATGCTCTGTTCTGAGCCACTGGATTCACCATCCACATAAGAGTGACCTGCATTCACATCAAACATGGGCTGATCTACCTTCTCTTTTCCTTTTCGTGATACCTGTATACCACTATCTGCATTGCTTTGAGAAGATTCTCCTGATCTCAATCTGCCTGTCCATGGCAAAGAATGTGAACCACTGCTAGAGGACACTCCAAGTCCACTAATATCTTGTGACTGCTGCTGTGAATTCTGTGCAGCATTACCATTTTGTGCATCTACATTATCAATCACATTTACTGGTTTATACCAGCTACTCATTTCATCAAAAACATCTCTGCTCACTGTAAACTTACGAGTAGAAGGGTTATAGCATCTATACCCTTTCTGTTGCAGAGAGTAACCAATAAAGATGCACTTCTCAGCTTTTGGATCCAACTTGGATCTCAACTCATCTGGCACATAAACATAGGCAATGCAACTAAAAATTTTCAAATGAGAAATATCTGGTTTCCTACCAGTATACCTCTCCTCTGGAGTCATGCCATGTATTGCTGCAGTGGGAGTCCTGTTCATTATGTAGACTGCTATAGCAACTACTTCAGCCCAATAAAAATCTGGTACGTCTTTTTCGTTGAGCATGGCACGAGATACCTCTCCAATATGCCTGTTTTTTCTTTCTGCAATTCCATTTTGTTGTGGGTTATGACTGCATGAATATTGCTGCTTTATGCCATGCTCCTGCAGGAACCTTGCAAACTCATTTGAGAGGTACTCTCCCCCTCCATCTGACCTTAGGCATTTTATTTGCAAGCCTGTTTCTTTTTCAACCATAGCTTTAAGAGTTTTGAAATGCCCAAACACTTCACTTTTCTTTTTCATAAAATACACCCAAACTTTTCTGCTATAGTCATCAATAAAAGTGACAATAATGACAGCCTCCAATAGATGCAGCTTTAGTAGTCCACACATCAGAGTAGATTAATTCCAATGGCTTCTTACTCTCTTGAACATGTCTAGGAAATGGTTTCCTTGTCTGTTTTCCAAATTGACAGGCTTCACATACCTTATGCATTTCTACAACCTTGAATTTAGGCAATCCTGCAACAATATTTTGGGCCTGCATTGATTTAAGTCGTACATTAACATGACCAATGCATTTATGCCAAATATCAATATCTGCAACTACACCGGTCCCATGTGCAAATATTGCTGCACTCAATTTAGGCATGTCTACATCCAATGTAAACATTCTGCCCTTCTTCTTTCCTTTTGCTCTCAAGCGACCTTTATTTTTCATATCCTCAACAAAGCATCCATGAGGATTAAATCTGACCTGCAAGCCCTGCTCAACCATTTGACCAACAGAAACCAGGTTCTTGGTGATATTCGGGACATGAAATACATCCGATAGGTATTTCTTTTTCCCATCCTGCATAGACAAATGAATTTTTCCAATCTGCACAATAGGATGTGCAGTATCATCACCAGTCTCCACAAATCCTGGTTTTTCCATTTTCCTTGCATCCTACATCCATTCTGCATGACCTGTCATGTGGTTTGATGCACCTGAGTCAACATACCACATTTCGTTGCTTTCTTCTGCACTTGTCACAGAATTGTTCATGTGCTGCACCATAAACAAATGCTCATTTCTGTCATTACCCTGTCTACTAGAAGATGCATAATTCCCTTGTTGCAATTTTCCATTCATGATGTCATTCTGCTTTTTATAGCAGTCTTTAGCCATATGACCCATTTTACCACAATAGTAGCATTCAACATTACTGTTTGCATTTTGGCCTCTTTGCCATCCACCACAACCTCTTTGGCTCCCCCTGCCTCTAGAGTTACCACGTCCTCCTCCATAGGACTGGTTTTCTTGAGTTTGCTGCATATTCTGATTTCTACCACGGCCTCCAGATCGGCCTCCTCTACCTCTGCCTCTACCTCTTCCAGCATTTGAGTAGAAGACAGCTTCTTTTGAAGTTCCTCCTGAAGAAGATGCACCACCATTTCTCTGCTCCTCAGAAATTAGAAGAGCAATCAACTCCTCAAAATCAGACAATCTTTCACGGACGGAAATGGATGTTCGGAATTGTGCATAATCCTTTCCTAGACCATTCAAGGTCACAGAAACTAAATCATCATCTTCCACTGGCGACCCAATGGAAGCAAGTGCATCTACAACCTTCTTCACCTTTATGTGGTAGTCATTGATGCTTATACTTTCTCTTTGCACATTGTACAACTCTTGCTTGAGCTGCATTTTCCTGGCTTGCGTATTTGTGCTATACATTTTTGACACAGTATCCCATGCCTCCTTTGGCGTACTTACATCTTGAATATACACAATCATAGAGTCTGAAATACTGATAGACAGCCAGTACATAACTTTTCTGGCTCTCTCATACCATCATTTAAATGTCTGCATTTGCTGTTGATTGGGAACATCAGGAAGAACTGGTTCTTCTTCATTTCCTGCAACAAATTTCCAATATCATTTTTCCATAAGGAAATTCATCATTCTAAACTTCTATGCTTGGAAGTTGTTCTTGTCAAGCTTTTAAGTGACAATCTGTGAAAGAGAATCAGACGCCATTACAGAACACTGCAAAAAATTCTGTCACTGCAAAAAACACAACTTCAACCTCACAAGGGCAAATCTGCAAAACTGACGAAAGTGATATTTGATCACACAGTCAAAATTCCTAGTGACGATTTTGCATCAACAGGCAACAAGGATGATTCTGTAATTCCCAATGTCTCTGCGCACAGGCATATGATACAATTTCTACAGTAGCTTTTCACCGACCTGTAGAACAGTGGTCGCACAGCAAAAAACAGGGCCTTTTCCTGAGTGCGTGCAGAAAACTTCCGCCTCCAAAACAGGCCCTGAAATTGCCTCAAATCAAAAAAATATACTGCCCTCTTGCTACACCGCGAAGGGCGTCTCAATCTGAGACAATGCACTCTTGCACTTTCCAGCTGTGCTACCTGCAGAGACTTGCTCCCAAAACAGAAAAATAAAAGTAACACTGGTCCTCTTACCAGAACACCGCGAACTTGGTTTGCTTTCTTGAGCTCCTTACCACGAACAAGGCTCTGATACCATGTCAAGATTGTGGGAGAAAAGGAAGGAGTCTCACTTGTAGCTTTCTTGCTTGCACAATGGGGGAATACACACACAGGTGGAGGCTGAAAACAGTTTTTCCTATTCTTAGTTGTGTAAGCCAAAAGAACTCTCATACAAAGAAATAGAAGAACCCTATATATGGGTCTCAAACCAAACTCAAATAACTAAGGTGACATACTAACTGAACCACGAACTAGAGTAGATAAGGATAGCTGTCATCTAGCTATTATTCATGGGCGGTGTACCAACCGCATCTGCAACTAACAAATCGGTGACATAAATGCACAATGGTCACCCTGGCGTATCACGAGTGGAGCTCGATATCTCAACAATACGAAGGTGTAGAAAGACAGTACAGTTTGCAAGGAGAAACACAATGTGTGTACGGCAAACACAGAGAGAGAAGAGAAACTCAGAAAACACAAAAGAACACGGTGATGATGCACTGAATCATGCTATGAGAAGAAAAGCTAATACACTGGAGCCAAAGCTCAGAAGATGACTGCATTGTTCTGTCTGACTCAAGCAACAGCACCTATGGGGAATCTGTACAATGAAGGGAGTGAAAAGTAGTCCTCCGAGCAATGGACTATCAAAGTAATCACCCGAAGGTGAAAGACAGCTATCTAGGGAGTGAACCGCAGTCCTCAAATGCCGTCGAAGATGAGGAAGACGATCACCAGCTATCGAGGGAGCAAAGCACAATCCTCGAATGCCAAGAAGATGGTCTGGGGAGCAAACAGAAATCCCAGAGGCCTGAATGCTGAAAACGCAAATGTCTAATAGAGGCGGGCTGCAAACGCAAATGGAATCACTAACACCACGTTGTGGATACTATCACTAGATACAAGACTGCTCACGCCAAGGTGATGGGAGCTGATGCCTACTAGTGGAGAGCCTCTGAACACAGCAAAGTCAAGATGTAGGATGATGCCAACTAGTGAAGACCGACGCCTAGATGTGGAAAGCTGACACCTGATGTGGGAAGATGACGCTAGGGTGAGACAAGTGGGGAGATCTCCACAAACTACGATGTCCTTCCATAGAGGTATGTCCAACAATGGTGTGGAGGGGGAAGAGTGTCAGAGTGACGAAAGAAGAGTGGTGAAGAATGACTAAAGAGGTACAGAATTAATGAAGAGGCAACCTATTTATAGGCCCAAGTTGTCTAGGATGGCGCACCATTGTGTGGGCAGAAATGACCAAAATGAGGACACTAGTCCTTTTTAGGGCTATCAGTGAGAAACCCTAACTAAATTGTGGAAACTGAAGAAGTGGTTTCTCAATACCCCCTCTCAAGCCCAAAAAGGGAAGAAGAAAGAGAAGGGAAGAGAGCAACGAAGAAAATTTAGAGGATCCCAAAGATCCAAGATTTCCACTTGAAAGGTAACCTATAGTAAGGAACAGTAGATGGAATGAACTATAGAACTTGACTCCACCTTGGGAGAGAAGCCACAAGCTCTGTAACTCCATGCCGAAAGAAATTCCAAGGCCTCATCACCAAATCGCAATTAAACTTCCAAGGTCCCACCTAGACACTGAAAATTTGAAAACTTTTGGTGTTTCTAATCAAAACCATCTTTAAAAATAGTTTATCAAGCTAAAAAATTCATGAAAAATATTTTGACATGTATAGTATGTATTCCTGTTAAGAGATTTGGAATTAGATAAAAACTATTAGGTTTTCTAAGACGTCCACATAGCATCGCTAAGTGCTGTTTTGACTAATATTCATGTACTTTTGAAAATCCATTGTTTGTAGAAAATAAATTTCCACTTCAAACTTGTTCCAAATCTTCTACTCCACTATCTTACAGTGTTGGTAAAGTCCCGTCCAATTTTGGTATCATATGCACATGTTATTTCAAATATAGTGAAATAAGACCTAAGCCACTAAAGTGACTTGCTACCATTTTTGTGCCAAATTACAAGACTAGTGTTAGTGTGTATCGGATGCATCTTATTGCCTTGAGCATAAAAATCTAAAAGCCAATGCAAAATAAACTCTATGGCCTAAAAGGGAGAGGTGGCATAAGATGCATATACTCCCACGGTGTAGGGAGCTAAGATACATGTTAGCAAGCATCGGTGGGAGATCTAGTGATGCCGAAAGAGGAGCATCCACTGGTCAATCCATCTGCTTGTGGAGAAGTCATAGCACCAAAGTATCGACCTATAAAAGGGAGAGAGGGAGGGAGTGAGGGAGAGGAAGAGAAGGATATATTTGTCTCCCGGTGATGCAATGGAAATGATGATGCCAAACCCGTAACCTATCTTTGCCTTCTCTGATGAACAGGGTCTTTGGCTCTCTGAGCTCGTGTGCTCTAATATCATGTCAAGATATAAGATGATGTAGAGAGGCAATAGGGTCTACGGGGAGAAACACAGTGTGTACGACAAACACAGAGAGAGAGGAGAAACACAAAAAACATAGAACACAATGATGATGCACTAAATCATGTTGTGAGAAGAAAAGCTGATACAATGGAGCCGAAGCTCAAAAGATGACTGCACTATCCTGTTTGACTCCAACAATAGCAATTATGGGGAACCTGCAGAATGAAGGGAGAGAAACAAAATCCTCCGGGCAGTGGACTATCGAAGTAATCACTCAAAGGTAAAGGAGAGCTATCAAGGGGAAACTGCAATCCTCACATGCCGTCAGAGATGAGAAAGATGATCACCAACTGCCGAGGGAGCGAAGCAAAGTCCTTGGATGCCAAGAAGATGGCTTGGGCATTTCCGGGGTGTACCCTATTTTTTCTCGCATTTTTCTTCAGTGACCAGCATTTATTACTGGTCAGCTAGCACTTTGGGCCTCCTCTAGATCAGGTCAGCCAATGTTTTGATGTCTTGGCTATTTATAACTAGCCTCCCCACTTGGCAAACGCACACTCTCTTCAATCTTCATTCTTCTTCAGTCATTGCAGTCTTCCCTTATCTTTTGCTTCCTCTCCCTCTCTCTCTCTCTTTCTGCTTCTCTTTGTGTTCGTGTTTCTCTTCCATTGCACACTCTCACATGGTATCATCGCCTAAGTGAGGACACAATCTAGAGATTTCATGTAGAATAGCAAGTTTTCATAGCGCAGGAGCAGCCCAAATTTCCAAAATGCAGATTTTCAGCCTATGTTCACTCCCAAACAGGTGGTCCATTGCCCATTTGTACCCCCAAGCAGCCAGGCGATAATGTATAGAGACCAAGCAGCAGCTTTCAGGCATCACACAGCTCCAGCTTTTGCGTTTTGCTCAAAACACAAATTTGTGTTTTTGCAGTTGCTTCCTTCCTAGTCTAGGAAATAGCATTTTGCTACAAGTGACTACTCCCTAAGCCTTGGCGACAGTTTCCTGCTGGCTGCAAGCAACAGCTTCCTGACAGCCAGTGATAGTTGTTTCTCTGTTAAACACAAGCTTCTAGGTGATTACAGGTTTGAAGATGTCTTTCCAGTTCATGAGCTTTGATGACTCAAAGGAGGAGCTTCTTTCCAGACACTCTTCTCAGCGGAGACACCATTATAATCGCCATGAGGAGTCCCCCGTTCACACCCGTCCCCCTTCTATTCATCTTTCCCAGAAGGCTCCATCCTCAATGAAGATGTCGTCCTTGATACGTTTGGTACACGTGCATGTCTTACCTTCATTACCCAAAGAAGAAAAACTCAATGATTCAAACTATTCATTATGGTTTGTAAGGTGGACTGCATACTCAACACCTTCGATCTTTGGGCTCTTGTTTTAGATTTCATCCCCCCTCCTAAGGAGAATCCCACAAATGGAACTTCTATGGACCATGCCACCTTGTGGAATCCGCTCAACTCTCGAGCCTGATCCTTCCACTTTATGAGTTTGCAAGATTCTGTCCTTGTGCATATTCGCAGGTTGAAGACCACGGCGGAAGTGTGGAAGAAGCTTACGTTTTTGTATCAGCTTAACATGTTTGCCCACAAAATTTCACTGGAGAAAAAGTTGTGGATGCTCAGTCTTGATGATTCCTCCTCTATGAAGGAGCACATTACGAAGATGGAGGACATGAGAGATGAGCTTGCATCTCTTGGTCCGATGATATCCCCTAAAGAGATGACTATGATCCTTTTGACTCCGTTTCTATCTCCTCGGTTCCATGTCTTCTACACCAACCTTAACACATTGAGGACTCGCTTTCGTGATGCTATACGGACACAGTGTGAAAAAGCATGGAATGCATCATCATCTGACTTTCTTATTGATCAAGAGAGTCAACGTGATCTAAGTCATTAGTACTAGTGTGAGTTGCATGGATTATCCAAAAATACTAGATTTTTGAATAATTTTAGCCTATTTTTTATATTATTTATTGTAAAAATCCGAAAAAGTTAGAAAAGTTTCTAGATTAGGATGGCATGCAAAAAACTAATTGCTTTTTTAGCCAATTATGGGATTTTCATAAGAAGGACAGATTGACGAAATCGCGCGTGTCGCAATCGCTGTAAACAGGCTGAAAACTGCAGTTTGAACTGAAAGAAGAAGAATGAGTGATCTGGGAGATCCATGACCAGGCGTCCTAGGGTTTTACCCCCCTTTCGGAGCCATCGGAGCCATCACATTTGGGTTCCGTGCAGCAGAGAATGAGCTATAATTTTGATATACGTTTTGTTCTACAAAAAAGCTCTAAGAGATCTAATGCCTGGAGATTGCTTCTGAGTAGTGCAAGGATTCCACGTTCTTTCAATACATTTTGATTCAATTCATTGTGCTTTGTCTTTGTCATGTCTACCACTTGTGTATTATCTTTCTTCTCTTCCATCTCCTATCTCTACTTCCTTCTACCTCTGATCCCCGGTGGATTCGACCTTTCGACAAAAACCCCTCCGACATTGATGAACCCGACGTGAAAGGTCGTCAGAAGAAGGAAAGACAAGATGGGAGAACCTTCAAATACAATCTCCAGTGATGTTTTGCAACAGTTGGTGCAAAATATGAATATGTTTATGCAGGTACAACAACAACAAGTGATGCAAGCTTCTGGTCAAACAGAAAGTGTTGTGATGAATGCTTTGCAAGCAGTTGAACGTGAGGTGAAATTATTCAATGGCAGGAATGTATCTGCATATGTACATATCTATGCTCAGAAGATGGAATTCTTTGGGGTGGCTCAATATGCATGGAGCGGGTATTTTGTACGTGTTACTATTCATGAATTGAAAGCACGGATTACTAAATTATACTTGCAAGATGCTGACTGGGTAGCCTTCAAGAAGACACTTAGGGAAGAATTTTACATTGAGGACACCAGTTTGATTACGCACAAGACTTTTCAAGGGTGGGTTTTACAACCCCATAAGGGTCTTGTGGCTACAGAATTGTTAAGAGAATTTGAAAGTCGATTTGACCAATTGGATCTTGCAGAACAACAAGCTCTTGCAAGTTAGAAAATTGAATTGTTTCTACAGGCAGCTAATCTTGAGCTTCAAGAGAAGCTTGATAATTTACTGGAGGATCAGACTACAAAGACAGGTTTGAAAACAGAGTAGAGACATGTCAAGGAAGTTGTTACTGCACTTGTGAAGAAGCATAGAAGAAGAGAAAGATTGCATGTCTCTAGCTTGCCCACTGTTACGGGTAAGACAGTTGATGTATCCAATAAGCCACCTACTTCTGTAGCTAACCCTATGGCTGTACGTGCTATTGTTCCCTCTGTCAGGGAAGATGTCTTAGACGAATTGATCAAAGGCATGCGGAATCTTCAATTGAAGGTTGCAAAATTGGATGAAAAAGAACAAGAGAAAAGGGGATGGGCAGCAAACCCTAAGCCAGAAAAAAGATGTATATGGTGTGACAGTTTGCAGCATAAGAGAAAGGATTGTGCTGCCTATCAGGAGGCCTTGGCACGACAGCTCATCTTTTGGAAAGATGGCAAGATCCATGCACAAGAAATGGGATTGCCTCTTGCTTTAAATTTTGGAAAGAGAGGTATACAAAAGTTATTGGAAGACTTGGCTGTCCGAAATGCTTATGCGGCGGTACATGCTTTTACTTTTGGTCTACAGTTGAATAGAATACATGGCCAAGTGATGGTTGGACCAAATAATGAAATATGGGCACATGCTTTACATGTAACTGAAAAGAGAAAGGTTACTGATAGTGAAATGTCTCATGCAGGGCAAGATATTCGTGACATAACTGGTTGGGAATCACCGATAGATGCATATTTAGTGGATGCATATTTGAAAAAAGAGCAAAATATAGATGCAGTTGTTGAAGAGAAACAAATAAGAGATGAAGATAATGCAGGGATATCTAAGGAAGTAACAAGAAGAAGTACGGATTTGTCTAAAGCTACAAATCAGCCATATCTTGAGCACCCTATGAGAATGAAGATGGGATGATGGATAAGGAGAAAGAATATGACTTTCTTGCGGCTGAAAATGATGTTGCAAGAGTGAATTTAGCAATGCAAGGTATTGCTACAGCATTAACAGAAGCTTGGACAACAAAGAAAAGACACTTTAGATGTTTTGCATCTTGTGTAGAAGTGTTTCTAGAAGACAAATATGCAAGAGAGTGACTGAGAATTGGTCAATACCTTAGTACATTAACAAAGAGAGATGAATGGTCAGATGAGGAGTTTAAGAAAATCAAGAGGAAAGCGTATGGGTTTTTCTTAAAAGATAGATACTTATGAAAACATGCTAAAAAGAAACAGGGTATACCATTGCGAGTTTTGGGTGACAGAGCTTCATAAGTAAATGTTATACAAGAATTTCATGAAAGCTTGTGGCCTAGTCATAGAGGTGTTTGGGGTACTTTTGCAAAGATCAAAGAAAGATATTGGTGGCAGAGTATGTATAAGAATGTTGCTCACTTTATGGAAACATGTACGACATGTCAAATGTATTCATCTGTGAGACATCGGGATGGATTACAGCCCACATATCCATTGTCTCTTCATTTTAAGTGGGTGGTGGATTTGGTCACAATGCCCACAGGTCTTTGGCAAATGAGGTATCTTGTGCTTGCCCGTGAAAACTTAACTAATCAAGTGGAAGAGAGAGCTTTACGTTCTAAGACAACAAATGTTGTGTGTACTTTTCTCTTAGAAGACATCTTTTGTCGGTATGGCTGTATGGGAAAAATTACTGCAGATAGGGGTGAGCTGGATGCAGATGAAGCTCATGATTTCTTTGCACGGTTGGGGATAAAGCTTGCTTTAACTTCAACCTATAACCCTGAAGGAAATTGAAAAAGTGAAAGAGGTCATCCACCTATTGTGAAGACATTGGCAAAAGCATGTGGAGAGAAGGTAAAAGAGTGGCCACGATTGCTCCCTTATGCTTTGTGGGCTGACAGAACAACTCATAGTGCTGTTATAGGATATATGCCTGCAGAATTTATGTATGGTCAAAAACCTATTATGCCGATAGAAGAGATGACAGTCACATGGAGTGTGCTACCTTGGGAAAAGGAGTTGAATCGAGAGGAGTTGTTGGCCTTGCACATTAGACAGTTGGAAAGAAAGTCAGAAGACATAGAGGCAGCAATTGCAAAGTTAAGGGCAGCAAGGATACAGAATAAGAAACGGTTTGACAAAAGACATAGACTGAGACCAAGAACCATAGAAGATAGGGATTGGGTATTGATTTATGATAGCAGTTTAGACAACCAACATAGTGCCATGCGTAAGGTCTCCAAAAGATGGTTTGGACCCTATGTGGTAAGACAAGTGTTTGATAATGCTACTTATGCATTAAATGAACTGGATGGGACAGCCATAAAACTTCCAGTAGCAGGAAAAATAATCAAATTATTCAAGAGGCGGGAATCTACTGTCTATGAGTTGCCAGAATTGGAAGAAAATGGTGGCCATGATACAGGGGATAGCCAGGAAGATATGGAAGATAAAGAAGCAAAGGATATGGTTACAGAGAATGAGGAAGACTCAGAATCCGGTGACAACTAGGATTTTGGCACATACTGGAGGATATGCAGGTTCAGAGGGGGTGGATGTCGTGATGCTATACGAACACAGTGTGAAAAAGCATGGAATGCATTATCATCCGACTTTCTTATTAACCAAGAGAGTCAATGTGATCTGAGTCATTAGTACTAGTGTGAGTTGCATGGATTATCCAAAAATACTAGATTTTTGAATAATTTTAGCCCATTTTTTATATTATTTATTGTAAATATCCAAAAAAGTTGGAAAAGCTTTTAGATTAGAATGGCATGTAAAAAGCTAGTTGCTTTTTCAACCAATTATGGGATTTTCATAAGGACAGATTAACAAAATCACGCGCGTCGCAATCGCTGTAAACAGGCTGAAAACTGCAGTTTTAACTGAAAGAAGAAGGAGTGATCTGGGAGATCCGTGACCAAGCGTCCTGGTGTTTTACCCCCCTTTCGGAGCCTTCGGAGCCATCAGATTTGGGTTCCGAGTAGCAAAGAAGAAGCTATAATTTTGATATACGTTTTGTTCTACGAAAAAGCTCCAAGAGATCTAATGCCTGGAGATTGCTTTTGAGTAGTGCAAGGATTCCAGGTTCTTTCAATACATATTGATTCAATTCATTGTACTTTGTCTTTGTCGTGTTTACCACTTGTGTATTCTCTTTCTTCTCTTCCATCTCCTATCTCTACTTCCTTCTACCTCTGATCCCCGGTGGATTCGACATTTCGACAAAAACCCCTCCGACATCGTGAGACGCTCTTATGGGAGAAGCTTTCACCGCTTGTGTTAGAGCATAACAAGCAACTAAATGAGGTTGAAGCCCATGGTTCTGGCTCCACCAAGGCATTTACTGTAGGTACAGATGCAGGGAAGAAGAAGAAGGCACAAGCCAAGAACAAGAAGCAAAAAGACAAGAAGGATGAGAAGAAGCCCAAGTGCCCACACTATGGGAAGGGTACTCATCCCAAGGAGAAGTGTTGGCAAAAGTACCCCCTCTTGAAGCCCAAGGAGAAGAATTCGAAGGAATTGAAGGCTGCACCAGCGACGACAAAGTGTCTTTGTGTATGTATTTGCCAAGGAGGATACAACTCTTGCTTCTTCCACTCAGAAAAAGCCTTGGTTAGTAGACAATTGGGCCTCTTCTCACGACCTATAGACAGGATTGGCTTCACGACCTGAGTGCTAGAGAGGGCACAGTCACCATTGCTGACAACTCTACCGTTCCCGTTTGAGGACTGGGGACTATTTCTTTATTGCCAAACAAGCAATCCTCTTCGTCCAGAGTTCTCTATGTACACGATTTAGATTTCAATCTATTGTTTGTTCATGGTCTCACACAGATTGGGACCCATGTGGTCTTTACACAGGATGCGGTGACAATGGAGGATGCTTCTACAAGTACTGTTCTTTGGATAGGATCACAAGAGGGTGGGCTTTACATACTCACAGCCTTAGCCACGTAGTCTTCCCACAAGCTTGGGCTGCTTTGGCATGCTCGTTATGGTCATCCTCATTTTGATGCGATCTGACAGGCTTCTCGGAAGAAGGTGGAGGGACTTCCTGATTTCCCTCCTATTCACACTTTGCTTTGGGCTACATGCAGGGACTGATCAGTCCATCATCATTGTATCAGCATTCTTCTTCAGTCAGTGCAATATTCTTCCCTCATCTTCTGCTAGGTACCAAACTCTAGTAACATTGACAAGTTGACGGAGACTGGTCATTCAGAGGTCTGAAGCTTCTAAACTTTAAACAATAGGTGGCTCAAGCCTATGCCAATGAGAGCCGTAATACATCACACTTAGTTGCTATGATGTACTTATTCTCATGACCCTGGTCCGTAACTACTTGTCATCTTATACAAACTTTTGTGAGCTGTTTATTAATGAGTACCACATGAGCAATCAGATGCTCAGTGCATATATTGCATCTCTCTATACTCAAACAAATACACAATCCAGACAGATATACTTATAGCTGTAAAGAATATAACACTATCATAATTTAGGGCTTGCGGTGGATTAGAATATAAGAACAAACAGACCGTAATTAGAATGTGCTGACTTCAATTCTTGACTTAAATGAAATTTACCTTCTCAATAGAAATAGATGCAATTGCATCATAGATTTTTTGTGACCTTGTTATCAACTCCTCTGCCAGTCCAATAATCTGTGCCGGCTCTAGGTTGAGAATGAACTTAAAATGTGATGATTTCTCTGTAGAAAACAGTAAACCAGAGATGCAAAGTGATTTGTTGGCCTTCAATACTTGTGTAAAAATGGTAGTACTAATAAAGCAAGTGCTGGTGTTCTCCTTTTACAGATCTGATTGTATGTAAGTGAGGTAGAAAACATGCTTATTTTGATTTAAAGAACTCGTCAACAAAGATTCTGATTTGCATGCACAGCTTGACAGGAGGATCTACTTACGCAGTAATAATATCCCATTACATCAGCCCCAAAAGGACCTCTTTGCAATCTAGGAGTTACAAGTGTCATGCTTAACTTGCACAAGGAAAATGCATTTTAGTGAAACACTTAACAAAAACCAATGTTAAAGTACAATAAACCTGAAACAATGACAGAATTTACAATCGGACAGTAGCCTAGGCTTCCTGCTCTCAAGGGAAGATGTCTAATACAGGGGCTCCATGAAAGACCAACCATGTCGCCTAGAATTCCAAACCACATGAGATGATCTGAGGCAGAAGAAAGGGCCAAAATCCCCCAAGTAGCAAGAAAAGTGAAACCAGCCTTCCTTCCAAGGAAAGGGTGGTAATGACCTGATTTACACTAATTACAGCAACAATAAAATTCCTAAACTGAAAATGCAAACATTACCACTTAATCCTGGACAATGGAAAGTCTACTGGCCTCAAAACTAGCGCCCCTGCAAGTCAGTTCTGCGTGTGCACGCGAAGGAGTTAGGTAGTCCACCTTTCAGTCAGTCGAGGGAGAGCATGCATTCATCTTGACCAGGCGACATGTCAAGCTGGTCAGTCGCAACTTTTCCAGGCCAGCGTAGCAGCAGGCATGGGCAGCAGGTCAGCAGGCATCAGGTCAGTTTTGACTAGACGACAGCATTTCCAGGCAGGCGACAGCCTGGCGGAGACTAAGCGACAACAGGGGATTGCTCACGGCAGGTCAACAGCTGCATTTTTGTCACATTTTGGGCAGATTTTCTTCTGTTTTTTTTTTTTATTTCTCCAAGCAGACCCTTGCTCACTAATGGGGGTTTGCGCTTGCAAGCACAGTTCTCAAATTTGTGCATATTTGTGCCCAAAAATTTGGGGGTTTTCCCAGATTTAATGCTATTCATGCATAACAGTGACATTGGACCCGGAAATTGCAGAAATTGTGCACATTGGCCTTGAAACTTTTGGGGCTTTTCATGTATCAGTGAAATTTTGCTCAAATGAGCCGAATTTACTAACATTGGTGCACATTAGGGCCCGAGAAATTTGGGGCTTTTGCAAAATTTTGCTAAATTTGCATGTTTTATGCTCTCGGGAACATGTATTAATGCAATTGGGGCAAATTGGTCATTCGAATTTTGGGGCTTTTGCTGAAATTTGTGAATTTTGGCAAAATTGATGTGTGAAATGCACATTGGGGACATTGCTGAAGCAATCTTGGTGTTGTAAGCAGTGAAATTCGAGTTTATTATCTCCCACTTGTGAGATTTTGAAGAAATTACAAAGAATTTTGGTGTTTTTGTGTGTCGGAAGTGCTTTTGGGCACATATGTATGCAATACACATGTTAGGCAGCTCCTATTGAGTTGATGTATTGCTAAATATTCATGGCGCAGCAGTCTTAGTGATCATTTGCAGATCTGGGATTGTTGCAAATGTATTTTTGGTGGTATTGCTGAAGTGGGAGTCACCTTGCAGTGGTGTATGCATGGAATGTATGCCAAAATCTCAATTATATTAATGAAATGAAATTCATTCTTTCTACTACTGTACATGTATTTGGATCCAATCTTGCTCTTATTTCCTGAAATTTTGGGCTAAAATTAATGTTGAAGGGCTGCAAACGAGAGTCTTGTAGCTGACTCAAAATCCGTGTGAAAGCACTCTCATATGTTGGCTTAGACTCATCCAACTCCATATTCACAAGCTTGCGCATGAGATGCAGTTGATTCACTAGGGTTGTGTTTTCAGAAGTGTCCATTAACTTTTTCCATATGACATAAGCCGTATCAAGACGGTCTTAGACGCTTAATGTCTGTAAGTACATCATTAGACAAAGCCATTTTTATGTATGCAATGGCCTTCTTGTGGAGTCTAGCTAAGTCCTCATTTGTTATAGTTGTAGGCTTGGTTTCCAAGAGAGCATCATCACAGTCCTTGAGAAACAAGATGCCTTGCATCTTGTCCTTTCACAGATCAAAGCAAGTGCCATCAAACCTCTTGATTTCAAGAAGGGATTTAGTGTCACTATTGCTAGAAGCGTTAGGGGCCATTATTCAGCAAAGTGCCAAGTACCAATGTTGTATTTTATGATAGTAAATAACAGGCTGAATAATTGATGCTTTACTTTCAGCTCATGATGGGTTATCCCAATCATGGATAGTGGACAGTGGTGTCTCTTTTTATGTTACTCCCTCTTTGGAGTCATTTTCGGAATATACTACATGTTGCCTAGGCAAGGTTTACTTGGGCAACAACTATGTATGTGAGATAGAGGGTATACCATTCACTTGGCCCTTGAAAATGGCCAAGAGCTGATTTTACAGGATGTCAGCTATGTACCTGGCTTAAAGAAAAGTCTATTGTCAATTGGGCAACTTGATGCAAGAGGATATTTTACTACCTTTGGTGGTGAATCTTGGAAGGTCCACAAGGGCTCTATGCTGATTGTTAAAGGTAACAAAAAGAGAACTTTATACTATTTGCATTGTAAAGCATTACCTGGCAAGTTTTTGCCTGTGGCTGAAGTTCATTCACGGATGAAACTTTGGCGCAAAAGGCTTGGCCATATGAGCCAGAAAGGCCTTCATGTTCTCTCCTCTTTAGGGAGATTTGATGTAAATGGCTCTAGTCTCGACTTTTGTAATGATTGCATATATGGAAAACATGTAAAGTCTCCTTATTACTCTGATGTCGTTAAGAAGTCCAATGAATGCTCTTGATTTAATACACTCTAATGTGTGCACTATGCTTGTTATTTCACATGGGGGTGCACGATACTTTGTTACTTTTATTGACGATTTCAGTAGAAAGTCATGGATGTATGTATTAAAGAGCAAAAAGGAAGTGTCGAATGCCCTTTAAAAGGTTTCATGCTTTTGTTACCATATAGAGATGACATAAGTTAAAAGCTATAAGAACAAATAATAGGGAAGAGTATGTCTCTAATGAGTTCAAAAGTTTTGTGTGATACATGGCATTAAGAGGGAGCCGATAGTCCCTTATAATCCTACATCAAATGACGTGGCTGAAAGATATAATCGCGCACTTTGTGAGAGAGTCAGATGCATGCTGTCCACAACTAATCTCTCACAACAGTTCTAGGGAGAGGCTCTTAAAACTGCAGTTCATGTATACAATGGCTTTCCCAATCGTTCATTGAAAAATGGCATTCCTAAATAGATTTGGTCTAGCAAACCTCCTTCATATGACCATTTACGTGTCTTTGGTTGCGATACCTTTGTGCATGTTCCTGTAAATCAGAGGACCAAACTAGACATGAAATCCATCAAGGACATCTTCATGGGATATGGAGATGAGGGAGAGATGGCTTACAGAGTTTGGCTTTCTCAGGACAAGAAGATAGTACGCAACCGATATGTAGTATTTAATGAGGCAAAGTTGCTGAAAAATGCTACACAAGATGACTTGACAAAAATAAAGTGAAATTTCACCAACAACATCTCCTTCCTCTCTCTTGCAAACTGAATACACTAAAAATAACTCACCAACCTCTAAAGACATTTTTTAGTCTTGCATGGGCATTTTTGACAAGTGGCAACCTTTCTAAATAGTTTTTCTAGCATTATTTATAATAAATATTAATATTTAATCTTTAAATACTAATTATTAATCTAATAATTATTTCAGTGCCCTAAAAAATAATATGACTAGCCAATAATTAAATTGCCTAGACAACTTCCATTCCTGAGTGTCTCTACGCCATCTTTGACCATCAGCATGGCATTAGGCACTATTAAATACCACTTTCCTAGTGTCACCAACTAACACTTATGGACAAATGAATGACCTAGGCCAACAACTGACACCAAATACCACCAAGTACCTGTGCAGCATAACTTATAACATCTTTTGCCGTTGACATCTCGTGATTTCCTCGGATCCCAAGCTTGTAAATTTAATCTAAACCCAATTACACCTCACATATGCAACATTTACTTAACCATGTGATTAAAAATTAATCAACATGTTAAGTAAGGTTTCAAAAATACATGTCCTTATGACAAAGAGAGACACTCCAAAGATGGAGCTACATGAAATGAAGCATCGTTGTCAACAATCCACGATTGTGACAAACCATCATGAGCTAACAACAAAGCATCTATCACATCATTTTAGTGATATGCATGTTCTCCATTGTTATAGTATGTGGATTTGAAGATGCAACCAGCAAATCAACATCTTTATCTTCTTCTATCTCCTCAAAAACAACATTACATATCATATTTACTTTTTCTGTTTCTTTAGGGATAGAACTGTCATCCTTTTCATTCTTTTTGCATTTTGCATTAGCCTGCTTCTTGCATTCTTGTTTCTTTTTATAGTACCTACAATCGGATTTTTTATGCTCTTTGCATCCACACTAATAACAAGTGAAATCTTACTATTTTTTCTTACTTTTACTACGAATTTTATTCATATTAAGAGCATTTGACCTTTTTTCACTACTTTCTCTTAGATTATAGATTGATCCACTATTTTTCCTAATTGCTTTGCATCTAGTCTCTTCATTGAGAATAGAACCACGCACACCATCAAATGTCAAGTTAGGGTTGTTGCTCAATGACACAACCAATGCTTCCCATGAATCGGGCAAAGTCATGAGCAAGAAGATAGCCCTCAATTTAGAATCAAAAGCTGGCAAACCTGCATCCTGTAATAACTGGGTCAAAATACCAGTGAAAGCATCCAATTGCTCTGAGACAGGCTTAGACTCATCAAGCTTCAAGTTGACCAATTTTCGAATGAGATGTACCTGATAGACAGGAGTTGTATTCTCATATGTAGCCTTGAGTTTCTCCCAGCCTTGAGTTTCTCCCAAACTACATAAGCACTAGAAAGTCCCTTGATATCAACCAAGATATCATCTATGACAGCCATTGTAATGTAAGTAATGGCCTTTTTATTCATTTTAGCCCAATCCTTTCCAAAGATCAAAGCCATTGCCATCAAATTTACAAATCTCAAAGGCATTCTTTATGTCAAATGTAGATGCACTGCCAACCATCTCCAGCAATTAAGTACTGCAATAAAATGTTGAATACTTTCAACCAATAGCAAGGTTGCTAAATGTAACAGCAAGTACACACACTTGTACTTCCAAGATGTCAAAGACTACATCTTTTGCTACAATTTCAGTCTCAAGTACTGATTACAGCATATACACGAATCAAATCTGATACATTTGCATTAATGACAACTCCCACTTCAATAATACATCACCATAATGCCCAAATGCAATAACCCAAGTGTTGTGTATACCACTGTTTCACTGCATAATGAGTATTCAATTCAACAATACATATACCAAGAGAAGCTGCTCTTTTAGAACATTTGAAACATCCCAAGTTCAAATTTCTTCCACTCAGTCATGAATCTGCTGTAAATTTCACTATCAAAGCTGAAATCGGCTCAAAATGCATCACCAATGCGAAAAGCCCCAAAATTTTTACGGTGAATATGCCCCAATTGCATCAATACATCCTCCCAAGCATCAAATACGAGGAAATGTTGCAGAAATTTCACGAATTCTGCAAAACCCCAAATTTCAGGGTCCAACTATGCACAAATTTCAATGAAATTGGTCGACTGAGCAAAATTTCACTTATATATGAAAAGCCCCAAAATTTTCGAGGCATGTGCACCCAATGTCTGCAATTTCTGGGTCAACAGTCACTGTTATGTGTGTCCAACACCAAATCTGGGAAAAGCCCCAAATTTTCAGGTGTAAATTTGCACAGATCTGTGTTCTGTGCTTGTGTGCGTGAACCCCGTTAATAGATAAGGGGCCTGCTTCTGTTGCGTGTCACGCTGCCCCGTCGCTTGCAGAAAACGTCACCAGTCCTGCACAGGTGTTGACCTGACGTCGCCAGCCAGCCACAATCGCTGCGTACGCTGTCGCAGGTGCCACCAACAGAAACTGTCCCACCTGTCTCGCGACTGCTGCCTATTGCCTGCTGGAAGCATGACGCCCACTGCTACCCAACCTGCCTGAGCTGGTCGCCTGCTACTTGTCCATCTGCTGCAGACCTGATGTCGACAGTCTGTTAAACCTGTCAACTGCCTGTCAAACCTGCACCTGGTGCTGACCGTTGTTGCCTGCCTGGTACTGGTCACAACTGCCTGCACCGATTCTCGTGCTCTGATACCAGTTTGAAGAGTGTGTGAGAGGAAGCAATCAAGATTCAAAACATATGCGTTGATCAAGGTGCAGCAGTAGTTGAGTGAACAGTGAGTGCGAGTGAGAGTCGACGGATAGGTGTGTACTAGTGAGGTATGCACAAAGAATAAAAGAATATGTTTATACTTAGGGTACGGTGCACTTAACCCGCAAGGGTGTGCTCACATGTGTAAAGTAATATACACACATGGGAGTAGTGTAAGGGCCTTTACACCCAACAGCTGTTTGGAGGCATCCTACCAGTAGTCAAAATCATATTTGCTACATTTCGAGCTCCAAACAGGCCACCCTGCAGTCAGCCAGCTTGCTTGTTAGTTTCTGAGTGCTGACCATCGTATTCTCAGCCACATGTGTGTTTTTATGCTATTGGATCTGCATACACTACTGCCATCATCATCAGACATCAGTAGAACCCTGTGGACTGCTGTTGCTATGTTTTGGGATCCATCTCAAGTATAGCACACTCCAACAGGACTCTTAGACAACTCTGCACCAGTCCTGGAGACACTTGCATCATCTACAATCTCGTTCAGCATTCTACAGATTGTGTTCCCCATGTTGTCAAAAATGTTGCATTTTCAATGTGTGCCATACCTTCACTTCGCATGGCAGTCCTTGGATAGGCTACTCAATTGCCATGACCTAGTAAGCAATCGTCAATGTAATCTAGTACACTGGAAGGGTAAGGAGTGAAAACCTACACTGGAATGGAGGTTGAAAGCCTCAGCTAGACCTTAGTCTACTTGCACAACCTTCAAAAGTCTAGGCCAGACCCTCCGTCAAGGTAAATGGCACAGCCATTATCCAATGCACGCAACCTTATTTGAGACTGCCACCGCACATCCAACCAGAATAAGCCTTGATTGTATATGTGTTGCTTATAGAAGCAACAGATTGCTGCAGTTCACTCTACAGGCAGAGAACCAGCGCAGCAATGTCTAGTATGTATGTAAATGAAGGTTTTTCAAAGCACATTGATTCACAAATCTTCCTGATACTTTACTTCCGAACAATACGACTTAATGGACGTGTGACACATGTGATACTGATTTTGACAAAGGCAAGCCTTTCCACTTCTTCATAAAACAGCGTGCAAATTGAAAGAAACAAACAAAGTAGGACAACAGCGTGTTAGCAGAGTCCATAGGGAGACACACAAGAAATTGCAGGCCTAATGCGTGGAAATAAGTATGCTGACATTGAAGGAAACATGTGCTGACCTTGGGATGGACCTCTGAAGATGCGGGATATGAGTCTACCGACGATCAGGACACCAATGGCAACACCTGCGACGCTAACGGCTGTTTGCTGCTGGCTCCCCCTCTTCTGCGCTGCCATTGCTTCTCGTTAAGAAAATGCCAGAAGACACGGGCGTCTTACGGCAGCATCAAAACTAAGTAAACCCTTCTTTAATGCTGGATTATTACAGAGAGAAAAGAGCTTGCACTCTGGGCTGGGAGCGCCCGTCACTTTGAACGTCCCTAACAAGCAGGTTTTTTCGTTTATTTTAGTTGTCAAAAGAACAATAAAAACATGTAAAATTGGCCCCGGGGGTGGGGGGGAACATGCAAATCATGTTGAGTGTTGGACGCCAAATGATATTGTATTACTTGAATTTCAGGGCATACATTCATCATTGTAATCACAAGCCATCAAAATCCTTAACTACCAACTCAACAAGTGGTCTTATTACAACATTCTTCTCTATGACAAGCTAAGTGGAATCGTAAATATTTTTTATAAGATACAAGGTGCCCTCACCGTTGCTTATGAGAATGGAACCCTTGACCTTTTGTGGAATTCTACATTGTTGTAAGAGTCATAGCAGATTTTAACACACCTCCTCACTACCCACTTAAGCTAGGGGATTATGTGTTGGCTCTAATGTTGTTCATATGAACACTTGTAAGGTCTATCAAACTAGCCCAACCCTCCAAGACATATCATGTCCATAAATTTTTCATACATCAAAGGGGCCAATGTGTAGCTACTACATCTATGTGTTGAGTTTATGGAGGCCTTAGGCTCAAGTGACTTTGCAAGGTCAATTGATAAGATGTGTGTGAGTTTATAGAGTCATTAGGTTCAAATTGACTTTGCAAAAGGCCTTGGGTTCAAGCCTTAAGGGCAAGTCTACCTATATGGGATGATACATGGGATTCTAAGTACAAAAAAAGGGTCAAAAATTTACACAGTGGGGGTATAAAATAATATGTTAGAGATCTTATTTAAGTGTTGCACATGATTTGCTAAACAGGATCCTAACTCACAAATGTATTATTACCGTACCACAAGGCAATGTGACTACAAAGACCTATTAAAATATGCATGGCCCCAAACATACTTGTGTTTTAGTCATGGTCAATGAGAAAGAGGAAGGTGATAAAGATGAAGAGCAAGACCAACGACAATCACTACTAACAAACTCTACTAAAGACCTATCGCTAAATATTATTTGTGGAAGTGAAGAAGAGGAGAGACAAAGAAAAAGAAAGTGATGAGATTTTTCTTTTGTTTTTAATTTATAAAATAGGTTACATTTAAGGATAAATCAAATAACCCAAAAAAAATCTTGGCCTTTAAGTCTAGGCGTAAACCCCTTTAAAATTTTACTTGTTCATATTAGTTCAAAGATAAAATTTTAATGTTAGACTTCAATCTATTTACATCACCTATCCACTCATATCATCAAACTTTAACTTTGAAACAGGAAGTTGAGTTGTCAAGTCCCCCAAAATATATATCTTTTTCATTAGGTGTACTCTGATTGGACCCTCACCCCAACTATGTGACAATTTTGTGAAAAATAATACATGTGCTTTTCTGTATATCACTATATAGCAGTAACTATCTATGTGCCATCATATATAAAAGGCACTTTGTTAATTTATTCTTTATAAAGTTATATATGTCTTGTAAACATTTTCTTTTCCAACATTACTTAAAGCATCCAAATATTTGCCCTCTATTGGCACTAATTTGATGGCAAACACTTACTTTTTATGGGTTGTATATTGTGTAGTATATCTAACTATGAAAATACCAACATGGTCTCTTTTAAAAGGTGTGAGCAAACAAAAATGTTCTCTTTGAAATATATGTGATTGAAGCATTTTGGATATTCTTGTATCAACCCTTAACCCTAGAAAGTCATTTAAAAAGCCCTTCATGTGCAAGTTGAGTTAGTGTTTTCCTAATAGGTTTCTCTTGCCCTATCTTCAATAAATTGTAAGGTCTTTCCGTCCTTAAGGATTCCAAATCCATGCCTCTCTAACAACTACAAAGATACACATGGGGCATGCCAACTTGAAATAACCCAATTTTCCACATTAAGCAACAATAAGTAAAAGATCCCCATGCTAAGTTCATGGAAATGGAACCAAGTATCTACCATTAGTCTCGATTGCTTGGATCTAGCTTCTCTAAACTAGAATTGCTTGGTTGCATTTGTGCTTAGTTTACAATCAAGTATAGGCTATATCTTACCTCCTTTTATGAAGGCGCCAATATATTTCTAGTGCAATAGACTTCACATACTTGGTTGATGACAAGTGAAAACACAGTGCTATTTGATGATCAAGTCCCTTGACCCTTTTAGAAAAAGGTAGATTATTAGGATATTCGAAATTCCAACTAAATCATCAACCTAATGTTCATCACATGCAAATATTTTCCTTTGTTTCTTGGAAACTTTTGTACTTAAAAATGCCTTTAGAGCTTTGGTCTCCTTCAAGGAATTTAAAAATCTCCATGGTCTCTTCAGACTTAGAATTTCAAATTTTTAGTTGCAATAAGCTAATACCATATGACTAAGATATTAGGTGCTCCACCTATGTGGGTTATAATGGCTGAATGATGAGCAATAAACTAATATCATATGACTAAGATATTAGGTGCTCCACCTATGTGGGTTACAGTGGTTGAATGATGAGCATTGGGCTATCACGAGTTCCTATTAGAACTTGAGATTTGGAAGTTATTTGCAATATGTATTTCTACTTTTTTAGCATTATTTTTTTTTAAACTAAGAAAGTTGGATGCTAAGCATGAGGTTGGTTATTTTGATACTAAAAGTTTCATGGAACATTATGGAAATGGAAAATTGGTTGGAATGATCCTGCAACAAACATTGGATGTTGGATACTAAACATAAGCTTGGTTATTTTGATGCTAAAAGTTTCATGGAAGTTTATGGAAATGGGAAATTGGGTGGAATGATCCCACAAAAAATGTTACTATTTGTATCACAATAACATAGAAACTAAGTAATGTTATGAAATAATGAGGCTCTCGCCCAACCTATCGACATTAATTGTCTGTATTTTCATCATTGTTGTTACTATGTTTTGCAACTTTAGCCTAGATTCTCCATCTAGGAGACCAACTTGCTAGTATCACCAACTTCCTCATCATTGAATATCTTTCAAGCTATGTTTCAACATGCATCACTTAAGTTTCATCGGCCTGAGTCCCTTAGAGATGGTGAATACCCATCAAAGTCCTTTGTTTCCACTCCTAACAAATTTGGTGCAAGGTATGTTTGGTGTTGATTCCATTGGTTTCTCTTTCATTAATCCAACTAAAGTACATGTAAATTACTATCGAGACCCAAATCCATATGGGTATGTTAATTCATGTAGTGGTGGGTTAAAGATAAAAGGATTGGTAATGTTTCTCAAACCCATACTATTTCCAATGATGTTCTTTTAGCGAATCATTTAATTCACTCACTCACATTCAAAACTCACCCATCCCACCCAATTCATTCATTATGTTGCCATTGCATTCACACCACACCTAGGGAGGAGTTATTTGTTATGTTCCATCCTAATGCCTCAACTAGGTTGAGGAGGTGCATTGTTTATAGGAGCTCCACTCTTGAACCAAGCACCTTTAGGACCCAAGAAACAAAGTTTTTCGTCCCACATGTATCATGCCCTACCCAAATGGGCACATAATGTATGCACATGTGAATGCCTAGTATCATATTGTATTTGAATTTACCACCTTCAATGGACATAAGTCACCTAGGCAAGCACCTTAGTGCCTCATTGTTGCACTAGGCCAACCACCTTCCTATCCATATCCACCTAGTTGTGCAATACTTGCATACCAATATCTATCCATATCCACCTAGTTACGCAATACTTACATTACCAATACGCACCTACCAATTGATATAGCTATAACATGTTATGACAAAACAGAAAGTGCCAAACCTCTAAATAAAATGCTAACTGACTTGATGAGAGAAAAAACTTGATAGTTAAAAAGGCCCTACAACTATCCAATTGGCCTACTTCCCAACATAAAAACAACGTTAGAGCTCTAGAAGTCTTCATTTGACTCAAGTCAAGGCTCATGCGGGCATGAGATGAACACAAAGTCAAGTTTTAGGGTAAAGAAGTAAAAAATGTGTTGGAACATGTCAATGTCGATGTAGTCTATTGATGAAGAAACCAACCAAATTGCATGGCCCCTCTTTGGATAACTCAACGAAAAAAGGTGGCAAAAATAGGCTAATAGGAGTGGGGAGACCTCGAACAAGTCACATGGGTATCCATTGGGAATGGATGAGCTAAATCATTATCTAACCAAAAGACAATAGCGAAGAGCTATCAATGACACCAAAAATCGCCCCTACTAGAGCTGAACATTAGGGACCAAAGGGCACAACATGGGCATGCTAGTAATAAGAAAGGTAGTTACACTAATGCAATATTTTCATTGTGAAAGAGAATTCTTTGTGATTTTGGGCATAATACGATGGTTCAAAAAAAATAAAATGGAAATGCTATTAGTTTTTGAATGTGGACTTAAGAGTGAGGGGTTATGCATCATTACGTAGATCTATGTGACTTTTGAAGATAAGGTGAGCTTAGATCTACCTAATGCAAGGTTCCTTATAGTGCCATTACATGCTTTCATATGCCAAGTGTTTATATAGGGTTTCAATTCACAAGAACAACTAGTTCTTCCAATGTGGTTTCATAGATCATGAGTGTGGGAGCACAAATGGTACATGTTGATGTTGGTGCTAGATTGTAGAGTGTTGAACAAGCTACTCATAATTACCATGTAGAGATCCTCCTTCACAACTTAAAGGTCAAAGACATAATTGTAACTCTGGATAGTTGAAGACATGTGCATAAAAAAGTATTGATTGTCATCTTTGGTGAAACAAGGTTTGGAAAAGGTATTTAAAATTGTAACTTCTACTTTGGCTTTTCAAGGGTGTATAAACTTCAATAGAGTCCATAAATATATATTAAATCTCAATCATAGTAATATAGGTTAATATTAATTTTAGGTGGATAGTAGTGTTACATCTAATCAAAGAAGGCAAGACAGCTAGTTGTTTTGCACATTTACAGGGATGTAGAACTTTTTTGGTGACTAGAATTTTATAATAGGGTATCTTGTTTGTGGAGCTCGTCATTAGCTCAAAACATAGCTATATCATGCCTTATTTGGATCAGTGATCCAAAATACATATACATTTTGTGATAGGGGGTCCTTATGGATGGCAATCTTTGGTGGTTGAAAAAGATGTTGAGGAAAGTATTGATGGCATCCTTTGGGAATTTCTTTACCTTTAAGAGTTATTGTATTGCTATTGTGGTACTCCAAGGGAATGGATGAGCAGTATATGTGATGTAAGATGCTCAAGAAGAGATTAGAGATTGGAGATACAATAACAAATCTTGCTCTCACCATTGGGGGATTCTATTGGAACTTGCAATGACGATTGGATACACGGGTTGCATGCATTGAGAGTGTCATGGACCACTTTTAGATTTAATGTAGGATGTTGCCAATATCTTTGCACAATATATTTTTGTACCAACAATGAAAGCAAGTGGCTAAAATTTATAAATGAGAAACCTCAAACAAGCTATGTTGGTTGCACTTGAGGGTGGTAGATTTGTATTGCTAATGTTGAACCATGAAGTTCTATGAGTTCTTGATGATTGAGTTGGATTCTCATAGAGAGGGGCACAACATGTTTTCTAGATGGGTTAATACAACATTTTGGTGGCACTTTCTTGTCATTTCTAGATTGCTTTTTGGGATAGATCAAGCAACATTTCATGCAAGAGATTGCTCTTGTTTTTGGAAGATTGAAGGTGCCAAAAAGGTTGGTCATTAATATGTACATTCAAAGTGCTTATGGTAGTATCTTTTGTGTCATGAGAGCGCTATAGGCTAATGGGGTTAGGGGCTATTGGCCTCAGGTTCTTCTTTCTCAAAAAAGTGTGTTTTCAATTAATCTCAAGTACTCGAATCGTAATTTTGATGCTTCATGGCATGTTTCAATGTACACTTGACTAACCATTCAAGTCTACATAATGGTGCCTACCTTCTTTCACCACATTTTGGAGCTCAATTAGAGTCATGGGCACTATGTTCACTATATATGTTAGACACAAAGCTAGTGATAAGGGCTTTTACTCCTCTTTGTGGAAGATTGTTAGAGTCCATGTGCATGTGATACTATATATTATTAACTTATATTCGAGATCTAAGATATTCATGAATATATATATATATATATATATATATATATATAAGTCTTCCCTCATTTATGCTACTTTGTGAATGTTTGTTAGGCATGGAACCACTATACTCATACCTAGATATTTAGAAGCAATCACCATGTAGTTCAATAAATATATTTGCCAACAGTTGCACTTTTTTAATTCAAGAGTTTCTCTACCATTTCAAATGTCTTTTGGGAAAAAAGAAACATGATGTGGTGTATCACTAATTCTTTGAAGAATAAATGTTGCCTTTCTATCTCCATTTCCTATGTGATATAAATTTTATCATGAGGTGAGAGAGGATGTTGTTCATATTAGTGCATCAAGAATTTAGGACTTCAAGCGTGCAGTTTTATTCGAGCATGTGACATCTTTTGAGTAGCATTTTTTATGTACTAAAATAGGATATTACACATGGAAATCCTGCAAGTTTTTTGTGGTATATCCATGTGATTAAGTTGATTCCAATAGTTTTGGGGTGAGAGAAAGGTGGTTTTTCCAAGTAGGCGCAAGGTGGCATGGTGCGCAGATCGGACGCTGTATGCTCGCGTAGTGAATGCCGGAAGGTCCCCAAGAACAATGAACTCTACTTTTTGCACAAGTTACAAGGTAAAAAGCATGAGCGACAAGAGCAAGAGACCAATTGGGTGCAATCTCCCCCCATGCCTTGTGTGAGCGCTTCACAAAGCATGTATTTTATGTATATTTCTTCTTCATGCTCAATAATAGCCCAATTTACAAAAATATAACAAGCTTTTAGCTTTTGAGTTTGCTTTTACAAAAATAGAAATAAAGCTAATGGACGGTGCCCAAAGAGTCTGGCACGCCCAATACAATGTCCAAATAGAAATAACATAATCGTGCGCCCATGCGCATACAAAATAATAGTAAATAATCGATGCCTCAATAAATAGGCATGACAAAATATAGGCGTGGCGCCTATCAAAATATAATCCATAGATCGAATACTCGCTATCCTCCAATGCTTTCCTCCACCACTGCTGCTATCTCTACACATCAACTGAAGCATTCACAATCGTTAGTACAATAATACAATTAAACCGACAAAAGTGAATACTTAGCAGTCTTCAGCTACATAAATAAATCGACTGGTTAGAACTAAATCCTAACCTTAATTTATTACGAGTGCGCACTCTAAACTCATAAACGTTTATTAATTTAATATGCATTTTGCGGAATCACCCGCTATGGAATCACCCATGTACACACTAAATTAATGAAACGCCCGAAAAGGACAGGCGTCCCCATCAACTTCTTGCACAAAGAATCCACTTTGTGTATGAGCCCCGGTCATCAAAGTTTACGGAATCCACCGTAAAACCTCACGAAATCCACCGTGGCACGGAATCCACCGTGGAATATGCCTCCTGGCATCATACCCCCGGGGTGGGATAGCAATTGACCTCAATTGCTATTAGCTCAATGTGGAGCTAGCAGAGTGGGGAAAGCATTTAAGTCTCTGGCGTGCATCCATTGTGCTTCCTCTACAGGATGGTTCTTAAATTTAACTAGATATCTAGAGTACCTTCGGCTAGTTCGAGTGGTCATAAAGTCAGTGTCTATGATAGCTTCTGGTTCAAGTATTTCAGTCTCTTCCTCTAATAAAGGTGGGTTTTCATAAACAGGGTGTACAGGTAATTGGCCTCTAAATGGTCTCAATAAACTAATGTGAAATGTGTTGTGAATTTTCCAATGAGGGGGTAATTGTAACTTGAATACATTGTCATTAATTTTATGAATGATCCTAAATGGTCCGTAGAATCTAGGGGCTAATTTGACAACTGGATGTCTATCTACACTTTGCAGTCTACGTTTTTCTATTCTCAGCCAAACATAATCATCAACTTTGAAATTCATTGCTTGTCTTTTCTTGTTGGCTTGTTTGGTATATGATTGCTGGGCTTTAGCAATCATATCTTTAACCTCATCAAAAATAGTGTTATGCATACTAGCAATATCATCAGCACTTTGAATTCTATTTGATAAAGATGCAACAGGTGTAGATAATCTATATCCATAAATGACTTCAAACGGTGCTTTCTTTGTAGATGTGTGTGGTGTATTGTTATATGCAAATTGTAATAAATGCAAATGTGTGTCCCATGTCTGTGGTTTAGAGATAGTATATGCATGTAAAAGATCTAGAATTGTGCTGTTAGTGGCTTCTGTTTGTCCATTAGTTTCTGGATGAAATGCAGATGAGAAATCAATCTTTGTGCCTAGGTTAGCAAACAGAGTAATCCAAAAATTATTACAAAATCTAGAATCACGATCTGAAATAATAACTTTTGGCAATCCATGGTTAGTAAAAACAGTTTTCAAAAACAATTGTGCTGCTTGTGATGCTGTTAAAGTTTTCTTACATGGAATGAAATATGCTTGTTTACTAAATCTATCTACAACTGTCCAAATCATATCATGATTAGATTTAGTATTAGGTAAACCGGTAATGAAATCCATAGAAATTTGTTCCCAAGGTTTAGATGGAATAGACAAAGGCATAAGTAATCCATACTGTTTACCATGATGTCTCTTAACTCTTTGACAAATCAAACATTCAGAAACAAAGTTAGATACATCAGCATCCATATGTGGCCAATAAAAATCTTCAGTTAACGTACGTAAGGTAGATATGATACCTCTATGACCTTGATATGGGGGACAATGAATTTCATTCAAAACAAAAGATCGGAATGGAATTGTAACACACAATCTCTTTTCATAAAACATAAATCCATCATTATATGACAATGAATCAATAGGAATCAAATTATTTTGAACTAATTTATTCCAGTCAGCATGAAAAGTAATATCCTGATGATATGTATCTTTCATAGCAATCAAAGAATCAAAAGATATGACAGAAATATTATGAATGGCAGGTCTTCTACTCAATGCATCAGCCACTACATTTTCTTTTCCGGGTTGGTATTGAATGATATGATGAAAACTCTGAATAAAGGAGGCCCATTTGATATGTCGGTCAGAGATTTGAGGTTGGCTAAGTAAATGTCTAATACTTTGCTGATCGGTCTTAATCATAAATTCTGAACCCATTAAGTAGTGTTTCCACTGTCTTAATGCTTGTACAACTGCTAATAGTTCTTTGTCATATGTGGAATATTTCAGTTCAGAAGGTTTCAGCTTACAACTAGAATAGGCTATAGGATGATTGTCTTGCATAAGTACAGCTCCTATTCCTGATCCACTAGCATCGGTCACTACTAGAAAGAATGGTCTATTAAAATCAGGCAACTGTAGAACAGGGGCATGGGTTAATGCATGTTTCAGTAAGTCAAAGGATTTCTGTTTATTTTCGGTCCAATGATAAACAATACCTTTCTTCAGAAGTTTGGTTAATGGTAAAGCAAGTACTGAAAAATTACATACAAACTTCCTATAGAAACTAGCAAGACCAAGGAATGAGCGTAACTCATGCACGTTTTTAGGTACAGGCCAATTCAATATTGCATCAATTTTCTTAGGATCAACTTTAATTCCATCAGATGATACAATATGACCTAAATACTCAATTTCTATTTTAAAGAATTCACTCTTTTCAGGATTTGCATACAGTTGATTTTCTTTCAATAACTGAAAAACCAATGACAAATGTTCATAATGTTCTTTCTCATTTTGACTAAACACCAAAATATCATCAAAGAAGACAATTACACAATACTGATATTTTAGAAATATATGGTTCATCATTCTACTAAACGTAGCAGGTGCATTAGTCAATCCAAATGGCATCACTAAAAATTTGTAATGACCAAACTGTGTTCTAAATGCAGTCTTGAATATGTCAGACTTATCTAGTCTCACATGATGATAACCAGACTTAAGGTCTATTTTACTAAATATAGCAGATCCTTGCAGTTTGTCCATAAGGTCATCAACTCTAGGAATAGGATACCTATTCTTTACAGTGATCTTATTTAAAGCTCGATAGTCAATGCACATACGATAGGTATTATTCTTTTTCTTGACTAACATAACAGGTGCACCGAATGGAGAACTGCTAGGTCGAATCAATCCTCTATTTAGTAATTCCTCAACTTGACTCTGGATTTCTTTTTGCTCTATCTGATTATGCCTATATGGTACTTTGCAAGGAGGTTGTGTGCCAGGGATCAAATCTATCTTATGGTCTTCTGGACGTGAAGGAGGTAAACCAGGTGGTAAGTCTTCTGCAAAACAGTCCTTAAAATATGCAAGAAATTATTTATGCCTAGGGTGCATATGATTTTCCTTTACTTGCAGTTCATTCACCCAAATGAGATAAGATTTACTGCTCTTGCGTAATGCACGTTTAGCTTGAGTATGCGAAAGCAGTGGAAAAACATTAGATGCATGCATACCATATAATGTAATAGATTTTCCTTGAAAATTAATATTCATTGTGTGTGTGGAATAGTCTATATCTGGGTTATGCTGGTGACGCCAAGGCATACCTAAAATAATGTCACTCGACTGTAATGGAACAACTAGAAAATTTCTTCTTTCAGTGTATTGACCAATTTGAATCTCTAAATCTTGCACTTCCTGTGTACCATTATACCTAGTGCCTAAAAATGCAGCTTTTATGCGATAATGCGTAGGTACAGTCTGTAATTTCAATTCTTTTACCAATTTTGCTGAAATAAAATCATGAGTACTACCGTCATCATGCAAAATAGTCTTTTCCTTTCCATGCACCAAACATTTCATAGTCAATAATGAATGTGGAGTAGGCATACCTGGTAAAGTATCGGAAGTAGTAGTAGTGTCGTCCTCATCTTCAGTAAAATCAGGCATATCTTCATGTTCGTCTTCATCCATTGCTCCAAGGTAGTTGATATGAGCTGGTTGCTTCTTTGAATGACAATTTGCTGCTAGATGTCCAGGCTGGTGGCATTTATAGCATACTATTGGCTTGGCTTTGGTTACATTGTTTGCTATGGCGGGAAGTCTAGGTACATTAGGATTTGGCTGTGGAATAGGCTTAGGGTTTTGATTGACATTGGATGGTAATGCAGGTGGTTTTGCCCAATTTTTGCGGAAAGATGATGAAGAGAAACGACCTGGATTAAATCTTCTAAAATTAGAATTGAATTGTTTAGATCCATAGTTACCATTGGCTTGGAATTGCTGTGGTCGTCTGTATCTACCTCATAGCTTATCTTCAGTGTCGTGAGCTAGTGAAATAGCGTCTTCAAGGGTAGCAGGCTTGAACATGTTAACTTCAGCGTAGTAATGCCCAAGGAGTCCAGACATATACTTGCGCTTGTGTGTCGCTTCTGGTACGTCTTCAAGCATGCGTAACTAGAGTAGTGCATTCCAAAAACGCTCTGTACTGAGGTATAGGCTCACGATCCCGTTGTTGGAGAAGATCCCATTGCTTAATAGCTTTCTCATGAAATTGCGGGGGAAGGAAATTCTGCATGAACTTCTTTTTGAAATCCTCCCAAGTAGCAGGACAATCTATGCTCTTGCGTACTACAGTCCACCAAAGAGATGCTCTGTCTACTAAATGATTAGTAACACACTTGATTTTATCTTTTTCTGCATAGGTTTCCTCATGGAAATAGTCATCAAACTGACTAATGAATTCTAGAACAGTTTTTCCTTCTTGTATGCTATTGAAAGTACGGAATTTGAAACTTCTTTTACTTATCTTTGATTCCTTGCGGATGGTTTGAGCTTCAAGAGTTGCGTCGATGGTACGTCGAATCAGATCTTCAGCTTGAGGTTCTTCTTTGTCGGTAGACGCTCTTTGTAAATTTGCCAGTTGAACTTGCAATGCTTGCCTAGCCCTTCGTTCTTCTTCCAATTGCATCATGATTAAGTCCAGCTTTTGCTCCATCGTAGGCTCAGGTAAGTCGCCTTCAGCCATAAGATCATCCATATGTGGTTCCGTCATCCTACAAAACTAGAAAGACCTTTCTCACTCAAAATCAGGTTAGCAGGATGAGCGTAGCTCAAGTTCGGGAATACAAGGCTTATGTGTTTTTGGGTATAGCTTTCTCAATCTTCGGAAAATCTGCGATTTATCATTCTTCGTATGCTAAAAATGCTTCACAAACCTGCGTATGGGTAGAATACCTTCCAACGAACAACTTTGCAGTTCGGAGTTTCTGCGCAAGAACAGCCCTTCTAGGAGTTTTGAGCACAAGTCAGTTCTGACTCTAGTTGACTTGTCTGACTTGCAGAGTTGCAGACTTGCAGAACTTATTCGATTTATGGAACTTGCAGAACTTGATCAGAAAATACTTTTGCTGAACTTGATTTTGTTGGGTGTGACCGGGAGTTTATGACTTGCAGGGTTGAAAACTTAGGTGGCTAAGCTTGATGGATTAAGCTTAAGCTTAATGGAGCATAATCGGCGCAGATCGTGGGGGGGGGGCGGTCCGTTTTTGTGCTGTCGCGAGATTTTTGGAGGTCCTCAGAGACCTCGCAGACCAATTTTGAAGCTTTTAAAGCTTCTTAAAGCTTTTAAGCTTCACTACTAAACTTTTGAAAAGAATTAGATATGGAAATTATGAAGCTTATCTCTGGTTGTCCACAACTTGATGAAGGAGATTTGGAAGTGGTCCTCCGCCTCTGTAGCCCAGTCCTTCGCGATCCAATGACAGAAACAGTGGTTCTTGATCGCCAGAAGTCTGCCTGTATCGACGGTTCGCGACGAGATTGACCGTAGAGCCTGATCGTTCCAGGAGCTCCGCCTTCGCACGAGATGGGTAGCGATTGGAAGCTCTTGATCTCAGCTCCGCTCTGATACCACTGGTGCGCAGATCGGACGCTGTATGCTCGCGTAGTGAATGCCGGAAGGTCCCCAAGAACAATGAACTCTACTTTTTGCACAAGTTACAAGGTAAAAAGCATGAGCGACAAGAGCAAGAGACCAATTGGGTGCAATCTCCCCCCATGCCTTGTGTGAGCGCTTCACAAAGCATGTATTTTATGTATATTTCTTCTTCATGCTCAATAATAGCTCAATTTACAAAAATATAACAAGCTTTTAGCTTTTGAGTTTGCTTTTACAAAAATAGAAATAAAGCTAATGGACGGTGCCCAAAGAGTCTGGCACGCCCAATACAAAGTCCAAATAGAAATAACATAACCGTACGCCCATGCGCATACAAAATAATAGTAAATAATCGATGCCTCAATAAATAGGCATGACAAAATATAGGCGTGGCGCCTATCAAAATATAATCCATAGATCGAATACTCGCTATCCTCCAATGCTTTCCTCCGCCACTGCTGCTATCTCTACACATCAACTAAAGCATTCACAATCGTTAGTAAAATAATACAATTAAACCGACAAAAGTGAATACTTAGCAGTCTTCAGCTACATAAATAAATCAACTGGTTAGAAATAAATCCTAACCTTAATTTATTACGAGTGCGCACTCTAAACTCATAAACGCTTATTAATTTAATATGTATTTTGCGGAATCACCCGCTATGGAATCACCCATGTACACACTAAATTAATGAAACGCCCGAAAAGGACAGGCGTCCCCATCAACTTCTCGCACAAAGAATCCACTTTGTGTATGAGCCCCGGTCATCAAAGTTTACGGAATCCACCGTAAAACCTCACGGAATCCACCGTGGCATGGAATCCACTGTGGAATATGCCTCCTGGCATCATGGCATGCCATTCATATTCATAATTAAGCACCCCTTTGCCTAAATGTATGTCAAATAAGAATTTATTAATTGCAATAGCATTTACTGAAGCTAGAGCAAGACCATTGGTAGGGATGGAGGGTAGAGCGTGTTAGGAGTTCTGAGATGCCTTTTTGGATCATGGTAGTATTGATGAACTTCAAGATGCTCCTAGGTATCAAAATTCGAGTTCAAAGGATTCTAAATTAGAATATACACATGATGAAGATGATATCATACTTATCTACAGTCCTTTATTGTCAATGAATACTATACCTCCTAAATTATAGAGACAACTGCAAAGGTTTTTAGTGTAAACAACACTATTGTAACCCCAAAGTTTAGATATCAAAGTATTCACAAGAAGAAAGAAACAAGATCCTAATTGTCCTATAACACAATTCAAGACTGGATGGGTAGTAGCAAGTGGACTTGAGAGACCATTTATGGTAATGAGGTAAAGACAATGGATTGTTTTAATGGTTAAGGATTAGACAACTTCATCAAATATGATGACATGAAGAAAAAGTTTATGGAAAGGTTTTGGCTAGATAAGACAATGGAAGATATCTTAAGAAAGATTAAAATAATTGAATAGAAAGGCATGTTGGTTCAAGACTATGCTCAAAAGTTTGTGCGTTTTGATGAAGAGGTTATTAGATGTAGAAAATCCTTATTTGGAGATAACTATATCTTGTTTCATCAAATTGATGAATTGAAGGATTAGAAGTTTGATTACACTAGATTGACCCATTGATATGGAGTGGCTAGCATAGGTCCACCCTACTTTTTTGACCATACTTTGATTACTAGTGACAAACTCCTGTACCATCAAATTTAAATAGCAACATGACCTTTTCCATATACCATTGCAGCCGATTTTTCCCTATGCAAAGGCAGATTTTTAAGAGTGTAAATGTTGTAGGGACCTCTTAGTCACCAAATTCCTTCATCACCTCCTTTGCTTTTCATTTCCAAGCTTTCAACTAATCATTTAAGTATGCCCAAAACACCTTTGCCATAAGGCTAGTTGATAGCTCCACCCTACTGGTAACCTCCCTTAGATTGGTGCAAGTGATCAAGAGGCAATGCCGGAGAATAGATTACCCATCCACATATCCCAATGTAAACATGTAAATTTCTAGAGGCTTATTTTTAAAGTTGAATGGCCTAACCAAGCCTTTCCTCCATGCTTACTATAGCCTACAATGAGTCACTTTGTATCAATCTAAAAAGAAGATGAAAATTTTGGAGATTTTAGCAGAAAAGTAGGAAGATTTATTACGAGCCTTTGAAAAAGATGCTTCAAGGAGGGAAGTATACTTATCTTTTTCTATCACTTGATTTTGGGTAGCATGAGGAGGCTTTGCAAGCAATAAGAGAATCTAAGAAGAGTCATGACATGCTCAATCTATCATTTTAGGGCATGCCCAAGAAATTAGATAATGTGGGTGACACTTGTTACACAAAGAATATTAAGATAGGGAAGGCTTACTTGTTAAGCAAGAGAGAGAATGCCGAGAAATGGGACATGAAGGTCACTTAGTAGGCAAATGTTTAGGGGAGGAAGTAAAGTTGGAAGTCAAAAGACATGAGGGAGTGTTGGGAATTGAGGCTCAACAAATGCTTGGGAGTTTGCAAAGATTTGTCAACAATCTATAGCCACAAGGCTATGTTAAAATGGTGGTTGTGTAGGGCTTGCACAAGCAAATGCTAAAGTAGAAAGGAAAAATTGGTAGCTCAAAGAAGGAAGTTCGGGTCAAAGAGCATGAGTCAAAACAGCAGAAGATTTGGCTAATAGAATGACAAAAGAATTGGAAATATTGCAAAATGATTGGTTCTATGATTAGAGTTGAAAATGAGATGTTGATAAAGCATTTGACTCCATTGATGCAAATCAATAAACATGTTTTGTAGGATATAAACACATAAATTGACAATGCAATAATTATGGATGTTGAGGTAGCATAAGTGAAGCACATGTTGCCTCATGAAGTATTTGATGCTTGGTATAACATTGTAGCCCTATTGGTCATACTAGTACAATGTTGTTATGAAATCTTATGAGGCCCTTTTGCCACAAAAAATATGGAAGCTGTGTTATAACAGAAGGGTGAAACACAACAACAATTGCAAAAGTTAAGGCATGAATGCCATGACTTTTCGTGTCAGCTAGAAATAATCAAAATGTGGAGAAGGGAGATTGAATATTGTGTAACTAAAATGTTGTTGAAACAAAGTACAAGTATTGTTTTAGAGGAAGTCCCAAAAATTGTTAAGGAGGTGCTGTAGCAAGTTGTAAGAATCTAGGTTATGCAAGCATTAGGAATGTAGGAGATGTGGGATGTAGCTAGACAATAGCCAAAAGATGATGATTGTAAGGATCCAGGAATGTAAGGATCCAATAATGCAAGTTATAGAGAAAAGAGAGTTAATTTAGCTGAAGATGTAACTCAATTATCATGGGCCTTAGTGTCATACTAGGGCGGGGCGGCCTAGATGGTAGCCCAAAATAGCATTCATGGAAGGTGGCAAAAAGAGGTCATCAACTTTGGTGGGAGTGGCATAGTAATGCAAGGTGCCAGATTAGCTGAGGATTGTGTTAGAAGGATTTTATGGCAGTAAGGGGACCGGAAGCTATATAAGGAGGAAGCATGAAATGCTATGTTTTGAGACATCCACGCTCTCTCTCCTCTTCGACTGGGTTTTCTCCCTTGCCTTCCTTGGCTATTTCCAATGCCCTCCCTCAAGTTGTCCTCCCATGGAAACTCCTAATTCATCCCATTTCTCTCGACTCTGTACCCTTATGACTTCCTATGTTCTTCCTCTTTCAGCCCTTTGTTTGGGCCCAGACTCCCTTTGAGAACTAATAATTTCCCCAATACCTCCTACTTCTATGTAATGTTGCTGAGAGCAGCAAAGTTAGTCTAGTCCATTGATATATATTGCTTCATTAGCATGGTCACCATGTGCAATCGGGTCCAAATTCTGTGTGTGGTCTCGCCAGGCGCAAACCGATTTCACTAGCTCTATGGAGCACCAGAGCCTTTCCATACTTGAACCCAACACAGGGGTATGCTAACATTTTTGACTTAACTACAAAGCATACCAATAGTAGTGAACACCACTCTAAACTACAATCAACTTGTGTCAAAATATATGCTTATATATTCCAATAACATGTGTACAAAGGTGAGACTATAGATATTGTAACACAAAAATACATTTCAAAAGACAACTTTTGGCTCAGCGGATGAGGACCTGGATACCTTCCTTTGACAGTTTGAAGTGGTATACACGGTCAATTTATCCTGCCTAAGTGGATCCCGCCCACAAGGTAGTAGCAGTATTCAAGACATCGATGATGTGGCAGCTTAGCTTGATCCGTAAAACAATTGGGCAATGTTCAATGATGCCCAAATGGCATTTTGTTTGTGATTAGTCAAATCGGACCGATGTACAAAAACTTGAATGATTGTGTAGGCTAAGACAAAATAGGGCCACAATCTAGAGCTATATCGCTCGATTTCAAGTCCTAAGAGGACAAATGTCCCTAGCCACTCAATCGGATGGTGAAATGTTGCACTCCTTGTATAAGGATTGACTAGGGAAATCTGTAAGGCTTTAGCCACCACGGAAGACCTCTCTAGTCATGACATGCCAATTCGCATGTACGTGTCCTCGTAAGGTCGACCGGAGGATGTCCACTTTGTGTTCTCATGGTGATCTAGCCATGAGCAGCGGTGTTAAATTCTGTCTCTTGAGGGAACTTCCTTTCTCAATGATGATGATTTGTAAGCGCAACAACCCACTCCATAGCCCAACAAATGATGCTCATGCCCTGTCCCTCGACCTCAGGATGTGTAACTTGGTCCACCGATCGCCCTTATCATGCTCTTAATGCCAGTAGTTCGTGTAAGCTAACTTGATTGTGGTTTTACCCATTTTGTCATGCAACATCCTAGTTAATACTTGGATGGCTGCTTAGGTGTAGGTTCCATTATTTAAGCATTGAGGGGGGGTGTTGAAAGATAAGCATAGGAACTCTCCCTACACTAGAGAGGATAAGGGTAGCTAGGTGTAAAAGGGTTGGAGGACAGGGGAAACCCTAACCCTAACTCTTCCAGTGGCTATATAAACAGCCTAAAGTACACACTCAAATTAGAGGAGAGTGTACTAGTCGTACTTTGAGCAATTAACTAAACAAGATCTTGTCTTGTACTTGAGCTCTCTCTCTCTCCCTCTTGTGCACACTCTCTCAAGCCTTCAACTCTGATTTGCAACAGAAAAAACATTGTTTATTTAGAGAGATGATAATATCCTCCTCGGCCTCCCTGATTTCTTCCCTGTCCTCTCTGCAACCTATGTTGGGGAATGGATAATCTTCTTGTGTATAGGAAATAACTAGGGTCGTGATAGCAAAGGGTCCAAGGCGATTCTACAAGACCATGTATTACCCATTTGATTGCAGGCATTATATTGACAAACATCGATGTGGTGAGTAGATGTGTGGCAGATGCTGCACCACTGTTGTTTAAGATTGCATTCAGTATCCAAGTGACTCGAATTACCATGCTTGGTACACTAGAGGGTTTTAATGGTAGGTTTTTTAGTACCATCTTCGAATCCGTATCGAAGTCACTAAGTTCCATCCAACGAGGTTTGTTAATAGGTTTGGTCGACTTTCTATCTATTTCAGTCTTATCTTTCACTAAAAATATCTCTATGTGAAGTGTGCATCGTGGGATACAAACATAATAGGACGCCTCCCCTTAATTCTCAATGAGATGCCTTTATAGATCATGCTACAAGAAAAGGTTATAGGTAGAGAGTGTTACAAGACTCAAAAGAGTCGGTCACCTGTGGATTGGGAGGCAAAGTTGACCTCCAATTCCTTAGGTACTTCTGGAACACTGGGACACTTACTGGTGATGTGCCCTGTCTTTTTGCATTTATTGCACTTCATTTTGTCAAGATATTTCTTTCAGTAGTTGTTCATAATATGCCCCTTTTTGTGACAAAAGGAGCACTTAGTAGAAGTTGTATGAACTAACACTTGCTCATGGGAAGTAAATGTTGAAGACCCTTCAGTATGGTTTCTTTTCTCTTCATCCAGGCATGACTGGATGGTACTTGCTAAAGTTGGGTTCGGGATATTAGTTAGGGTAGTCACAAGGGTTGGAAAAACCTTCTCACAGACTTTAGCAGGATGGCAATAGTATCTTCATCATGAAGAGGTGCTTGAACAGAGGCAAGCTGTGCCATAAGCCCCTTCATATGTGAAATGAACTTGCTTAGATCTTCTCCTTATTTGTATTCCAAGATAAAAAACTCAATCTTGAGAAATATCTTGGAGTTCTTCCCTGTAGCACCGTAGAGCCTTTCAACCTCATCCCAATTTTCTTTTGCAGTTGAGAGTTGGTCAATGTGATGAATTAAGGATTCATCTAAATGAAGCATGGTGATGGCATGAGCCCGTTCATCATCTTCTACAACAAGGGGATTGGTTGGGTCAATTATTTTTGTCCCTTTTATGAAGGGCCAATATCCTCTTTCCATCATTTTGTATTTGATCAAAACTTGCCAAGGATGGAAATCTTTTCCATTAAATTTCTGAATTTGAGGATTAACATCAGCATATGTTGTGGCCATTGGGAAGGTCTTGCCACTTGTTAGAACAAGGGCAGTGTCTAGTCCCTTACAAACTTGCCACTGAATGCGGAAGCAAATCAAACAATTGATATCAAAGTTGTAATGAGGAGAAAGGCTGAAAATCATACATATGTAATATTTCAAAATATGAATTTGGTGGTCCTTTCTTATGTGCAATCTTCTTCTGAGGTTTAATGGTCTTTTTAGGCTTCAATGATTTGAACCTAGACTGGACTTCAGGCTCCTCCTTGTGGTATGGCTTAGTGGATGAACCTTGTGTTGGACAAGAATAGTCTATGATTTCAATGCTTGTTGATGATGATTTTGAGGAGAGTACAATGACACTCATCCCTCTGATTTCATTGACCAATGTACTTGAAAAAAGTCACACAAGATATGCGATACAATTTTAGTGTATGATGGTCTATATGTTTATAATTGTACACATAGCCTTACAACATGAAGCAAAGCACTCAGTTGTTTTAATTTCCTGATAAAAACATTCAGATTGTGTAAGTACCAGCAGCAATGATGATTAAGTAATGTGCCTTAGTGCTTACAAGCACTCATCTGTAGCTCATGTTGTTAGAGATGGTAGATGTCGGTCTTGATGAGCTTGATGATGACTTTCCAAGTGTAATTAACATTTGAGATAAGGTTCCCAGATTTGTAAATGACTCAGAAAGAGTTGACTCTGTGATTAAAATCACTGTTAATGACCAAACATTGAAAAATTTGAAAGTTGAAGAAGCTTGAAGCTTCTTGGCTATGGCTGCCAGGAAACTGATAGTTAGGGTTTGGCTTCTAGCACCCAACAGAGATGAAATTTCCCCAAGCCTTCTTAGGGGGAGATGGCCCACTAGGGGGGCTATGATAGCCCTATGGTGGCCAAGGAGATTGCGCCACTTGCTTCGTGCATGGAAGCGTCACACTACCCAAAACTGCACCGATTCTGAGTTTGATGCAATGTCGTCCTTCTGCATGGCTAATGTGGAGGTTTATGGTGCTGGGCTATTGCGCCTTGAGCTGGGAAAGAGCTGAAACCTCCTCCTTTGTTCTCCCCAAGTCCTCCATTAGAGGTGGGCCTAGTTTGGCTATGGAGGCAAGAGGTAAAAGATGAAGATGATGGAAAATCATGTGCATTTAGTGCTGAGGGTATAGGAAGCTCAAGGGATCAGAGAAGGCTCTGATACCATGTTGCAAATCAGAGTTGATGGCTTGAGAGAGTGTGCACAAAAGGGAGAGAGAGAGCTCAAATACAAGACAAGATCTTGTTTAGTTAGTTGCTCAAAGTGCAACTAGTACACTCTCCTCTAATTTGAGTGTGTACTTTAGGCTGTTTATATAGCCACTGGAGGAGTTAGGGTTAGGGTTTCCCCTGTCCTCCAACCCTTTTACACCTAGCTACCCTTATCCTCTCTAGTGTAGGGAGAGTTCCTATGCTTATCTTTCAACATTTTCTGTATG